>NC_090647.1:62905741-63505741 GCF_040937935.1 Hyperolius riggenbachi
ACAGGCTGTTTATTAACTGCGCATGAAAATAACTACAGAGGAGGTAAATTAACTACAGAGGAGGTAAATTAACTACAGAGGAGGTAACTTAAGGAATGAAGAGATAAGATAACTCTCTCTTATGTGGAGGTAAGTTTTCTCTTGCCTTATTATCTCCAGCATGATCTTAGTGAATTGAGGCCTTTATGTCCAAGGATATTTAGTGGCGGGAAATACTAGATCTTATGAAGCTAATGGGAAGCTTAAAAAAAAATCTACCGAAGGAGAGGGAAGGCTCTGGGTCCTATAAAGCCTTCCTGCTCCTCTCCCGGTGCCCTCTGAGAACTCGAGGTGGGTTCTAAGAATTCTATTAGCAGACAAAGGCTGGGCCTGCATATAATGCCAGCCTCTGTTGCTATACCGTGCTAGCGACATGCAGTGTGTCGCTAGCAAGCTGTTTACATCCACACTGTCACTCTCCACCACTCCCCCGCCTCCTCTATATCACTGTTCCCTGCTTGCGTCCCTTACCTTCCCGATGATTGGAGGGAAGGGATGCAGATGGGGAGTGGTGATAAGGCGGGGAATGGGCGGAGAGTGACAGTGTGGATGTAAACAGCTTGCTAGCGATACACTGCATGTTGCTAGCACAGTGGTTTGATTTATGGGGGCCAGCAGAGCGCAGGGGGGGGGGGGGGGGGGCTGGGGGGGAACGGTATAGCAACAGAGGCTGGGCATTATATGAAGACCAAAACACACAAACTGATTTTTATCAGATCAACAATTAAATTCCCCGTTAGAGAATGTAGAGATATAAAATATAACTTTTATTAATTTATACTAAAACCATATTTGATATATTTTTCCTTATAAACCAAATGAGATAGGTGTATTTATATTAGTAATCAATATATGACCTATGGGTCCATATAGTACTTGATCCCACCTATTCCTCACTAAAGATTGCTTAGGTGCTATTTACAATTCCCCCCACCACAAATCCAACATGTTTCAACCCCCTCTTATGGGGCCGTCGTCAGGGACAAAAGTGCTAAGTGCTAGGGTATAGAGTGCATAAGAACATTACATTGCAATCATTATATACAGAAAAATAAAAACGAGAGCTGTGCTCCCAAGCTCAGTCAAGCATCAACTGAGACGTGGTGCTTAACAGCCTTATATACTGGTCAGATGGGTGGGACTGGGTAATTTTGTATCCACCCTCCAGAGGAGTAATCCTATTGGCTGCAGCATCTATCCATCAACCATTATATTGTGCTCATTGGCTGCCATATCCTCGGCATTGATGCGGAAAAATACTGTTTGCCATTGTGCTATTGTTCCCAAAAAACATGAGTGTGGTGAGCGCAACTATAAGAATCATGTTTCTTACCAGCGGACTCCCTCCTATAACGCCGGCTGATATCGGCAAACGCCGTCCCTTTCTCCCATAGGAAAGCATTAGAGGCCTCCCATTGGTCAATAGCTTCTCATGTGCCTCCTACACTGCTTACGTCACAGGACTCCGCTCATCCCTCATTGGAGCGCTCGTGAGTAGTTTCCATTGGAGGATTCACCCACAGTCGCCGCCCCTCCACCAATCAGCGCTCATTTCGCTCGTAGCTGCATTGTTTATAAACAATGCAGTTCATCTTATGAGCTTAGAGACTATATATTAGTGGCAATATTGCGTAGAGTCATAAACGGGGGAAGTAATGCTCCATGCATACAGGCTCTCAGATACTTTGTAAAGATTCTCTTCATATATATATATACTCCACTCAATACACATATTATTTGTCATTCAGAGCTTTATATAATCCTGAACTCCAGCATCATTGATTTAAAGATACAGACAGTAATTTCATGCTAAGGCATATGTTCAGCCACATTGAGCACAGATACAACATTCTGTGTTAGCGTTTCCATACTATACGGCGGTCATTATTACTCATCCACTTAATATATATAGTGTGATGAATAATCCTGTATATTCTTATCACTCAAATATGGCCACATTACTTTGTTCACTCCTCTTCACACTATTGGTTGAAGAATAAGTGGGGGGTCTAACAACTCTTTCCCCACAAACCCTTTTATCCAATTTGTCATATTACATTGCACATTACCATAGATGAGAGCTAACATACAGTATGTGTATATATCTCTGACCACACATCCATTGTAGACGTTCCTCAGACCTACTCATCACCCCTCCCCCATGCCAGCATTTGATAACATACATCATTAAATAAAGGGAGTATAGGTAAAACCCTCATTTAAACCCCCTGGGCTCAAAGTTCCAAGGCGATATATCCACTTTGCTTCTAACTGCCGAAGTTTCTGATCCAAGTTTCCACCTCTAGGTCCCAACTTCCACTGTTGAATTACAAAGAACCTTAAACATGAGGTGTCACCCCCATGTTTTTCTCTAAAATGGCGGGCTACTGGAGTATCTTTGGGATTCTTTATATTTCCAACATGTTCCAAGATCCTCTGTTTTACCTGGCGAGTAGTCTCGCCTATATACATCATTGGGCATGGGCATACAATCGCATAAACTACTCCTTCTGTTTCACAGTTGAAGACCCAGCCTCTGTGTGCTAATAGGATTCTTAGAACCCACCTTGGGTTCTCTTTAAGCGCTGGCTCCCCAGTTTGAATAGTCTTGCAGGAGGCTTTCGGAAGTCTTCGGGAGCCCAAATTCTCCTGAAGACGGGCAGCTCCTGGTTTAACAATTTAGTCAAACCACATATATACTTAAAGAGGAACTCCATTGAAAATAACGTAATGAACAAAAGTGCTTAATTTTTACAATAATTATGTATAAATGATTTAGTCAGTGTTTGCCCATTGTAAAATCCTTCCTCTCCCTGATTTACATTTTTAAATCTATCACGTGGTGACATTTTTACTGCTGGCAGGTGATGTCAGTGGAAGTAGCTGCTGCTTGTTTTTTTGGCACTTGGGAACAGCTGTTATTTCCCACAAGGCAACAAGAGCCCCACAGTGTGATTTCAGCATTCTGGTACTACTGACTTCACACTGTGGGAGGGGTTTCAACACAATGGCCTCAATTCACTCAGCTTATCTCCTGTCTTTAATAACGTTTCTAGAGTTGTCACCATGGTGATGAGGCATGTAGTATTCAGGAAACATTTTACCTCAGGCAAACCTAAAGTTACCTCTTCTGTCTTTAAGTTAACTCTTCAATCCTTAAAATAACGCCCCAGTTAAAGACAGGCTGTTTATTAACTGCATGTGAAAATAACTACAGAGGAGATAACTTAACTACAGAGGAGGTAACTTAAGGAATGAAGAGATAAGATAACTCTCTTACTATGAGGAGGTAAGTTTTCTCTTGCCTTATTATCTCCAGCATGATCTTAGTGAATTGAGGCCAATATCAGCCATACAGAGCCCCCTGATGATCCATTTGCGAAAAGGAAAAGATCTCTCGTGGAAAAGGGGGGATCAGCTACTGATTGTGATGAAGTTCAATCCTTGGTTACTGTTTCTCTTTAAGGGGAACTTTTTTTGATATAAGTCAGTGTATGGCAAGTTCAGTATAATGGGTTCAAGCTCTAAAAGAGGCAGTCATACTCTATTTTACAGTGCCCCTTTAAGAGTGCCCTGTTCTTTATAGATCCACCAATAATGCACTCATCTTTATAGTATACTGCTTTACATATTACTGTACCATGATAAGTTCTTTCTGTGCTACAGTACACCCCCTCCTTAGTGTCCTCTTGGCTACATACCCTCCCCCAACAAGGTCCTCTTTGCTGCAGTACCCCCCCCAACAGGGCCCTCGTTGCTGCAGTACCCCCCAACAGGGCCCTCTTTGCTGCAGTACCCCCCAACAAGGCCCTCTTTGCTGCAGTACCCCCCATCAGGGTCCTCGCTGCTGCGATACCCCCCATCAGGGTTCTCGCTGCTGCAGTACCCTCCCTTCAGGGTCCTCTTTGCTGCAGTACCCCCCATCAGGGCCCTCTTTGCTGCAGTACCCCCCATCAGGGCCCTCTTTGCTGCAGTACCCCCCATCAGGGTCCTCTTTGTTACAGTATGCCTCATTAGTGCCCTTTTTATAATACTGCGTTCTTCATTATGAACCCTCTCAAATGGGTAATAAACAGGATTGTGATTTGTGAAGCAGCAGTAAATATGAGAGTAAAAGTAACACGCTGACAGATCAATCAAAAAATAATGCAGTAATAGTGTAATTCCAAGAGAGCTAGTCACTTCAGCACTAAGCCATAATATGCCATAACTGTAATGTCAGTAAATGCACTGTGACTACATATGTTATAGCAAATTGCTCTAAAGAAAGAGAAATTAAAGAGAAACCAGAGCCTAAATACTTGGAAAAAAAAACAAAGAATATCAAACTAAAATAGCTGAACTGAAGCCAGACATTTACGAGGCATAAAAAGCCAAAAAGCAAAAGAGATAAACAAGACAAGACAAATAATCACATTTATATCGTGCTTTTCACCTAACGGACTCAAAGCACCAGAGCTGCAGCCACTAGGGCGTGCTCTATAGGCACTGGCAGTAGCAATGTAAGGGAGTCTTGCCCAAGGTCTACTGAATAGGAGCTGACTGGGTCCACTTGCAGGTGTGTCCACGGCTATGGTTAGGATATGGAGTATTGGTTACCTAACCAATATTCTTACCTTTATATGTATAATCACTGCTGCGCTCCTAAGATATGTGCCTTCAAACCTGCAATGAAAACTTCACATAGGGTGATACCGTTCTATACCAATAAACAAGTCTCTAAATTTGCATGCAAGCTCCACCAGGGTGAAACTTCACATCCGTGTATAGTGCTCTCATTCAGTGCTCATTCCGTGAAAATCCCCAACTGGTATATGCCAAAACGCTCACCAGATGCAGCCCACCTCAGATTGCAGGTGGAAGTTTCACTTTTGGCCCACTGCCAGTCAATAACACCACCTCAATTCGTCATAAATCTTCATTTAATTCCATAAAATCAGCTCCATAAAAAACATAAAACATAACATAGCGTAATCCTGTCACATAAACGTTCCGGGCGCATCTACAATTGCACTTACGCGTCCCGGTGTTTAAAATCGCATATCACAGTATCCTTAGCCAATGCCCATTCGCCTGTAGTGTGTAGAGGATGTCCGCGTTGATGCCGCTCCTGATCCTCCCTCTCGCCGCAGGGTGTATGCCACTAAGCGTACTACTCACTCCCGACCGGCCGGTCAGCTAACTTCCGCGTGTACGCCTTGACGCTCTTGCTCTGCTCCGCCCGGGCGGAGCGTCAAGGCGTACACGCGGAAGTTAGCTGACCGGCCGGTCGGGAGTGAGTAGTACGCTTAGCGGCATACACCCTGCGGCGAGAGGGAGGATCAGGAGCGGCATCAACGCGGACATCCTCTACACACTACAGGCGAATGGGCATTGGCTAAGGATACTGTGATATGCGATTTTAAACACCGGGACGCGTAAGTGCAATTGTAGATGCGCTTTATGTGACAGGATTACGCTATGTTATGTTTTATGTTTTTTATGGAGCTGATTTTATGGAATTAAATGAAGATTTATGACGAATTGAGGTGGTGTTATTGACTGGCAGTGGGCCAAAAGTGAAACTTCCACCTGCAATCTGAGGTGGGCTGCATCTGGTGAGCGTTTTGGCATATACCAGTTGGGGATTTTCACGGAATGAGCACTGAATGAGAGCACTATACACGGATGTGAAGTTTCACCCTGGTGGAGCTTGCATGCAAATTTAGAGACTTGTTTAATGGTATAGAACGGTATCACCCTATGTGAAGTTTTCATTGCAGGTTTGAAGGCACATATCTGAGGAGCGCAGCAGTGATTATACATGTAATTTTTCCTGAACTGGACTTTCTGCAGCGATCCCATATATTGGTGCAATTAGGTGTATTTGAACTGTGGCGCAGTATTTTTATTTTTATTAATATTCTTACCTTCTCACTTGAGAGCAGGTGATTTTGTGGCCACACTTGTTATGATTATGAATAGGGGAGCCATGATGACCCCATTGTTAGTGTGAGTTTAGCGTGGCCACACTTGCTATAAGTAAGATGGTCCCTGGACTTGTGGGTCACAATGAGGGCGAAGGAAGGATGTATGAATGCGGTTGAAGGTAGAAGTTCCATCAATTTTTGCTGATAGGCCTCATTATTTATTGCCACTGAGGACTGCTTTCTTACATTATTCAAAAATATCCCAACATAACATTTAATATAGGGAGGGGAGAGGGGTGTAGCCAACCTGCATCATGTAAATTATTTTGAAAACTGAAAAGGCCCGGGTGTTCAAGCCAGCCATTAACACTAGCGAGCCAAAATGGGGCAGAAAAAAGAAAAAAGAAGAGGAACGTGGAGAATGACCATTTAAGCAGCCCAGGATGTGTAGTTAGGACTAGGAGGTCTTCTCGACTTCAGTGTTCTTCACTAGTGGTGATCCTAATGTGCTAATTATGGTTTCGCAAAATTTCACATATTTTTCATAATTACATTCATAATGGAGAATTCGTAATCACAAAAAAGTATGTGAAATTTCATGTAATTTCAACAATACATACATTTTCATAATTAAAGTAGATCCGAGATGAAAAACTAACTATAACAAGCAACTTGTCTATATATCTTATCTAAAGTTTAGAATGTTTACACAGCAAATCTAGCTGCAAACAGCTTTAATAGAAAATTATTATTTCTTTCTGTGATACAATGACAGCAGCCATGTTGTTTGTAAACATTACACAGTGGCAGGCTTATCTGTATCTTGAGCACTCAGCCTGTGAAAAAAACCCTAATCCCCCCTCCTCCCTCCTCCCCTCTGCCTCTGAAATCAATGGCTAGTAACACCTCCTCTTCCTCCTGCCCAGATTGAGCTCCCATGAGCCCCTGCTACTGCCTTGGCTCTCTGAAAACCTGTGGGCGTTTATTTAGTTTATAGGGAATTAGAGTATTAAAACAAAAACAAAAAAGTATTTGGCTTGAGGAATGCCCTATAAACAATAGGAAATGAACACAATTATGCAATGAGTAAAAGTTCACCTCGGATCCACTTTAAGATAATTTTCGAAATATCAGTAAAATTACCAATATTCTACTATCGGGCTCACCCTGCGCCTCTTTACCGGACACTTTCATTAAATGTACATCCTTGAGTCTTACAAGCTGCAGATAAGGTTGGTTGCTATTCCTACTGGGCCTCTTTTGTTGACGGATCACCCAAAGAGGACCCTAGCATGTAGGGAGAAGTAACTATGATGCAGCTTCAAAGCTACCACTGTCAGCTCTGTATAAAGAGATGGAGGAATAATCTGCCCCAGCTCTATTGCTGCCCAAGGCCATGGCCTTCCTGGCCTGTGCAGAAATCCAGCCCAGGCAAGGTATAGATGCTTTACAATTTTAAATACACCACCTATCAGCCACTCATATAAACTAAGCTTTGACTCAGAGTCAGTAGGTAGATCAGGGTGTCTGACTCCACTAGCTGCATTCTTGTTGCAGAAGAGTGACTAACTGCTAAAGCCAATTCATCGGCATAACAGGCAGACAGTCTCCTCTAAACAGTGAGCTGGCTGCCCACTCAATCAGACACATCTTATAATAGGAGTGTTGGCAGCCTTCTCTGGCATATTCTGCAAAGCTCTCGCTTGCGTTCTTTCCTCCAGTTATTCTTTTGTTAGGGAATCTAATGACCCTCGTATATGATCTTCTCTAAAGAGGTCACTAAACTATTTATGTGCTTATCCAGCCTCCAGAAAACCGATAGGCGTCAGAAGGGATTTACTTTTGAAAGGTGCAGAGAAATCACTGGAAAGTCAGAGGCAGATTTCATTATATCAGACGCATTTCCCTCATATCAGCATTTCATTTTCTATATGGCAGTATTTTATGTATCCCGGTAATGCATTCAACTCATATGGGATTTCCGGATTTGTTAAGCTTTGCAATTCTAGGCCAAATGTGGAAGTAATGACAATGGATATTGTATTTTCTTGTGGGAAATCTTATTTGGCAGCACGTTGCAAAAACAGAAGAGAAAGGAAAGGGGATTACTGCAGGAAGGTGGGCTATCCTAACATATAGAAAACAAATGGGGTTTAGATCACAGAGTGAATGAATGTGAGGAGAAGGGTGGGATGGGGGGGGGGGTCATGTGACATGTATACTCAGTGGCGGCGCCACACTGGGGCTTACCCAGGCTTCAGCCCCAGCTGTCAACTGATCAGCCCCACCTAAAGCCCCCCCCGCGGGCCGCGACCCCTGCAAGTTCGTATTTGCGTTCAGAGGAGGAAAACTAATGAGGAGGACTGTCTGGGGGAGGGCTGGCCTGGCTGTCAGTGTCACTCACGTAAGTTAACACCGCCCCGGCCCGGGTAATATACAGAGAGACAGTCATTGCAGCCAGCCAGCGTGGGAACGTTCCTGGCATATACATTTGTTTCACGTGACGACATCCGTCACGTGACACGCACGCAGTGTACAGCGCGCTTGTCTTGCCTGGCCCTGTCCTGCCTGCCCAGCTTCAGACTGAGACTGAGAGCCTTGCCGCCGGTTGCCTGCCTGCACTGCCCAGCAGCAAAGTGGGGACTCTGCTAGCACTGGCAGCCAGACATCACCCGACCAACCAGACTGTGTCACTCACTCTGCTGCTCACTAGTGAGTGGCTGGCTGCCACTGCCAGTACTCACACGGACACAGCACGCACAAACGTCCGAGGACTGGACAGCAGCTCAGCAGCAGCAGGAGGAAGATTCAAGGTGGGTGGGCAGCCAAGCCAGCTTGAATTGTTTTTTTTTTTACATGTAATGCTAGCACCAGCCAGGACTGAGCTGCCCTGGGGCCCCCAGCCCATCACCACCAGCCAGGCTTGAGCTGCCCTGGGGTCCCCAGCCCACCACCACTAGCCAGGCCTGAGCTGCCCTGGGGGTCCCAGCCCATCACCACCAGCCAGGCCTGAGCTGCCCTGGGGCCCCCAGCCCACCACCACCAGCCAGGCCTGAGATGCTCTGGGGCCCCCAGCCCACCACCACCAGCCAGGCCTGAGCTGCCCTGGGGCCCCCAGCCCACCACCACTAGCCAGGCCTGAGCTGCCCTGGGGGTCCCAGCCCATCACCACCAGCCAGGCCTGAGCTGCCCTAGGGCCCCCAGCCCATCACCACCAGCCAGGCCTGAGCTGCCCTGGGGTCCCCAGCCCACCACCACCCGCCAGGCCTGAGCTGCCCTGGGGGTCCCAGCCCATCACCACCAGCCAGCCCTGAGCTGTCCTGGGGTCCCCAGCCCACCACCACTAGCCAGGCCTGAGCTGCACTGAGGTCCCCAGCCCACCACCACTAGCCAGGCCTGAAGCTGCCCTGGGGTCCCAAGCCCACCACCACCAGCCAGGCTTGAGCTGCCCTGGGGTCCCAAGCCCACTACCAACAGCCAGGCCTGAGCTGCCCTGGGGCCCCCAGCCCACCACCACCAGCCAGGCCTGAGCTGCCCTAGGGCCCCCAGCCCACCACCACCAGCTGGGCCTGCGGACTTTAGCCCACCACCAGCCAGGCCTGAGCTGTCCTGGGGCCCCCAGCCCACCACCACCAGCCAGGTCTGAGCCTGAGGCCTTCCGCACAGCCCACCACCAGCCAGGCCTGAGCTACCCTGGGGCCCCCAGCCAGGCCTGAGGCCTCCAGCCCACCACCAGCCAGGCTTGAGGTGCCCTGGGGCCCCCAGCCCACCATCACCAGCCTGACTACATATACTGGGGACAGCTATACGCCTGGCTACATATCCTGGGGACATCTATACACCTGGCTACCTATACTGGGAACACTGGCTGTCTGTCATTATGTGCATTTACTGGTGAAACGCTGTCTCTCATTACATGCATTTACTGGTGAAAGGCTGTCTGTTTTTACATGCATTTACTGGTGAAAAGCTGTCTCTTATGTGCATTTACTAGTGAAAAGCTGTCTCTTATGTGCATCAACTGGTTAAAGGCTGTCTGTCATTACGTGCATTTACTGGTGAAAAGCGGTCTATGTGCATTTACTGGTGAGAAGCTGTCTCTTATGTGCATTTACTGGTGAAAAGCTGTCTCTTATGTGCATTTACTGGTGAAAAGCTGTCTGTCCTTATGTGCATTTACTGGTGAAAAGCTGTCTCTTATGTGCATTTACTGGTGAAAAGCTGTCTCTTATGTGCATGTACTGGTGAAACGCTGTCTCTTATGTGCATTTACTGGTGAAAAGCTGTCTCTTATGTGCATTTACTGGTGAAAAGCTGTCTGTCCTTATGTGTATTTACTGGTGAAAAGCAGTCTGTCCTTATGTGCATTTACTGGTGAAAAGCTGTCTCTTATGTGCATTTACTGGTGAAACGCTGTCTGTCATTATGTGCATTTACTGGTGAAAAGCTGTCTGTCCTTATGTGTATTTACTGGTGAAAAGCTGTCTGTCCTTATGTGCATTTACTGGTGAAAAGCTGTCTCTTATGTGCATTTACTGGTGAAACGCTGTCTGTCATTATGTGCATTTACTGGTGAAAAGCTGACTCTTATATGCATTTACTGGTGAAAGGCTATCTGTCAGTATGTGCGTTTACTTCATTTTTTTTATGCAACTACGTTAGCTGGTACAACTACATTACAGTTAGCCCTGCCCACATGACATCATGACCACGCCGGAACAAATTACCCCCCCCCCGCCAAGCCCGGCCTGCCAGCCCTTGTGCCCCCTTTGAGCCCCCCCAAAAATCTGAAGCTGGAGCCGCCACTGTGTATACTGTGGCTGCACACTGTCGTTATATTGAGATGTTATCACACTATGCAGCCACAACATAAACATGATACGCCTCCTACTTGTCATGTTTATTTGCCAATGGTGAAAAGGCTGATTTTATTTCGTTTTAGAACAACCAAGTCATGATTATCACCTATGACTCCTCTTTGCTTTTTGTAATTGAACTTAATAGATGGATGTCTATTTTCAACTAAACTATGTAACAGTATAAACAGCAAAGTCCCCCAGTATCCGGCACCGGCGGGGATCGCCTGATGCCGAAAACATGTGCTTGCTGGTTGCTTGAGCACAAACATCCCCCCTCTGTGCATAAAATATTTACTAAGCCTCCAGATGGCATCTTCTAACTATCCAGCAGCTCCTAGCGGCAATCGGGCATCCTCCGTGTACGGCTCCCGCCATGTCACCCCACCCGCATCGGGAGCCGTGCACAGATGAGGTAAGAAGACATTGTCCTGAGGTTCACTAAGTATTTTTTGTGCTACTAGTGGCTGGATGGTGTAATGGTGAAGGGCTCTTCCTCTGACGCAGGAGACCAGGGTTCGAATCTCGGCTTGGCCTGTTCAGTAAGCCAGCACCTATTCAGTAGGAGACCTTAGGCAAGTCTCCCTAACACTGCTACTGCCTATAGAGCACGCCCTAGTGGCTGCAGCTCTGGTGCTTTGAGTCCGCCAGGAGAAAAGTGTGATATAAATGTTATTTGTCTTGTCTACTAACCCCCCCCCCCCCCCCCCCCAAAAAAAAAAAGAACAAAAACAAAGCACAGTCCCTGTTATCCTCTCAGGCATGCCAGTTAGTTGACTTCTGGTTGCCTCAATTCTTGATAATGGGGATTTTGCTGTATATGTAACTTTGAATGTAGAGTGTAAATGGAATACATGTTGCAGGCAATGAGGCAAAGTGCCCCCAGCATCATAAGAACATGATAGAATAGCAAGGCTTCCCCAAAGTACCCACTACCCTTGCCTCTCTCACCCACTCTATAGGTCACCTGTGTCCTGGCTTGTCCTCCTGTGTGTCAACATCTCTCTCTTTTTTTCTCTCTCTCTGATAACTGATTAGCAGCAGCCCAAAGAAAAAGGAGCAGTGCACAGTAACCATGTGGCAGACTTCAAATGCAGGAAGTGAGCAATGCTGTCACTTCCACGTCTGATGTGAACTCCTTGATCACTGCTCCATTCTACCTAGTGTTGGGCGAACATCTAGATGTTCGGGTTCGGGCCGAACAGGCCGAACATGGCCGCGATGTTCGGGTGTTCGACCCGAACTTCGAACATAATGGAAGTCAATGGGGACCCGAACTTTCGTGCTTTGTAAAGCTTCCTTACATGCTACATACCCCAAATTAGCAGGGTATATGCACCTTGGGAGTGGGTACAAGAGGAAAAAAAATATTTGAAAAAGAGCTTATAATTTTTGAGAAAATTGATTGTAAAGTTTCAAAGGAAAAACTGTCTTTTAAATGTGGAAAATGTCATGTTTCTTTGCACAGGTAACATGCTTTTTGTCGCCATGCAGTCATAAATGTAATACAGAGAAGAGGTTCCAGGAAAAGGGACCGGTAACGGTAACCCAGCAGCAGCAGCACACGTGATGGAACAGGAGCAGGCGCAGGAGGAGAAGGCCATGCTTTTTGAGACACAACAACCCAGGCCTTGCATGAGGACAAGAAGCGTGCGGGTAGCATGCTTTTTACCGCCATGCAGTCATAAATGTAATAAAGATAAGAGGTTCAATAAACAGGGACCGGGCGTCAACGCTAACCCAGCAGCAGCAGACGTGATGGAACA
The DNA here is from genome assembly GCF_040937935.1 of Hyperolius riggenbachi. Classification (NCBI taxonomy): domain Eukaryota; kingdom Metazoa; phylum Chordata; class Amphibia; order Anura; family Hyperoliidae; genus Hyperolius; species Hyperolius riggenbachi. Next base: position 62,918,312 of record NC_090647.1, read on the forward strand.
GGAGGAGGCGCAGGAGGAGAAGGCCACGCTTTCAGGTGCAACTCAGGCCTTGCATGAGGACAAAAAAATGTGTGCGCAAAGCAATGCAATGAGTAGTTTTCAGGACACAATGGGCTATTCGGAGGAGCTATGCCCACCCCCACAATCTTCTACCTGTGAAAGGTCAATGGAACAGCCACAAATGTTGTGCCCGGATTCACAACCTTTTTCTGTGGAAAATGCACCTCGCACTGAAATGCAAGGCGAGGCCGAGGATGAACATGACGTCAACAACTCAACATGACGCAAAATGGGGGCGGAACAGAAAGCTGCTTTCAATGTTTTGAAGGCCTTAATTGCCTCCGGTGGCCAGTTAGATGCATCATTCATCACACCCAAATCCCAGAGCAATGTGTGCAGGAATTTGAATCTCAGGAGGTGTACCGAGATCATCTGGACAAGTGACCAAGTGACAAAGTGACCAGTGACAAAGTGACAAAGTGACAAAATGACAAAGTGACAAAATGACAAAGTGACAAGTGACAAAATGACAAAGTGACAAGTGACAAAGTGAGAAGTGACAAGTGACAAAGTGACAAGTGACAAAATGACAAAGTGACAAGTGACAAAGTGAGAAGTGACAAGTGACAAAGTGACAAGTGACAAAATGACAAAGTGACAAGTGACAAAGTGAGAAGTGACAAGTGACAAAGTGACAAGTGACAAAATGACAAAGTGACAAGTGACAAAGTGACCAGTGACAAAGTGACAACTGACAAAGTGACAAAATGACAAAGTGACAAAGTGACCAGTGACAAAGTGACAACTGAGAGGTTGTTCTGGGGAGCTCCACTGCACTCAGTCGCATATGAGGAGAGGTCTCGTCGGGACTGCTGATCCTCCTCAGCTTGCTCAAAGCCTTGAGGGTTCCTGAAGATCCTCTGCTTGGAGTTCGCCGGGGTTCAGCTTGGTGTCGGGGTCGGCGGCGTCCTCCTCACTCCAACGTGGCAGATCTTCTGTTGAAGGGAAAAAAAAAAAACATTGTTAAAAGTCCAGTACCGCTTCTGAAGGACTCACCAAGAGATGCAGGAGCGCTTCAATCTAGCGCACCATCGCTCGCTGGGTGATGTCCCTGCCTACGCGCTGGAATTCTACGCTGCACATGCTAGCACGCTTTTGCGCAGTGCCGAGGCGCATTCCAGCAGCTAGTAGCTACCAAGCTTCTGTGGATCTGATTGGGCCACCATGTTGGATCTCTGCCAAGTCCTCCAAAATTTTGAGCAATCCACGTTGCGTGACTGAGCAGTGACAACTCTACAGTCAGCATTACAATACCACTGCTGTGTTTACTGAAGAAATCAATGTTGAAGATGGAAACCGCTGGCATGATGCAAGTGGGGGATTCTGAAGATGAAAACGATCAGCGTGATGATACCAACATCAGGCAACCTGCCTCAGGAAACGCTGGTCCCAGCTATGACAAAGAACAGGACGAGGAACAGCTGGAGTTGGAGCAGGAATTGGATGCCCCCACTGCCGAGGGACAGAGCGGTGCACGTTGGACTTCCACAATTTAGCGGGAAAGGACAGCAGAAGAGGAAGAAAGTGATGCTGGTGACGAATATGGTGCATCACAACAATCACAACGCTTACAAGAACATGAAGATAGAGGAGTCTGGCAGGACTCTCTGGCACACATGGCTCAATTCATGCTAGACTGCATTGAACGCGGCCCGCGCATTATTCACTATTCATTATTATTCATTATTCTGGAATCTGGACAACACCAACTACTGGGTTTATACCCAGTTTATACAAACACAATGTTAAAAAACTGATTGAAGAAAGTGTCAGACAGGTCAAAAATGGAACAATTCCAGCAGGCCCTTGAGGATGAAGACTTTAGAGAGGAGATTGACATCCTCCTCCTTCTCTAGCCAGTTGTACGCCGACAGACTGACTTCAGCAAACCCAGGAGGACCAGGAGGGCAGCAAAGAACACAAGCTGCTGCTAGTGCCCAAAAGGGAATGGTATTGGCAGTGTCCTTGGAGTGGGAACATTTTCTGACACCCATGCAGCAGCCCACAGAACAGCAATCGGGCAGTTCCACGTCCTCCAACACCAATCGCCTAGAGAAGATGGTCAAGGTCCAGGACTACATGTCAGATGGCGTAGCTGTGTTGAACAATCCATCTGCAGACAGACGGTGAGTGTGACAGGCAGCACAGAAGGACCATGGCAACTCACTCATAGTACCACAGTTTGATAGTGCTGCCCAAAAAATTATATGGATCCGTGGACCCGGGCACTGCGGGCAGTACTGGGAAGTGGGAACGCAGATTTTAGTACCTAAACACACGATACAACATGTTTTCCGGGGTCGGACTCTGAGGCACATACAGATGGTCCCGATCATCATCCTCATCATACAACTCTTCTCCTGAGTCTGACCCACCCACCACCTCTGCCACCCCAACATCCCCAGACACAGACCCCTCATCGTCCTCAACATTAACTTGGGATGCTGGCCTGAGCCCGACCTCCTCCTCCACATCAGGCCCCATCATCTCCTCAATGGCAGCCCTCATTAATCGTTCTGGCGACGGACCGATGGACACAACATTCTCCTCCGGAGAGGGCTGCTGCTGACCACTGGCTGCTGTAGTGGATGTTATAGCTTGCGTGGGGCGTTGGCTGTTGCTGTTGTTGGGAGTGCTGCTCACAGCGGAGGTCTCTGAGGAACTCATGGTGAGCTCATATAGTGGTTGGCGGTGAGTGGAGTATTACTGATCCCAGCAATATACACACTGACTGGCAGAGTACGCAATGCTATATAGTCTGGCTGAGCGGTGTACACAGAGTGGCAGTACACACAATGCTATATAGTCTGGCTGAGCCGTGTACACAGAGTGGCAGTACACACAATGCTATATAGTCTGGCTGAGCGGTGTACACAGAGTGGCAGTACACACAATGCTATATAGTCTGGCTGAGCCGTGTACACAGAGTGGCAGTAAACACAATGCTATATATAGCGTGGCTGAGCGAGGTACACAGTGGCAGTACACACAATGCTATATAGTCAGGCTAAGCCGTGTACACAGAGTGTCAGAAAACACAATGCTATATATAGCGTGGCTGAGCGAGGTGCACAGTGGCAGTACACACAATGCTATATAGCCAGGCTAAGCCGTGTACACAGAGTGTCAGAAAACACAATGCTATATATAGCGTGGCTGAGCGAGGTACACAGTGGCAGTAAACAATGCTATATATAGTGTGGCTGAGCGAGCGGTGTACTACTGTTCCCAGCAGCGACACACAATGACTGGGGGGGACCCTGGCTAGCGTGGCTTTTTTTTTTTTTGCTCTCAGAAGCCATTTTCAGCTAGGAAAGTGTTGTAGAGTTGGAATTTCTTATCAGTGAGGGTCACACTGTAGTCACTTCCTGTCTGAGTCAGGACTGAGTCAGCCATTTGCATACCTGATATTTAACTCTTTCAGGCAGAGAAAGAAAAAAAGGAACACACCCTAGTTATTTGTGTGCTAGGCACTGTACATACACATGTCTATCTCATCCTGTCACATGTCACTTCGGGTAGCCTTTAAGACTGTGGTAAGTGAGGTGTATAAACCAACACAGTATTTTGGGAAACTATGTACAATACATTGATATATATATATACACACACACACACACACACACACACACACACACACACACACACACACACACACACACACACACACACACACACACACACACATATATACACACATTTTTGTATTCTTTGAAAGCACTGTACTAAAAAAAAAGAGAAAAAAGAGAGAAAAAACTAAAAAAGTCACCTCTCAACACCCGACTAGAAGAAAGTAGATACAGTGCATCGCTGATCCTGAAAAATGAATCTGTATTCTTTGGCACAAGGTCCAGAGATTGAACAGTAGAAAAAAAAATTCAATTCTTGGAGCAATCGTCTGGGTTTTAAATCTGCTGTGCATCTTTCATTCTGAAAGGAACTCGAAAGTCAAACGCCTACAGCAATACTCCGGGATAAACCAGCTCTGTCCTCTACCGGCTTTGCATTCCTATGAGTTGGAGTGCATTCTAGAAGCATTTGTATCTTAAAGACGACCTGCGGGTAACAAAAATCCTTGTCAAGCGACACCTAATATAGAGACGCCAACTTACTGGTTGTGCTGTGGCAGGCACACCCCTTGCCTGGATAGCAGAAAACAATATCACCAAGCGCCTCTTACATAGTAAAGAGCAGATATGGTCAAATGTGCCCAGATTTGGTTCAATTCCATTTTGTTAAATCAGGCCCAACTTTTGAGTGTTCTTTGTAGATGGAACTTCAATCAATTTGCATTGACGTCTATGTGTAGTCATTTATATGTCACCCTATTCGAGTACTGAGGAGGTTGATGTCATCTGTAGTAACGGAGAGTCCCAAGTGAAAAAAAAAAGTCAAAAGTGTTCTTTTTTCTGTCAATTGAAGTAATGGCTTGGTGGAAAAATGCTTTCATGCTTTACACATGGAGTGATACCCCACCCCTGCCGCATTGAACCAAAATGCACTAAATGTCAAGCATATGACCCTGTGGCAGAGTGCGTCAAATGGCTCATATGCATAGCACCCCTGCTCCTCACCCGGTGATGTACTCCCTGCTGAACAGGAAATACAATCTCGGATCGGGCACTTCCGGTGCAACGCGACGCTTGAGTGCGCTAGGAGCCATTGCCTTGCATTGCTGTTGTGTTACCCTGCAGTAAAACAGAGTAAAATAACACAGGTTTGCAAGGCAAGTGTAAAAGAGGCCTGAAATGCAGCAGTGGTTTTTCTGAAGTCAATTGACAAAATATAAAAAAGTGATGGCATATTTACAAAAAAAGGAAATATGGAGGGAAAAAGCAAGTTCCTCTTAATATTTTATCAACATATTTATTTAAAACTAAAACTGGAGAGAAAAAAAAACAAAAAACAAAAACAAGAGGTTCTTAAAATTTTGCCTAGAGCTTCAAAGAGAGTCAAAATAAATATGTATTTTTACTGGCTATTTATGTTAAGCAATATGAGCAGTGCTGAAACGCCGCATTCCTGCAGCAGAACAGGGTCTTTATACCACCCAAATCCCTGGGCAAAAATTGGGGAGCGCTTCCTGGTAGAGGCAGAGCTGTGCGCAGTAGCTCTGCCTCTACTGGAGTCAATCTCCGCAGATCGCTGAGTGACTCTCACCTCTTCTTTCAGTTTTCTTTCACTGAGAGGGGCGGGAAGAGGTGGAGATCCGTGGAGATTGACTCCAGTAGAGGTAGTGCTAGAGCACAAAGCTCCACCTCCCCGGGCAGCAAAATCTATGACCTGGAAAGTCGTGGGATTTTGTCCTGGGATTTGAGGAGTATAAAGACCTCGTTCTGCCACGGGAATGCAGCGTTCCGCTACTGCTCATATTGCTTAAAGCGGTATAAAACCCTGATATAATATTCAATAAAAACACGTTTTCCTACTTTTTATATGCCATACGGTTAGCATATTTGCTTTTGTGCATAAGTATTAATATTCATTTAGAAATTATACGTTTCTAAAGCACACTTATTTTACTCTGAGAGCTGACTTGGCATTTTATTTATAACTGCTTTATTCATCCTCTAACTTAATCAGAAAGCATCAGATAGCGTTTATGCTTGTCTGACTTTGTTCAGGGGACCAGGCAGTGTGAGAGAAGGCTTTGTTTACATTTTTCACTTGATAAAATTAAACACAAGATAACATTATGTAAAGTTCGGAAGCGGCCAGCTCTGCTGGCAGGGAAGCATCTAAAGCTTGTGTTAACCCTTTGAATGCAGTTCTAGTTAAAAAAAAAAAAAAAAAAAAGGCTGGTTGTATATAATATGCTGTAAATAATCTATTAGAGCAAAGTAGAAATGCTGGGTTTCATTCCGCTTTAACACAAATAGCCAGTAAAAAGAAGTATTTTTAATGGCTTCAGACTCTCTTTAATTTTTTTGGGACCGGCCGCCTACCCCCCCTTAAGGACCAAGGCATTTTGCGCGGGAGTGGGGTGCACGCGTTTGGGGGGGGGTCAGGTGGCCGGATCCGGTGTGTGGCTGGCTGGATTGGTGTCCCCCCATGGTGGCCTGTGCCCCCCCTTCTGCCAGCAGCCTTCACTTACCTTCAAGGCTCCAGCGGTGAGCCGCACGGGACCCTCTTCTCCGGCCGGCATCTCCGTTATGTCTGACGATCAGTTCCGGGTCGCGGCTTGATGACGTCATCAAGCCGGGACCCGGCGCTGACGTCAGATGGAGCGGAGATGCCGGCCAGAGCGGAGGGGGAAGCCGATCGTCGCGGGAACGGCAGGGAGGTAAGTGGATCCTCTTCTTTCCCCCCCTGCCGCCGCAGCTGTCAAACTGATCACTACGATCCGACGGCGATCGTAGTGATCACGTGATCAGCAGCCATACGCGATGGCTGCTGATCACTCGGGGGAGATGTCGGCTGTCATATGACAGCTTAATCTCCCCCTCCAGGTGCGCATGATCGCGTCGGGAGCGGAAATTGCGGGCCGGCGTAGATTCTACACCGCATCAGGCTAGAACAGCCACAAGTGTGCCGTAGAATCTAATGCACGCGGTCCCGAAAAGGTTAATGAGACAATTGACCTGGATGGCAGAAAAGGGAGGACAGTGAGTGTGCAGCCCCACTTCTACAGGGTGGTGCACAAAATACCGGCCCATCTGCCTATCACAAGCATGAGTATAGAGGCAGAAACTGGTCAGCTCCCGTGCACCTCTTGCTCTATCCCTGTTGTGTGTGGCTTAATTGAGGTCTTTTCCATCTGCATTTGCTGCCATTTGAGAGTGATACCCACATGGCAACAAATGCAGGGGACACAGACTTTAATAAAGCTGGGGAGGACATATACACAACAGGAATAGAGTTAGAGGTGCACGGGGACCAGCACGCATCTGCCTGTATACTCATGCTTTTAACAGGCAGCGGTGCTCTTTTTTTTGTGCCACCCCCATCAATGCGGAAGACAAGGCTGCATTGCAAGAGGGCAATAAAGCCCTCCCACCTCACAATCAATCTCTGTCCCCAGTATTAACAACAAAGGCATCCTTCCCACCTCTCTGTGCCTCAAGAAGGTGGAGTGAATACAATGGGGTGTGACCTATGGTGGAATTCGGAAGTTATTTCTAGCACAATATATATAGGGTTATATTAAAACCTCTTGCTCATACCCACAAAAAAATGATAAACAAGGAGGAGTTAATAAAACATGAACATCTTTAAAGTGAGTCGGAAGCTTTAAAAAATATCTCTTTTTACTTTCCAGTCCTCTTCGGCAATAAGATCATAGCTGAAATGCTGCATTCCCGCAGAATGATGTATTTATACCCCCAAATCCAGGGGCAAAATTCCACAACTTTCCAGGTCATGGATTTTGCTGCCCGAGGGAGGCAGAGCTTTGCGCTGTAGCTTTGCCTCTGCTGGAGTCAATCTCCGCTGATCTCCGCCTCTCCCCACCCCTCTCTGCCCCTCTCAGTGAAAGAAGACTTGGTGCGTGGAGAGGCGGAGATCGTCGGAGATTGACTCCAGCAGAGGCAGAGCTAATGCACAAAGCTCTGCCTCTACTAGGAAGTGATTCCACGAATTGTGCCCTGGGAATTTTGGGTGTATAAATATATTGTTCTGCCACGGGAATGAGGCGTTTCAGCTATGATCTTATTGCTGAAGAGGACTGGAAAGTAAAAATAGATATTTTTTAAGGCTTTAACCCCTCTCTCTTTAACCACTTCAGCCTTCAGTCATTTTCACTTTATGCATCCGAGCAATTATCACCTCCCCTTCATTAGCCTCTAACTTTATCACTACTTATCACAATTAACTGATCTATATCTTGTTTTTTCCGCCACCAATTAGGCTTTCTTTGGGTGGTACATTTTGCTTAGAGCCACTTTACTGTAAATGCATTTTAACAGGAAGAATAAGAAAAATTAACGGAAAAAAATCATTATTTCTCAGTTTTTGGCCATTATCGTTTTAAAATAATACATGCCTCCATAATTAAAACCCACGTATTGTATTTACCTAATAGTCGCAGGTATTACACCATTTAAATTATGTCCCTATCACAATGTATGTTGCCAATATTTTATTTGGAAATAAAGTGCATTTTTTCACGTTTTGCATCCATCACTATTTACAAGCTTATAATTTAAACAAAATTGAAATATTTCATCTTTACATTGATATTTAAAAATTTCAGACCCTTAGGTAAATATTTACGTGTTTTTTTTTATTAAATTTTTTTTTTTATTAAACATTTTATTTAGGTATTTTTGGGAGGGTTGGATGTAAATAGTAATTTTTAATGTAAATATGTGTTTATTTTTTATTTTTTTTACATGTAGATGTAGTTTTAACTTTTGGCCACAAGGTGGCAACCTTGAATTTGTTTACATGATTTCACTCTAAGCGTAACGTACGCTTAGAGGGACGGAGGGGGACATAAGACGCAGAAAAAGCGAGGCTTCCGAGAGAAGCAGTCGCTTTTTCTGCCGGGGAGAGGAATCAATCATTGGGCACCATGTCCCGATTAATTGATTCCTGGCCTAACGATCCGAGGCCGGGAGCGCGCGTGCACGTGAGCAATTGGCTTCGGGAGCACACGGGAGCGCACATGGCCTTCTGGGCATAGCGTCTATGTCCAGGAGGCTTAAATGGTTAAAGACAGAAATTAAAGTCCCATGCGGTAACCCAATTCATGAGTGTTCAATCCATTGAATTCCAATCTCGTAACCTTTGTTATCCATCTGATTCTTGCCCCAAAGAGCCCTATACCACCTGGTCTTTCGTTTCCCCAGAGCATATTCCAGTTCATGCCTTCATCTCATCATGGCTGGACTACTGCAATGTTCTCTATACAGGCCTTCCAAACAAGGACCTGTACCGCCTGCAATTAGTACAGAATGCTGCTGCCAGATAACTAACAAACAAGCCCTTTCACTGTCACATTACACTGATCCTTTGCTCACTGCACTGGCTAGTGGCATCCTGTGTAATGGAGAGTACTCTTCAAGATTGGAATGTTGACCTTCAAATCCTGACACAATTTGGGCCCTGGATACATGAAGGACTTGCTGAAACTGCAACACACCTCTCACAGCCTCAAATCAGCAGGATCCATAAACCTGGTCACTCCCAGAGTGCACCTCAACACCTTTGGAGCCAGAGCTTTCTGCCATGCTGCCCCTACATTTTGGAATTCCCTACCACACCCAGTACAGACAGCCCCATCCCTGGAGTTATTTAAATCCAGACTGGAAAGCCACCTGTTTAGCCTGGCATTTGCAGACTTATAAAATTCTTCCTCTGTGCCAAAATGTACCAATCAACCAATCAACCAATAATTGGTCTGAGCCATGCTTATATGCTTTGAGTCCTACGTGAGAAAAGCGCTTTACAAATGTTGTTTGTTAATGTTATTGTTGTCCCGTTTATTTTGATTGGCTCAGTCCAAAGCCACATTCATTTGGCATGAAATTAGCATGTAAGCCAGAATTATTTGCATCTCGTCGACCACCATTAGTGCGTCACGCTCAGCTCAGTATATAATGACCGTGTCTTTAAATTTACTCATCATTTCCACAAGACGTTTTCACTAGAAGTCACCTCTAGTTCATATAATTTTTCACCATATGCTCCATTTTGATGGTCCAGATGTGAGACAGGTTTGCTTTGAATGTCTGTTTTATGTTTGGTTTTGCCCTTTATGTGCAGTTTGTGCTGAGCAGCAAATAAGTAAAGAGAGAAAAAAAAAGGACATCATGAAAAGTTTAGTGCGTTGGGATACATAACTACAAATCACCGTAAGGCGACTAATTTATGGCACCAGTAAAATCTCTACAAATGGAAGAAGCCTGCAGTTTATAAAATTTTTACGACTGCAATATTTTGTAGTATGCTAATCATATTGATGTAAGTTCCTCAACAGCGAACGACAGTTCCAATTTTTTTCCTCGGTGCTCTCCTCGCTCCTATACCCATGCGGCGGGTGTGAATATATGTGCAGCGTTTCTGGTGTTTGATTAAAGTAAACATATATAAACACACATGTTTTATTTTCTGCTGGGTCTTGATTAATGATGTTTGTTGTTAGGTGCTGTGTGCACAAGATTTATGGGCGGTGAATATATTAGAGAGAAACCTCTGTCGTCTACACAACAGTATGAATGGGAAGGACTTGAGCGAGGCTTAGATGCAATAATTACTTGAAGGGATTGGCATTTCTTCTTCAAGTGTAACTTTCGTAGATCTGAGTGGTGTCAATGTGGGACAGAAGTGTGTTAAAGGACACAGTTAAAAAGTAGTTGTTCAGGGGGGGCGTGTCCGCTGCGCAGCCACGCTGGACGTGTAGTGCCTGAGCTCCACAAGATACCCTACAAAGCGGCAGAAATAAGCACACCAGAGTGGGTGAAAGTGCTCCAATTTGAGACCCAACATGTCGGAAGCCTCAATGGATCTGGAGACCTCCATGAAGAGGAAAAAAAACACACAGAAACCGCACAAGATCCCGGAAATGTTTGCGTGCATGCAGGCCCGCACGAACACCAAAGATGGCGGAGGGGAGAGGAACACGGCATCAGCCTTAACTCCGAACGCATCTACTGAAGGCAACCTGGCGAACTCACCCTCCACAGACCCTTCGGGTGACTCCTCACCAGAGACCGGGTCCCCGTCCTCCAGGAGTCCGGTGAAATCCAGGATGAAGCTCTCGGAGCCCGACGATCAGGTAGGCCCGGCAGCCATTTTAACCCCTACCCTCGCAGAACAGCGCACGCAACTAGAACACTTCCCTGCATCCGAGCAAGCCATAACTCAATCCTACCTCAAAGACATGCTCGTCACACTTAAATCCTCCCTATCGGCGGAGTTCCTGCAAATCACCAACAACTTGCAGATCTCAGTAAGCTGCTTGGGGGACAGAGTAGCATCCATTGAACAGAGCGTAGCTATGCTCACTACAGAACACAATAAATCGGTGGATTGCTGGGAGGAGAACAACCAAGACATTGCCTGGCTCAAACAAAAGGCTTCTGATTTGGAAGATCGGAATAGAAGAAGTAATTTGAAGTTTAGAGGGGTTGAAGAAACTGTCCAACAAACACAATTAAAAGAATTTATTGGATCTCTAGTCCAAAAAGTTCTGCCGCACCTATCTGATATCGAAAGATCGATTGAAAGAATCCACAGACTCCCCAAACCAAAACATCTACCAGATAGTGTCCCAAGGGACATAATCTGCAATTTCCAGTTTTACCATACTAAAGAGAGCCTCCTACATCACATCAAACAAAACGGGTCCCTTCCAGACCCCTACAAAGGGATCACACTATACTCCGATCTTTCACAGGCCACACTGGCAAAAAGAAGAGCCCTGAACCCAATAACTAAAATTCTGAGAGACAATAAAATCCTATATCACTGGGGCTTCCCTACCAAACTGCTAGTCATCAGAGGGGGGAAAACGATCTCTATCCAAGCAACTGAGGACGGCTACAAACTCCTATCCTCCTGGGGTCTGCAATTTGACAAAGACACCCCTAAATCTCAGAGACCCCCTCCAGCTAACAAAGTCACCCAAAACTGGAAACTAGTATCATGAGGGTATCACAGATCTCAGAAGATTCCACCTGATTGAATGACCACAAAGACTTTATTCCTCCTAGGGATACTGAGTCATTACTTCCCCCACCATGGAGGATCCCCTGTTAACCTGCATACTTATGAAGGTTCCACCCAGGACTCTCCAATTCTTGTTCGGCGGTTTAAGCTAACGTGCTTACAGGTTGCCATAGAGAAGAAAACACAAAGAAAGTCGTCTACCTCCCCCCCTCCCACTACCTTGATATGTTTCTGGACTATGCGAATCCCAAGACCCTTGCTACAAATTTGGTTCCCTTATCACGCTACTTCCCTCCAACATGGTGAATTTGATGTCCATTAACGCCAAGGGACTTAATACGCCAGTCAAAAGACACTCCTTATGGAGAGAAGCATCCCGACTTAAAACGGACATCTTGTTCGTCCAGGAAACCCACTTAATGGACAGTAAAACTCCTTCCTGCTCTAATCCTAACTACCCGCAAATCATCTACAACAATTTCCATAAGAAGAAAAGGGGCCTATTTATAGCTTTCCACAAAGACTTAGAAGTGAACATCATCTCCACGGAGAAAGACACACAGGGACGTTTCCTCCTGATCGTGTGCACCATCAATAAAACACCCTGCACATTAATCAATATATATGCCCCGAACTCTGGCCAGCTTAAATTTTTAAAAAACATCTTTTCAAAATCCAGAGATTTAAAACATCAAGGCTTAATTATTGGAGGGGACTTCAATTCAATCTGGGACTCTAAGATGGACACCTCGAATCGTCAGGTTAAGAACTCTACAAGCTTTGCCTCTCTCACCAGCAAATGGGATCTGTATGATGCATGGAGAACTTTACATGGGGGAGAAAAAGACTTTACATTTTTCTCTCATGTCCACCACTCCTACTCCAGGATTGACTACTTCTGGGTCAACAGATGGCTTCTTCCAAAAATCACGGACTCCACAATCCAACCTATTACCTGGTCTGATCATTCCCCCATTACCTTAAAAATAGACCTGTTTGCATCTCCACCCTCCAACCCCCCATGGAGACTAAACAATGCCCTGTTACTCTCCGAACCAAATAAGAAAGAAATTTTATCTACTATAACAGAATATTTCCAAATTAATGAAGGGAAGGAAGTTGGAGTGTCCACAGTCTGGTCAGCGTTTAAAGCGGTCATTAGAGGTCATTAGATAAAAATAGGGGCCCGCACAAAAAAAAACAAAGAGGCAGAATTCACTAAACTACTCTCCCTTATCAAAGAGGCTGAAAATTCCCATAAAAAAGATCCATCTCTAGCAAATGAAAGAATTCTCTTCACGCTAAGACAGAACCTTAAAAATTACTTAATCGCAGAACATGAATCTCGACTAGCTAGGTTGAAACTCTCCTACTACCACCAACACAACAAAGCAAACTCTACACTAGCTAAACGAATACAACATAAACAGGCTAAAGCGAAAATACCCAAGCTAGTTCACCCCTTCTCTAAAACTATACTAAGCAACCCTCAAGATATAGCAGACGCGTTTAGCGATTTTTACAAAGCACTATACAACCTAAGAGACGATGCGTATACTCCCCAACCAACCAAAAAGACCATCACAAAATTTCTGTCCGCAATTAAGCTACCCCATATTTCGGAACAACAGTTAAACTCTCTTAACTCTCAGTTCTCAGTTTCTGAAGTGCTCAACACCATACTAAAAACCAAATCAAACAAAGCTCCAGGCCCAGATGGCTTCACTAATGAGTTTTATAAAACCTTTGCCCCATCCCTTGCCCCGAAATTAGCAAAATTATTTAACACCTTCGCGGAATCTGGATCAATCCCCCCCGGAATACACCAAAGCCATCATAACAGTAATCCCTAAGCCAGGGAAAGACCAGACAAAAACCTCTAACTTCCGTCCCATTTCACTATTAAACAACGATTTGAAATTGTATTCTAAACTACTTGCAAACAGGTTATTTGATTTACTCCCTAATCACTTAGCATTGGATCAGGTAGGTTTCACAAAGAGCAGACAAGCAGCTGATGGAACTAGAAGGATTATCAATGTACTTCACTCGGTGGGCCTAGGTCGGAGGCCTTCTCTGCTTCTAGCTTTGGATGCGGAGAAGGCCTTTGACAGGGTCCACTGGGGGTTCCTGAGTGAGGTCTTATCAAAATTTGGGTTTAAAGGGAAAATCCATCAAGCCATTATGGCTCTTTATGAAAACCCCTCGGCGAGTGTCAACGTGTCTGGGTTTCTGTCAAAGTCATTTGAAATAACCAACGGTACCAGGCAGGGGTGCCCCCTATCCCCTCTTATTTTTGTCCTGGTGATGGAAACTCTCGCAGAAACAATCAGAGCTAATCCAGAAATCAAAGGTATTCCCTCGGGGAAGATATCCCCAAAAATCAGTCTATTTGCAGACGATGTGCTTCTGTCCCTTACTGACCCTTTTAACTCCCTCAAACATGTCTGCCATACCCTCCAAGAGTTTTCTAAAGCATCCCTATATAAAGTAAATGAATCTAAATCCTCCATGCTAAGCATACATATTCCTCCAACCATGAAGAAACAAATATCCAAAGAGTACCCCTTCCCTTGGGCCCCAAAGCAAATATCCTACTTAGGAGTAGCGATCCCAGCTACCACAAAAGAAATCTACACGACCAATTTTCCCACCCTCATGGCAAATGTTAAAGCAGACCTTACACTACTTTCCAAATTCGAATTTTCAATAATGGGCAAAATAGCAGCTTATAAAATGGTAGTCCTACCGAAAATTTTATATTACTTTAGGACCCTCCCCATCTATATCCCCTCAGTATTCTTTAAAGATATAAATAGAATAATCTCCACATACCTATGGAAGGGAGGCAAACATAGACTATCCCTTACTACCCTCATGACTCCTGTGCAAAAAGGAGGCTTCGGCCTACCAAACCTCCAACTTTACTATTACGCATCCATACTAGATATGTCTCAGTATTGGTCCTCTTCCGCTCCTGAAAAATACTGGGTATCCCAGGAAGCACCACACAGCAAAGCCCCACTCTCAAATTTAATCTCCCTACCATGGAGTAACCTTCCATCAATCCCATTAGTCCACCCTGTGATCAACCCCACGCTAGCAGCCTGGGAATATGTGGAAAAGAACATTCCCCAAACACATCATGATAAACGCATCAATACCCCTATTCAATCCCTCCAAGCAGCCATACCAGATTTAAAACTGACAGGCTGGATAGAAGCGGGAATATTACACGTGGAGGACATCCACGAGGATAAAATAAAGCCCTTCTCATATCTGAAGTGGAAATACAAACTACCAGAGTCCGAAAGGTTCACATACCTACGAATAGCACACTTATTTTTGGCAAATAAACCTAAAAAAGGTACTCTCCACCCTGACATATGGAACTTCCTCTACACAGATAAATATAGAAAGGGGGGCATTTCATTCTGGTATAATCTACTCACCTCCTTCATCACCTCCCCCATACAGAAATACTTAAGAATATGGGAATACGATCTGCAAACTTCTATCCCCATACAAACATTATGCTCGGCCCTAGCTTCAATTAAAAAATACTCCAAATGTCAGTCCCACTCAGAGACCACCAGAAAGATAATCTTTAAATGGTACCTGTCTCCACATCTACTCTCTAAAATGTCGGCAAAGAACTCATCAAGCTGCTGGAGAAACTGCCAGCAACTCGGCACAGTCTCACACATATTGTGGTCGTGCCCAAAACTAACTCCCTTCTGGAACCAAATCTCCAAGCTGGTAACAGCTATATCAGGCATTAATACCTCCATGACACCCCAACTAGCCCTATTTTCGATAGGGGTGAACCAATACCCACCCGAACTCAGGCTGGTAATCACACATATCCTATGTGCTGCCAGGCACTTGATATTGAGCAATTGGAAAAAAACTACCATCCCTACTCTACCCCATCTCCTAAACCTTGTCGACCAGAATCTCAAATTGGAACATCTCCTTAGATTAAGGCAGGGGCAAGCCAACACTTGGCGAGATACATGGTCCTTTGACTGGGGTAACTTCCTAACAATAATCTAAATTCCACCTGTCCCTTGGCAGATCTGCAATCATCTTCTGACACCACACCTGCTCAAGAAGAACCAATATCTCACTATAGTAACCAGAAACGTACCACCCACCCTCCCTTCCCTCCCCGGTTCTCCCCCCTCTGCAAGGCTTTCTTTTCTAACTGTATGCCTCAGTCAAGGTAGAAGTAGACTGAGGCCTAGGCAGTTTGGACTCTAATATATAAAGGCTCCTATAGGCACCCCATTTTAATGAGTGTTATATAGCTGTTAAGTCACAATGCTAGATTCAAATCTAGGAACAGTTAACTTGGTTCATAATCTTAGGAACTACAGGTTTCTTTCTTTTCTCTTATTTTCTGTAGCTATGCATGCTTATGTAACCACTGTGTCATGAAGCATTGTTAATGTTCCTGGTCGGTTAGACCAATGACTTGTTTATAAAACTTCAATAAAAAACTATTTACAAAAAAAAAAAAGTAGTTGTTCATATATTTAGCTGCGCTCCACAATCTTGAAAAATACTCTATACAAGTTCATCACACCACAGGTACTCTTGACTATATTAGATTCCCAAACGAATGTCACTCATCAGATCCACAGACCCTCACAACAAAGGCCCGTTATGGTTTTGAAGGTAAACAGCACCCTCCCACTTTTCTGGCACACTGCTCACTCCCTGGTCGCTAGGGCTGCAAACTCCTGCACTTTCAAAGCCAGCTTTCGACCTAGTGACCAGGGCTGTGAAGTCAGAGTCGGAGTTGAGGAGTCGGAGCAATTTTGGGTACCTGGAGTCGGAGTTAGTGGTTGCAATAAACTGAGGAGTCGGAGTCAGATGATTTTTGAACCAAATCCATAGCCTTTGTGAAAATCTTTAAGACTTAAGGTGGCCACTAATTGTCCAATTTCTAGCGTAAAATCGTTAGAGTGATCAGAAATTCTTATCGGAAGAAAAATCGTTCACTACACCATCAACAAACCAATCTTGGCTCTTATCTATCACAACCAACAAGAAAATCCAAATTTTGGTTTGACCAAAATCCAATCGGACGACTATTTCTATAATCGTTTGTGCCCATCAATGGAGATTATTTACAACCAATCCAATCAGAATTTCTGATCGCTCGAACAATTTTTCGCTACAAATTGGACCGTTAGTGGCCACTTTAAGGAGTCGGAGTCAAGTAATCAGAGCAATTTTGGGTACCTGGAGTCGGAGTCGGTAGTTTCATAAACTGAGGAGCCGGATGATTTTTGTACCGGCTCCACAGCCCTGCTCGTGACAGATTCATGCAGTACATACACACAGCTCTTATGACCAGATCCCCTGATGAGTACTGGTGTACGAAACTAGTAGGGTGAATCCTAATGTGCAAGCAAGACGAGCAGTGTGGCATTGGCGTGAGACGAGGAGTGTATCCGAGCAAACGGCTTTTACTGGAGTTCTGATCCGGAGCGGTGCACAGGGGAGAGCCCAAGCTAAAACTCTAAGCCTATGTCTAAACCGTCTACCTTGTGAGTGAGTTTTACTGATTTTTAAATTCTTTTAATCAACAATACATAACACTATTAGAGGCATTACATTTTTTACATGTGGGGAGTCTGAATCGCCGGTACCTATTTGGTATACATAGCTCCTGTCATAAGAGCTGTGTGTATGCACTGCACTGCATGCCCCTGTAATAACAGCGGAAGCTGCCTTGGAGAGTGCAGGAGTTTGCAGTCTTAGCGACCAGGGAGTGAGCGGTGTGCCAGAGAAGAGGGAGGGCGTATTTACCCTCAAAGCCATAATACACGTTTGTTGTGAGAGTCTGTGGATCTGATGAGTGACATTCTTTTGGGAATCTAATACAGTCAAGAGTACCTGTCATGTGATGAACTTGGATTGAGTATTTGTTGAGCGCAGTTGAATAGATGAACAGCCTTTCTTGGAAAGCACAGTGCTTTTTTACAACATCGAACCAATAGACTGCAATTAGCCATTTAAAGCGTCGTTCTGGTGAATGAAATCATCCTTGTGCGCAGCGTGAACTTTTTAGTTTTTTTGTTTAAAGTAAATAGAGGATTGCAATCAGAATGGGATTCATCAGTTATGTATATCTGTAGTGGGTACTCGCCTCATAATACATTCAGTGCAACTTATGTGGGACGTGGACAGCAGCTGTGCAGTCCACTTCCAGCTTCTGGCAGTAGTCAGTACTGTACTTGGTAGCTAAGCAACCATCTGTGGTGATGTAAGAAAAGTGGTACAGCAAGTGAAGGATCAAATAGTCCTAAATTAGTTTATGGAATGTTTTCAAGGATTTAGTCACATACTTCTCTACCACCCACACAGGTTAAACAGATTACATTTTCAGAACTAAGTAACACTAGCATGCCTTTTTTTTCAGGCTTCAAAATGCTGGTCTCATGAACGGTGGGGACAGTTTCAAGGAAAGCCCACAGAAGCAGGGGTTTAAAGAGACTCTGAAGCGAGTCTAAATCCACGTTTATAACTTCTATTTATGTTAAAGGGGAACTTCAGCCTAAACAAGCATACTGTCATTAAGTTACATTAGTTTTGTTAATTAAAATAGATAGGTAATAAAATCTCTTACCCGCCCTGTTTTAAAAGAACAGGCACATTTTTTGTGATTTAATGGGGGCAACCATCTTTTTCATGGGGGCAGCCATCTTTCTGGTAGAAAGGAGGTGACAGGGAGCATGACACATAGTTCCAACTGTCCTGTGTCCTGATCACCCCTCCCAGCTGCGCGCGCTAGGCTTCAAATCTCAAATTAAAAATAAAAAACAAATATGCGCCAAAACAACAGTAGGAGAACAACAACATCAGAAATCCCATCATGCTTTGCACAGCATCGGCGAAAAATGCCCGGGCAGTTTTCTTCTGTGCAGCTAAAAATGAGGCTTGGGTAAGAAAAACAAAGTTCTGACGCTGTGAAAATGTTAAAGTGAACCTCCGGACTAAAAATCTACTCAGCAGAACTGAAAAGGCTTGGTGTTTCTTTAACAGTTTCACAGCATCAGAACTCTGTTTTTGTTACCAAAGCATCATTTTTTGCTGTATTTTTATCTAAGCTCCACCCATCAAAGAAAAAAAACCCGGGCTTTTTTCCCTGATGTTGTGCAGAGCATGATGGAATTTGCTATGTTGTTATTCACGTTGCTTAGCAACTGGGAGGGGTGATCAGGACACAGGACAGTTGGAACTGTGTATCATACTCCCTGTCACCTCATTACAACCAAAAAGATGGCTGCCATCATGAAATCAAACATTTGCCTGTTCTTTTAAAACAGGGTGGGTAAGAGATTATATTACCTATCTATTTTAAATAACATAAGTAATGTAGCTTAATGAAAGTATGTTTGTTTAGGCGGAAGTTCCTCTTTAAAGAAACTCCAAGCCTTTTCAGCGCTGCTGAGTAGATTTTTAGTCTGGAGGTTTACTTTAAGCACTATAGCTAGTGCTAAAACGCCGCATCCCGCGGCAAAACGAGGGGTTTATACACCCCAAATCCCCTGTGCAAAATCCACGACTTTCTTGGTCGTGGATTTTGCTGCCCATGGAGGCAGAGCTTTGAGATGCAGCTCTGCCTCGATTCACGTCAATTTGCCAGCGGATCTCCGCCTCTCCCCGCTCCTCTCAGTGAAGGAAAATTAAGAGGGGCGGGGAGAGGTGGCGATCAGCGGGGATTGATGTGCAAAGAGGCAGAGCTGCAGCCCTAAACTCTGCCTCATCAGGAAGTGCTCTCGCACTTAGCACAGGGGATTTGGGGGGTATAAACCCCTTGTTTTGCCGCGGGGATGCAGCCCTAGCTATAGTGCTTAACATAAATAAAACCGTGGCTTTTGACTCGCTTCAGAGTCTCTTTAACCTCTTGACGACCAGCTAACGCCGATTGGCGTAAACTGGTCGTCTGCGGGTTACCATGGAAACGGCCGCTCGATCGAGCGGCCTTTCCATGTCAGTTCACGGAGGGTGTCTCCGTGAACAGCCGGGGAGCCGCCGATCGCAGCTCGCCGGCAAAATGTAAACACGCGGGGAAGAAATCCCCGCTGTTTACATCATACGGCACTGCTGCGCAGCAGCGCCGTAAGGCAGAGCGGCGATCCCCGGCCTCTGATTGGCCGGGGATCGCCGTCATTTGATAGGCTGAAGCCTATCCTACAATGCGCAGGACGGATATCCGTCCTGCGCAGCTCAGAGGGGAAGGGAGAGGGAGGGAGAGGGACGGAGCGCCGAGAACGCTGCGGAGGGGGGCTTTGAAGAGCCCCCCCCGCAAAGCGCAGCAAGCCGGCGGCGATCAGACCCACCCAGGAGGACATCCCCCTAGTGGGGAAAAAAGGGGGTAAGTCTGATCGCCCTGGCTCTATCCCGATCTGTGCTGCGGGCTGGAGAGCCCACGCAGCACAGATCATAGGAAAAGCCACTGGTCGTCAAGTGGTTAACTAGGAGGGACTAGGGAGCAGCCCCAGTGTGAAAGGGCCCTCAAAGAGAACCAGAACCAGATTCAGAAACACGATGACAAAGCTATGCAGAGTCCTTCTTTGCAGTTCCCAGAAACTGTTGCAGCAGCAGCTCAGCCAAGAACCTTTTGCTGCTTTTACAATCAGGCCTGAAAAACTCTTCAGGGCAAATGTTCAATTACTTTGTAACTGTGTGCAGTTGTGCTAATCCGAGTAATGTTTAGAGGACTGAACCAATTATAGCTAAGACAGTTTTACTAAAAGCATATATTCATATTTTATTGCTGGGCTCAGTTCTTGCACTCATACTTAAAGGAGAACTTAAAGGAGAACTGTACTTAGAGGTATATGGAGGCTGCCATATTGATTTTCTTTTAAGCAATACCAGTTACCTGGCAGCCCTGCTGACCTATCTACCTGCAGAGTCACATCAGAAACAAGCATGCAAGTAATCTTGTCAGATCTGACAAAAATGTCAGAAACACCTGATCTATTGCATGCTTGTTCAGGGTCTAGGGCTAAAAGTATTAGAGGCAGAGGATCAGCAGGGCTGCTAGGCAACTGGTATTGCTTAAAAGTAAATCAATATGGCAGCCTCCATATTCCTCTCACTACAGTTCTCCTTTAAGGCAAACCTGAACTGAAATTAAAAGTCAAAATAAATATACACGCACAGGTCATACTTACCTCCCATGTAGTCTACTCCACAATCTTTTTCTTCTCTTCTGCGCCCTGTTTGTGCACTGTGATCAATGGAATTCTCCGCCCTCCATTTTGAAAATGTCCATTACCCCATAACAGCTTCCTGATCAGCACACTGTTAAAATGTAACATCGCCCACATGAGCCATAGGGAAACATGGACCTTACCTTGCTCATCAGTTGTCCTTTCAGTTATAACTGACAGCAACTGATATATTTCAGTTCTGACAAAATCTTGTTAGAACTGTAAGGAATCGTTGTAAGATGAAAATGGTGGGCTTCTGAGAGGAACTGACGGCAAGGTAAGTATGTAATATTCATTTGCAGGTACATCATGCGTTTATTTTAAATATTTTTACTAGCTTCAGATTTTTTTTAAGGGCAAATGCTGCCAGAGTGTACAGAGGAATACATTTATGATCAGTATTTTTTTTTTTTTTATAGCATAGCAGCAACAGGTAATTATAACATAATTGGAATTTGTAACATGTTATAACATGTCTCAGACAGTCTGTGGTCAGCAGCATGTTGGGGTCTCTCATATTACGCCGTAGCACGGCAACGGTCTGTGATAGACAGTCATAGTCTGTTGCGGGGGCAGCACTGATGGTCTAGCGAAACATGTCAGGATCCTCTTAAGGTAATAATGTGTCGGGGTCTTTGATCATTAGCGGTAACGTGTCAGGGCCTCTGAACGTCTGCTGTTACTGGCCACTTATGGTCTGTTAGAACGTGTCAGTGCTCTCTGAAGCTATGTCACAATAATGTGGGAAATCTCTGATTATCTGTCTTAACCTTATTCAGTCTGCTTCAATGCAGCAGTCAAGCAAGCAAGTTCAAATTTCCTAAAATAGCCAAAATGTGGCTGTGATCAATGAGGCAACATACATTCAATACTGGCTTTAGTTTGTTTTCAAAATACAAACAAGTCACTTCTATTGCTTACAAAACAAAAAAGATTCTGACCTTAAGATCTTGTCCATGCTTAGAAACGCAGATGGCCACGTGATCGGAAGGTGACGCGCGACGCTCAATCGCGCGCTATCTGCACTGCCATTCGTTGCTGATCCCATTTACTACAGTGAATTGGCCAATGCCAAAAAAAAAAAAAAAAAAAGTGCAGTGCATTGCATAATAAATGCAGTGGAGCAATATATATTTACCTGGTCCAGCACTGCGTTGGGTTGCCTCTTCTTCCCGGAAGCCACACACTCTATGCAGCCATGCTCTAGCTCTGATCTGTGTCACATGATCGAGAGCCGTTTCTACAGCACAAGCAAGTAGCTACTAGAAGGAACTAGAGACCAAACGCAGAAGTGGAGCAGGCAAATGTTAGACTCCATGAGCTCTCTCTGCCAAAGGGGCTTCAACCATACCTCTGCCCGTTTTCTTTATGTCCAATACTTTAGATCAGAGCTCCCCAACCCTGTCCTCAAGGCCCACCAACAGTACATGTTTTGCAGGAAACCACAAACATGCACAGGTGGGGTAATTAGTGTCGCAGCAGAGCTGATTAACTACCTCTGTGGATTTCCACAAAACATGCAGTGTTGGTGGGCCTTGAGGACAGTGTTGGGGAACACTGCTTAGATGCATGCTTATACTAATTTATTGAAAAAAAACTAAAAATAAGGTAGGAGAAAGCAACCCTTCCCCACCTCTGTCCTCAAAAAGAATATAGGGGTGAATAGTGATGAGGGCAATGCTCTAAATAGCCACTCCCACTTAGTTCAACAGGTAACTGGGGTCTTTAAGCAGACCCCTTACTTATTTATCACAAAATGTTAAAAAAAAGTGCACAATGCAAACCTTTTTTTTCTTTTGCTTTGAATTTTGTAACTTGATTACAGTCTTGGTTGAAAAGACACGGCCTCCAACACCGGTCCTCTTCGGGCTCTTAAGTGCAACTGGAGTAATCCCGCCAGCTCTGCCTATGTTTACAAACTTGGCCTCATGGTAGTCCTGGGTTATGGGAGTGCAGTATCAAGTTCAAATAATCCCTGTTCCAGTCTATAAACAATGATATCCCCAATATTATTTTTCTGATAATCTCTAGCTGTGGGCAGTCAGTTCTCTTACCCACGTACACCTTCATGCCGAAATCCCACGCCAACATAAAGCACCGAATCCTCCTGCTTCCTGTGTAGGCAGTGCTAAAATTGACCGACTGTAAGTATCACTATGCGAAGCCTGCTCTCTGTAGACTCTAAATTTCCTGATGCCTAAAAACCTCTGATGACCAGTCTGAGCGAACGCGCTTGATGAGTAATGATGGTGTGTGTGCTTGGAGAGAGTAATTTGGTCAGTGGAGACTTCCTATGAAGACTGTACTGTACAGTAAACACAGCTATGTGTGTAGAGGGAACAATAACGGGATCCTTCAGAGAATTTGAGGATCCAAAGACTGTCACTTCTCTTTCCATTTCTCAGATAAACAATGGCAAGTCTAATGCCAAGATATATTTTCTATTTCTGTATTGTAGTGACATTAAAAGCATTTTATTCTCCTGAGCTTGTAATGGTATTTTAGTGGCTAACAAAGAAACTACTGTTATAAATACAAAATTACTGTATGCTGTAGTCCTTTTAGAGTGTAAAGTCACTTTCCATTTAAGGAGAAGCCAACTATGATTTCATAAAGCTTTATTTTTTACAGTCTGGAGAATGGAGATTATAAAATATTTCTTACCCATCCTTTTCTTGTAATTGGCTCACAGTATGTTCTAGAGAAGACTCCATAGGACTTGAGGTCAAATAGCATTTTGCATGCCTGAAGTTTCCTGGTAAATGGGTGCCATGTATACTGTAATGTTAATTGCGGCTATAGTGGTGCCCGTTGAATAGGCAGGTCCGGTTCCATCTATAATGGGGCCCTGGGGTAAACTAACTTGGGAGGCCCCTGACTCCTCCCTTCCAACCAAATCCCCCCCCCCCCAAGTGCCCTGAGCCCGGTGCCAGGCTGGATCCACCCCCACGGTCACACAATATCATTAGGTGTCCATCATATGTCCCCTAAAAAGCATTTTTGGGGTTTCCATTATTTACCTCCTTCTTTTCCTATACAGAGTAAACACAACATCATCACTGTCATGGATCACCATAGCTGGAGGGAAGGAGGGGCATCTTGGGGGAGGGGGCCCAGGTTCAGTTGCCCTGGGGAAACTGACCCATTTGCCTCTATAGAAGCATCGGCCCTGGGCACCGGACTTAGGTTATGCACAATCGGCAAATTATAGTGGCAGAAGGCAGTGTAGAATAGATAGATCTGGTCATCCTTAGGAGACTTCATCAAATATGTGACGAGTTATTTCGGTGAGACTTCTTTCAGCTGTTAATGTTTTAGCACCATGGACAGCTGCCAAAGTAACGTATCAAGCACTCCAACTACCTAAGGCAAGTGCAACTGTGTCAACATTAAGTCCACCTCCTGCTTTGCAGACATGGAACTGTACAATCAATTATGTGGTATGCTTATTAACCAGACTGAGGGCCATACACACACACTTAGACCAGAAAACACAATTAACCAAAAAGACTTGTGATTAGACGGTGGTTCTCCTCACAGACTACCATTACTTGCTTCCACATGCAGTTAAAGTACATGGGAAGCCAACACACACAAAAAAAAAAAAAATCAAACAAATACTTACCTAAGGAGCGGGAAAGCTCTGGGTCCTATAGAGCCTTCCCGCTCCTCTCGCAGTTCCTGCGTTCCAGCGCTGGATCCTCCAGTAACAGTATTCGACTCGTCACTCAACATGCTGCTGAACTCAAATACTGCTATTTGCTGCCGCAGTAGGCTTCAGAAGACTTTGGGAGCCCGAGTGCTCCCGAAGATGGGCGGCTCTGTACTGAGCATTCACTAGCACGTGCTCTCTTGCGCTCACGTACGTGCAGTACAGAGCCGACCATCTACGGGAGCACTCGGGCTCCCACAGACTTTTGACGCCTCGGGTGGTGAGGAATTCGAATGGTAACAAGTGGATCGTGAGAGGAGCAGGAAGGCTCTATAGGATCCAGAGCCTTCCCTCTCCTTAGGCAAGTATCTGTTTTGTGTGTGTGTGTGTGTGTGTGTGTGTGTGTGTGTGTGTTTGGGAGGCTTCCCACTAACTAAAGATTAAATATATATTTTTCCCACATTTTGTATTTACCTAGGATTGTTGTGTATGGGCACGTTTTGTATCTTATTTGCATTACTTAACGTTATGGCCTCAGGGCGAGCAACAAGGTCTTGTGATTCTTCCAACGTCCTGTTCTCCAACACCTGCAAATTTAGATGGCATATTTTAGTTTTCAACCTTTTGCGAGTTGGGAAAGGTCACGGAGAAAGCTTTACATTGCATTTCTAAACTGCTCAGTTAGCCATTCTTTATGGTCCATATATCATCTTAATTACTTGCAGCCTGTCTTCCTCCAAAGATTTGTAAATTAATAATACAATATAGCGGGAAATGCAAGAATAGAAAGAGACAAAGGAAGGAAGAAAATTGGCAATATTTATTCAGTGCCTTATGTATGTATATTCATCCATCACTTTACTTTGTTCGGTTCTGACTTATAGCGGAAAAATAAGTTAACTGTTGCAAAACTGCACACTGGCTTGTCATGTCATAGTCCCGGCTGAGTCAGCATCATGATTCTAGTTTTATTTAAAGTGGTCCTGGGCATGTGTAATAGGTATGTGGACGTATTGGTATATTTAATGTATGGGTTTTAAGAAATCAATTGAATGATTCTTGTTTGAGCAGCGATTTGTAACTGACCAGGGGTGCAACAATAGCCCCTGCAAACCCAGCTGTCACAGGGGGGCCCGGGGGCTAGGGGGCCAAGATCCAGAGCAGGGCAGTAGAAGTGTAACTTCTTGTGGCACCTCATGCCTGACACATGACATGTAAAGACAGGAGCCACAAGGAGGTACCCTTGTACAGTGCGGCTAAAGAGAGGAATGGAGAGAATTTGGTACTCTGTGTGCTAGCATGCAGAAGTTCCCATATTTGACTTAATCCTTGGCAGATACATATTTAACTTCTATTATTAGTTCATAAATGTGGTGTTTCACATCCAAAACCACCACAATGTTTCGGGCCTGTCGACCTTTGTCAAGTGCTCAAATTTCTGATACAAACCAGAAGCCTGAGCACTTGACAAAGGTCGGTAGGCCCAAAACGTTGCTCAAATTTCTGATACAAACCAGAAGCCTGAGCACTTGACAAAGGTCGGTAGGCCCAAAACGTTGCGCTAGTTTTGGATGTTGTACACCACATTTATGACCTAATGAAAGAAGTTGGATATATATCTGCCAAGGGTCGAGTCCTATATGGGATCTTCTGCATGCTTGGACTGCTGTTTGAGAGGCTTAATAGACCTCTTGACCCACTAGGATTCCCCGTGATCTACTATTGTATATCACTGAGGCTGGCAGACTTCTCACTCACTATTACTCTCTGTGCTGACAGGTAATGTATGCTGCCAGATTTATCATAAGGCATTGTAGTTACATGCCTACAGGCACCTGATAATGGAGAGATGGCTCACTCCCTTACCCCAGTGTCTACCTCCCTCCTTCCCCATGCAGAGTCCTGATGACAGTGTAAATGAGAGGTTACTCACCCTGCTCGTAATTTGACTGACAAGATCTCCCTTCAGTCAGGGGCACTACTGGCTACTCAATACGGAGGGTATCTCTGGCTACATTATACTAAGGGGCGAATGCAGCTTCCAATGACGGGCAAGGGAACTAAGGGAGAAGTGACAGTTGGGCCAGCCAGCACACTTGCAGTGCAGTTTGGCGGGGTTTTTTTGGTTCATGGAGGGTCTAAGGTGCCAGGACATCTGTGTCTATAGGCTCCTGTGAAGTAAATCCGGGCCTGTATGCTGCTTCCTCTGCCACACTTTCTTTTAGGAAGGTCCCACTGATTTCTAGTTACACTCCTGTTAGTTTCACATATGTTGATTCTTGCCACAACCACAAACTGCATTGCTATCCTCATTTTTTGCCTTCTCCCTTGGTGCCCAGAAGTACCCCAGATCTGACATGGGAAATTTGGGTGCTGCAGCCACTGGGGAAGTTTGGGCACCACCATAGGCACCCATGTTAATAGCTGCAATTAGCTCCTGTGATGGGAAATGTAAGCTCTGGAAGCACCCAATAAAATATTTAAAACTGCAACTACAAATAGCGAGTGCAAATTATGGCGGCACCCAAACTTCCTTGGTGTCCAATACAAACTGCAGCAAAGGTGACGCATACATTGTCAGGGATTGTGGCGGTGGGGTTAGGCTTCCGTTGGGGTGTTGATTAGGGTTAGACATTTTTGGGACATTCGTTAGGGTTAGACATTAGTTGGGGAGGGGCTTGTCTAGGTTTAGGCATCAATTTGGAGGGAGGGTTCAAGTAAGAATGGGGTCAGGTAAGATGATAGGACACAGATACCTCCCTCTGCTGAACAGACACATCACCCTGGCAACAGCTGATTCACTTCAGCAGAAAATGAGGGGACAGACAGGAGACACATGCCTCAGAGAGCCTCAGCCAGCAATGATTACAATTACCACTGACCAGAGATAACAAAGCTTCTCCTGTGCTGCTCCTTGCAGTGAAAATAAACATTTTTACACACAGGGAATGTGTGGGAATGCTTTCAAATATTATTTTATGTAACTAAGAGTAGATACTGAAATTTTAGATTTTGGGAGTATGATCCCACTTTAAGGGAATTGTTGCAACATACTTGTAGGATTTTTGAATACAATGCTGGCATAACATCAAGACATAATTGTGCAGAACAGAGAAGCAAAGTTTGCGTCTGGGGAAACACTAACTTATAGTTTTGAGTTTAAGCCATTCTTTTTGTTGTTTAGTCAAGTTCTCTTTAATACATCCCATGAAAGTTTTCCAGTGAAAGTGCAGATTCCACATTATGTGATTGCCTCAATTCACAGTTCACCTTGCTGTTGTGAATGCATTTTGGAAAGTCATTTTTTCATCCTGATTGAACTGGGCTTAAATCAGCAGCCCACATTGATGGCTGCATCTAGTTGGCTGCCTGTAAAAGCTTAATTCCGTCTGACGCATTCTGCCCTGATCACTGGGGAAAATTATATATTGACAAGCCTTTTGTCTATTGTTGGAGGAAGTGTGCCTGCTGCCACAGTCATGTCACCACCAGGATCAGGCAATAGCAAGTATAGCAAAGAATGAAAAATCCTTCATATATTAAAGCAAGCCTGCCACTAACTTAGGGAGTAGAAACTGAATTTGTATTTTGAAGAAAAAATGTACCTGATGAAAATCAGTGTTTTGTGAAATGTAGGAACTGGCAAAACAGAGGCAGCAGCAATAGCAAAATACAGTAAAAACAGTTTGAAAAGAAGGCAGCTGTGGATTTACCATCCAAACAGAAGACTCCAATGATTATTTCAGATAAAAAAAGAAAAACTCAGCCTTATTAAGATGAACTCCATGTGTAACGCGTTTCGCAGGGCTCCACCTGCTTTCTCAGGTAAAACATGGAAGTACCTGCAAAATAGTCTCTGAACACTCAGTGTCTCCATCCCCCCACCTGCGCTTACATTGGTTGCCTTTGAGATGACATATGTTTGTGACTATCACCCTAAAGTATGTAATTTTGTTAGCCGATCTGCAGCTCCTACAGTACAATGGGATTGTAATTCAATATTTTTTGGGGGAGAGGAGGGGGGGTGTAAGCTTTAAAAAAACAGCTGTAGTTACTAGCTTAAAGCTCACCTGTAATTAATTACTAAAAAAAAGTCAGATATTTACCACAGTGGAAGGAAGCTTTGGACACTTCGAATCTCCACAACCCTTCTGTCACCGGTTTGGACCCTCTTCATCTTTGCGGCCATGCTCCCCTTTGCGGCTGTGTACAAGCACGCTAGCTCTGCATTGGTACAAGGAGGTTTGCACCGTAGCAGTAGCATGGTGCCAAATGTGCATGGAGGGGAGCCCTGTTGCAAGCAATATTTAACTTTAATGTTTATTATTCTTTAGAGAATCACAATGCAGCACAGGAGGGGCAGAGGGAAATGGGGGAAGGCTCTGGACCTTCAAGTATCTATTTTTTTTGTTTATTCTGATTACAGACCAGCTTTAAGCGCACTTACCCTTTAACCACTTCACGCCAAGGCGGTTTTTACCCTAACGGACAAGAGCGAATTTCATCTTTCAGTGCGCATCCCTTTAATTTGCCAATAGCTTAATCACTACTAATCACAATGAAATGATCTATATCTTGTTTTTTTTTCACCACCAATTGGGCTTTTTGGGGTGGATATTTGTTTTCAGTAATTACTTTATTTTCTATGCATTTTAAAGGGAAATACAAGGAAAAAATGAAAAAATACACAATTTCTCCAATTTCATCCCCTATTGTTTTAATATAAACACTGCTACTGTACATAACACCCACACATTTTATATGCCCATTTGTCCTGGTTATCACAAGATTTGAATTATGTCCCTAGTACAAAGTATGGTGACAATATATTATTTGTAAATAAAGGTGTATTTTTTGTGTTTTTTTTTTTCACTTTTTTCACATGCACAGGAATGCATGTGCACCCGAGGGAGCGCGCACGTGCACACACGCAGTGGCAGCAGCACTGTCTGACTTATAAAAACATCCTGGAGCCATTAAGAGGCTCTAGCAGGACATTTTTATAAGTCAGCATGATATTAAGTGGTTAAATACATGTGTTTTAAAAAACATAATCACATAATTACAAAAAGTAATAACACAAAGCAGGTGGTTTTGATGCCTTGTGCCGGCCGCACAGAGCCTGAGTTGGGCACCACCATAGCAGTAATGTTATAGCCGTGGCCTGCGCACAGGTAATTTGGGGTTCAGGCTGGACTTCTCCCCCTGAGTTGCTATGATTCGGAGGGGGATTTCTATTTAAATGGGAACTGCAGTGAAAAGTAGAGATGTCGCGAACTGTTCGCCGGCGAACGGTTCCAGGCGAACTTCGGGGGTTCGCGTTCGCCTACCAAACGCGAACTTTCCCGGAAGTTCGATTTGCCCCATAAAGCTCTATTGAGCAAAACTTTGACTCTCTATATCACAGCCAGCAGACACATTATTGCCATACACACTGCTCTCAATGCTGGTATATAAGCTGGTTTTTGAAATACTGGAATTCCCTGGCAGATGAGATCCTCCTCCCTCCGGCAGGAGGGAGGAGGGAATAGGTAGAAGGGTAGTAGGGTAGAAGGGTGGAGGGTGGAGGACTAAAATAGGGGTCTGTGTGAAACCTAGATGTTAGCCTGGGACGTTTGATGTGTATTTCACTCAATCATGTCTGCCTCCAGGTATTAGAGCCTTTGAAACATGTTTTCAATCATTTTTCTAGGTGTCACAATTTTTTCTTTTTTACAAAGTTCGCCTCCCCATTGAAGTGTATTGCGGTTCGCGAACTTTTTCGCGAACCGAACCTTTCACGGAGGTTCGCGAACAGGGTTCGCAAACCGAAAATCGGAGGTTTGCGACATCTCTAGTGAAAAGGAGTTCTGTGGAGGGGGTAGAAGGATAAAAACGGACACTTACCTGGGGCTTCTATTGGCCCCCTGCAGCTGTCATGTCCCACGCCGTCCTCCTCCGATGCTCCGTTCCCCACCGCCGGTCCCGGTGTAATCATGCAACAAATTACACTGCGCCTGCGCAGTAACAGTAAGGTCCCGATGACATGCGCGGGAGCAAGCACTATTCATCTATTTAGACAAATATTAGACCGGGACCGGCGGTGGGGAACGGAGCATCAGAGGAGGACAGCATGGGACATGACAGCTGCAGGGGGCCGATAGAAGCCCCAGGTGAGTGTCGGATTTTATCTTTTGAGCACTTCCACAGAACACCTTTAATGATTCAAATTTCTTGTAGTTTACAATATTCATTTAAATATTATCTAGTCAGTGTTGGCCCATTGTAAAATCTTTCCTCTCCCTGATTTACATTCTGACATTTATCAATGGTGGTGACAATTTAGTTCTGTCAGGTGATTTGTATGGAATGTTCGTCCCAGAATGCACAGAAGGAAACACTGCTTGCTTGGCAGTTGGAAAAATATGTAATTTCCCACAAAGCATCAAGGTTTAGAGACTGCAAACTTTCAGAATCATGATAATGACATCACACTGTGGGTGGGGTTTAACCACAATATCAGCCATACAGGCCCCCCTACCCCAATGATCTATTCAAGAAAATGTAAAGATTTTTTGGGAGAAGGGTGGTATCAGTTACTTTTTGGAACTGGTTAAAGCTCTCTTTAATGCCACCAGGAATTAAGTGGCAGCAGTATGACCCGTCTTTCGGCTCACCCTGCGTCCAACTCACTGGCGGCAATATTAAAACGTATGCATATTAATAACATACAAGTTTACAGTACCTGTGCCTCATGGGTGGCAGAAACCTTCAGCTTTACCATTTATAATTAGTCTTCAAATTTAAGAAAATTACTGTATGCAGCAGTGCAGGGCCGAAGCAGAGGCGAGAGAGGCTCCAGCCTCAGGGCGCATTGTAGGAGGGGGCGCACAACTTACTCAGCTATCATATCCCTATTGTGTTTGAAGCAGAGGGAAATAAGAAAAGGGCATATATGGCAGTGGCTGCAAGCCAGATAACAAGAGATTACTGTGTAGGCGGGGTTGGGGGCCCTTGGGCACCTCTTAATCTAATAGCAATCAGTGCTGGAGGACCTTGTGCCGGCTCTGGTATGCAACAAATCTAAAGATTTTTTCAGTGGATCGCTCCAAACACATGTCATGGAAGGTCTACGTTTAGAAATGCAGATGAGAACAGATTAGTGCTAAATGTTTTCCCACGGCCAAATATGGAAAGTACACCATCAGCAAATTCAAAGCTCTTTTTTAGAGTGTCTGGAAAGCGTTCCATCATTTGGAGAAAGTGGAGAATATAAATTATATTACATTTTATTCACATGGAACTTGTGTGAGACCCGCTGCTGTACATCCAGCTGGTCATAAGTCATCATGTGCAGCCATAAAATAATTGGCAGAATAGATGGAGGGAATGTTCAGTACTTTAGCAGAATTGTAGACTGTTTGAATGTTTAGTAATTTATAGATGGTGGCATAGAAGATAAGGCTGCAGTTCAGGCTTGTTCTTTTATTTAATGCATATTATTGGAATAGGGAAGGTTGATTTCCGATTCCAATGGATTTCCGTTTTCTGATTCCCACAAAATGTAAAATAAAATTGTCAATAAAGTAAGTTAATTTTAAACATATTTTTTTTCTTTTTTGCGGATTCTGCAATTTTTTGCGGATGTACGTTATTATAAGGAAACTGCATTCCTGATCGGTAACCAGGGTAAACTTCTGCACTTTTTGTTTAGCCTAATACTTCAAAGTCTTTTTGCCCTAATTCGCCCTAACATTTCCACCATAATCTGATTTCCGTGATAAATTTCTGCATTCTCTGATTGGTTTAGTGCAGGGCTTTTCAACCTGTGGTACGCGTACCACAAGTGGTACTTTTCTGTTGGCCAGGTGGTACGCACCAGGTTTGCCTGCCATTTAATTGCCCGGCTGCAGCTCATCTGGTCCTGTCCTGCCTGCTGCCTCCACAAAGTTCTACTCTCCTCTCGCTCACTCCTCCTCGTGCTGCCCTGTGGCATACTTCAAACCTCAGATCAGTGGAGAGTCCAGACATTACTGGCCATTTCCTGTATTTGATGTATATGTGCTGTCACTGTGCACCGTTTGCCTGGATGTCTCTTCACCACGGCCGGATTACCACTGATCTGAGATCTGAATTATTCCACAGGGCAGCACAGCAGGGAACAAGTGAGGGGGAGCCAAACTTTGTGGTGAGTCACCGCCAGCTCTCTGGTGGTGGTGGGAGGCTACCTATACTGAAGCTCTGGATCCTAAAGAGGCGTCCCCCATCCTCCTCAGTAGAAGGGATCCAGCACTGGGACCTCTGAAGATCTCCTTGTCAATGTGCGTGCATGCGCAGTAGCGGCTCTCCACTCTAGTGGAAACAGTCGAGCCGATCAGGTCTGATCTACTGCGCTGGCAAGCTGGTGGTACTTGAACATTTTCAGGCGATAAAAGTGGTACAATTAGTGAAAAGGTTGAAAAGGTCTAGTGCTTCAGACTCTTCTGATTGCCTTAACATTTCCGAGTCTTGCTAATTGGGTATTCCATGGATTTCCTATTCCCGCATGCTGACTTCTGCTATGAAAGGCTGATTTCTGATCTGAAACTTGGAAATCGGAAATCTTGAAATTTCGGAAGCTCATCCCTAGTATGGAGTATAACATAATTTGCAATGCCTAAAGTTTTGTGTATTGTACATAAACCACTTTAGCATCATTACCTGGCTTATTTGCGCGCGTGGCAAATAAAGCAGAGAGAGAGAGCAGTGCTGGGGGTTGCTGCCACAGCCTAGCGCCCGTTTTTAAACGGGCTTTAGGCCTAGTTTCCAAATAAAATATTGGCAACATACATTGTGATAGGGATATCATTTAAATGGTGTAATAGCCGGTACAAATGGGTAAATACATTTTTTTAATTACGGTAGCATGTATTATTTTAAAGCTATAATGGCTGAAAACTGAGAAATAATTATTTTTTTCCATTGTTTTCTTAATACTCCTGTTAAAACGCATTTAGAAAAAAAATTATTCTTAGCAAAATGTACCACCCAAAAAAAGCCTAATTGGTGGTAAAAAAAAAAGAAAGATATAGATCAATTAATTGTGATAATTAGTGATAAAGTTATTGACGAATTAATGGGAGGTGAAAATTGCTCGGATGCATAAGGTGAAAAGCGACTGAAGGCTGAAGTGGTTAATATTGGCCCTAAACTACTATGGGCTATGGTAGGGATAAGATTGGGAACTCCTCTGAGGGACAGTTCAAGACATGACTATGGACTCCGTAAAGTGCTGCATAATATGTTGGTGCTATATAAATATTAAATAATTATAATATTTTCACATTCTTTAAACAAAATTGGAAGATGGGGCCTATGTAAAGTTTGCATTATCTTTGGAATTGTGGAATTGGACCACCCCCCCCCCCCCCCCGCCTTCTCTTTTTCAAAGCAAAATAATTTTTTAAGCAGTTCACAAAGGTTTCCATAGTTTCTTTATTGGATGAATGAAAGAAAACAGAGTGATGGCAATAAATATAGTTAAAGCATTCCAAACCTCACAGGAGCCTCGGGCAAAACACATTTGGATTCCCTCATATTGCCTAGTGAGAGTTGCTTGTCAGGCACTTGTAGCCTTCAGGTCCAGCCATTCGTCTTGCTAAGCTTGTTTGGTGTAGACTGATGACGGTTGGTCATGGAGAAGTATGCAATCGATTTGATCAGGTAATAGAAGCAGCAGAAGATGGTCTGCATGGTAGTATAATACTCTTGCCTCACAGGGTACTAGTTATAAAGGGATCCAAGTAGCAAAAAAAAAAAAAGTATATATCAAATGAACCTACCCTATAGAAGGTTCGTAAATTGGGTGTGGTTTGTTGGGGGGGGGGAGCATTTAAATACCTTTGGAGGGACTGCTGCCCTAGTCATTTGTCTGTTTGTGGGCCTTTGTCTTGCCTGTCCCTGTCCCAGTCACAGACACTGCCGCAGTTGAAGTGCCTGTGGTGATATTGTTGTGGCTCGGGTCACTAGTGGTGAGCACAAATTTTGCATTATTGTAACTTTGCTTCATAATTTGCAATTACGATGCAAAATAGTATAGCAAAAGTTTCGGTAAAATCGTAATTCATTTCGTATGTAAACGTAGTCAGGAACCCAAATTTTGGGATTTTTAGGTAATGTCATGCCAACTTAAAGGGAACTTAACTGAGAAGGATATGGATTTTTCCTTTTAAAATAATACCTGTTGCCTGACTTTCCTGCTGATCCTGTGTCTCTAATACTTTTAGCCACAGCCCCTGAACAAGCATGCAGATCAGGTGCTCTGACTGAAGTCAGACTGGATTAGCTGCATGCTTGTTTCAGGTGTGAGATCCAGATACTACTGCAGCCGAAGAGATCAGCAGGACAGCCAGGCAACTGGTATTGTTTAAAAGGAAACATCCATATCCCTCTCAGTTTAGGTTCCCTTTAAGGGATTAATAGCAAAGCCTCCACACATGCCATTGTCACCAAAATTACCATGTATGTTAAGGTTAATAGCGAGAATATGAAAAACTGTAATTTACAGGAGGGGGCTAGGAAGAAGCCCCCAAAGGTAACTTGGGTTTGTATCTCGGCTCTTCCTGTTCAGTAAGCCAGCACCTCTTCAGTAAGGAAGGAGTCCTTGCGCTAGACTCCCTAACACTGCTACTGCCTACTGAGCACACCCTAGTGGCTGCAGCTCAAGCACTTTGAGTCTGCCAGATAAAAAAACGCAATATAAATGTTTTGTCTCCTCTTATTTTTTAAGCCCAGGTGCAGCCAGTTAGGTTTAATACCTGGCCTTTCACCCTGTCTGCATGGAGTTCCCATGTCCGTCCCTTGTTTTCATGGGTTTCCTTTAGGGCCGATTTCCATGACCAGTTGAATTGGGTGCTCAGCAAGCAGTTACCAGGCAGCAGTGAGCAGTTTCCAGGCAGCAGCAAGAAGTTACCAGGCAGCAGTGAGCAGTGAGCAGTTACCAGGCAGCAGCAAGCAGTTGACAGGCAGCAGTGAGCAGTTACCAGGCAGCAGTAAGCAGTTGACAGGCAGTAGTGAGCAGTTACCAGGCAGCAGCAAGCAGTTATGAGCATTTGAGAGGCTTTTCACTGCCTATCAACTGCTCTTGGAAAAGGGTCCTTAGGCACTCCAATTTCCTCCCACATCTCAAAAATATATTGTTAAATGAATAGGTTCCTTCCAAAAATTGGCATTAGACTAAGGTAGAAACATTATGCTGGGTACACAGGATGCAATTTCCTGCCCGATAGACGTGTGATCGGACAGAAAGTTGCATCGTGTGTACGTCCAAAGTGTACCCAAACTATAAAACTATCGATTTTCCAATTATAATTGCACAAAATGGATCACTTTATCAATCAGGAGCCGATCGGACAAGTCGGAAATAATCAATCGATTCCCATCAATCGGCGGGAAATTGCATCATGTGTACCCAGCATTAGACTATGACCATTGGTAGGAATTAGATTGTGAGCTCCTCTGAGTCAGAGTTTGCAACCAGATTTTATACTCACTGCAGTAGATGTCAGGACTTTATAAAAGCATTGTGCTAGGTATACACCGTACAATTTTCTGTTAGATTTTACGTTATAACGGGAATACACTGATCGATCCAGAGCCATTAAGATGGCTCGATAGATCATTTCCGACACGTCCGATCTCCTCCCTATCGTTTTGCCACTTAATTCTGCATTGAGGAAAATGCAAAAAGATAAGAAAAACGAGCTGAAGGTAAGAGAATCGCCTGCGGAATCGAGCGGGGAATCGATCGAGCGGGAGAATCAAGCGGCAAAATTGAGCCGTGTATGCCCAGCATGTTTCTTTTCAATCGAGCCGCTGATGGCTCGATTGATCATTTCGGTCGTGTCCGAACACCGCGCCGGATCGATCCCCGTGGGTGGACAATGGAAGAAGCGAGCCTCAGATAAGGAAGCGCCTGCGGGAACGAGCGCAAATCGATCCGGGCACCCGCGGGACGCGCCGGTATCGAGACAGCGGCCAGCGGCTCGATACCGGCGCACAAACGAGCCGTGTATGCCCAGCATTAGATTTACCTGCCAGATAGAGAATTTCCAACATGTTGGAAATGATCTATCTAACCATCTATCTGCCGAGCAATTAGGCATTTATCTATTCAGCAGGAGATAACCAGAAGACAATGCACCAGAGATAATGACCAGTCTCTACCAGTACTTTACAGAAAATAATGTAACAGAAAATCTATCAGAAAAATCTAACAGAAAATTGTATGGTGTGTACCAGGCATGATAGTAATCGCCCCAGAGAGAGAGGGGCTGGCTGTGCAGTAGCTGAGATAAGGAACCATGTGGCTCTGTTAATTTGCCCACTCCCATGTGAGAGAGCCGTCATTGGCCAGTGCTGAACTGAATGAGAATTTAGCAATATCAGGCGTTAATTAACTCTCCTGATATCACGCTCTTTTCAAATGTTAATGAATCTACTCCTATGTGGTTTTTAAAAAACACACAGGCTGCAGCAGTGATGATTTAGGTGGGTCATATTAAAGGGGATTCATGTTTATTCAATTAAGTATTCAGAGTTTTTCCTTTAGTAATTCATTTAAACCACTTTGCAAAGATCAGCTTTCACTTTGACATGAAAAGGTTTGTTTGTGTATAACAAATTATTTTATTCCACTGGAAGGCTGCGTTCCCACTCGAGCTGAGATCTGACATTTTTTGTCCATTCTCTGCTTAAATTGAACCAGAGACGAAGCACCCTCGTGTATTTTACCATATAGATCAGTGGGAACATTAGAGAAAACACCTACCCTGCTCTCTGTTTCATTCTGCACTGCACAGCTTGTTTCTAGCAGACCTGATAAAATCCCCGACTGAGCATTCAGTCTGGCTTTGCTATAATGACTCCGGAGCAGAGCCAACAGGGGGCAGGCTTGGACTTGAAAAGACATCAGAGAACACAGACTGAGCTATAAATATTCCTGAGCAAAGCCAGACACAATGCTGGGTTGAGGATTTTATTATGCATGATTAGAAGCAAGCTGAACACTGAATAGTGAAACAGAGAGCAAGGTAGGTGTTTTCTCTAATGTTCCCACTGATATATATGGTAAAGTACATGAGGGTGCTTCGTCTCTGGTTCCCTTTAATGCTAAACTGACAGTGAACTGTGTTATAAATGGGAGCTGGCCACACTTGTCACTCTGCAGCGGGTCCGTGGGATCCGTTGTGGTAAGCTGGATACCCTTCTGTGTAGTCCATGATATCCCAGGCAGAAGAATGCGTTCCCCATATAGCCTATGGTGGTAATGCATCTGCCCAGGGCCCCAGCCAGACCACAGCAGACCATCGGACCACAGCAGACCATTGGAACGGACACTACACTGCCCGCTCCCACTGGCCGCACATGATCCAGCACTAGTAGTTACTGAGCTCTATATTTTCAGGGCCATTTCTAGCATTTTTGTCACTCCAGGCAAGAAATCCTGTGTCACCCCCACCCCCTCAAAAAAAAGCACACACACACACACACAAATATGAATTATGTGGCGTATAAGGTGGGTGCTTAAAGAGAACCCAAGGTGTTTTTTTGGGGGCAGATCGGACACAGAGGCATGTTCTCTGCCTCATGACATGCCTCTGTGTCTCCACACTGCTGCTCTCTGTCCCCTAACCGCCGCCGCACTATAGCTCCCCAAGATTAACAACAATACATGTCAGAGAGGGATTCCCTGTTCAAAACGCCCACCAGGGGCATTACTGAATGGCTTCCAGAGCTGCTATTGGGCAGCTCTCTCTCCCTGGCCCCTCCCTGGCCATGCCTACTGCTGCTTCCCCACCTCCCTGCTCACTGTGAATTAGAGAAATAATCTATCATTCCAGCGTCATGACCCAGAGATCACGAAAGTGAAAGTGGACCATTGCGGCCCACAGGAGCAGCGGGGAGCGGCGGTTTTTGAGGCTACCTGATCCACTCAGCCTAGGTTTCCTTTTTTTATTACGTGAGCCCACCTCGGGCTCTTTTTAATACATCGAGTCCCCGAGAAGCAAACAAACTGCTGATCCTGTTGCATTTCATTGCACACCCCCATTTCTGAACTCCTGCGGGCTTAGTATGTAAATGCAGAGTATAGTGCAGCAGAAGCTGTGCTCTCACATCTCCGCTGGGGTCAGCACTGTGCTTCCTCCTATCTGCTCGGCCTAGTGCCCAGCATTACATGAGAGTGAGATGCCAGCACTAGAGGGAGCAGGAAACAGACAAGAAGGTTGCACAGACACAGCACTGGACTCTATTGGGGAGATGAGAACACAGCTTCTGCTGCGCTATACTCTGCACTGAACTGGAGAAGTATAGGAGGGGTCGGGGAGAGAAAGTGGCACAGAGGGACAGAGGGAGGCAAAAAAGAGGGACAGAAGGAGGCACAGGGGTACGGAGGGAGGAGCAGAGGGGAACAGAAGAGGAACAAGGGGAAAGAAGTAGGCACAGGGGGACTGAGGGGGGAACAGAAGGAGGTACAGGGGGACAGAAGATGGCACAGGAGGCACAGTGTAATTCTTTCCCTACAGAGGGTAGAGGTGGCACTAAAGACAGAAGGAGACACAGGGGGACTGAGGGATGCACAGGGGGCTGTAAGGGGGAACGGAGGGACACAGTGTTGGCTGCCTGTAACTTATACTGTCCAGATGCAGCAGAAGCAGGTGATAGAACACCCATGGGAGTGGGGCTTAGTCTGGGCGCCTGAGCCATCTGTATTAAAAGGGTGCCTCCATAGACTTCAATGTTATTTCTGCAAATCTCGGCTACAAGGTGGTGAAAAGGGTGCCTGGTGTAGCCGAAATGCCAAATTCAGCTATAAAGGGTGCCTGGTATAGACAAAATTCCAAAGCGCCCTTTGTAGCCAAATTCTGCTTTTTTCGTCTATATCAGGTGCCCTTTTTTCCGTGCGCCCTTTTCAAATACGCTTGAAAATACCCTTCAGGCTGGTTTTAAACCTATCTCTTGCATTTACGGTGAGATGCTCCACCCCCACATGGCCCTGCGTCAGAGTCATATGCATAGCGCCGCCCCCAGAGCCCTTCACCGCCCTTTGCCTAGTAACATACTCTCTGCTGGATAGGAAGTATGTCACTGGGATTCCCGTCTTTCCCATCGTATTTGCATCAATCCGAGCATTTGTGCCAGACCGCCGCCAACAAATTTAAAATGTCTGTATCACACTGTCATGCATTCCACTGCGTCACCATGGAAGGCTGGTGGCTTCCCTTGTTTTCTGTGGCGACCTGCACTTGAGTCTTCACAATTGTCAGCTTGAAAAGGGTTAAGATATTTGGGGGAAACTGGAGAAGGTGGCGAAGCTGATTCACAAAGTTTATTTTCTAAATACCGTAGTTAGAACTGTGCCAAGAGTTATATTTTGAAAAGCCCCAAAGGTGAAGTAAGGTAAAGTGTTTATTGACTGGACAGAAACTGTCTAAATGTATCTGCAATTGACAGCTAAATAAAGAAAAAATATCAGCTTTCACTTCATCATTGCTTTAGCCATTTCAGCCAAAACAGACATCCAGCACATAAAGCCAGCCTATATATAGACAGTCTAATCTTAATTTACAGAACCAGCCTATCATCATCTCTAGCGCCATGTCTCCCCATCAGGAGCGCTCACCTGAGGCTGTGCCATTACTCGATGCCGAATGATTGACATGATAAAATGGGCTATGTTCATGCACTCACCACGCTGACGATCCAATGCTTCATTACTCCAACGCTCAGATGAATTGGCACCTCGATACGTATCACTCGCCGTCAATGTTTGCGTTGGATATTATCACCATACAT
The DNA here is from genome assembly GCF_040937935.1 of Hyperolius riggenbachi. NCBI lineage: Eukaryota > Metazoa > Chordata > Amphibia > Anura > Hyperoliidae > Hyperolius > Hyperolius riggenbachi. The sequence goes on from NC_090647.1 coordinate 62,958,683, forward strand.
AACCTAGTAATGTTTTTTTTTTTCAAATAATAAACATTATTCTCTTGTCTCCACTGATGGTTTAATGTTAGTAATTTTATTTTTTTTTTAACGCATAAACTAGTCATGTTTTTGTTTTTTTTTACAAAAGTAAACATATTAAAAATTAACATTATTCTTGTGTCACCACTGATGGTTTAACTACTTGGGGACCGTAGGCTTACACCCCCTCTAGTGACTAGGCTATTTTTTCCTAATTAGGCCACTGCAGCTTCAAGGCCTCGCTGCAGGGCCGTCCAACTCAGCACGCAAGTGACCCCCTCCCCCTTTTCTGCCCACCAACAGAGATTTCTGTTGGTGGGCTATATTTATTTTTTTATTTTTTTTTCACCAACCCTCCCTCCCTCCCCCCGCCAGCCAATCAACGCGATCGGCTGTCATAGGCTTCAGCCCATGACAGCAGATCGCTTCCCTGCTGCCCAGGGGACAGTCGTGTCACACGGCTGTCCCCAGTATAGAGCTGCCATAGATCGCAGCGCTGTACAGAGTAAATAGACGGTGCCACTGGGAGACTTATGATGGAGCGGTGCACGCAATCTCCTGCAAAAACACGCCCCAGAACTGCACGCCAGTTGGCGTGAGGTGGTTGTTTAAAAGTTGATCTCTGTAAAAAAAAATGTAACACATAACCTTAGTCATAAATAATCATTTTTCTTGTATACTAGACAAGAGTGAAGTGACGTGTGCTCTGACCTGTCATCACCTGACATATATACATACATGTATACACCTGCCGCAAGTCTATCGACTAAACTGAAATTGACTATTGTCTAATTAAAATGGCAAGATGTTTGCATGCTGCGTTCGCCTACCAGAATATGCAGGATCTAAAGCTACCTCCCTGCCATTCCTGCAGGAGTAGGCGCCCACGCAAAATACTTTGCATCTCAACAGGGGCGCCACGTGTAGGCCTCCTTGTACCCCATATGACTGGTCAAAGCACATATCCCTTTACTCTTGTTTAGCAAAACATTATTATTGTGTCACCATTGATGGTTTAGTCTTTGTAATTTTTTCTTTTTTTTAACGCATAACCTAGTCATTTCCTTTTCAAAAATAAACATTATTCTTTGTGTCACCACTGACGGTTTACTCTTTGTAATTTTTTTTTTATTATTTTAGTTAATACAACGCCTACAAAAGATATGGATTTAACTAAGCGGACTATGGCACAATCAGGGTTCTTTGGCGTTGGCTCGATGTAATTCTATGAACATATCTCAATTATTGTTGCAGACAATGGCTAATCACATTTCCATCAGCCAGAGGCGCGTATCTTCTAGAGCCGGGATTATTAAAATCTATATTTCACGTTAAGCTCTGCATGTCTGAGATTACTTTCCTGGGAGCCGTGCACCTGTAATAAATATCTCCTATCAGTTATCCTGTAAAATACTGGTGCTGTCAGAGATTAAAATGCATGGTGTGAATGTATAAGTAGATTGCATTTTTTGGAAAGCCGAGTGCGGAATACTTGACCCATATTCTTCTCCAGACGCGGAATCCACAAGCATTGCTGTACAGATGCCCCTCTGCGTGAATGAGAGGAAATATAACTTGGAAAAAATACTTGCCATTGGCTGCTGTCGGGGGCATAAGTAGAGGGGAGCAGCACCTGCGATCACAGGGGGCCCAAGACCGGGGGGGGGGGGTGGCAACTTCTAACCCTCTCTTCCTCTGATATAGGAGACTACACTTCAGATCAGGTGTTTTTGTTGCTACACTTGTTATAGGTGTGAATGACCACACTTGGGAGGTAAGGGAAGGGGGGTGAACACTGGGGAGGGGCCATCAATGTTTTTCGGGGGGAGGTGGGGGCATGAATTGTAGTTATGCCACTGGCTGCTGTGATGTACTTACTTTTATTATTTTTTTGTCTGCTTTCGGATGTAGTTTATAAACATTTATGATATAGTATAGGATCTGTTATAAGGTACTAGAGATGGTCTCCATGTGCATTCAGCACTGTGTAAGACTCTCCAGCAATGGCCGGTTTCCCTTCAGCCCTTATATCCTAATCTTCACCAAGCTATTCGCCTGTGGTCATTGGTCAATCCCCCGGTTAAACGGGAGGCTGGATGCCTCTACCCAACTTCAATTGCCCCCAGGACACCGTCTGCCAGCTCCTATCATTCACTACCCACTAAAGGTAGCCATACACTGGTCGATTTGCCATCAGATTCGACCAACAGATAGATCCCTCTCTGATCAGAGAGGGATCGTATGGCCACCTTTACTGCAAACAGATTGTGAATCGATTTCAGCCTGAAACCGATCACAGTTTGTGGAGCTGCCACTGCTGCCGCCCCCCTGCATACATTACCTGTTCCGCCGGCGCGACTCCCCTGGTCCCCGCTGTCTTCTTCTCCGCTCCGGGCTCTGGACCGTTCCTGCAGCTACTGAACTTCCTGTCCAGGGGAAGTTTAAACAGTAGAGGGCGCTCCAAAAAAAAACCATGCGCTCGAATCCTGGTTTCAGACAGTTCCACCAATCTTGGCTATCTTTATATTCCAAATGCACAGCTCAGCTCCGCTCTCTGGGGTGTGTACAACGTTGAAACAAAAACATGGAGCGCTCCATAGTGCATTATCATAAAAACTGTTTATTTCGCAATTAAAAGTTATACTCACAAGATATGTGAAAAAAGTTCGCTTATCAGCGGCAAGCCCTTCCGCTTAACTCCCCAGCAACTTTTGCTCTCACACTGTGGCCAGCAGCGTGGTCCGATGGTATCCGTAGCTCATCTCTGGGGGGTAGGCGTGGCTTACTGTGAACTTAAAGTTCAACAATATTACCTAAACCTCACCATACTTTGAACATTTCAGATAAATGGGTTCCTGTATAAAATAGAGCCTGCCACAATCTTGAAAACCCAAACACAACCCCACAAACACAAACACAAAATAAAAAAACATAAAATGCAACATAACGTGTTTTTTTTCTGTGCATTTGTAAGTCTATAAGAGGTGCTACGTGAAGCACTTATGATCTTGTTGTAACCAGGAGAGCCATAAATAGATTGGGGGAGAGGTTAATTAGATTAGCGGGTGATAGGAGAGGGAGAAAGAAACATAGAGGGAAAAGTCTACGAATGTATGTGAGGAGGCCATTAGTGGTGACTCCACATTTGATCTTGGATCCACTTTAATAATTGGGGGGGAGGGAATATCCCCCCCTCCACACACACACCTTAGGGTCAATTCATAACCATCATTCGTTTCCACAAAGGGTTACAAGAACAAAAATAAATTCTACTGACTTCAATGGCTTCCATAGCTTTCACACTCAGGTTCATTTTACATGCTGGATTTTGCCCAGTGAAGCCAAACTGCCAACAAATCAAACATGGACGTTTTCAAGCGACACTTCCCAAGTGATTAACAAAGTGCCCAGTGGCCGTGATTCTCTATTACGTTAGCTAACTAAATGATTTACATCCAAGCAGAAGTTCTCCTTTAAGGCACGAAACAGAAAATGAGTCCTCACGTTACATATAAATGAACCGAGCAAAATAGACTGCAGTCTCATTCATTCTGGCACAGGCTGCTGCCCTCAACAAAGACATGTGATGCTCATACATGGTCTGCTGGCTGCATCATCACACAACCATCTGTGGGCATGGCCAGCTGCCTGCTCTGAAGGTGGCATGGCATTTTATTACTGATGCAGCAGAGACAGCCAAAATGAAAGGTTGCGATGGGCACCGGGCTCAATTTTGTGTTACTAATGCCATCTGTTCTCCTTTTCACGGAGACCTTCACAGAAAAGATCCATTTGTTCCTTATCACACTTACATTATTAGGCCTAGAGAGTCTCTCGTATTCCTGTAATTGAGGATATTATACTCCGGGCTAGCAACGTGATACGATGTACTTGTGTGAATGATTTATTCACAGTCAGCTTTGCTTTAAAACCGACTGCCTTAAATTGTAATCTACATTTGTCCTCTCAGTTTTCATAAGTCACATTTTTGATGTTGCTATTTTTTTCACACCTTGATGAGACGTCATACTACAGTATTGTCCCGGTTATCCAGAAGTAAATTAACCAGCAGTCTAAAGACTTGAACACATGTACAACTTCTCCACCCAACTGGAAGAGTTGAACACCAGTTGGGCGTGTGTACATGTGACAAACGACTGGATGAGCGACTGATAACAGGCGGATCAACTCACACAACTGTTGGTCTGATATCGTGCAGTTGGCCACGTGTGTTCAAGTCGTTTGAATGACTTGTACTTGTTTTGATGTTGCCGTATCATGCAGTCAGTCATTCCACTTGCATGTGGAGTATGCAGATGAGATGGACATTCAGTTGGTTGATGCGTGAAAAAGTCGTGCAGTCACTTGGTTGTGCAGGCGGTCATGTTTTTGGGTTGATCGTGCACTTTTGTTGGACGTGTCTACAAGCATTTAACCAACTAGGCACACATTTCTGGCAGTACTCACAGTGGTAAAGGCCAACTTCTTAGGCTTTTTGTGGACTCTACTGTGCTTAAAGACTGGGTTAAAACAGCCCCCCCCCCAAGGTTAATACACTTTCAATTACTGAATTTTAACATTTAATACAGAGCTGATGGTATGTATGTAGAGAGGGGTTTAGTACTGTAATATCATTTAACATTGAGCCTCAAGCAACTAGAAAGCATACTTATCTGGCATCAGCTGATCCATGTCGGTGCCCGTTAACTGACTCTACTGTAGGTATAAAACAAATAAGGATTAAATATGTTGAGTTACTTTTCAATAGTCAAGCAACTGAGGCACAATAACTGTTCCCATTAGTACTTGCCATTTAATACTTTAGACTATTCAGGTGTAAGGCTTGACAAGTTATGTCCTCAATCAGTCTCTATGCCCCAATCTATTACCACAATCCCCAGCGTGAACAGGACACGTTATGTGTCTCCTGACTACGGTTACTCCCAGGTGTAATGATCTGCTAGTGTGGGAGCACTAGCAGACAGACAAATATCAGACGTTCCCAACAGGGAATTAGTCTGCAGACAATGACAGTAGAAGGCAGTACTGTCACTAATACAGATAAACAGAGTGGTCAACAAATCGGGTCGGTAACAGATCTGACAGATAAAGTATAAAATCGTGAGGCAAAATCAGAGTAAGTATACAGGCAGAGGTTGGCAACAGATCAGATAGGCAGAAGTACAGAATCGTTAGGCGAAATCAGAGTGAGTATTCAGGCGGAGGTCGTCAACAGATCAGATAGGCAAAGGTACAGTATTGTTAGGCAAAAAGAGTAGTAAGAGGCAAGGCAGAGGTCAATAATGCAATCACAATACTATACTGTATTTATTCCTGAGCTAGTGTGAAATCCCCGGGGTCCTGCCAGTTCAAAGCACACACGGATCTGACTAAGGTCTGAAGCCTTCACTGTGAAGTGTTAGCTACAACAGACAGTGAACAAGTGTCAGAACAGCGCTTAAGAAGACAACACGCCCCCCAACCCACTGAGCCAATCCGGATAGGGAGGTGGAGCCCTGCGTGTCAGCTGACCGGCTGTCAGCTGATACCCTTCCTAAGGGCATAAGTGGTGCGACGCAAACAGCGTGTGCGTCCACCCTCTTTCTCTCCCTGCAGCCCAGCTGACAAGCCGCTGACGTCATTGCTGACAATGCCGCCAGGCTACCCGGAAGTCGCAGAGGTGCTGCTGATTGCCGCGGCGGGGGTAAGCTCCGCAGGCCTGACACCAGGGCCCATATACAATTAACTTTTTCACCTGAGTTATCTCCTAGGAGATAATTTTCATCTTCTGTTTAAATTAACTTTTCAGCATTTTACAATTGAAAAATTACCCAAACATTGTTGAAAAAGTACTATCAAATGTATTTTGAGTATTTTCTTACTTGCTTGTGGCTTAAAATGCATTTTATGACAAGTTATTTAAATATCACCTAGGAGATAACTCAGGAGAAAAAGTTAATTGCATATGGCCCCAGGTCTTAATGTGCAAGACTGAAATAGAGAGGAATAACCTGTTAGAGCCCTAATGAGGCTAGTTACACAGTTCAATAGTTCATCAGTATCACACAGGGTTGTTACCTTGGTTCAGGAGGATGAGGCATCTCAGTGTCGATTGTCAGCAATGACAGATGTACCAGAACAGGCAGTGAATGTTCCAGGTATATAGGAGAGAGTTTATGCAAAATCCACATGCAAGGTTATTCAACAGGCAGGGAATGATCCAGGTAATGGGAGAGTTTATGCAAGATCCACGGGCAAGGTTATTCAACAGGTATGGATGATCCAGGTAAAATATGAGAGAGTGCATACAAAGTCTGCATGCAAGTTAATTCAACAACCGGCAAGGATTAGTTTGAGTATACTCAGTCCAGGTAGCATGCAAGAGTATCCAGTAACAGGCAGATGTTGGTCCAGGCAGCAGGCAAGAGTATCTAGTTAACAGGCAGAGGTCGGTCCTGGTGGCAGGCAAGGGTATCCAGTAAACAGGCAGAGGTCAGTCCAGGCAGCAGGCAAGAGTTTCCAGGAATCAAATCAAGGGTTAATAACAGCAGACAAGAATAGTCAAATACAAGCTGAAGGTCAAGATCCAGTAGTCTAACAAAGTGAGTGTGCACCCAGCAACTAGCCACAGCTATGCTTATCACGAGCGATGACTGGGCGCACTCTGCAGGTTTAAATACAGCTTTCATCCAATCAGTGGTCGGCCATACTCCGCACATCCAATCACACAGTAGAACACCTACCTAGGTGTCAGCTGTATCGTCAGCTGACACCGTACTATTAGCTGATTGGAGTCAGCTGACTATTGTTTACATCTGCGGAGGGCGTACTGGGAATGAGCCCTTTGCCTATCAGAATGTGTGGCCTGTGTCTGAGCAGCAGCGTCAGCAGCGGAGAACAAGCGTCGAAACCCGGAAGCACCAGATTCCGCCCGGGTCTCAGTGGAAACATCATCTGAGACAGGCAGGTTCCTTATATCAGGCAAGTCAGGAATATGGTTGTTCAAAGTTCACTCTACAGTTGCTGCAAACCTTTTTTTCTTTTCTTTTTTTTACTCTTTATATTGAATTAAACTCTCAATAACGGTACCCATTAATATTTGCCATTTGATACTTTATAATATTTAAAGGAGATCATTTACGAATGAGAAAAAAAAAACACAGCAGTTTTGGCATAAAGTATTAAAATTCCCTCTCAGACAGTGTGAATAGTTTTTAAAAAAAATAAATGGTTCCTTAGAAATAACATTTATTTGTCAGTGTTTGTAAACACTGACGGATGACGGAATGTAAGGCTAATCCATCTGTTAAGGGGTAGTTTTTTTTTACTATTGTTTCAGAAATATAACTGTTGCCTACCTATTAATCATTGGTGTAATCCAGTGTTTAGCAGAATCGCCGTTACAGCAGCTATATATTACAGCTGGCCAACCTCTGTAGCTTCTCATAGGAATCCCAAACAGGGAGGACAGCACAGATTGATTTCAAAGGCAGACGCCGGGCCAGGGCCGGGCCGAGGCATAGGCTGGAGAGGCTCCAGCCTCAGGGCGCAGTGTAGGAGGGGGCGCAGAATTCATTCAGCTGTCATTCCTAATTGTGTTTGAAGCAGAAATAAATAAGAAAAGGGGATACATAGCAGTGACTGCAAGCTAGATAACTTAATATTAAGGTGTTGGGGAGGTTGTGGGCCCTGGGGCGCCTCTTAGTCTAATAGCAATCAGTGTGTGACGGCTGGGGTGGGAGGGATGGAGGGGCGCACTTTGATGTCTCAGCCTTGGGTGCTGGAGGACCTTGTCCCAGCTCTGCGCCGGGCATCATGACGGTGAGCACATAACGTATGTGCGTCATTGCCCGGCATCTCTGCAGAGGTCAATGTGTGGGATTCCTACGAGAAGCTACAGAGGTTGGGCAGCTGTAATATATATATGCTGTAACGGTGATTCTGCTAAACACTGGATTACACCAATGATTAATAGGTAGGCCATACCTCCCAACAATTTGATTTTTAAAAACGGGACATTCAGGCCACGCCCTTGGCCACACCCCCAACCCCCTAGTCACGCCCACTCCACAAAAAAGTTGTTGTTTTTTTCAATTATTAATTACTCCCAACGGGGAGGCGCTGTGAGGGTGCCAGTGGGTGGGGAGGAGGGTGAGGGTGGCCGTGGGTGGGCAGAGAGAGATCGAGGCACCAGCCCAATATGCGGCATAGATGGCCGCCGCCCGCCGCCATTACACTTCTCCCTCCCTCCTAATATGCCCCCCAGTGTCCCCTTCCCCCCGCAGAGTAAAATGGGCAGCGGTGGGAGCGGGCAGTAAGTCTTATCACTGCCTCTCTGACGTCACAGGAAGCAGGAAGAGCAGAGGAGATCCCGGTACGCAGCGGAGAGGCAGTGATAAGACTTACTGCCCGCTCCCACCGCTGCCCATTTTACTCTGCGGGGGGAAGGGGACACTGGGGGGCATAGTAGGAGGGAGGGAGAAGTGTAATGGCGGCGGCGGCTATCCATGCCGCATACCGGGCTGGTGCCTCGATCGTTTTTTTTTTCCCCTCACTCCCCAGCGGCCGGGACCAGGGGGGGGGGGGGGCAGCGCAGGACAGCGGGACGGCCCCCCAAAATCGGGACCGTCCCGCCGAAATCGGGGCGGTTGGGGCCCCTGAGGTAGGCAGCAGTTATATTTCTGAAACAATAGTAAAAAAACCCTACCCCTTAACAGATGGATCAGTCTTACATTCCGTCATCCGTCAGTGTTTACAAACAGTGACAAATAAATATTATTTCTAAGGAACCATTTTTTTTTTAAAAACTATTCACACTGTCTGAGAGAGAATTTGAATACTTTATGCCAAAACTGCTGTGTTGTTTTTTTCTCATTCGTGAATGATCTCCCTTAAGTTATAAGGCTGGTTTGAGTTACAAAATATAAAAAAGGTAACATTTTGGCATTTGCTGTGTTGTATGAGATGGCTGTATTTGTTGCTTCCTGGACTGGACTGACTGGCTGCTGAATTATGAGCATTGGCAAGTTCCTCAATAGAAAGCATGGTCAGATATAGAAATTTCTAAGCTAACATGCCAAGACCCATTGATTTCGAGGAAGTTCCATTGATTAAGCATTTATCTCACTTATACATATCGTCAGCCGTTCGTTGAGCCCCATGTTAGCAATTCAAGAGATGTCACCCGGGCCCGGTCTTCGGTTTGTGTAAAGGTAAAAATGAATGCCTTTATTTCTGGCAAACAAGTGAAGTTAATGCAGATAACTTTGAGCGTGGAAGATGGTTTTGCTGGCAATGAATAAACAAAAGGATGATGTCACCGTTCTGATCTTCTAACAGTTGTGAATCCTGACAAATCACCAGGTTCTATCAAGACAAGCATTGTCTAGTGTGTTAATTACTTTCAATACATCAGAGTTCCAGTTATTCGGGACTCTACCAACAGGCAATCTCATCGAACTGGCTTTTAGCGGTGTAGCCATGGGGGCGTGCCTCTCTCCCTGTTTCCTATTAATGCGGAGCAGCACACCGTGGAAACCACTTGCCAGAGCTCCAGGTGCTGGTCCTCTTCACTTCTACAGCTTCCTGCTGCATCCTACGTAGGTTTCTGATATGTCACCTGATCTGCACCGAGTCATGTGACACATCAGGAGCCATGCAGAGGATGCAGTAAAGCAGCAGGCAGCTGTGGAAGTGAAGAGGATTTGAGCCCGTAGCTCTGGTAAGTATCACACAGAGGTGCCTGGCTCTTCTACTTGCCACATATGCTATTGCTCCGTTGTTATTGCCTGATGAAGCAGGATCAATCCTGCAAAACGCGTTGCATTGTCCCCCGGAGTATGTAAATAAACTTGTTGTATTTGACAAAAACATTGGCAATTTTTGTGTCTGCTTGGAAGAAGTTAGTCCACCACTCCCTACTCAGGCTTTAAACTTTTTAGATTATTTTATCCTTTTGGCGCCTCTGTATTCATACTTCTGCACAAGCGCAGTTGGCCCCGGCTGACATCACTCAGTCAGACTGAGCCCGACTGAGCCATCTTATGGGGTTTCATTGTGGCTACACGGAGGATTCCAGGCAGACTGCGGGAGGCACGCATAATGACGGCGAGATATCCATGCTTATGGGGCTGGAGGAAGCCCCGGGTAAGCAAAACAGTCTTTTTATCAATCTCTGGGTTTCTTTAAGCTAACTCAGAAGATATTTTCCCTGCATCTGTGTTGTTAATTGCATCCTAGCATTCATCATGGCTGCCTTATTGCTGAGATACATGCTGTGTGACTGCCGGTACCCCTTAGCAATGCTGTCCTCTAGCTGTGGTATGTCTGTGTACGTGTACGAAATAGCAAACAATTTCCAAGAAACTTTGGCAGTTTTATTCCCAGAATACTCCCACATATGCCATGTTTCCTGATGTGTGCAATGTTTATTTTGTCTGATTATAAATAGCCATTAGCTACATGCTGAGTACTTATTAAGATCTTAACAGAGCTATTTTCCTTGGAGACAGTTATGTTGAGTCAGATGTTTTATTCAAATGTACTGTCAGCTCTTGAAGACTTTTATGCAAGTTAATAGAACGAAAAAAAAAAAGAAGAAGAAAAAATCAGAACATGAATGCAACAGAAGCTTTGAATAGGAAAATTGGATTATTATTGTAAAATATTGAAGTGCAACAAAAAATGTACTCTCTTAATTGTGGAGAGACTGAATAGTGATTTTCTTTTTCCTTTAGATGCTTACTTTTACCTTAATGGATAAATCTATTTATGCAGATAAGTTGTCTCGCCTTATCTGTTTTTTTCTGTTTATGTATAATAAGCTTTTTAGCATCCAACAAATAAAAAAGGACTAAAAATAAGGCAAGAAAAGTAATATCAAAGTTAAAGGATCACTATTGTGAAAAAAAACAAACAGTAAAATTTAGTTCATTTCACACAGATTAAGATACACTATAAATTACTTTTCTCCTGTGTCACTGTTCTTTACAGTAGGTAGTTAATATCTGACAGGTTTTGCACTAGTCATTTTTCTCATGAAGGATTCTCAGTATTTTCTTTATTTACAAAAGCACTCTCTGGAAAGATCTAAACTAAGATGGCAGTTGGCCTCCCTACTCATTTGCACACTATTCTGGCAGTTGGACTGAGAAACAGCCGTTCAGCAAGTATTTTTGAAAATAAAGAAATGCCTTAAAATCCCCCATAAGGAAATGGGCTAGTCCAAACCCAGATCTGATCTGTCAGATTTCTATAGCCTACTGTAAGCCATAGGAACAGTAGGTAAGTAGGTTTTAGCCTTGGTTTCACTTTATCCAGGATCCAATTATTTTGATATCTTTTTTTCTGGTGAAGTTTTAAAGAGGTCATGAGATAAGTTTTGGAAATCAACCTTATCATCTCAGAGTACAGATAGGAGTTTGGAAGCATATTGAAGCTGTAGCTTCTGGAATATGGAGGCATGGCGTCCAAAGAAAGGAACCAGTTGTCTATGCAGGAGAGAGGACTAAAACCACAGCTTTTTAGGGCTCTGATGTGGGCAACACTGTCCTGAACCCGCAACAGCTTGGGCACTAGTCTAGTTTAGGGAACCCAGCAGGAAACCTCCTAGGGGAATTATGCTAACGTGATTGGGTGGACAACATCTTCTTGAACTGCTAGGTTTCCAATAGGTTGTACTTAACTATGCCTACACTATTTGGTCAATCACAACCCTTCTGTAAGAGGGTGCTGTAATTGGTGAATTGTTCCCTATGCGGGTTTCCTGCTGGGTCCCCTAAAGTAGACTAGTGCCACAGCTTTGACCTTGTCATGAAAACTACTGCCCCTGGCTGGCTCAGTAGCCCCACCTACCATCTTCCTCCCACCTTCTTAGGAGATAGTGGCACTTATGTACTGATGGGGCTGGGGAGGGGTGGAGTAGAAGCTTCATTTAAATTTTTGCTATGTAGTTTGGTAGGCAAATAATTTACTGTAATTACAATAGTTTTTTATTTTTTATTGCTGAGCTTCAGACAAATAGATATATATACACAGATAAAGCATAGTATACAGTTTATGAGTTTAACGCTGAAAATGGCATCTATCAAAAATGTCCTTGGTTCCCTCTAAGATAAATAGGTCTCTACTTCAGGCCCCTTAAAGGCTAAACCTTAGTTATTTTACATCCTGGGCCCAGTACTGTAGTAAATACCTTTACATTGCTACATGTGTCCCCAAGTGTAATAACTGCCAGAATATTTTTTTTAATTTATTTTTTGCAAGTGTCCAATAAATTTGTATAGTGCTGTTGGACTCAAAGTGCTTGACAGCTGCAGCCACTAAAGGCATGCTTCATATTCCACCCTTGAGAATTAGAGTCTTGCCCAAAGACTCCTTTCTGAAAAGATAACTGGCTAAAGCACATAGCTCATCCGTACAGGACAGGCAGCATAATCAACTCTGTAATTTCCCCTTCTTCCCCATGAATATGAGAAGCACAGTCTAGACAAAGCTCCTCCCCCATTCTGCTCTTTGCATAATGAGAGGAGAAGTACAGTGATAAGGCATCAGTCTGTTGCTCTCATCTGTAATCAAGCGCACATCATTTAACTGTGAGAATGAGACTACAGTGACTTCTCTAGCCAGGATTTTTGCTTTATTGCTGAACTAAAGACAAAAACACACAAATATTAAGATACCTATCGAGGGTAACAAATCTATGTTCCTTCTCATTTTCATTGCTTTGTTTGCCTACAATAGTCCAAAATATGTTTCTGTATATAACATAAAGAACATGGAACATAGAAGGATGACTGTTGCTAACATACTAGTGAAAGTCATCCCGAGTCAGAGGTCATCCCCCCAAGCCCCTATTGCTGCGCCAATGCATCATGAGTTGGCCCCGGAGTGATGCCGTTAGTAGATAATATTGGTCATTTAGATTACCAAAATTTTATTAAGCTTCTACATGTATTCTCATTAGGACTCTCCCCTCCCAGTGCCTTAAACCCCCCCCCCCCCCCCCCACACACACACACACACACCTAATGCCCAACCACCCATTTATGTGCCTAAAATGACCCCCTTACACCTAATGCCTAACCCTTAACCACCTCTAATGGCCTAAAATGAACTCCCCCACCTAATATCTAACCCTACCCCCCCAGCCTAAAATAAACCTCCTAACCCAATATCCAAATAATCACTAATTGTAGCTGATCTATGCACACTTGGCTACAACCAGTAATTATTATGAGGTAGCCAATTGGCACCGAGTGCACAACTCACAGCTTGTGTGTCCAATACCAGTAATTAACACAGTCATCTGTTAGACACCTGCTAATCCCCTTACCCAAATGACTTGCATTGACCCCCACCCTTCCACCCTTTCAAAAGTCCAAGAGGACATTGTGCTTCCACAAGGTACCTGTCTCTTTTATTGCACTGTGAAAAAGTTTTATTCTGCAAATAATCTATGTATTATCTTCATTTATCAATATTGTCACACTGAGGGTAAGATTGACTAGTGAGCTGGAAAAGTTAAATGACATTTTAAAGAAAATTTCAGTCCAGAGCGATTGATGTGACTGAGGGGACATCGGGTTACTACCGAGTCCCGAAAGTTGAGGCCAACTTGATTCCCAGGAGCACAGACATTTATCTGAGGTTTATAACAGTGCCTGCACTTTAGCAGAACTGATGAGTTCAGCCTAGTGGGATCATTTCTACTTCCTTAGCATTATATTTCCAACCAAAGAAACATGCAAAATAGATGTATTTTTTCTAATAAAATATACTCGAAAAGAAATGCACTCTATTGCAAAAAAGTACTGAGGCGCTCCTATTCATGGCCACAGGTGTATAAAACTGCGTGCATGAAATAGGGGCGTTAATAAAATTATCATTAATAGCTACAATATTATATATAAAATATCGGTATATATCTATATATATAATAGACTAAGTGCCTCAACCTTCGAGCAAGAAGAAGAAGTACTTTGCATGAGAAAATGTATGCGTGCTCAAACACCAAGTTTTAGGCTTCTTTTCCACGGACTGTTGAGCTGTGTGCTCAGCAAGCAGTTACCAGGCAGCAGGGAGAAGTTACCAGGCAGCAGTAAGCAGTTACCAGGCAGCAGCAAGCAGTTACCAGGCAGCAGCAAGCAGTTACCAGGCAGCAGCAAGCAGTTACCAGGCAGCAGCAAGCAGTTACCAGGCAGCAGCAAGCAGTTACCAGGCAGCAGCAAGCAGTTACCAGACAGCAGCAAGCAGTTACCAGGCAGCAGCAAGCAGTTACCAGGCAGTAGTGAGCAGTTGTAAGAGTTTGAGAGGCATTTTACTGCCTATCAACTGTCCGTGGAAAAGAGGCCTCCCCTAGCAAGTCTGGCTTTGCAAATCTGGCCTAATTGGCTATTCATGAGGCAATGCTCATGCAAATATGCATTTGCTTTTGCATGCCAAACTATGCAGGGTCAAAAAACCAATACCGCAAAGCGGTCGCCCTGCTACATGCCAGTGATGAGCGAAAATGCAAACATTTGTTTCGATAAATTTTTACCGAATTTTCGCCTAATTTCGTTTTGACAGGCAAATTTTCCATCTAATTTTTTCACATTAATTTTCGCCTAAGGCCAGTCATTTTCGCATTACTTGCGTATGATTGCGGACATTTCCCACATAAGGGCATTAGCGCCCGCCTTCATAGAAGTTTCTTGCGCATTATTGCAGGCATTTTTCCGTATAAACGTCCGCATAGATTGAATTTCCATGTGGATTATTGTGGACATTTTTCCGCATAAGGGCATAAGCATCCGCATACAATGAATTTTTGATGCTGGTCGAAAACGCAAATATTTCTGAAGATTTTCGTGAAAATTCGCCAAAAAACGAAAACGGGATTTTCGAGGCGAAAATTTGCAAGCAACACTGCTACATGCTACATTAGCACTATCCAGGAGCGCCACGGGGAGGATTCCCAATGCCCCCTTTTTATACAACCGGGGGGACCACAGGGTCCCAGGCTCTCTCACTGCCTGGGAACCACAGCGACACCCCGGAGGGGGAGGCGCAGGCGACCCCCCCCCCCAAGCGTGGCCAGCGTCGGGGAGAGCCGTCCACACCCACCTCCCAATATTAAAAACCGGCACTTACCTTAACGTCCATTACGTTCTGCTACATGCGCATTAACTTGGGGGCACCACATGAGAAAGGAGTGAAGCATGGGTCACCCCGAGCTTTAGAGCTCAGGGCTGGCTCACATACAACACTCCGGGGGGGGGGGGGGGAGGACAAGCACAGACAACTAACTCCAGGGCTCACACCGCCGGAGGAAGCCATTCACCACCTGCCTCCAAAGGATACAAACTGCAAAAAATGCTTTCCATGAGAAAATTCATGCGCATGTAGCAGAACGCAATGGACGTTAAGGTAAGTGCCTGTTTTTAATATTGGGAGGTGGGTGCAGACGGCTCTCCCCGGCGCTGGCCACGCTTGGGGGGGGGGGGGTGCCTGCGGCACCTAGCCTCCCCCTCCGGGGTGCCGCTGTGGTTCCCAGGCAGTGAGAGAACCTGGGACCCCGCGGTCCCTCCGGTTGTATAAAAAGGGGGCATTGGGAATCCTCCCTGTGGCGCTCCTGGATAGTGCTAATGTAGCATGTAGCAGTGTTGCTTGCGAATTTTCGCATCGAAAATCCTGTTTTCGTTTTTTGGCGAATTTTCACGAAAATCTTCAGAAATATTTGCGTTTTCGACCAGCATCGAAAATTCATTGTATGCGGATGCTTATGCCCTTATGCGGAAAAATGTCCACAATAATCCGCATGGAAATATAGACTATGAATGTATTTTGTAGGTACTGATCTTTTGCAGGAACGGATCTTTTGCAGATACTGATCTTTTGAATGTGTACAGCATCTTTGTGTGCAGCATCTTGCAAATATTTCTATCTGATGGGGAGTTCAGCTCAATAGAATAGACTGTGTAGAGTATGGCTCTGATACTACATGGAAGGGGGTAAAATTGGTCTGTGATCTTTCATTTTTCCAAAGACTTTTATCTGATGTGTGTACCCACCTTTATTCTTCTTGCTTCAAGGTTGAGGCACGTACTCTATTAGATAGATAGAAGATGCGGCGTATGCTACGACGCGGGACGGCTAGTTAACAATATTTTACTACAACTTCCCTTATGCCTAACCCTAAAAATCCCCTTCCAATCCTGCCGCCTAACCTTAAACCCCCCATCCTGATGCCTAACCCTAAACCCCCCTTCCTGATGCTTAACCCTAAAATTCCACTTCTTGACGCCTAACCCTAAATCCCCCTTCCTAAGCCTAACCTTACCCCCCCATTTCCTAACCTTATAATGTTCAAAACAATACATTTCAAAATTATAATTTTCTAAAATGAATAATTTGTAAATACAAAACATTAAAAATGTCAAAAACGATAATGTTGTAATTTTCAAAATGATAAAAAATTTCCAAAATTAGAACAATTTTCAAAACAAAACAAAAAATTCAAAAACTATAAAGGTGTAATTTTCAAAATGACAATTATCGCACACCCACATTTCTGCTTTGGGTGTCTAATAGCCAATATTTGCATTAGGGCCTACAGGGTGCGTAAGTCATCCATTATCCGCCTGGTGCCCAACTTTCCTGCTTCCATATAAAGTGAAGCAGCAAGACATGCAGACTAAGTCAACAAGGAATGAGTCACTCTCAGTCAGGAGCTCAGTAAATTCCAGCACGTGTTCTTGAAATAACTTCAAGTATAAATTGATCTCTTAAATTGTGGTTCTTTAAATGTCCAAATCAATATAATTGTCCCCAACATTTCCATGTTTACGTGTGAGTATTTCCACTAGTATGTCCTCTAAAAATATTTGGTCCAACATGGACATGTTCTCACCAAACAAGATCTCCAGCATGGCAAAGTCCATCTACAACTACAACTATTGTTCCCAGCATGGCGTTGATGCACCATACTTATTGTCGCCAACATAGCCTTATCACACAGTTTTGTCCTCTGCATGCCTGGGATGCCCCCTTCCCCATACACCATTTCATGGAGAGTGATGCAGTGTAGTATTAATGTGTTTTTTATTTATTGATCACTGCATCAGTAGCAATCCTCCATTACCTCTCGTCTGCTTTGCTTTCTGGAAGGATCCTGACCCTGGTCTGGTGTCTATATGCATCTTGTGTCACCACAGCATTGCCAATGGGGAAAGATTAGGTTAAAATTAGTTGACTTTATTTTAAGTACACGTGGTAAATGGTGTAAACTGAATTGACAGGTCCACTATTCACTTTTTACCTTTATCAAGAATAGTAGCAGCATGGAAGGTGTAGAAGACAAACATTGGAAGGTGAGTGTAGTCACAGCACAGCTTGTAGCGGCAGTGATATAAGAATATGTATAGATGAATAAGGAGGACTGAGGTGGAGAAAGAGGAATATGTGGTTTTATTCATAAAGGCACGATTGAGAAATTGCCCCGAAAGACACTTTGATAACACAAATGTCGCATTCTGTTTATTTTGCTGAACTGAAGTTCTGCAACGCTATCTTTCTGAACTGTTGAAAAACATTATCTGTGCAGCTACTGGGAAAATGATTTTAACACTCCAATAATGCAGATAATTCACACCTCTGGAGTATGGAAATAAATCTGGAGCATTGTGAAGAAAATATTATTCAAACAGTGACAAATTAACTTGTGTACTCCCAACTCTATAAAGCTTACAAAAGAAGAAGAAAAGCCGTTTTGCTTGCAAATTTTTGCATAGACAATGCTACTTTCGAGTTCGAAAAATTATTCAGTAAAAATACATTGTACTTCCACAATATGGTCAAAGAAAACAAATTTTGAATTTTACATTATTTTTGTGAAAATTAAAGTGAAAAGAATATCCGTAATTTTCGCTCATCACTGAAGAAAAGCCTTCACAGACCAGGCTTGCTATAAATTGGCTGGGAGCAGAGAGGGGGCAGTTTACTAAGGCCTAGTGTAAGTAAGAAGTCCATCGGCCTCAAGGATATGTAATTGCAGAGCCGGGACAAAGTCCTCCAGCACCCAAGGCTGAGACACCAAAGTGCGCCCCTCCATCCCTCCCACCTCAGCCGTCACACACTAATTGCTATTATACTAAGAGGTGCCCCAGGGCCCCCAACACCTTAATCTCTAGTTATCTGGCTTGTAGTCACTTCCATGTATTTCCTTTTCTTATTTCTTTCTGCTTCAAACACAATTAGGAATGACAGCTGAATGAATTCTGCGCCCCCTCCTACATTGCGCCCTGAGGCTGGAGCCTCTCCAGCCTATGCCTCGGCCCAGCCCTGTGTAATTGTAGAATATGAGGAGTCCTAAGAGGGCAAGAGGTCCATCAAGATTATCATACAATAGTCCATAGTATGCAAATACTCCCATATAGGACTCTATCCTAAACAGTTTTATTCCCAACTTCTCTTTATTCCATAAATGTGTAAAAACAACATACAAGCCAGCACAATGTTTTGGGCCTGTCGCCCTTTGTCAAGTGCTCCTCGCAAGGCAGAAAGAGAAATTGAGTTGAGTCCTATATGGGAATATTTGCATAAGGCCAAGATAGGCATTTCCAGATATGATCAAATTAATCCACGCCTAGAACTGATAAGAGCCAATGAGCTTGAAACAGCAGTTTGGATTCGTATGCATATTTGGTCTGCAACGCACAAAATATATATCACTGCAGGTTTTAATTTTCCAATCAATGAATTGTACCAGTGGGTCAGCAGTGCACCATAATTCATTCCACCAAGATACAAGGACTTAGTGAGAAATGTCCCACCTTCATTCATCAAGGATCTCCCCCCTTTTCTGGCCACACCTTTCCCAAATGAAAATTTACTTTAAGCCAAAAGTCAAAAATGTTAAGATGTATGATCACGGGGAATGAGGAGAGGAAAGGACAATGCATAGAGGTATGTGGCTCTAGCATGAACATACCTCTGAACTTACCTTGGGTAGTTTTGCCTGGGTCAAGTGTGCTTTAAAGGAAACCTGAGACCAGTAAAAGAAAAAAATGTATACATATCTTTAGGCTTATCGGTCCATCGCTGTCTTCCCATGTCACCTGAATCCTCTGCTAGGCAGCCTGCTAACTCTACCAGTGATGGTGTACTGGGCATGCATGGCCCGGCCACGCGTGCTCCCCAATTGCGCTCCTTTCCCCAGTAGAATTCTGAGCTTGCGCAGTACTACTGCACAGGCTCAGTACTGTGCAAGCACAGAACGTTCCCAGCCATGGGAGCACAACGGGGGAGTGCACGCAACCATAGTGCACCTGGGCAGAATTACTGGGCAGCCTAGCGGAGGATCCAGGCAGTGTGGGAAGACGGTGAGGGACCGATCAGCCTTAACCACTTAAGCCAACTGGATGAACATTCTCGTCCAGTTGGGCTGCGCGCACTCCCGCCGCCGGCCGCCAGCCCAGCGATCAATGAATGGGATTATAGATCCTATTTATTGATCGAAGCCCCCTGCAGAAAAACCGACAGCTTCTTAACAGAGGCTGCTGTTTTTCTGATTCACAAAAAGTTTCCCGTCCTCCTAATGCGTCCTGGAAGAGTACATGCATCTTGGAAGCCTGATCGTACTCTTCCAGGACTTTTTGACTGTGGCCATCTTGTGGCCAAATAGTAAAACTACACCCACATCTATTTTTTATTAAACAAATGCAATTATTTTACATTTAAAGTTAGATGTTAACCTCCCACACCACAAATTACCCAAATAAAATTTTTAATAAAAACAAATTACAATTTAAAAAAAAAACATAAATAGTTACCTAAGGGTCTGAACTTTTTAAATAAGCATGTCAAAGGAGTTTATTAATAAAACATTTTCAACTATGGGCTTGTAAATAGTAATGGACGCACATTGAAAAAAATGCACGTTTATTTCCAAATAAAATATCGGCGCTATACATTGTGATAAGGACATAATTTAAATAGTGTAATAAGCGGGACAAATGGGCAAATAAAATACATGGGTTTTAATTACGGTAGTATGTATTAATTTCAAACTGTAATGGCCAAAAACTGAGAAATAATGTTTTTTTTCCATTTCTTTCTTAATATTCCTGTTTAAAAATCGGATGGAGGAGCACCCATGCAAGAACTGATAGTAGTGTGCCTAAGCCTCGAGTCCCAGTACCATCGGGATTCCTTAGTCCAATCCACAAGAAAGGCTGGCACAACAAAAGTAAAAATCAGCTCTTTATTAGTTTATCATTCAAATGACATAAATGTCAGCAAAAAGCTAAAAAATGGCGATAGCAGCTATCGCCATTGTTGCTCTTTTTTGCTGACATTTATGTCATTTTAATAACAAACTAATAAAGAGCTGATTTTTACTTTTGTGGCACCAGCCTTTCTTGTGGATTAATATTCCTGTTAAAATGGATTTAGAATAAAATAATTCTTAGCAAAATGTATCACCCAAAGAAAGCCTAATTGGTGGCGGAAAAAACAAGATATAGACCAATTCATTGTGATGAGTAGTGATAAAGTTATTGGCAAATGAATGGGAGGTGAAAGTTGCTCAGATGCAAAAAATAAACAACCCTTAGGGCTTAAGTGGTTAAGGGGGCTTTTACTTGTCTCAGGTACACTATTATAAATGTAACGTTGCTTACATTTACATAATATTTTATACACTGAGATAGAAAAAAAATCCCTGGAGAGATGCTTTAGTGTTAGACTAAAGACTTACAAATCAGTGTAAAAACAGATCTTGAAAGTATGGTTGATTATTTGTTGATATGCTAATACCTCTGAAATGTCTGTACTATTCTGTCTTTGAAAGGTAAGCCAATTATCTCATAAAAATAATTACAGAAATGTAAAATCTTTTATAGACAAAATTGTTGCTTCTAAATATTAATGCTAAGCATTACAGATGAGACAGTTTCTGTGATGAGAGTAACAAAGCATCTGGTCTCATCCGCTCTAAAGAAGCACCTTAATTTTTTTCAACAAGATAAGGTCCATTGAAAACTGGTAATATCCAATAAGAGATAAATATTAGTAATATCCAACAGTAAATGAATGTTTTAATATTCATCTATCCGACTAGCAAAATAATAAGGAACATATCTTTCACAGCTTACCTGCTTCACTAATTATCTGCTGTGACTCGGCTTGCCCTTGGCTATAAGCGATGGTCATGTCTAGGAGAGCTCACAGAGAAGCATCTGATCAGATTGGTCAGGTGATACATTACATGTGCTTCTGTACATTAGTTTAGTCTGAGAGGAAATAAAGAAGCAAAAAAAGACAACCCAGCATGCCCTGCAACTTCCTTTTTGTTGCAAATAAGAGTCAGGTAAACTGGGGAATGATCATTTATAAACAAGAAAAGTAATAGAGATTTTAACTTTTGGATTGCCTGGTTAGCATGCTTATTACTTGTTTACCAGATAAAAATAAAGAATTGATTTTTGATTTTATGCCCGACAGTTACACTTCAACATTATTTTAATTTAAAATGTGTCAAATCGACTTCTGCAGGAGAAGCTATGATTTCCAGTTATCTCTGTATGCCTTAGAAAATCAAATAATTTGACTGAAAAGGTGTCTCCCTGCCCTTCATCTTACATAGCGTTTTGACATGTGTGGATCAGACCTTGTTATAAAACATTTAATTTGTATACCTCAACACTTTTATTTTATTTCCCATAGATTGCTTCACTCTTCATAATGATGTTGTAAATTGACCGCTATGTCTCTTGAGTAACTGGATGGTGGCAGGTGCAGTCAGGTTTGGCTCAGTTGGCTTGACGAGCAGAAGCCTGTCTGATGCCTTGAGTGGTGGTTTGGCCTCGAACACTTGAGCAGAATACAACAGCTGAGCTGAAGCATATCATCTAGAAATTTAATATGGGTATTCATAATACTGTGTTGTCACAACAATAAAACACCAGAGTTGTAGAGCAAATAAGGCCCTGAGGGTGCGTCTGGTGTGATGGAGCTCTGCTTAGATCTCAAGTCACAGAGCTGTTTTATTTCTCTAGTGAATTGTCAGCTTATAGTACAACTGCCATGAGAAAATATGGAAGCTGCCATAGGTGGTGTGTGTCTAAAAAAAATGTGAGTTTTCTGGCTGGTTTTAATGGTAATCCTCTAGCGATAATGCTATCTAAATAATTTATCTGGCATGCAGATGGGAAGTTAAAACATCACTCTAACTCTCTTACTGTCTCCATACTGGCTTAAGGCAAGTCACTCAAAATGTATTAAACTTAAAGTATCAGCACAACAATTAAACAGTATGCCCAATAGAGTTTATCAATGTCAGCTTCCAATTTTTTTCTGGTGACAGGTGCACTTAACATACATCAAAGGTCAGCGCAGGTTTAGAAAGTCATTATATGTAGAGAATGGTAAATTCTTCACCACAATATATCAAATGCTCAGAGGTAGGTATCCGCCAAACATCAAAACTAGAAAAGGCTTACCAGCTCCCAACAACCCACATTATAAGGTTGTAAAATGGCTCAGGTCACAGATAACGTCCAGGGAACATCAGACGTCGTGAAGATCCAGTGGACATCCGTATGGAGGTGAAGTTTCAGGAATTTATATAGGAAAACAAAAACGGCAATATCTAAGCGTAACCCATTTATTTAGATAAAATCTCTTTAAAAGGCAGTAGATATAAAAACAATAACTCCTATACGGGGCCCATAAACAGGGAACCCCGGAAGATTAGCGCGCATGTAATGGTCAATTGTAGATTAATAGACAATGGTGCCGCCTGTTACTTTCCTGACCGGTTTCGCATTCTTGCGTCATCAGGGGAGAAAAAAAACACTTAAAGTGTACCCGAGGTGGACCTCGGGTTAAGAAACACATACTTACCCAAGAAGAGAGAAACCTCTGGTTCCTCTAGTGGCTTCCCATGCCGTCCTCCACCTTCCCCCTTCCCCGTTGCCGAGCATGGACTCCCTGTAGAAATACAACAAGGGCTTGTCGGATTGAAGATTGGGACCGTGGTCCCCTTCACTAGTGGGGCCGGAGCAGCTTGCGTGGGTGCATCATGGCCGTGCTCATGCCTGAAGAGTAGGTCCAGATCTTCTGGAAGATCCCAGTGGCAGCTCCTAGTGGCAGCAGCAAGGAGGACACAGAAAGCCTCTATAGTGTCTAGAGGTTTCCCTCTTCTTTGGTAAATATGTGTTTTTGGACCTTGAACAACTGTGGCTCGAGTTCTGTTTAGAGAGCAAGGCCAACGGTAGGATTCCTGGAACTCTGAGGTGGTCCCCTCCCATCTGTACATCAAAACATTTCTTTCTAATGCTGCTGCATTCATGATGGATTGTAGTGCGTTGATGCAGTTCAGAGGGATCCCTGACAGTAGGGTATTGCAGTAGTCCAGTGAGGATATGATGAGGGCATGAATGAGGAGTTTGGCAGTGTCCGGGGTTACGGAGGGAGGGGTGGATCTTGAAGATGTTGGGTAAATGGAAGTTGCAGGCCCTTGCAATGGTTTGAATATGGGGGTGAAGGAGACGGCCGAGTTCGGCTTGTACGGTTGGGGGGATGATTGTACCATTGACTAGTGATGAGCACTAATTAAATTCATTTCATATGTAAATGTAATAAGCAACCATAACTGTAATTTTTCTTAGTTCAAAAACCATTTTCCTTTGCATTTTTTAAAATCTATTTTCTCAAAAACTACTAGGTATCTATATATATAATAGACTAAGTGCCTCAACCTTCGAGCAAGAAGAAGAAGTACTTTGCATGAGAAAATGTATGCGTGCTCAAACACCAAGTTTTAGGCTTCTTTTCCACGGACTGTTGAGCTGTGTGCTCAGCAAGCAGTTACCAGGCAGCAGTAAGCAGTTACCAGGCAGCAGCAAGCAGTTACCAGGCAGCAGCAAGCAGTTACCAGGCAGCAGCAAGCAGTTACCAGGCAGCAGCAAGCAGTTACCAGGCAGCAGCAAGCAGTTACCAGGCAGTAGTGAGCAGTTGTAAGAGTTTGAGAGGCATTTTACTGCCTATCAACTGTCCGTGGAAAAGAGGCCTACCCTAGCAAGTCTGGCTTTGCAAATCTGGCCTAATTGGCTATTCATGAGGCAATGCTCATGCAAATATGCATTTGCTTTTGCATGCCAAACTATGCAGGGTCAAAAAACCAATACCGCAAAGCAGTCGCCCTGCTACATGCCAGTGATGAGCGAAAATGCAAAAATTTGTTTCGATAAATTTTTACCGAATTTTCGCCTAATTTCGTTTTGACAGGCAAATTTTCCATCTAATTTTTTCACTTTAATTTTCGCCTAAGGCCAGTCATTTTCGCATTACTTGCGTATGATTGCGGACATTTTCCACATAAGGGCATTAGCGCCCGCATTCAGAGAAGTTTCTTGCGCATTATTGCGGGCATTTTTCCGTATAAACGTCCGCATAGATTGAATTTCCATGCGGATTATTGTGGACATTTTTCCGCATAAGGGCATAAGCATCCGCATACAATGAATTTTTGATGCTGGTCGAAAACGCAAATATTTCTGAAGATTTTCGTGAAAATTCGCCAAAAAACGAAAATGGGATTTTCGAGGCGAAAATTTGCAAGCAACACTGCTACATGCTACATTAGCACTATCCAGGAGCGCCACGGGGAGGATTCCCAATGCCCCCTTTTTATACAACCGGGGGGACCACAGGGTCCCAGGCTCTCTTACTGCCTGGGAACCACAGCGACACCCCGGAGGGGGAGGCGCAGGTGACCCCCCCCCCAAGCGTGGCCAGCGTCGGGAAGAGCCGTCCACACCCACCTCCCAATATTAAAAACAGGCACTTACCCTAACGTCCATTGCGTTCTGCTACATGCGCATTAACTTGGGGGCACCACATGAGAAAGGAGTGAAGCATGGGTCACCCCGAGCTTTAGAGCTCAGGGCTGGCTCACATACAACACTCCGGGGGGGGGGGGGGGGAGGACAAGCACAGACAACTAACTCCAGGGCTCACACCGCCGGAGCAAGCCATTCACCACCTGCCTCCAAACGATACAATCTGCAAAAAATGCTTTCCATGAGAAAATTCATGCGCATGTAGCAGAACGCAATGGACGTTAAGGTAAGTGCCTGTTTTTAATATTGGGAGGTGGGTGCAGACGGCTCTCCCCGGCGCTGGCCACGCTTGGGGGGGGGGGGTCGCCTGCGGCACCTAGCCTACCCCTCCGGGATGCCGCTGTGGTTCCCAGGCAGTGAGAGAACCTAGGACCCCGCGGTCCCTCCGGTTGTATAAAAAGGGGGCATTGGGAATCCTCCCTGTGGCGCTCCTGGATAGTGCTAATGTAGCATGTAGCAGTGTTGCTTGCGAATTTTCGCCTAAGTCATTTTCGCATCGAAAATCCTGTTTTCGTTTTTTGGCGAATTTTCACAAAAATCTTCAGAAATATTTGCGTTTTCGACCAGCATCGAAAATTCATTGTATGCGGATGCTTATGCCCTTATGCGGAAAAATGTCCACAATAATCCGCATGGAAATATAGACTATGAATGTATTTTGTAGGTACTGATCTTTTGCAGGAACGGATCTTTTGCAGATACTGATCTTTTGAATGTGTACAGCATCTTTGTGTGCAGCATCTTGCAAATATTTCTATCTGATGGGGAGTTCAGCTCAATAGAATAGACTGTGTAGAGTATGGCTCTGATACTACATGGAAGGGGGTAAAATTGGTCTGTGATCTTTCATTTTTCCAAAGACTTTTATCTGATGTGTGTACCCACCTTTATTCTTCTTGCTTCAAGGTTGAGGCACGTACTCTATTAGATAGATAGAAGATGCGGCGTATGCTACGACGCGGGACGGCTAGTTTTCCACTATTCCTCTTATTATACATAACAATTTTGCTTTGCTATTAACCGTTGAAGTCAGCACAAAATGATGAGAACATTGCATGAAAGGATGAATGGATTATACAAAATCAATTAATTTTTCAAATCGTAATTATGTATGGTCATGATTGCAAAAACGTACACAAAAAAATTAAGTGTAATTTAGCGTAATCATAATTAACAGATTACGATCATCACTACCATTGACGGTGAGTCGGTGACATGTCCATAGGAAGTGAGACTGCACAAGGCAGGAAAATTAGGACTTCTGTTTTATCCAGATTTAACTTAGGGAACTGGATGGCATCCAGGATGAGATTGTTGAGAGACAGGAGGATACCTTCTTCATGGTTGTAGTGATGAGGTCTGCGGTATGGTGGTAGATCTAGGTGTCATCTGCATTTAGGTGGTAGATGAAGCCAAGGGAGGAGATCAGTTTACTAATGGAGGCAATAAATAGTGAGAACACCAAGAGGCCAAAAACAAAGACTTGGGGGCAGGGCCGACGCTATAATTAAGGCAGAGAAGGCAGCTGCCCCAGGGCCCCGGCCACCTGGGGGGCCCCAGGCCCCCGCTGGCAGCAAACAAAAAATCTGCGCAGCCTGGGACACTGTGCTGTGCGTACATACATCATGCCTGCTGTGCTGCTCTGCCTGTGTCCTCCTGGGCTGCTGACACCTGTCGGGTGTGTGTGGGGGTGCAAAGTTATAAAATTTGAGCCGCCAGAGCTTGGGAGCGGGGAGGAAGAAGATGCATACCGCTACCGCCGGTTCCAGCTAGTGTTGGGCGAACAGTGTTCGCCACTGTTCGGGTTCTGCAGAACATCACCCTGTTCGGGTGATGTTCGAGTTCGGCCGAACACCTGATGGTGTTCGGCCTTTTTAGTTCGGGTTCGCCCGAACTACTGAATGCCCGCCGAACAGGGCCGAACAGGGCCCCTGTTCGGCCGAACAGGGCCCTGTTCGCCCGAATACTGCCCCCCTATGGGGTCGCAGGCATAAGGGGGGAGCATGCCCCGATTGTGGGGGGGGGGGGGGCGGAAATTCCCCCCACCCCCTCCGCTAGCGCTCCCCCCTCTGCCCGCTTCCCCATAAAAAAAGTTTGATGAAATTTAAATAGTACCGGTGGCTGGCAGTGGAGTGAGTGAGGAGTCCGACTAGGAGAGTGACGCGTTGAGGCTGGGCAGCAGGCGGTTCAGCGGTAGTACCCTTGTGGTACTTCCGCCCTTTCTCTGACCTCACGTCCTCTGCATACGAGGGTACGCGTCACGCGTACCCTCGTATGCGTCATCACGTAGAGGACGTGAGGTCAGAGAAAGGGCGGAAGTACCACAAGGGTACTACCGCTGAACCGCCCGCTGCCCGGCCTCAACGCGTCACTCTCCTAGTCGGACTCCTCCTCCTCCTCACTCACTCCACTGCCAGCCACCGGTACTATTTAAATTTCATCAAACTTTTTTTATGGGGAAGCGGGCAGAGGGGGGAGCGCTGGCGGAGGGGGGGGGGGGGGGAAATTCCGACCCCCCCCCCCCCCCCCCGCGATCGGGGCATGCTCCCCCCTTATGCCTGCGACCCCATAGGGCCCCCAAAAGCAGGATGTTCAGGGGAGTTCGGGGTTCGGCCCGAACATGCCGAACATCTGGCCCATGTTCGGCGAACGGACCCGAACCCGAACATCCAGGTGTTCGCCCAACACTAGTTCCAGCGTCGGGTCTCCATGGATACCACCTGGCGACGCGTCCTGAGCCTTCATCCACTGACTCTGCGCTGCCGGCTCCACCTCCTGGATGCACATCAGTGATGCAGGCATGGACGTCAGTGCGTGGACTCCATGCCTGCGAGGAAAGAGGAGAGGACGTCGTCACGTGATCTTCGTGACGTCATCATCAAGACTGGCTGCCGGCATCAGCGTGCGGACTGTCCGGAGAGCGGCGGAGCCTGACTGACTCGTATATATTAATGGGTAAGTCAGTCAGGCAAGCCTGTTAAATATATAACATGTGGATTTGCGCAGCGGGGGGGGGATTGGTTAGCCTGGCGGGGGGGAGGGGGGCCTTTGGTGGGCTACATCGGAGGGATAGAGGGAGGAAGGGATGAGCAGGGCATGGGACATCTGTTACAGGGAGGGAAGCTCTCTCTTCCTCCCTCCCTCTTTTTGTCTCTCTCTCTCTCTATCCCTCTTTCTCTCCCCCTACCTCTCTTTCTGTCTCTCTGCCTTCCTCCATCTTTCTCTCTCTCTCCCGGTCTGTCTGTCTCTTTCCCTCCCTCCCTCTCTCCCTGGATCTTTATAGCTGAGAAACTGCCCTGATTTGTGTATGTGTGTGTTCAGATGTGTGTGTACCTGTGTTTGAGTGTATGTGCCTGTGTATGGGGGGGGGGGGGGGGGGGGGGGCTCGGTGTGTGTGTGGGAGGGGGCCCCCTGCTTAAGCTTGCCCCAGGGCCCCGAGGACCCTTAAACCGGCTGCTTGGGGGACTCCAACTGAGGGGGAATAGAGGTTGAGGAAGATCCATTGAAGAAGGTCTTAATGGAACAATTTAGGAAGTAGGAGGAGAAGCAGGTTAAAGTTAGGTCTTGGATACACGCAGATTGTAGGGATTGGAGGAGCAGGGGATGATTTACTGTGTCAAATGCTGATAAGGGATTGAGAAGAATGGAGTATTTTCCTTCTGCCTTGGAGAGCATAAGGTTATTGACGACTTTGGTGATGGCAGTCTTGGTGGAATTAGGCCAGCTGGTCATAGAATAATCTCATCTCTGGATGTTGCTGGGGAATCCATACGGGAGAGACATCGTAAGAGCTTCTGTCCCACTAGCAGGGGATTGGGCTTTCCCTCCTGAAGCAGATGTGTTGCAGAGCTTTTCAAAGCCAAGAACCGTCCTTGTACACTGCAAGCTCGCAGTGGCCAGAGTGTAGTGCTGTGGTTTGCTCTCCTCTCAATTCAAGATGTACAATGTCCCTCCTCTGGGCCACGAGCAGTGTCTGCACTGTGTGGGTGCTTGGCAGCTGGAGGTGGAAGTGAAGAGGCACTGTGTAATTGGTACGTGTGCGTGTAAAGCCAAACATGGTTACACCATGTAATTAAAGTAGCCATATATTAGGCAATTGCAGCAAGTTTCGAGAGGGAAACATACCCTTGCTTCATCAGGCAAACTTTTGTACATATAGTTGGACAAAGCTGTTATTTCCCACAATGCAATGAGGTTCTCAGACAGCAAACTGTCAGGACCTTGGTCATGACATCACACTGTAGGAGGGATTTCACCACAATATCAGCCACACAGACCCTCCCTGACAGGGGCGTAACTAGAAATCACCGGGCCCTCCTGCAAAAATTTGGATGTGCCCCCCCGGGCCCACTCAGGCCCGTTTTTGGGGGCAGGAGGGGTCGCAGCATGAGGGGAGAGCGTGGCCACACATTGGCGGGGAGGGGGGACAGTCCCTCTCCTCCCTCACCTCGGGCTCTCCCCTCAGCACTCCCCTCCTGCTTCAATCAGTGGCAGCAGGCAGCTGGCAGGAACACATGCCTCCATCCACTGCAGAGGTCCGATCTCTAAGTGCCTCATGCTACATCCTGTTTAAACAGGAAGTAAAGCCAGACACTTAGAGAGCTGAACCTCCGGTGCGTGGAACAAATGAAGGTATGTATTCCTGCCCGCTGCCTGCTGCCACTTATTTATGCTGGAGGGGAGCATTGAGGGAAGAGCCCGAGGCAGGGAGGGGGGGACTGTCACCCCTCCCGGCCAGTGTGTGGCCACGCTCTCCCCTCATGCTGCGACCACTCCTGCCCCCCAAAACGTCCCTGAGAAAAACCCAGAGGTGCCCATCTGCAGCCCCCCGTGGGTGCATGGGCTGCGGCCCCTATTGTTATGCCACTCCTCCCTAATGCTCTATTCAAGAAGATGTAAAGATTTCTAGAGGGAACGAGGGAGCTACTGACTGAGATGAAGTTCAATCCTTCGTTAAAGTTCCTCTTAAAGGCCAATCTTGTTTTCCAACTTCCTAAAGGCTGCTCTCATATTTGTGGTAGAGAAAATCCCACACATACATAATGTAGAACACGCCATACGCAGGCCGGTGATTTAAATTCTCTTTGTTTTTCCTCCCCGATGTCAGCATGGCAGGACTTACACGCCGGGAAGGAGTAAATCTCGAGTGCCGGTGGCCTTTAAATCTTGCTGATTTTTCACTTCCCAAACATAACCGAGCTGGTGGAAAAGGCCGCAGAAACTGCATATCCTCCCGTTTAGATTCCCTCTATGATACTACACTAGATAAATGTCTATAGTGACTCTATAAACTCAATTTAGAAAAATAAGGGATTTTTTTTAATCTCATCTGATCCTCCAGCAAGATGAGAGACGTTTATGTACATAGGAGAGTAATGACTCCCCCTAGCTCATTTTTACATAGATTTTCCGCTTTCAATTCACCTCTGTGCTAATGCACCTCTCCAAGAGGAATGGAAAAAGATACAGATTTTTAAAAATACCTAAACCTGCTGGAGCCTAATTTCCCAGGGGACTGATAAGGCTTTCCATAGTTTCCTCCGCTGCTCTTATTATTGTGCTACGGGCCTCCGAAACAGACACAGCTCCATTTCCCCGCTCCGTAATATTTTCTTTTAAGGGTAGAGAAGATACGTCTACGTTTCCCATTCATTAGGCACAAAAGTGTATTGTGAACAAAATAGGGTGGTGAGATTTAATACAGGCTGTTATTAAAAGGTAATATACAGTAGGAACTCAATGGTGCTGTGCCTTAAGTTCATGAATAGTATGGATAGGAACAGTAAAGGAATAATGATGATTATTATTACTACAGTACTAGAGACAGAACATGTATATTGCACTTTTATCCTGGCGGATGCAAAGCACCAGAGCTACAGCCACTAGGGTGCACTGTATAGGCAGTAGCAGTACGAGGGAGTCTTGCTCAAGGTCTCCTCACTGAATAGGTGCTGGCTTACTGAACAGGATTTGATTTCGAACCCTGGTCTCTTGTGTCAGAGGCACAGCCCTTAACCGATCCACTATCCAGCCACTGCTGGTGGTGTAGTGGATAGCACTCTTGCCATACATCACTGGGTGCCTGCTTTGAATATATGCCAGGGCACTATCTGCATGGAGTTTGTATGCTCCTCCTGTGTTTTGGTAAGTTTCGACCATACCCCAAAACATACAGATACAGTATGTTAATTGACTTAAAGAGGAACTTCAGCCTAAACAAACATACTGTCATTAAGTTACATTAGTTATGTTCATTAAAATAGATAGGTAATATAATCTCTTACCCACCCTGTTTTAAAAGAACAGGCACACGTTTGATTTCATGAGGGCAGCCATCTTTTTGGTTGAAAGGAGGTGACAGGGAGCATGAGACATAGTTCCAACTGTCCTGTGTGCTGATCACCCCTCCCAGTTACTAGGTAACGTGAACAACAACATAGGAAATCCCATCATGCTTTGCACAGCATCAGGGAAAAAAGCCCAGGCAGTTTTCTTTGATGGGGCAGAGCTTAGCTTTTGTAAAGCTAAAAATAAGGCTTATGTAAGAAAAACAAAATTCTAATGCTGGGAAACTGTTAAAGAAATACCAAGCCTTTTCAGTGCTGCTGAGTAGATTCTTAGTCTGGAGGTTCACTTTAAAGTGTACCTGAAGGGAAAAATGTGTCCCTAGGGGGTACTTACCTCGGGAGGGTGAAGCCTCTGGATCCTAAAGAGGCTTCCCCCATCCTCCTCATCAGAGGGGATCCTGCGGTAGGACCACTGAAGATTCCTTCTTTAAGGGCTTGTCAGCGGTGCGCACATGCAGACTAGCAGCTTCCCAATGGGCTCTGACGGAAATAGCCCAGCACAATCGGCTCTGCTCTACTATTCAATCTACGATTCACACCTGCGCAGTGGAGTAGACCCGATCAGGCTCGGCTATTTCTGACTGAGCGGCAAGCAACTAGTGCGCCTGCGTGCACCAATAACAAGCCTTCGCCGGAGGAATCTACAATGAAGCAAACAGTCGAATGTATGCTTCAATGGCACAATTAACATATGCGTTTTGCATAC
The DNA here is from genome assembly GCF_040937935.1 of Hyperolius riggenbachi. Classification (NCBI taxonomy): domain Eukaryota; kingdom Metazoa; phylum Chordata; class Amphibia; order Anura; family Hyperoliidae; genus Hyperolius; species Hyperolius riggenbachi. The sequence goes on from NC_090647.1 coordinate 62,990,641, forward strand.
AGTGCTTTGGAATGCTGCACTGCACCTGCCGCACTGTGAACGTCATAGAGGTGTTGCATTGCAGTGTGATGGTCTGTGTTACAATGCGGCTGTTACGTCGCACTGCAACACACCACTGTGAACATAACTGTTATAATGAATTGGTTGTGTAGTATGGATAATTACTTGAACATTAGTAGTGAAAAAAATATTCTCATATTTTTATTTTCAGTTATATAGGTTTTTTTTTTATAACATTCTCTAATATTTGCAGCTTACACACTACACTCAGCATTCTAAATGATTATACAGAGCAGGCTAGTGAACTATTGCCCTGTCCTCTGCAGGGAAAAAGAAAATATAGTGACAGACAGTTGAGATAATAAGCTTCAGGAGAAAGAGCTTTCTGCAACTTCGAAAGTCATATAGATCAGTCCCTCTTTTGCATAGATAACAACTGGAATTTCGTAACCCTTCCTGTACTGGAAACAATACTAGGGCTGGTGCACACCAGAGCGGTTCTGAAGCGTTTTTAAAAACGCTAGCTGTTTGAAAACCGCTTGGGTAATGTATTTCAATGGGTTGGTGCACACCAGAGCGGTTCGTTTTTTTTTCACAAATTCAGACTCGGGTCTTGCAGCATTTTTTTTTTTATTTCTTAGGCGTTTGTGTCTCAATGTTAAAGTATAGGAAAGTGTAAAAACGCTCTGAAAAACGCTAGATCAGAGAGGTTTTCCAAGCATTTTTGTTACAGAAGCTCTTCAGTAACAGCTTTACTGTAACAATATATGAGATCTGCTACACAAAAATGCTCCAAAAACGCTAGGCATATGTAGAAAACCTCTCTAAACATGTCTAGAATCGATCTGAAAATCTGCTTCAAAAACCTCTAGCGTTTTGCGGATCTGCTAGAGGTTTTTGGTGTGCACTGGCCCTTAAGCCTCATCTACACGGGTAGATGAGGCTGTGATCCGGCGGCTCGATTAGCCGCCGGATCGCCTCTTCCGTGTGCCCGCCGCATCCCCGCTCGCCGCGCGTGCGCCGCATTCGATTCCCTGCTCGTGCCCGCTCGTCCTCGCCGCTTATCTTCCGCTCGATTCCCTGCCATTGTCCCCTCGCAGGGAGCGAGCAGGGAATCGGCGGTGCGGAGATCCGTCCTGTCGGATCTTATCAATCGAGCCGCATCAGCGGCTCGATTGATAAGGAGCACCACGGCCGCATCTACTCGTGTAGATGCGGCTTTAGACTCATGCAGAGGCAAACCCAGGATTTTCAAGGGGGGGGATTCCTGAAAGGTCTCCCTCAGCCATGCACAATACACTATAATAATACAGTAGGACATCATGCTGGGGACACATAACAACAACGGGATCGATCAGGAGCAGTTTGTGTACAGATAATAATGAGGACTGCCAACATTGGTAATGAAGAGGAAAGTGAAGCATTCACACAGCAGGGCACAGGGCTGTGCTCATACCTGACTCTATTAAGTTCCCCAGAGCTGCTCCATGCTCTGTACACACGCTGCTGCACCATGCTGTGTACACACACTGCCGCTGCATGCTCTGTACACACGCTGCTGCTCAATGCTCTGTACACACACTGCTACTACATCCTAAGTCAACTGTAGCAGGAAAAGAAAGGGGGCGGTGCTGTGAGATGCAGGATACTTGTAGGTATTCTGGTGTCTCAACTTGTGCCTGTCCCCAGACACTGCACTGGCCCTGGTCTGAGGGGGATTCTGGGCAGCTGTAATCCCCCCCCCTTGCGTTTGCCTATGTCATGTCATATCTCTGCTGCTAATGCTCTATTTCTTATCTGTACTACACATACAAATCATTATAAAAGTTTATTTTTACTTCAGATTCCCTTTAAGGTGTTGATATAGAAATAGAAATGGAACATTTAATAAGTCCAGCTCTATTGCTTTGATGTAAGTAGAACTGGAATGAGAAGTCACTGATCTCTCAAGGGACCATATTTTAATTAACTGCCTTTTCCTTTAATAATATTTGTTTAGATATGAGCTGTGTAATTAATTCAAGAGACCGCACTCAGACCACAAGGGAATAGACGTGTAAGCGCATATTAATGCCCTTCTGCCCAAGGGAGAGATACTTGCTTATCGGGTGCTTTATTTATACTATGAGTAGTCCACGGAATTGTCTTTATTAGAACTATGCAATCTGCCATCAATCCTAACTGATAGGATGGAATTCAGCATATGTACAGAATAAAAGGGTGCCTAGAAATGTGGGCGCTCAGGAAACCCGATGGTAGAATATTGGTAAATGCACCGATATCCTATAGAACAAAATGCAAGTGTCCCTGTGTCATCAACTGAATGGCTGTGTGTCCCTGGCTTTTTTGTACTGAGCATGTGTGCAGCAGTTAGGACAGTTAGGACACAGGGCCGGATCTGACAGTTTGCTGTGTGTGGTTCACAGAGGTTCTCATTGCATTGTGGGAAATAACAGCTTTTTCCAACTGCCAAGCAAGCAGCTCCCTGTGTGCATATACTTCAGACAGTGGTGGGGAACGAGCAAGCGGGACGCGTATGTGTGCGCATTGCGGGGGGTAACCTGTGACCTAGCGCCCGTTTTTTCACGGGCGGGCCTTTTTACTAGTTGTACTATTAAAGTGTAAAGAAGGATCGTAAAAAGCGGCTGGAACCAGTTGGAGTGTAGTCACAAAAGTAAGGTAAAGTTGCCATGTGCAGGGAGTGCACAGCAATTTTTTCATACTTCCCACAGAAAGTTAGCGAGTGTTGAGCAATTAGCGTAACATGTGTTACCTAGGTGATGCGCACAATGCCAGGTAGCCTGCTAATAACTTACTGTTGGAAGAACCAGGGAGAAATCAGGAAGCAATTACTACAATGCGAAATTGAAACTCATCACTGATTCCAATAGCTGCTCTCTCCTGCACTACATCTAAGCTCTTAAAGCAGATCCGAGATGAAAAACTAACTATAACAAGTAACTTGTCTATATATCTTATCTAAAGTTTAGATAGTTTACACAGCAAATCTAGCTGCCAACAGCTTCAACATTTTATGAGTATTTATTCCTGTGATACAATGAGGGCAGCCATGTTCTGTTTGTCACATTGTCACAGGCTGAGGGCTGGAGATGCTATCAGCTTGCCTGTGTGTAAATTCACTCCCCTCTCCTCCTCCCTCCTCCCCTTTGCCTCTGAAATAATTGGCTAGTAACCTCCTTCTCCCCCTGCCCAGACTGAGCTCCCATAAGCCATTGCTACAGTGCCAAGGCACAAAAGGAGCTGTGGGCGAGGCTTGTTTAGTTTATAGGGGATTAGAGTATTAAAACAAAAAAGTATTTGGCTTGAGGAATGCCCTATAAACTATACGAAAGGAACACAAATATGCAACGAGTAAAAGTTTTTTTCAGATCCACTTTAAGGGCTGAAACCCACTAGAGCAATTTTCTGAGCGTGTAGGGAGCGATTCAAGCCACTAGTGATTTCCCTAAATGTTCAGCTGATGTTAATGAATGGGCTAAATTCCACTGGAGCGATTGCGATTACCAAATCGCAAAACGCAGGACATGCAGCATTTTTAGCGTTAGCGATTAGCGTTAGCGTTTCTGCAAAGTAAAGTATATAAAACACTGGCATAATTGCTCATCAAAACCTGCACAGAGCGATTTTGCTAGCGTTTTGAAGTTACTGCTCATTGTAACAAAATTAAAATTAATTGAAAGGACCAATCACAATTAAAAAACGCTAATCGCTAATCGCTACACAACCGCTGGCAAATTGAATATACTTTTTAAAATCGCTACTGAAAACGCTCATGAAATCGCTTGCAAACCTCCCATACAAAACGCTAGCGACTACGATTAGCGATAGCGTTTTGTAGTAGGTTCCAGGCCTAATGAAGCCTCTACATTGATCTGTCTTGAAGTGAACCTGTCATATCTTACTCAGAGATACACACCTAGCCGCTCACTCCGCTCCTCCAATGAACTTCGCCTGACCGTCCCCCGCATCACCCAGTCCCATGCACGCCTCCAGGACTTCTCAAGAGCCGCTCCAACACTATGGAACTCCCTACCTCCACCCATTAGGGCAGCCCCCTCCTTCAACATCTTCAAGAAGGCCCTCAAAACTCACCTTTTCACTCTGGCCTACCACCCCTCACAATTGCTCTAAACTCACAGCTGAACTCTGGTCCCCTACCTTTCGTGTCCCTACTTCTCCCTCTAGATTGTAAGCCTTTGGGCAGGTTCCTCCTCCTTTTGTGTCCTACCTGATCATGCACCTCTATTACTGTGCACCCATGCTATGCATCTGAGTGAACCTAACTTGCCTAATCTCCATGCTCCATCCAGTGACTGACTAAGCATTACTATGTACTCATACTGTGCTGCGTGATCTGGTTTTCTTGTATTCCTGTATTGTCATATTGCTGTATGTCACCCCTAAATATTGTCTGTGACTTTAACTAATGTACAGCGCTGCGTAATATTTTGGCGCTTTATAAATACAATAAATAAATAAATAAGTGAACCTGTCACAATAGTTTTCTATGTGTTTGTATTAGGCCGTACTACTGCTGTGGCTGTCAGGCTTATCCTAAAGAGAAAGAAAGATAGACACAAACTATTTAAACTACTTTATGGAGCTAAGCAGAACTTGCCAGCTAATATAAGCAGTAGTAACACAGACTTTCCCTCAAGACATCACGATGGCTCGGGAGATAAAACAGCCATTGCCGCGGTGACAATGCTGCAGGAATCAGCTGGCGGCTCATTACCACTTGTTAGTTAGCCCGGCTCTCCTTCCCGTAATAGCCTGTTATTGTGAACATGTGGCAGGGATCACATATAATTAACCGGTTACTTGTGCTCACACCCCAGGCCAAAAGATACCAGCAGTCCCTCTGGGACATAGAGGAGGAGGCAAGCTGCCAATATGCCTGCAGGTGAAAAATGTGTTTCTTTCCAAATTTCCCAGCGATGGGAGTCACTGTACAAGGGAGCTCATCAGGAAAAATCAGTGTGCGGGGAGAGAAATTATACCAAGGCGCTTTGTCATCATGATATATATATTTTTTGTTCTTAACTGATGATTAACCACTTCCCAACTGAGGGGTTTTACCCCTTGACCACCAGAGCAATTTTCACCTTTCAGCGCTCCTTCCATTCATTCGTCTATAATTTTATCATTACTTATCGCAATGAAATTAACTATATCTTGTTTTTTTTCGCCACCAATTAGGCTTTCTTTAGGTGGGACATTATGCCAAGAATAATTTTATTCTAAATGTGTTTTAATGGGAAAATAGGAAAAAATGTGGGAAAAAATTTATTATTTTTCAGTTTTCGGCCTTTATAGTTTTTAAATAATGCATGCTACTGTAATTAAAACCCATTAAATGTATATGCCTATTTATCCCGGTTATAAAACCGTTTAAATTATGTCCCTATCACAATGTTTGGCGCCAATATTTTAGTTGGAAATAAAGGTGCATTTTTTTCAGTTTTGCGTCCATCCCTAATTACAAGCCCATAGTTTATAAAATAACAGTGTTATACCCTCTTGACATAAATATTTAAAAAGTTCAGTCCCTAAGGTAACTATTTATGTATTTTTTTTAAATTGTAAATTTTTTTTTTTTTTAATTACAAAAAAAAAAAATTGGGGAGTGTGGGAGGTAAGGAGTTAATTTTTTGTGTAAAACAAGTTTATTTGTGTGTAAAAAATGGTTAGGGTGTAGTGTTACTATTTGGCCACAAGATGGCAACATTACCAATTTGTTTCATGCGACCTGCAAGCGTCCTTCCGGACGCTTGCAGGAAGTAGAAAGAGGCTGGGACTTTGTTATTTTTTCACAATGATCGCGCTGCTCAGCCGAGCGGCAGCAGATCATTGCGGGGCTTAGATCAACGAACGGGAATGGATTTTCCTGTTCGTTGATCTCTGGGTGAGCGGGCGGCGGCGTGTTTACTAGCGGCGGGCGGCGTGTTTATGAGTGGGAGCGCGGACAGCGGCGGGAGTGCGCAAAGTACGGATTTCTCCGTCCCTGGGGGTGAAAGGATGGAAAAAGGGGCGGAGAAATCCGTACGCGCGGGGGTAAAGTGGTTAAAGTGTACCTCCGCTGTAAATTACGACGTGAAAAACAACCAGAATGAGCCTTATCCTTACTATGACTGTTCCATCACTTTTGTTTTTACCCAATGCCTCAACGGATGACTACTTCATTAAAGCACACCTGAAGCGAAAAAATACCTTATAATATAATGAATTATTTGTGTGGTACAGATAATTAATAGAACATTAGTAGCAAAGAAAAGAGTCTCATATTTTTATTTTCAGTTGTATCGCTATTTTTCTATAACATTGTATCATTCTCTAATATTTTCAGATATAAGCTACACTTGTATTTTAAACGATGTAATAGAGCAAAGCTAATTCATTAAACAAAACAAGAAACAATGAGAGACGGGTTGAGATGAGTGCTTCAGAAAACAGCATTGTAGTCGACCCAAGTTGGGTCAAAGCGCTCAGAGAAGCTCTTTTGCTTAGATAACAAGTGAAGTTGCTTAACTCTTCCTGTACTGGAAACAATATGAGACTCATATCTGTGTTAATAATGTTCTATCTCTTAGCTGTACTACATATACAATGCATTATCTCATAAGTTATTTTCAATTCAGATTCCCTTTAAAGGAGTAGCGAGGTGAAATAAGCATATGCTTCTTTACCTACCTGTGGCTTTTTCCAGCCAATAGAAGTGTTTGTGTTCCTCGCTGCAGCTGCGGTCATGTGATCAGGTAGTACTGCGCATGCGCACAACACTCTCGACGACATGAGTGTGATCATGGGCAGCGTACGTGCGCCCCATGCGGATGCACAAAAGCCGCCGAACTTGAAGCCGCCGCCCCCTATCAGCACAGGTTCGCTCACCCACTGCGCTGTAGCCTCTCTATTGGCTTGAATACTTTTGGCGCATTGCAACAGAGAGCAATAAGTGTGAACGTCTCCATTGCTTTTACGCAATGCAGGACTTACCTGCAAGTGTAAAAGGGGCCTCAGTGTTTAAAAAATCCTGTTAAATACATTAACTACAAAAAGACAAGCGATATGACTGTTGAAAAACAGAAAAAAGGAGACAGGGATTTAAGCGGACATCACATTTTTCTGGCAGATTTGTTTGAACTTGCCAGTGGTCTCTTGCAAGCCACAATGTTTTTTTCATTATAATGAATTTTTATTGAAGTTTAAAGAGAGTCTGAAGCGAGAATAAATCTTGCTTTAGACCTCATAGATAGCATCGGCATGTGTGCCCCTGCTAAAACGCCGCTATCCCGCGGCTTAGCGGGGGTCCCTTCACCCCCAAATCCCCTCCGTACAGCGGTGGAGCGCTTCCGCATTGGGTCAGGGCTAACCGCCGCAGCCCTGCCCCACGCGCGTCTGTCAGACGCGTATCTCCGCCTCTCCCCGCCCCTCTCAGTCTTCCTTCACTGAGAGGGGCGGGGGAGAGGCGGCGATGCATGTCTGATAGACGCGACTAGAGGCAGGGCTGCAGCCGTTAGCCCTGCCTCCAGGAAGAGATTTTTCACGATCAACTTTGTGACCAAGTCTTGCGGGGGTTGGTTTGGGGGTGAAGGGACCCCCGTTTAGCCGTGGGATAGCGGCGTTTTAGCAGGGGCACACATGCCCCTGCTAACTATGAGCTCTGAAGCGAGATTTATTCTCACTTCAGAGTCTCTTTAAAGCATATAGAAGTGTTGAGAAAATAATAAACCATTAACTAAGTTTTAACAAATCGGTATTACTCGCTTACAATGTGAATAGCAAAGTCATGACACATTAACAGAAGAAGAAAGAAATGTTATAATGAACTCATTATACATTGTTCCTGAAAATTATAGAGCATGAAGCCTGACATGGTATCATTTACTAAGCCGACTAGGCTGACACCATACATTATAGGGTCACCAGTGGGAACTATCGAAACCAGCGAGCCAGAGCCCATTCGATAGCTTAGGCTTTAAAATACAGGAGGAAGATGTTTCTTTTAGATAGATATAGTGTATTTTAAGCTTAATACCAGCAATCTGTCTATCCTGAAGAGCAAGAAGAGAAAGGAACAGAACAAAACAAAGAACAAAACAGAAAAAACAGAAACAAAAAGAAACATCAAGTCATCCATCAGTTATTCTGAGTTTTCAGCACTACTCTTTAGTGTATAATTATATGTATACCTTTTATGAGTCAAACTGTAACCAGGTTTCTGGGAGGGAGAAATTCAATTGTGTTCCTGAAGATCTACTCCTAATCTTCGCTTCCATTGCAATATTTCTGTTGACTAGTGAAAGGAGCATTGGAATAGAAAGTTGATCTGCAGATTTCCAGTTAGTGAGAATGCGTGATAAAGCTGCTAGTATGACTAGAGTGGGGCCGAACCTCCGATTTTAGGTTCGCGAACCGGGTTCGCGAACTTCCGCGGAAGGTTCGGTTTGCGTTAAAGTTTGCGAACCGCCATAGACTTCAATGGGGATGCGAACTTTGAAAAAAAAAAATTATGCAGGCCACAAAAGTGATGGAAAAGATGTTTCAAGGGGTCTAACACCTGGACCCCCAGGTGGAGGAGTGGGATACATGCCAAAAGTCCCCGGGAAAAATCTGGATTTGACGCAAAGCAGCGTTTTAAGGGCAGAAATCACATTGAATGCTAAATGACAGGCCTAAAGTGCTTTCAAACATCTTGCATGTGTATACATCAATCAGGTAGTGTAATTAAGGTACTGCTTCACACTGACACACCAAACTCACCGTGTAACGCACCGCAAACAGCTGTTTGTGTAGTGACGGCCGTGCTGGACTGGTGCGCACCATGGCGAGAACAGGTATGCAGTGGCGGGTTCACTGAACAGAACAGGTATGCAGTGGCGGGTTCACTGAACAGAACAGGTATACAGTGGCGGGTTCACAGAACAGGTATGCAGTAGCAGGTTCACTGAACAGGTATGCAGTGGTGGGTTCACTGAACAGGTATGCAGTGGTGGGTTCACTGAACAGGTATGCAGTGGCAGGTTCACTGAACAGGTATGCAGTGGTGGGTTCACTGAACAGGTATGCAGTGGTGGGTTCACTGAACAGGTATGCAGTGGTGGGTTCACTGAACAGGTATGCAGTGGTGGGTTCACAGTACAGGTATGCAGTGGTGGGTTCACAGAACAGGTATGCAGTGGCAGGGTCACTGAACAGGTATGCAGGTACTGAACAGAACAGATATGCAGCCAGGAACAAGCGAAGCCTAACTAATCTTTCCCTATGAGAGACAGTCTGCAGCAGCTCGCCCTACTCTCACTAACGCAGGCAGTGACACACGAGTGAGCGTAATGGCCGCCGCTGCCTGCCTTGTATTAGGGGGGGGGGAGTGGCTCCAGGGGCTAGTGTAGCCTAATTGGCTACACTGGGCCTGCTGACTGTGATGTAGAGGGTCAAAGTTGACCCTCAGGGTGCATTATGGACCGAACCGAACTTCCGCAAAAGTTCGCCTGCGGGACGCGAACGCGAACCACTGAAGTTCGCATGGAACCGTTCGCAGGCGAACCGTTCGGCCCAACTCTAAGTATGACATGGCATATTTGAGGTTGTATTCGAGTTGGTAGTTTTTCAAGCCCCACTAGTAGTAATGCTAGTGTTGGGGTCAGTAAAGTCTTGAAGAAATAATTTTTTAATTAGAGTTTCAATGTGCAAGCCAGAATGTTAAACATGATCCAATCAATGTAAGATAGTTTATCAGTAATCAGTCTGATTGGAATAATCTCTGAATACTGTTTTCTCTTGCTGATATTATGCTATGAAAGATAGCTAAAACAGCCTTTATGTAATCCTGAACTGAAATGTAAAGCTAAAGGGAATCTTAAAAAAATAGAAATCAACCAGATACTCATCTAAACAGAGGGAAGTCTCTGGGTCCTATGGAGCCTTACCGCTCCTCACATAGTCCCCTCTGTAAAGCGTTAGTTCCCCCATCTGAATCCTCCACATCGGGGGACATTGGAAGTCTTCAGGAGTCGAGTCCTCCTGAAGATAGGCGGATCCATACTGCGCTTGTGTGAGTGCGCGAAAGGGGGCGTTCACACGTGCACAGTACGCCCATATTCAGGAGCACTCATTCTCCCGAAGACATCTGAAGCCTTATTCAGTGGCAGAGAGAGCAGTATTTGACCAATTGGTTGAATACTGCTACCGGGAAGCCAGTGCTGCAACGCTGGGACCGTGAGAGGGGTGGGAAGGCCCTATAGCACCCAGAGCCTTCCCTCCCCTTAGGTAAATATCTAATTGACTTTTTTTTTCAGGTTTCCATTTACATTTTCACACTTTCTATTGTGTTATAACTTGATAAGCTGCTTTTCCCATGCATCCTTTTACATTTACAGATAACCCTTCTGGCCTTGCAGCTGTAATGCAAACAATCTGCTTTCCCTGTTATTTCCTAACTTCTGACTCATTCAAACAGGTGATTTGACCAACTGCATGGAGATAATTTAAAAAAAAACTTTTGCAGTCAGTAGGACAAGCATCTTTCTAAAGAAATATAAATTACAAACTTAATTACTACTGAGTATTGACTCAATACAATAACCACTCATGTAACTCTACTATTGAATAGACAGTACTTTAAATATTGACTGAGTAAGTATATATATATATATTAGAACGTCCTTCTCTCTATTTTTATTAAAACCTAATTTCCGTTCTGTACTTTTTAAGCTCATTGTGGGGTGTAGTAAATGATACAAGTACAGTGTATGTATATCTACAAAGTAACACAGAGATTATGTAGGCATGGAAACAGCATGCAAAGCCAATAAAGATTCCAAAAAAGTATATGCCCACACATTTGTTTCTTCCAGAGTATTAAAGGGTACCTAAATTGTCATGTGACATAATGAGATAAACATGTTTATGTGCAGTCCCAAACCTACACAGAACTAGCTTGTGTGTCATTTTTTCTTTTTGCTCACTGCAAAGATTAAGAGTTTAGGCATGCAAATTATGTGTTCTTATCAGTCAGATTGAGTCAGATTATATCTTAACTCACACTGACAACTACTAACAAGCCATAACACTTTTGCATTGCAGAAAAAGACATCTGACATCTGAAGAGAATAAAAAGGTCAATAGTTCAAAGGTTGTAACACTAAGACAATAAAAGACTGTGTCATTCAGCTGAGACAATAAAAATGCTAAACTTACTTTTTTAGCTTTTAAGCACAAAATAAAACTGGGGGATTTTAGAAAAGTCCTACGTAGGAGCAAGACTGTGGGGCCTTTCACACTGAGGTGGTGCAGTATTTTAACCACACCCCACCAAATGGTGATGACAGTCTATGGGGACTTTTATACTGATGCAGTACGGCGTGATGCGAAAGAAGTGATGTTTTGGCGCATCTCCAACGCTCGGACAAATCTACATTACTGTGCGGGTCTGCGGCAATCGGCAATGCGTTTGTGTGTGAAAACCCATCTCAAGTATTACATGTTGTGCATGTGCAGAAGCTTATTTTTATCAATACACTTCCGTGCACGTGATCACTTCAGCCACAGGAAGTGAATATCACTTCCTGCTTGTCCGGATGCCAGACAGGGGATTAGCACGTACTAACGCGGTAATCCCTGAATGCCTGTTTTTGACAGTGTGGTGCTGTGCGACCCCCAGGCCAGTTAGCAATGTGAAACCGGCCTAAAGGGATGCAGGCTCCCCGCCTGCGCCCCTTCCCTCCCCACTGATTGGAGGGAAAGGATGCAGGCAGGGAGCGGCGCTATGGAGGAGGCGGGGGAGTGGCAGAGACTGACACTTCAGATGTAAACAGTCGGCTGCGACACGCTGCGTGTCGCCAGCATGGCGTATGATTTATGGGGGCACAGCAGAGTGCAGGGGGGAGACTGGGGCAAACAGTATAGCAACAGAGGCTGGGTATTATATGCAGACCCCAGGCTCTGTATGATAATTGGATTCTTAGAACCCACCTCGGGTTCTCTTTAAAGTGGACCCAAATTAAAAATACAAGATTTCAGAAATAAAATCTATTTTCTAAATCATGATACAACATAGCAGCCTTTTTTCAGCTGCATGATGACAAATATAAAATATTTTACATTTAATGGAGGAACCTCTCCCTTCCTTTCATATTGCCGGGACAGAAACCGGCAAACTGGTGGAGTAGCAAAGGAGGAATTGCTAATGGCTGCCACCTGTATAACCCTAGTAATGGAAAGAGAAGGGTGAAAAACATGCCTTGAAATGCTCATAGGCTTGAAGAAGTGTTTATTTATCTGTATGTGGTGCAACAAAACATTGTATTTAAAAAAAAATGCTTGGTTTGGGTCCGCTTTAATGGCAAAGCCCCCATAGGTCCTAGACACACCAAATTTTCAGGGTTTAAACAGAAACAATGTTTTCAAAAAGACCTTATAGTTTTTGAGAGAATCGATGTTTAAGTTGGAGGAAATTTCCACGATAATCCGCCTACCGCACTTGTATTACCGATTTCCGCATTCTGATGCGGAAATGCAATTTCTGGTCGGAAATCCGAATGAGCATCCTCTCTTGGTTGCATTTGCACCTAGGACTTCACTGCAGCATCGATGATGAAGGTATATTAGTAGTATATGTAAAGCTACGTACATTCTTTACACCAGAGCCCTTTAGCGGTGAATGTATTGCTAGCCTTATTTATGCCCGTATTACAATTTCATCAGATGAGGATAATTAGCACTAAACACATCATAAGGTATTTATGCTAATGTTCACTCCTGATCACCTTGCCCTTTTTTGTGAATCTTTAAATAGGCACCTCATTATACATTTAAATCATGGCGAAAAGAAAAAGCTGTTCGCCGTGCCTTAACCTTTCGTTTTCCACATCCGTAGAAAGGGCGCCGTGGGCATTAATATTACACGTGTAGGACGCTCGGACTTCAGCGCACACGTCGTATCTACTAATCGTTCATGCCGTATTGATTCCACACTCTGTGTCATTTCTCGTGACAAACAAGTCTATTAAATAATGATGCTGGGTGTTACCATCGAGAGGGCTGTCAAACGGCAACTTTATTGAGACCCGCAATAAAAGTGACGTGACAGCCGAAGATGAGTTATTTGGTAGGAAGTGAGGAAGTCATTAGCTTCTTGTACTCTTAAACCCAATGGTTTGACATGGACCTTTCATGCCTCATGGACAACTCCAACATGTCATTATTGAGATATGGCTTAGAAATAAACTACGGAGTCCCAGGCAAAAATATTATTTTAGCTGCCAAGTGTGAATGCCATGTGCTGGTTAAGTGGTTTGCAGTCTGCATGGAGTCTGTATGTTCTTCCTACGTTATTTTTGTTGACACTTGCATGTTCCCCTAACAGTACCTTAACCCATAAGCAGCTTCAATAGAATTATCTCATTTAAGATAAGTGCATTCCTTTTGACCTCAGTCGACAGAACTCGGGCTGTAAATTCTTGGAACGCTTTGATGTCTCTCTACTAGCAGAAAATATAGAAACTGAAAGCATAAGTCCTCTGTTATTGTCTCACACAGCCCCCTAGTGACATGTGACCATAACTACACATTACAGCAGTACTAAGTAGAAGCAGGGAAATGAAACAAATAAGAAATAAAAAAGTGCTAAAATAAATTGGCCTGGAGCACTTGCAAGCCTCTAAATAAATTGGCTGCTAAAGGGTTAATTGAACTTTACACTCCTGATATTATATGCCATAATACAGTGGGTGCTCTAAACTGTAAGGGTGCCCATACATGAGTCAATTTTTTACATCGCTACGTGGCTGATTCGATCATAATGATCAAACTCGATCCCAACGGCATGATCTGGTGCACAGAATTTATGCCGTTACATTTCCATATACCCAATGGACCCTGGGCCGGTCTCCCCTTAAGTGTATACGTTCCCTCTATGGGCCCATGGTGAGTGTTGCATGCTCACCTGTCATGCTGGTGTGAGTCATTGCCTTCTCTGGTGGCGTCCAGCGTATTTTTGAATTGTCACCGTGAGCGTCAGTACCACATGACACCGGTGCATGTACTGACATCACGTGGTACAAGCGGTTGTGGTGGTAATTCAAAAAGATGCTGGACACAGAGGAAGATGACAGCTCACGTCGGCATCACAGGTGAGTCTTCAACAGTTCAAGTTACACTTGGGGAGGGCAGAGCTAGAATGACTTCAATTTTTTTTTCTTTTTTTCAACAATAATTTTTATTTCTTGTTAAAGCAGAAAGATCACACAACAGGTCATAATGTCATTACTAAAGTTGTTGTGGTTACAAATTACTCTGTATCATATATTACAATCTTACTAAGCATCTTTACTATTGAGAACTTACTAGATTAGTTAACATCAGAGTATATATATATACACATATATATATACATATATATATATATATATATATATATATATATATATATATATATATGTGTGTGTGTAGGGACTAGATTGTGAGCCCCTCTGAGGGACAGTTAGTGGCAATACAATATACTCTGTACAGCGCTGCATAATATGTCGGCGCTATATAAATACTTAAAATAAATAATATTTCTGACCATTCTTGGGTGACTGGTGAAAGTGTCCCTAAGTTATCCAATTACTATCCAATTGAAGCAGTGGTGCCTAGACCTATCAATCGGAGTTGATTCATTTAAATACCCAATTTGGTATATTCAGAAAAAGGATACTGATCTTATTTCTTATTATATACTTTAAGTATAGGTAAATGTTAATTATATCCAAATACAGTTGTGTAAACTAGTAAATAGTTATGAAATTGTGTCCTTACATTGTACAGTCGGAGGATAATTAGTAATTGGCTGTTTGTATGAACTAGTGAAAGATTAGGTATATTTTAAGTCGTAACATTAATACCTATTCCATTCGGTAAGAATCGGACACATCTACAACACAGAGATTCAAGATACACTGCTAAAGTAGAACTAAACAGAAACAAATATCAGAATATGTACCGCGCCATAGTTCTTATGAACACCTTGACTAGAATAGATAGGTTGTATTACTGTATTACTCCCTATCTTGCTACATAATTGTTAGGTTGTTAGGATGACTTATATTAGATTACATGCTGAAATCTATTGGAAATCTGTCTGCAGTTTGTGTGCAGGCAATGCATCCCTCTATGATCAGATTTGATGAAAGAGGGATCTATCTGATGATCAATCTTAAAGTGAACCTCCGGACTAAAAATCTACTCAGCAGAACTGAAAACGCTTGGTGTTACTTTAACAATTTCACAGCATCAAAACTTTGTTCCTCTTACCAAAGTATCATTTTCAGCTGCATTTTTAGCTAAGCTCCACCCCATCAATTAAAACTGCCCGGGCATTTTTCCCCTGATGCTGTGAAAAGCATGATGGGATTTCTGATTATGTTGTTCTCGTTGCTTAGCAACTGGGAACTGTGATCAGAACACAGGACAGTTGGAACTGTGTCTGATGCTCCCTGTCACCTCCTTTCAACCAAAAAGATGGCTGCCTTCAGGAAATCACAAACCTTTGCCTGTTCTTTTAAAACAGGATGGGTAAGAGATTATATTACCTATCTATTTTAATTACCGGTAACTTAACTAATGTAATTTAATGACAGTATGTTTGTTTAGGCTGAAGTTCCTTTTTAAGTCAGATAGCACTGCCCAAGATATTTAAGTGCAGAGAGTACCAACACTACAAGACTGTCTAGTGGTAGATCACCTTCTCTTCAGTTGCAGCATCAGTTAGTATAGAATGTGTTAAATATGTCTGGTGTCTTTACAGATAGATACCAGAGTGAGGTCAGTGTTAAGCACCGAGTGGGGGGCTGTTCGACCCTAGGGTAGTGATGAGCACAAATTTCGCATAGGTGTGATTTCACATCGAATTTCGCAATTAGGATGTGAAATCGCAATGCGAAATTTTGGGGAAAATCGCAATTCATTTTGCCTGTAATTGTAAGCATTCGTAATTTCATGTCAATTTGCGTACTTTTGTGCAGACTTTACCTTTGCAAAGCCCCCATACAAGCATTTAAAAGTGCAAAGAAAATGTTTTTTAAACTGTCATTTTTCTGAGCTTAAAAAACACTTTTATTTGCATATTTAAAATCGATTTTCTCAAAAAGTGCAAGGTCTTTTTGCAAAATTATTATTTTTTCCTTGTACCCACTATTCACCATAACATATGTCGCAATTTTGGTGACAATAGCACATATTGGGGGCTTTGCTATTCACCACCAAAGTCAGCACAACATTACGCTAAAATTACATGCAAATTCATGCGAAATTATGAATGATTCTACAAAATCAATTGAATGAACACAATGTAATTATGTATAGACGCAATTGTGAAAATGTACACATTTTGCGTAATCCTAGTAAGCTCATTACGATCAACACTATTCTAGGGTTAGGCAGTGTTTGAAGGCTAGGTTTACGGTTAGACATGGGACTCGGTTAGACATGGGGGGGGGGGGAGGGTGTAGTAGGGGGGGATTCAATATTAATGCTGGTTACACACAAGATAAATCTTTGTAAAGTGAAAGATCAAAGATCAAATCTGCAAATAATCTTTGTAAAAAAATTCACAAAAGATCCAGACCAAAGATATTTCTCAACCTTCCAAATCCATCCTGGTGGATCTGATCTGCAGATCACTGTCTATTAAACAGTGTGTGTATGAGATCTCCAGATACTATAGACTATGAAAGCATTTTGCAGGAACGGATCTTTTGCATGGGTACAGCATCTTAAAGGATACCCGAGGTGACATGTGACATGATGAGATAGACATGGGTATGTACAGTGCCTAGCACACAAATAACTAGGCTGTGTTGCTTTTTTTCTTTCTCTGCCTGAAAGAGTTAAATATCAGGTATGTAAGTGGCTGACTCAGTCCTGACTTAGACAGGAAGTGACTACAGTGTGACCCTCACTTATAAGAAATGCCAACTATAAAACACTTTCCTAGCAGAAAATGGCTTCTGAGAGCAGGAAAGAGATAAAACAGGTCAACAGTTCATAGATTTTAGCTCTGGCATACTTCAATAAATGTGTCATTGAGCAAAAACAATAAAACAGTTAAAAATTAGATTGAAACATCAAATAAAACCGTAAAATGTCTTAAAAAGTCATTTCTAGGAGAAGGAAGATAGATACAATCGTTTATTTCATTCGTTTATTTTCGCCTCGGGTGTCCTTTAAAGAGGAGCTGTCAGCCATACCATGCCACAAACATCTGATATATATATAAGTAGATAAATACTAGCTCTACTTACATAACATGTGTATTGCACAGTCCAAGTGTTGATTTCAGTGAACTTTATAAAATAAAAAAAACTTGAATTGAGAGAATTCTGTTCTCTGGCAGGGGCCATCTTTACTCCCTCCAGCTGAAGCCAATGGTGAGGTCATTTCCTCCCTTACTCCCCCCTCCTCCCCACACCAATAGCGAGCGTTGACTGTAAATGCAGGGAATCCCTAAGGAAATGGTAGCAGGGACAGGGGTCCCCATGGATGCGATGCGGTGCGGTGGTAGCAGGGACGGGGGTCCCCATAGATGCGATGTGGTGCGGTGGTAGCAGGGATCCCCATGGATGAGATGCGGTGCGGTGGTAGCAGGGATCCCCATGGATGAAGTGCGGCAGTGGCAGCCACTGCCCTCATGAATCAGCGGGGATGCCTGTCGGGCTGGAGTGTGGGGAGGGGGCAGACACGGACAGTCATGGAAGGCATATTCTGTATACAGGGAAAAAGAAATGATGATGATATCCTCTCAGGTGTGCCACAACACCTACATAGACTTTATACTAGTAAAAAGGATATATGTAGCAAAAGACTGAAGAAACTTGAAGAGTTTATATGCAAAAATACAAAAGATTTCTATTGAAGACAACACTTGTGCAAAAATATGTATAAAAAGTATGCATCAGGGAACATTTTCCATAGCATGGAATGGCAAAAATGCATCAGTTGTTAACATCAAGATAAGTGCAGTTGTGCAAATTGAGGCGACAACGTCGACTTGTTTCGGGATAGACCCTTCATCAGGCCTCCAAAAATAAACATCTGGACAACATCAAGCCAGGATTAACCACTCATCCAATTTTCAGACACAGGAACCGCACAAGGCAGGAGCTGGAGAGGAATGGCCATTCCTCTCCAGCTCCTGCCTTGTGCGGTTCCTGTGTCTGAAAATTGGATGAGTGGTTAATCCTGGCTTGATGTTGTCCAGATGTTTATTAAGAACATGTGTTAACTATACAGATTTGTCTCTATTTTTGGAGGCCTGATGAAGGGTCTATCCCGAAACACGTCGACGTTGTCGCCTCAATTTGCACAACTGCACTAATCTTGATGTTAACAACTGATGCATTTTTGCCATTCTCTGCTATGGAAAATGTTCCCTGATGGATACTTTTTATACATATTTTTGCACAAGTGTTGTCTTCAATAAAAATCTTTTGTATTTTTGCATATAAACTCTTCAAGTTTCTTCAGTCTTTTGCTACATATATCCTTTTTACTAGTATAAAGTCATGGAAGGCAGCCAATGAGAGGAAAAGGAGTGAGAGTGACACAGGTTGCAGCCAATCAGGCTGAACTAGCTGTGTCTGTGCAGAAACTCCCCCCGCCCCAGCCTGCACTGCAACCTCTTTTGCGGCTGATTACTGGCTGCGTACTAAGGAGCTGGGGACAAGAGGATTAATCTCTGCAATAAAAAACTAAGATTGATTTTAAAGTTATGCATTGTCTTTTTAGCATTCCTTTTAGATGATCAACAGATAGAAATAGAGAATTGATTTTGTTTTTCTTGCCTAACAGTTACTCTTTAAGAAAGATCAGTCTCCTCCCTGACAAACCTATGTGACAGATAAATTCCTTAGTCTGCAAAGATTTGTATCTGATGGCCGGGAGTTCAGCTCCATAGAATAGACTGTGTAGGTATGGCTCTCATACTACATGAAAGGTGGTAACATTTGTCTGTGATCTTGCCTTTTCCAAAGACTTTTATCTCATGTGTGTGCTTAGCTTATATGTGTTCAGTTGTGGGTGTGGTTAGTCTTCAATCTGTTTTACAGTATTTTGTTTTTCAACTGCTAGCTATGGCAGTTTAGCACAATACATCGCACAGATTTTTTTTTCTCCTTTTTCTTCTGCATTATTGACTGTATCAGTTTAACCTTTGTAAAACTAAAAGCGTTGAGCACCTGACATGGAATTTCATTAGCGGTTCTGCGCTGACAGCCTTGCATGGCACATTGTGATGTTTTCCCCGAACGGAGTATTATTTCATTCGGTTTCATTGTTGCGTCGGCAGCGGTGTTCTCGGCTCACAAGTACTTTCCTGGCTCCTGCCGAGAAAATTCCCGCGCTGGGAAGATACGCAGGTGAATGCCAGAAAACAGGAGATGCTATTTATCTTGTGCGGGAGCTATTCTGTGTCATCCAAACAGCATCGCCTTATCAATCCTCATCTCTGAGCACTCCTGTCAATACCCAACTTCCAACCAACTCTTTAAAGAATAATATCATTCATTATCTGCTGCGGCGTTTGAAGGAAGAGCGAGACTACTTATTTTTCAGCTGATGTTTTGTGACATTGTCAAGGAAAACAACGTCGCAATGCACTTTCTAAATATGTCTTCAGCTACATTTACAGTGGAGTGTTGTGGCATAATGTATAAAGCCTCAATGCAATGAAAAAGCAATGCAATGCCTACAGTGTGACTGTCCAGGGGGGTATCTGAATAACACAAAGCCTATGGCAAACACTGAAATTGTGCCTCCCTACCTCTTCCCAGTCAGAGCCCCCTTCCCCTCTAAGAACAGCATCCTTTCTTGTGTATGTTTGTGTTATGGTTCCCGGTGTTTTGGGGGATATTGCTGAAGTTACTTTTTTGGAAATATCTCTTCTTGTTCCCTCTCTGTCCTCTTTTCTAACACTAACCTATATTCAGTAGCCATGTTCTGAAGATAACAGAATTAATCTGATATGAGGTCTGAGTGATGAGGAGGCATTAGGAGCAGGTATGGGGGCACAGCACTGGAGCAGGTATGTGGGCACAGCACAGGAGCAGGTATGGGGGCACAGCACTGGGGCAGGTATGTGGGCACAGCACAGGAGCAGGTATGGGGGCACAGCACTGGGGCAGGCATGGTGTCCATGGTGCTGTGGCGCCCATGGCAAGAGCCATGCCTTAAAGAAAACCTGAACTGAAAATTAAAAGTCAGAATAAACATACACAGGTCATACTTACCTCCTGTATAGTCTACTCATCAGTGTCTTTTCTCCTCTCATGTGTCCCGTTTGTCCACTGTGATCAATGTAATTCTACATCCTCCATCTTGAAAATGGCCATTACCCCATAACAGCTTCCTGGTCAGCACGCTGTTAAACTGTAACATCGCCCACTTGAGCCATAGGGAAACATGGACATTACCTTGCACATTCAGTTGTTTTCTCAGCTATAACTGACAGCAACTGATATATAACTGACAGCAACTGATATATTTCAATTCTGAGAAAATGTTGTCAGAACTGGAAGGGATCACTGTTAGAAGAAAATGGTGAGCTTCTGAGAGGAATGGATAGCAAGGTTACTACGTAATGTTCATTTGAAGTTACCTCATGTGTTTATTTTAAGTAATTTTATTCAGTTCAGGTTCCTTTTAACCCCTCTAGAGACTCCTCTGCGGCTGTCTAACTCTGTCCCCTTCCTTTGTTACTTAAATGCCCCCCTGCAGCCTCTTCTGGAACGGCCAGGTCCGGCATTAGTGCGCAGGCGCTGTCCCTTCTTCACGTGTCCTAGATGGCGCATGCTTGCCTGGGAACGCACTACACATCATGTCACGACTAACGTGACTATGATAGGTGGGAACATTGTGGCAAGCCTGGCTCTTCCTGTCTGCCTAGAAGACCTGCCTTAAGTCCTGGGCCAAGTTTCTTGTGACTTCCTGTCTATGTGCAGCTGCCGCCTGTCCCATTCCATATGAAGCCCCCTCTTCTATGTGTAACATCCATGTACAGTAGCCCTTCTCTTTCATGTACACCTACTTTAGGCAGCATCTTCCCTCTTTCTTGTGTTGTACCCCAGTGACACACACCATGTATGTCTAGTAGCTAGGGATGACCAATGAGATGCAAATATTATTGAGTTCATGCAGGATTATATACATTTTTATGCAAATATATGCAGCATGAAAATGGGCCAATCAATTCCCACCAAGGTTTAAAGGACAACTAAAGCGAGAGGGATATGGAGGCTGACATATTTATTTCCTTTTAAGCAATACTAGTTGCCTGGCAGTCCTGCTGATCCTCTGCCTCTATTACTTTTAGCCATATACCCCGAACAAGCATGCAGCACATCAGGTGTTTCTGACATTATTGTCAGATCTGACAAGATTAGCTGCATGTTTGTTTCTGGTGTGATTCAGACACTACTGCATCCAAATAGATCAGTAGGATGCCAGACAACTGATATTATTTAAAGAGAACCAGAGATGAAGCTCTTGTATTTTACTTTATAAATCAGTGGGAACATGACAGTAAACACCTAATCTGCTCTTTGTTTCATTGTTCTCTGTTTAATCTGACTGTTATCACCTATGATAAGAATCCTAGACTGAGCACTCAGTCTAGCTTTGCTACGGAAAGATTATAGCTGAGTCTGTCTTCTCTGGTGTCTTTTCAAGCCCAAGCCTGTCCCCTTGTGGCTCTGCTATAATGACTCAGCTATAATTATTCCCTGCAAAACCAGACTGAATGCTCAGTCCAGGATTCTTATCTCAGCTGATAACAGACACTTTTAGCAGTGAGGATGAAACAGAGAGCATGGTAAGTGTTTTCTCTAATGTTCTTACTGATATATATGGTAAAATACACAAGGGTGCTTCGTCTCTGGTTCCCTTTAAAGAGATATAAATATGGCAGCCTCCATGCTCTTCTCACTTCAGTTGTCCTCAGGGCCAAATTTACCATTAGGCTCTGTAGGCACGTGCCTACAGGCGCCTGGTGATGAAAAGGCATTTCCTTCCCCTCCCCTAGTGCCTCCCTCCTTTCTTCCCTATTCAGAGTCCAAAGCAGAGCGTTAATGGGAGGTTACTCTTCTAGCTCTCAGCATTCCACTGATGAGACCTCCCTTTAGTCAGGAGCTCTGGCACCCCTAGCTACTTAATAGGGTACCTCTGGCTATCTAATGCCAAGGGACGCCTGTAGCTACCTATGACGGGCAAGGGAAGTAAGGGAGAAGTGACAGCTGGGTCAGCCAGCACACTTGTGAAGCGGTTCGGCGGGGTTTGTAGGTTAATGGGGGTAGAGACTAGGGTGCCAGGACATCTGTGCCTATAGACTCCTGTGATGTAAATACGGGCCTGGTTGTTCTTTAAATCGATTGGTCCATTTTCGAGCTGCATATAGTTGCATAAAAAGTTACATAATCCTACATGAACTTGCATATATTTGCATCTTATCGATCATCCCTACTAGTAGCCCCTTTAGGCAGCAGTTAACTTAGACCTGGGTCATTGTGGCCCTCCCAGAAATCCAGGTCTACAACTCTACATACATTTTGAGTCCTCCTTTTATCGCATAACCTGCCATGTAGTTTTCCTTTAAATCAAACATCCGATCGGATGGGAGGATTACTTCCATCTCCTTAATTTTACTTATTTTTAAAGTGCACTCAAATTAAAAATACATGATTTCAGAAATAAAATCTATTTTCTAACTTATAATAATAAATAGCAGCCTTTTTTCAGCTGCATGATGACAAATATAAAATACTTTACATTTATTGGAGGAACCACTCCCTTTCTTTCATATTGCCGGGACAGAGTCCGGCAGACTGGTGGAGGAGATAAAAAACAAAACACAGGCTGCTACTGATGTCACAGGGGAGGTGATGATCTCAGCTTGTGTGAGATTTCACAAAGACGACGCCCCTGTGAGGGAGGGTAGCTGATGACAAACACACCCATGATCTAAAACCTCCTACTAAACTCAGAAGTAATGGCTGCCACCTGTATAACCCTATTTATGAAAAGAAAATGGTGAAAAGCATGCTATGAAACGCTCAAAGGCTTAAAGGAATGTTTATTTATCTTTCTATGTGTCAGAGTGGTGCAACTAAATATTTTGAATTAAAAAAATGTTTGGTTTGGGTCCGCTTTAATTGTACACCTGAAAACTAACAGCAGATTTGCCTGTAGCTAATGCATAAAATAAATGAACGCCAAGGCGTTTGCCATATAAACACGCACGCAAGCAGCACTTTTGATCTATATCGGTGAGCTTCTTCAATCAGCGCTGTTTTTTTGATAGATGCTCGACATTATTGTCAGGAAAGTGAAATTGTATTCTTGCAGCATAAGTGAAATCGCCATTCATCAGTATAACAGCAGCTTGAAAACTAGGCAAATGAGACATTAAAATCAAAGGAAACATAGATAATTGACTGGGAATGACATTTCCATACTTAAAATGACTTAGTGGCAGATGCCTCCGATTTTAGCCGGAAAAAGGATTATAAATCAAATATTTTACTTCTGTGCGGTTTTTCTTCCCCCGCCGACAATTTCTTCAGCGCCTTTATCCTTCGGACCGAAAGTGCAAACAAATGAGGAAAATAATTCTGGCCTGCTGAACAGTGCTGGTTTTGAACTTTTGCTGTCTCTACTTGTCAAAGTGTAGCAAGACAGTCGCGGGAAAAAATACATGAATAAAAAAAGTTTTGTTTTTTTTCTCTTTCAGGACAAGAATGTGCACTGCTAAAATGTAATCAGGCATTTCTAAACATAATTCAAAGCAGCAGGGACAGCCATACTATCCCAGGAAAAAAAACACATATATTAGTAGATAACTACTTACATAACATATGTATTGTACTGTCCATGTTTTGATTTCAGTGATTTTCATATAGTACATAAAGAAAATTCTGTTCCTGGCATTTGCCATCTTGATTTCCTCTGACTGAAGCCAATCCTGACTTAATTTCCTCCTTTACTTTTTTTTCGCCTAGAGACTGCACTGTCATGGCTAGCTTGCTTTGTAAACACATGAGAGCACAGACATAGATCGTATTTCAGCAGCCCTAAAATTGCCCTAAGCCAATCAGTGAAAATCAGGAATGTGGGAGGGGAGATGACAAGCTTACTTCTCATCGGCAATGTACTAAGCAGTGTCAGACTGAATGAGATTTAATATGGCAAAAACATTTATGATTGTATTGGAATGCTTGCAATGTAGGGTTAGGTTGCAGGCTGCATATTAAACACAGAGCAGTGGGGTAAATGGAATTTGATTTTGTGGTTTTAAAACAAAAAGAAGTTGTTCAGCATCAGTACTATCCAGATGCTGACTCCTGGGATTTGTGGCAAGTAAAATGTCGGTACAATGAGAATAATAATATTTCGAAACAAAAACTACCTTTTTCTTTGCTCTATCCCTCACCTGAAATTGAATTGGGTGTGGATGCACGTGGGCTGTGTGCACACATTTGCAATCATACTTTTCTTGCAGTTGTGAGCACACTGACACGTGTAACTGAAGTTCTCACTAGCATATACAGTAGGTGTGACTGCAAAGCAAATTGGTTAATGATATGTTCAAATTTTTATGTTGCATGCAAATTTATTTTAAACTTTGTGCACCTTTAAGGCTCATTTCCACTTGTGTGGCATGCGCCTCGTAGACGCACGCCGGCACTGAGCGGGTGGGCGGGATCGCAGGCGAATCCCATCAGCCGTTTTTTTTTTAAATCGCAAACGTGCTGCATATAGCCTTTTTGGAGCGATTAAGCTTGAATGAATGAGCAAAACTCTCATTCATCCAAAAATCGCTTTGAAAATTGCTTCACAGAATCTCAAATCGCTAAGCACTAGCCATTGCCATTGCGATTTTGGTGCACACTAGCCCTAAAAGGGGTCATTAGCAAAGCCTATGGCTATTCACGGCATTACAACATTTCTTTCAAAGGAACCATGCCATCCACCTTGAGTCTATGCAAAGGAGGAACAAGGAAACATTGACGCAAAGTTGCAGTAATAGAAAATCTGTAATTCTACCGATATTCTACTATCTGCTATAGTGCTATAGTTTAATATCTGTAATTTTTTTGATAGTCATCTGTCACCCCACCCCCCATACCCTTATAAACTTAAACCCTTCCTTTATTTTGCCTAACATTACCCACCTTCTACTACTCTTAACTACCCCCACCTACTTCTAACACTGACCACCCCCACCTACTCCTAACCCTAATCATCACCACCTACTCCTAACACTAACCCTCCCCCACTTACTCCTAACACTAACCAACCCCCGCTTACTCCTAACACTAACCAACCCCCGCTTACTCCTAACACTAACCAACCCCCTCCCCCCACCTACTCCTAGCCCTAACCTCCCCCTACCTATGCCTAACACTAACTCTCCCCCTACCTACCCCTAACACTAACTCTCCCCCTACCTACCCCTAACACTAACTCTCCCCCTACCTACGCCTAACACTAATTCTCCCACTACCTACCCCTAACACTAACTCTCCCCCTACCAACTCCTAACCCTAACCTCCCCCACCTACTCCTAACCACACCCACCTACTTCTAACCCTAGCCACCCCAACCTACTCCTAACACTGACCACCCCCCTCTCATTGCTATTATGCACTGGAGTTTTGGCATGTCAGCCATTCCTACAGAGGTTAACTACACCCCTATTTTTATCAGACACCCCTCTTCACGCCCAAAATTATGGCTATAGTATAGCCAGTATTTCTTAAATGTCCCCAGCACCACTCGTGGCCAAATTCTCCTTCGGTCCACCTCTGCCTGTGATAACTGCCTTCCATGTTTTGCTCCCTGTTGCTCTGAGATAGGCATCTAGATAGAGCTTTAGCTGTAGCTGACCCAACGCCCAACTCCTTGTTGCCACTTCAAGGTAAACAGCCTTCAACATCCAAGCTTTATTATTGCTAACTTACATTATCCGGCCGCTCACAGGAGCCGACTACTAGGCTCAGTCTTGTTCAGTTCTGTACGACCCTCGTACATAAGCCTCAGCGTTTCTGGTGAGAAGATTGCTGTTTTTATAATTCAATAAAATACAATTTCTTTGCCCGGAGTGGTGCTTTAAAACTCCTACCGCGATCACTTCCCAGCCTTCATTAAAATGCTCAGCTGATTAGATACTAATAAACAAGCATAAACAAATCTTCTAATTACTCCGCAAACCTGTCTTGCCAATGGCTGTGTGTCGGCGAAGATACAGTATTATGAACTCGGGTTAATTGCATTTTTCTGTTGCTTTAGATCATGAATAAGCTTATGCTGATTGTGGCATTAAACTGTATTAATGGAACATGTTGCCTTTTTTTCTTATGACCTGCAGCATAATGTAATTCAGTAATGGTTATAACCTCCATCTGTGTGGCAACTATTACCAAACACATTAACCTTTCTGAACTCTGTAGTTGGAAGTCCTACATTTCTTAATACTTTACAGTCCGAAGAAAATGAAGTTGGGTGAATAAAATGGGTAGTGGGGGAGGGGGGTTGTTACTATTACGGAAAATATAGTTACTACTCCTGTCGGGCAAGATTTCCCAAGATGCACTTGCAAACTCTATGGCAGGAAACAAACTTGCCCTAGCACACTAAGCCCAGTGCACACCAGAAACCTCTAGCAGATCTGCAAAACGCTAGAGGTTTTAGAAGCAGATTTCAGAGTGATTCTAGGCTTGTTTAGAGATGTTTTCTAAACATGCCTAGTGTTTTTTGGAGTGTTTTTGTGAATCAGATTACAAATTTTGTTACAGTAAAGCTGTTACTGAACAGCTTCCGTAACAAAAACGCCTGGAAAACCGCTCTGATCTAGTGTTTTTCAGAGAAGTTTTCCACTCTCCTATACTTTAAAGAGCATCTGTACTCTAATATTCTTACAATAAAAAGCATACCATTCTATTAATTATTTTCTCCTGTGCCCCTTTGTGCTGTTTCTGCCACTCTCTGCTGCAATCCTGGCTTGTAATTAACCGTTTTAGGCAGTGTTTACAAACAAACTAACCAGCTTCTAATAGGCTCAGCTAAGCATAGTGTGTGAGTCATTCAGAGTGTGCAGGGGGCCTGCAGAGGGTGTGTATCGCTTCTACCAATCACAAGCAGCCCTGCACATTCCACACAATCAAGCTTTAGCCTGACAAACAGGACAGAGGAAAGGTACATTGATTTATTACAGAGACAGTGCAGTTAGGAAAGACTGCAGTAAGCCAGAGCAGATTAGAACAGGCATAGGAACTTATAGGATAGAAGAAATAAGGCTGAAAAATGTGTTACAGTCTCTTTAACATTGAGGCAGAAATGCCTCAAAAATCTCAAAAATGCTGCAGCCCGGGAGTTTGCGTTTGTGGAAAAAAATGAACCGCTCTGGTGTGCACCAGCCCATTCACTTTCATTAGCCAAGAGGTTTTCCCCCTGCAAGCAGCAGAATACGTTGTAATTTGGAGCACAAGCATCGTGTGAAAGTAGGCTGTCCAATTCTAAAGTGGACCTGAACTCTTGCACAAGACAGAAGGAAAACATAGAGAAATGCACCCTGTATGTAGTTAGAGAGTTTAGCCTGTCTAATTCCCTCTCATCTGTGACAAATCACAACTGTAATTTGATCTCTCAACTGTGTCAGCTGGCTGCCTCGGCAGAGCAGCTGATTTGTAAACACAGGATGTTAACCCCTATGTCTGCTTTCATGAAAACAGGAAGTAAATACACCGCAGATTTACAGTATTGCAGGATTTGTATCAGCTGTAACAAAGAAATGTATTTTCTTTAAAGGTTATTATGCTGTTGCTTAACTTGTAGAGCAGAGAGGAAGTTCTGAGTTCAGGTCTGCTTTAAACCAAAGATAAAAAAGTGCGCTACCTGCGCAGAGCAAGGTTACCACCGATTAGTGCATCAGGCCCTTGGTGACAAAATGTGTTGGGGCTTTACTACTTACTGGGAAAATCGTCCACTATTGACCTCAATGTAAAAGTTGAAATTGAAAAAACTGTGGAAAAACATTGGAAAGTCGGTATTCCAACAAAATCAGAACTCGAGAATTCTAATCGTCCCTTTAAATCTCAGTTCACACGGACATTTGCCGGGCAGTAAGCGACGGCTGCGGTGCTTGCTGCCTGTTCAAGTGAATGGGCAGTGCCTGTACCATGCTTTCTTGCCATTTACCATCGGTTGCACAAACAGCGCATTTTTATCCCTATTTCCCTATTTTTCCCTCTTTTTGAGGTGACCCTGGAAACAACAGGCTGCTTCCAAGGCCATTTATCGGCCTGTAATCTGTGTCCCCCTGGGGGGGAGGTGAAAAATGCCAATCGCTGTTAAAAGCCAGCGAAAACTGCCAAATGTCGTTTTGATTTTTTTGTGTATGTCGTGGGGTCCACTCACATTAATGGAGTGAGGAAGCTGTCTACTCAAGTGTTGCTAGTTCAGGTGCCCCTTTCAAAATGTTAATATTATTATTATTGATTTATATAGTGCCAGCATCTTCCGTGGCACTGTAGCATCTTCCGTGGTGCTGTAGCATCTTCTGTGGCACTGTAGCATCTTCTGTGGTGCTGTAGCATCTTCCGTGGCACTGTAGCATCTTCTGTGGCTGTAGCATCTTCTGTGGCTCTGTAGCATCTTCCGTGGTGCTGTAGCATCTTCCGTGGTGCTGTAGCATCTTCCGTGGCGCTGTAGCATCTACTGTGGCGCTGTAGCATCTTCTGTGGCGCTGTAGCAACTTTCGTGGTACTGTAGCATCTTCCGTGGCACTGTAGCATCTTCCGTGGCACTGTAGCATCTTCCGTGGTGCTGTAGCCTCTTCCGTGGCACTGTAGCATCTTCTGTGTTGCTGTAGCATCTTTTGTGGTGCTGTAACATCTTCTGTGGTGCTGTAGCATCTTCCGTGGCACTGTAGCATCTTCCGTGGCGCTGTAGAATCTTCTGTGTTGCTGTAGCATCTTCTGTGTTGCTGTAGCATCTCCCGTGTTGCTGTAGCATCTTCCGTGGTGCTGTAACATCTTCCGTGGCGCTGTAGCATCTTCTGTGTTGCTGTAGCATCTTCTGTGGTGCTGTAACATCTTCTGTGTTGCTGTAGCATCTTCCGTGGCGCTGTAGCATCTTCCGTGGCGCTGTAGCATCTTCTGTGTTGCTGTAGCATCTTCTATGTTGCTGTAGCATCTTCTGTGGTGCTGTAACATCTTCCGCGGTACTGTAGCATCTTCCGTGGCGCTGTAGCATCTTCTGTGTTGCTGTAGCATCTTCTGTGGTGCTGCAGCATCTTCCGTGGTGCTGTAGCATCTTTCGTGGCACTGTAGCATCTTTGGTGGCACTGTAGCATCTTCCGTGGTGCTGTAGCATCTTCTGTGTTGCTGTAACATCTTCTGTGTTGCTGTAGCATTTTCGGTGGTGCTGTAGCATCTTCCGTGGTGCTGTAGCATCTTCCCTGGTGCTGTAGCCTCTTCCGTGGTGCTGTAGCATCTTCTGTGGTGCTGTAGCAACTTCTGTGGTGCTGTAACATGTTTCATGGCGCTGATATGAGAACTTGTGACTTCCAATTACTCACTGCTACACACCAGAGATGCATTAGGATGTAATGGGGCTTTAGGCAAGGTAGTAGATGTCGGACCCTCCTTGTGGTCCTTTTTGGTAAGCTGAAGTGGAGAGAGGTCAGAGAAGGTGGCTGGTGGGGTCCCTTGACACCCACTAAGCCCCAAGCACCTGCCTGGGTTGCCTGGTGGATGATCTGCTACACAGAGTTTATGTTTGCAGCAGAAGATTCTTTTTTTCTTTTTTTTTAATCCTGAGTTATTACCCATCATGCAGTATCCCGTGAAGAAATGGTTTTTATGATCCTGAAAGTGGGTCTAAATTTGAAATGTTACGCAACATATGGTATATAAACTCTGAAGTAGTTATAAAGTTTTCTGGCGATGGCTCCATATTAACGGAATGTGTTCACTTTAGTGCAACAATATACCATAGAAATGTTTCTGTCCAGAATGGGAAGTACCTATGAATACTAAACACGCACATAGGGTGATCAGGCCGTGTGCCACGGAGCGACCCATAAATCTCCCTCCAGGAATATTACACGCTAAACCGCAGTATGAATCCCGGCGCCAGACAGAAGACATTGAGCGTTCATTGCCATATTTGTCTTTTCTTTACAGTGATATGGAGTATTGTATGATGTATGCCCAGACCTGTGCTGAGCTATCAACTAATGACTTTAATTAAAATAACACTCTTAAAGTTTATTCCGATCTTCTATTTAAAATGTTATAAAAAATGTATATTGATTGAAGTACTTTAATGTTATTTAAGTCATTTAATATTATTAAAAAAAATGTTTGGAAACGTTATTATACGGCCAGCTGCCTAACACTAACCTACTTACCAATATGCCTATCATTATCCCTCCTCCCGATATGCCTAACACTAACCTACTTACCAATATGCCTATCATTAACCCTCCTCCCCATTAGCCTAATGGCCCATACTCACGGGCAACTTTTCGGCCTGTCACCAGCACACGTGAGCATGTGCGCGACAGGCCGGTGACAGCTCGTCGCCAGGTCCCTCCGCATACACACGGCGGAGGGACCTGGCAACTGATGCGTCGGAAGCTGTCGCTGTTGCGCCTCCCCCCGCCGGAAGCCCAATGGATACTGAACTTGTTGCTGTCGCTAGTCCGCGTACTCACGTGGACTAGCGACAGTTGCGGCGGAGTTGTGGCGGCGACTGTCGCCAGGCGATTGAGCGGTTCAATCGCCCGACGACATCAGCGACGAGCGACAGTTCGGAGTGCGCGCCCGGGCAACGCCGCATACTCACGGGCGACCTGTCGCTGCAACACATGCGCGCCGCGTGTTGCGGCGACATTTGTAGCCCGTGAGTATGGGCCATTACACTAACCTACTTACCAATATGCCTATCATTAACCCTCCTCCCGATATGCCTAACACTAACCTACTTACCAATATGCCTATCATTAACCCTCCTCCCGATATGCCTAACACTAACCTACTTACCAATATGTCTATCATTATCCCTCCTCCCCATTAGCCTAACACTAACCTACTTACCACTATGCCTATCATTAACCCTCCTCCCGATAAGCCTAACACTAACCTACTTACCAATATGCCTATCATTATCCCTCCTCCCGATATGTCTAACACTAACCTACTTACCAATATGCCTATCATTATCCCTCCTCCCCATTAGCCTAACACTAACCTACTTACCAATATGCCTATCATTATCGCTCCACCCAATATGCCTAACACTAACCTACTTACCAATATGCCTATCATTATCCCTCCTCCCCAATAGCCTAACACTAACCTACTTACCAATATACCTATCATTATCCCTCCTCCCGATATGCCTAACACTAACCTACTTACCAATATGCCTATCATTAACCCTCCTCCCGATATGCCTAACACTAACCTACTTACCAATATGCCTATCATTATCCCTCCTCCCCATTAGCCTAACACTAACCTACTTACCAATATGCCTATCATTAACCCTCCTCCCGATATGCCCAACACTAACCTACTTACCAATATGCCTATCATTAACCCTCCTCCCGATATGCCCAACACTAACCTACTTACCAATATGCCTATCATTAACCCTCCTCCCGATATGCCTAACACTAACCTACTTACCAATATGCCTATCATTAACCCTCCTCCCGATATGCCTAACACTAACCTACTTACCAATATGCCTATCATTATCCCTCTTCCCCATTAGCCTAACACTAACCTACTTACCAATATGCCTATCATTAACCCTCCTCCCGATAAGCCTAACACTAACCTACTTACCAATATGCCTATCATTATCCCTCCTCCCGATATGCCTAACACTAACCTACTTACCAATATGCCTATCATTATCCCTCCTCCCAATATACCTAACACTAACCTACTTACCAATATGCTTATCATTAACCCTCCTCCCGATATGCCTAACACTAACCTACTTACCAATATGCCTATCATTATCCCTCCTCCCCATTAGCCTAACACTAACCTACTTACCAATATGCCTATGATTATCCCTCCTCCCGATATGCCTAACACTAACCTACTTACCAATATGCCTATCATTAACCCTCCTCCCGATATGCCTAACACTTACCTTCCTACCAATATGCCTATCATTAATTCTCCTCCCGATATGCCTAATACTAAGCTTCCTACAAATATGTTTATCATTTCCTACCACTAACTAACTTTCCTACCAAATAATATGCCTATCATTAACCCTCCTCCCCATGTCTAACACTAACCTTCCTACCAATATGCCTATCATTAACCCTCCTCCCAATTAGCCTAACACTAACCTACTTACCAATATGCCTATCATTAACCCTCCTCCCCATATGCCTAACACTAACCTTCCTACCAATATGCCTATCATTTACCCTCCTCCTCATATGCCTAACACTAACCTTCGTACCCTTGCCACTACACCCACACTGCCTAACCCTAACCACTCCCTCCCTGCTGCCTAACTCTAATCACTCCACCCCCATGCCTAACCTTAACCACTCCACCCCTATGCCTAACCCTAATCACTCCACCCCTATGCCTACCCCTAACTAGAGATGTCCTGAACGGTTCCCAGCTAACTTCCAGGGTTCAGGATCGCGGAGAACCGCAAACTTTTCCAGAAGTTCGGTTCGCCCCCATAGTGCATCATGAGGGTCAACTTTGACCCTTTACATCATAGTCAGCAGGCACATTGTAGCCAAATAGGCTACACTCCCTCCTGCAGCCCCCCCCCCCCCTTATAAAAGGCAGGCAGCGTCAGGCTTTTCACTCACTCGTGTGGCTGCAGTAATTAGTGAAGGGAGAGCTGCTGCAGACTCTCATAGGGAAAGCTTAGTTAGGCTCTTGTAGGCTTGTTAGCTTGCTTCTTGCTGATTCTTATTGCTAAAAAAGCAGCCCTCAACAGCTTTTTTGAGAGCTAATCTTGTTCTTGTGATCTGTGTGATCTGTGTGTGAATTTGGGAAAGCTAACACATTTACCCTGCATGGCACATGTGCTGAATCTAGTCATTCAAAGATTTGTATCAAAGTACCCAGGCTTAGAGGATGTCCTGAAGCAGGCCAGGAAGTTGTGTGGGCATTTCAAGGTGGTCTTACATGGCCATGGCACACTTTGCCGAGATTCAGCGGAGAAACAAGTTTCCGGTGAGACGCCTCGTTTGCAATAGCCTGACTTGCTGGAATTCAACCCTTCTAATGTTCTCTCGCCTGCTAGAACAGGAGAAAGCCGTCACCCAATACCTGTACAATTTCAGTAGAAGGACACAATCTGGGGAGATGGGGATGTTCTGGCCCAACAACTGGACACTCATGCAAAATGCATACAGGCTCATGCGGCTGTTTGAGGAGGTAACCAACCTGGTGAGTCGCAGTGAAGGCACCATCAGCAACTTGATCACGTACGCTTACTTCCTGGAGCGTGCCGTGCATAGAGTGGTGGATCAAGCTGTGGAGGAGCATGAAGAGGAACAGTTATGGGGGGAACAGTTGTGGGAGCAATTTTCAGCAGAACCAAATGTTTCCTCAACACCTGCGGCAGCACAGAGGGGGGAGGAGGAGGAAGAGTCGTGTGGGGAAGAGGAGTCAGACTCGGATGATGAGGAAGGTGTTTCTTTAGAGGAGGCGGCGGCAGAAGAACAACCGCAGCAGGCGTTGCAGGGGGCTTGTGCTGCTCAATGTTCCCGTGGTATTGTTCGTGGCTGGGAGAGGAAGAGGACTTACCTGACGTCACTGAGGAACAGCAAGAGGAGATGGATAATACGTCTGCATCCAACTTTGTGCAGATGGCATCTTTCATGCTGTCCAGCCTGTTGAGGGACCCCCGTATAAAAATACTCAAGGGGAATGAGCTGTACTGGGTGGCCACGCTACTAGACCCTCCGTATAGGCACAAAGTGGCGGACTTGTAACCAACTCACCTGAAGGCAGAAAGGATGCAGCACTTGCAGAACAATCTGGCAACTATGCTTTACAGTGCGTTTAACGGTGATGTCACAGCACAACGGAATAAAAGGTACCACTGCCAGTAATCCTTCTCCCACGTCCACGCAGGCAAGGACAGGACGCTCCAGCAATCTCATGGGGATGTCGGACATGCGGACATTCTTTAGTCCAACGCCTCACCTTAGTGCTTCCAGATCCACCCTCCACCAACGCCTGGACTGGCAGGTAGCCGACTACCGGGCCTTAAGTGTGGATGTAGTCACTGTGAGCAGCGATGAACCCTTGGACTACTGGGTGCGCAGGCTTGACCTGTGGCCAGAGCTGTCCCAATTTGCCATCCAACTTCTGTCTTGCCCTGCCTCAAGCATCGTATCAGAAAGGACCTTCAGTACAGCTGGAGGCATTGTCACTGAGAAGAGAAGTCG
Source organism: Hyperolius riggenbachi (assembly GCF_040937935.1). NCBI lineage: Eukaryota > Metazoa > Chordata > Amphibia > Anura > Hyperoliidae > Hyperolius > Hyperolius riggenbachi. The sequence continues at coordinate 63,025,139 of NC_090647.1, forward strand.
CCTAAGTCACCAAAGTGTTCAGTACCTGACCTTTATCAAAATGACTGCCCGCCCCAAGACTAAGTCAGTCCCCATGCACAGCATCTCTACCTACACGCCATGTGACTGCCTGCCCCTAGACTAGGTCGCTCCCCACACAGCACTTCTGCCCGCAGGCCGCTTGACCGCCACCACCAACAGGGTCCAGGACTCCAGGTGGATTCCTGAATTTTTAAGGCTGCTATACTAATTTTTCTGGTGCATGTACATGCCTGCCTAATTTTTCTGGCTGTACTGCAGCTGCAACAACAAAACAAAAGGTATGTACATGTGCCAATTCCCTTTCATGATCATTACCTTGCCGCGGTGAAGGGGCTTGCATATCACAATGAAGCAATGACCGCCGGCTATGTGAGTGTCTCAGGAGGGGGGCACACCCATGATAATAAGGTTGTTGCTTCATTGTGTCATTCAGCTACCTCAGCCCAGCGACCATATGGGCTTGAAAACCGCCACGGCCTGCACTCTGGCCATGGTGCGCACCACTCCAGCATGGCCGTCATTACACAAACAGCTGTTTGCGGTGCGTTACACAGTGAGTTTGGTGTGTCAGTGTGAAGCAGTACTCTAATTACACTCCCTGATTGATGTAAACACATGCAAGATGTTTTAAAGCACTGGGCTTGAAAACCGCCACGGCCTGCACTCTGGCCATGGTGCGCACCAGTCCAGCATGGCCGTCGCTACACAAACAGCTGTTTGTGGTGTGTTACACTGTGAGTTTGGTGTGTCAGTGTGAAGCAGTGCTCTAATTACACTGCCTGATTGATGTATACACATGCAAGATGTTTTAAAGCACGTTAGGCCTGCAGTTGTGCCCATTTTAACATACCAACAAAATTAATAAAAAAAAAAAAGAAATCCAGTCCAGCCATGGAGATCTCCGGCCAGATGACTGCAGCACTTCAGTTTTTGTATTTTTATGAGTGACATCTGTAGAGCTGCTTCAATTTTATTTTTACACTATTTAGATTATTTACTGCTCAGACTTGTTGGGCCGTCTTTTTTTTTTTTTTTTCCCATCTGACTTTAGATTAAAGTCTCTTTAGAGAATGGCGGCTTTGCTAGACGCCGGTGGATTATTCCTTCCAGAGTTAAGCGGAGGTCATGCGCAGAACACTCTCGTCTCCTGTTTTCACATCTGTCAAGCATGTAAATTGCATTTTTATTTTTTTTTTATTTTTTTTTGCATCCCACCACGAAAGCAAATATTGTATTTAGCAGTATCATTAGCCACAATGAAGCATCTGTCTTTGAGCTATTTTTGACATTTCGCAAAACATCACCGACCGTCTCCTACAGGAGTGAAGGTCACATTTGCAAGTATTATTAGATAACTTACATTTTAATTAAATGACTTATAAATGTCACATGACACTGCCGCCGAGTGACTGTCACTTAGAAAAATGCGTGATTCAAAAGTGTTCCCCTTTTGCTTGACAAACGGTGCGGAGGAAAGGCATAGCTGTTTACATAACAGCGGCGGAAGCCTATATATGAGATATGGGCCGGTCAGACATGAGCGTTTTTGCATTTAGACTGGCTCAGGGGAAATTATACCTGCCAAGTCTCTAATGATGGCATTTATATTGTGCGTGTTGCATGCTTATTGTCAAGGAAAGTTAACCATACCGATGAATACAAGTTGTAATACTTTATCATACCTAATGCACATTTTTCCCCTTTCCCCTGCCTTCTTTTTCCTACCTGTTATTACCTGGGGAGAGGCCAGGGCCAGATTTCTGGAAAGGCCACATAGGCCTGAGCCTTGGATGGCTACAGCCAAAGCAGGCACCTGAACATGAAACAGGGGTTGCTATATATGAAAGAGATACTGTAGTTGAAAATGGTGAGCAACACGGGGAAAAAAGGAAGCAGCTGTACATAAAAGAGGCGTACGTTAAAAAGGGACGCTGGGAAAAAAGGGTGCGGGTTTTAAACGATAAGCATAGATAACGTTTAAAAATATATTGTACTGTATTTCGTTTAAAATGAATGTTTTATAAAGTTATAAAAATAATGTGCATGAAATCGGCAATTGTAAAAACGTTAATCTTCCGTTTAAAAAGCAAACGTATAATAACGTTTAAAAAAAAATTACTAAGTAACCCTCCCTGTACCTACCCCTAACCCCTAGACCCTCCTGTTGGTGCCTAAACCTAAGACTACGCTGTTGGTGCCTAAACCTAAGACCCCCCTGTTGGTGCCTAAACCTAAGACTACGCTGTTGGTGCCTAAACCTAAGACCCCCCTGTTGGTGCCTAAACCTAAGACCCCCCTGTTGGTGCCTAAACCTAAGACCCCCCTGTTAGTGCCTAAACCTAAGACCCCCCTGGTGGTGCCTAAACCTAAGACCCTCCTGTTGGTGCCTAAACCTAGACCCCCCTGGTGGTGCCTAAACCTAAGACCCCCCTGTTAGTGCCTAAACCTAAGACCCCCCTGGTGGTGCCTAAACCTAAGACCCTCCTGTTGGTGCCTAAACCTAGACCCCCCTGGTGGTGCCTAAACCTAAGACCCTCCTTAGTAATCACATAAAATATATTACAATTTACGTTACGTACTGATCGCTTTGTTTCGTGAATAATAATGTTTTACAAACAGTAAGGGATAACATTTAAAATAATGTTTTATTGAAATAGGAAACCTAAATCATCACAAGCAGTTATAAAACATGAAAAATCTGCGGGCGCCGTTGGAAAACGTTATTATTCTAGGGCGCCCTTTTTTCCTGTTCGGCGCCCAGTAAACGATAATTAATATGGGAGTGAATGGCGGCGCCCGATTTGTCCACTAGCCACCTGCGCCCTTTTTTACTGTTTCCATAAAAGAGGGGCTGCATACATGGATGCAGGGGCGTAACGAGAGAGTAGCAACACCTGTGATGGCGGGGATCGGGGTCAGAGCAGTAGGGGGGCCCAACTACTAACCTTCCCTTCCTCCGATACACAGGACTATACTTCAGATCAGATCAGTTGTTTTGTGGCTATACTTGTTGAGGGTGTGAAGATCATGGTGGCCACACTGGTTTTATGACCCATGGGAGATGGGGCCCAGGCCATGGAAGACACTAAGGCAGGTATGTCAAACCGGTCCTACGAGGGCCGAGATCTTCACACATTTTTGATACAGCTCAAATTAATTGATGGGTCTGAATCAGGAAAGGTGTGGTCCATCAGGTAGAACACATTCCTTTCTTTCTCAGTCCATCCTAAACACTGGCATGGATCTGGCCCTCCAGGCCTGGAGTTCGACACATGTGCCCTAAGGGTAGGCAAGGGAAGTTGTTTGAACATTGCTGGGCCCCACCAAAGGTTTGCTGAGGGACTCCATGAATTGTAGTTACACCACTGCATGGAAGAGGGGGCTGCACATGGAATGGGAGAGGTTCTGCTGCTCATGAAAGGGGAGCCCCAACATACTTGGCCTAGAGGTGGTAAAAGTATAACTCTAGTCTTGGCGGAGGCTGACTGTAGATTTCACATAGCTGTGAGTGTGTAGCTGGCTGCCCCCGAATATACTGGACACCAGGGAAGTTTTGTTTAGGATAGTTTCTACAGATGCAATCAGGGATGGTCGTAGTCAGCCAACTCCGCTACACTGGAACTACGCGTAGTTTTACGCAATTACGCTTCGCCAAACTACAGCTTCGAAATCAAATATTCGCTTCGTATGCATTTCGTAGACTTTGCATTAAAATACGCAATTACGCGTAGTGCGAAGCGAAGTGTATGCGGACGCTTATGCCCGCATGCAGAAAATGTTACGCATTAATTCCTCCTGAAATGCTTATACTCTTTTATGCGTACATTCCCCTTTCCAATACGTAAATTTGTAAGCATACAATCGCACGCGGAAAATTAGACACGAGTAACGCATTCGTAGTTCACTACGCAATACACATGTTAACTACGCATAGTGGGCATAAGCTACGCGTAACGGTACTTCGCTACGCGTAAATTCGTAAGCGTAGTTTTGAAACTCACCTACAATCTATGATGCGTAGATGCGAACTACAATGCGTAAATTCACCCTGGCGTAGTTTCTGCTCATCCCTGGATGCAATTACTTATCACATTAGTTTATTTTTACTTCAGGTTTACTGAGGTAAAGTCTCATGTATTGGAAGGTTAATCCCTACACAAAGACTAGAGGGTTCTCTACCAGGTCCACCTCTGATGATTATTTGATGATAATATAGCATGTGTACAGCCTCCCCAATGCGTTGTCAAGAGATTTAGAGTGCCAGATCATCTCACTCAAGTACATTGTCTTCCTCCTTACCACTCCAGCTAGAAGTACATCATCATATGCACCTGGAATGGGGAGTGAGGATGGAAGAAGGCACAAAGAGGGGTTGGAAAGAGGCACAAGGGGACAAAAGGAGGAGGCACAGGGGGATAGAAGGAAGCACAAAAGGGGACAGAGGTAGCACAGAGGAACATAGTGGAGGCATAGGGTAGCAGATGTGGCACAGAAGGGGACTCTGGAGGCACAGGGGGTGGAAAGAGGCACATGGAGACAGAGATGACACTGTGGGAGGGCAGAGGTGGCACAGGGGAGGGGAGGCAATAAAGGCAAAAGGGAACAAGGGTGACACAGAGGCAGACACTGGAGGTATAGGGGAACAGAGATGACACAAAGGGGGACAATGAAGGCACAGGGGAACCAAAGTGGCAAAGAGGGGGACACTGGAGGCACAGGAGAACAGAGGTGACACAGAGGCAGACACTGGAGGACAGGGGAACAGAGGTGACACAGAGGGGGACACTGAGATACAGGGGGACGCAGAGGAGGTACAGGGGACAGAGATGCCACAGTTTTGGCTTATGGACAGATTCAACTTAAAGGGATACTGTAGGGGAGTCAGGGGAAAATGAGTTGAAGTTACCCGGGGCTTCTAATGGTCCCACGCAGACATCCTGTGCCCGCGCAGCCACTCACCGATGCTCCAGCCCTGCCTCCGGTTCACTTCTGCAATTTCAGACTTCAAGGACTGAAAACCACTGCACCTGCGTTGCCGTGTCCACGCTTCCCCTGATGTCACCAGGAGCGCACGGCGCAGGCACAGACCATACTAGGCCTGCGCTGTATGCTCCTGGTGCCATCAGCGGGAGTGACGACACGGCAACGCAGGCGCAGTGGTTTTCAGACTTTAAAGTCTGAAATTCCAGAAGTGAACCAGAGGCGGGGCCGAAGCATTGGGGAGTGGCTGCGCGGGCACAGGATGTCTGTGGGGGACCATTAGTAGCCCCGGGTAACTTCAACTCATTTTCCCCTGACCCCCCTACAGTGTCCCTTTAAGAACAAACCTGCAGTTTCAATCTCAGTCGTCAAAAGGGGACTACCTGTGGTTTTGAGAAACTAAGGAAAGCTTAAACCTGTTCCTTAGTGTTATATATCCACATTTCCCTTTAAATACCATAGGTTAAAAAAATATGATAAAGCATAATAGCTTGGAATTAATCTAGTGAAATAATACTTGCTGCTTTGCAATCACCTTGTGTTAATTCTTTTGCTTCATTGTGAAATTGCTCCTGGTGATTACAGTAATAGTATTATTGCAGTGTACCTCACTGGCCGTGATCTTAGTTTTCTTCTAACACTTCATTACCTCAAGAGTTCTAATTGCGTTTCTTTAATTTTAGCATTTTGCAAAATGTCACAGAAATTAATTTGTAATTCGCTGTTAAAGAGGTGTTCTACCCATTAAACTTCTGATAATACAACGTGTTATTATTGTGTGATTACAGCGTTAGCGCTTTTGTTTGCTGAAGTTAAATGCAGTGTTTGGAAAAGAGATGTGGATGGTCTTAAAGGGGAACTGAAGAGAGAGGTATATGGAGGCTGTCATGTTTATTTCCTTTTAGACAATACCAGTTGCCTGGCAGCCCTGCTGATCCTCTGCCTCTAATACTTATAGCCATAGCCCCTGAACAAGCATGCAGCAGATCAGGTGTTTCAGTGGTTCAGACTTATAAGTCTGATCTGACAAGACTAGCTGCATGCTTGTTTCTGGTTTTAATCAGATACTACTGCAGAGAAATAGACCAGCAGGGCTGCCAGGCAACTGGTATTGATTAAAAGGAAATAAACATGACAGCCTCCATATACCTCTCTCTTCAGTTCCCCTTTAAAGAGGAACTCCAGTGAAAATAATGTAGTAAAAAAAGTGCTTCATTTTTTACCATAATTATGTATAAATGATTTAGTCAGTGTTTGCTCATTGTAAAATCTTTCCTCTCCCAGATTCACATTCTGACATGTATTACATGGTGACATTGTTACTGTGGGCAGGTTATGTAGCTGTTTCTAGCTGTTCTGGCTTTACAGACAGCTGTAAACAGCTAATTCCTGTCTGTGAACATTGTTACATTGTGGCAGTTTGCCCAGAGTACCGCGGTACTCAGAGCTTCTTGTAGGAGGGGTTTTAGCACAAAATCAGTCATACAGCGCCCCCTGATGGTCTGTTTGTGAAAAGCATTATATTTCTCATGTAAAAGGGGGTATCAGCTACTAATTTGGATAAAGTTCAATTTTAGGTTGGAGTTTCTCTTTAACTGAATTTGCAATTCTGAATAATACTTATTTGAGTAGGTCTAGGAACATTCATGAGAATCTTACCAGTGATGATAGTAATCAGCAAATTATGATTACGCGAAATTTTGCGTACATTTTCGCATTTACGCTTATACGTAATTACGATTTGTAAATCCAATTGTTTTTATAGTGATCTGTAATTTCGCCTAAAATGTTGTGCAATTTTTGCACAATTTTGTGCTGAATTTGGCAGTGAATAGCAAAGCCCCCATACATGGTCGTGACACCAAATCATGATTATGTATAGCCGTAATTAATCGTAATTAGCAGATTACGATCGTCACTAAAAATAAAGTTTCAATATGGGAAACCTGAAGGCCCTTTCACACTGGTGCGGTGCGGTGCAGTAAAATTGCTGCACTGCTATCGTGGCCTAATAATGAATCCCTATGGGGGAGTTCACACCGGAAGCGCACAATCTAACGCTCAGGGCCGGATTTACCATAAGGCACTATAGGCACGTGCCTACAGGTGCTTGATGATGGAAAGGCGGCTCCACTCCCCTCCTGGATGTTTCATGGAGGACAACGTCTTGGGTGCCAGAACATCTGTGCCTATCGGCTCCTGTGATGTAAACCCAAGCTTGGTGCCAAGATACGATAGCACAGAGAAAGAGGATGGATCTGTAGGACAGAAAAGAGTTTGCCAATGTTCCTTTGGATTAGGAAGAGACAGGGATCAAATAATGCATTTTTAAGCATGTTTTTCTGAATGCAGGTTTACTTTAAAGTATTTTGTATAAATATATATGTATTTTATGCTTTTGTGCTGCCTTTATGAAATAACTCATATACATTCAGAGCATCCTCTGAAATGGATACAACAAGCCTGGAGTCAGTAAGATATCTTTATCGTAAAGCAAGCAGCTGTCTTATCCTTACCGGCAGAGCATCGGAAGCCCACTAGGTACAGCAGAAATTCCGCATCTCCTTTTATTTCCCATTTCCCGCACCTCCCATCATCGGCCTTTAACAATGCATGTTGATCAGGTTGCTCGAAAAAGATGAAGTACTGAATTATGGAAAAAAAAATCCGTTTTTAATACAAAAATAAAGAACACTTGAGGCCAAATCCATTCTACTTTTTACTTTTCTTTGATCTGAACTTGTGTTTTATGTATGGGGAGGAAAACTTTCAGCAGAAACTTTCATTTACATGAGAGCACAGGGATGATCATATAATAGATGTGTCTCTATGCCCACTGGCCCTTGTGGATGAGACGGCATTATAGACACCGTGCCGAATCCGGAAAGCACGGGACGGCCTTGGCTTTAGTTACAGAATGAGAACTATGATCTTTAAAGGAAGTGCAAATTACTTTTCTTGACTTTCTCCTGTTAAGTTGTGGCTTTAGCTTTGGGTATTCTTCATAAGTATTCTCAAACTTGTCTCCTCCCAGGAGACCCTCTTGTCCTCTAGCTTGGTGACCTCCTCTCACTCTCGCATCCAGGAGTCCAGACTTCTCACGTGTGGCCCCACTCCTCTGGAACTCCCTCCCACAGCCTTTCCGTCATGTTCCAAGCCTGGAAATATTCAAATGTACTCTCAAAAGAAAGGCCTATAAGTTGCTATAGGTGGCATTGGAGATTCACTGTCTCATCCATTACCATTGTGTCTCCTTCTCTACCCCCCCCCCCCCACCCCCCCCACACACACACACACACACACTACCCTCTAGATTGGAAACTTGCAAGGGAAGGGGCCTCTGCCTATTGTTTCTTACTTTGCTGCAATTTGCCATATGAACATGTACCAATTTTAGTGATATCTCAAACCACACATTAACTATGTTTGTATTTGTACTTGTATATGCATTGCTGGAAGTTATGGATGTACAGTGTCTTGAGCTTCTCATATATACATGTTCCCCAATATTTGTTTTATACTATGTACAGCGCCATGGAGGATGTTGGCGCTGTATAAATAAAAAATAATAAATAATAATAATGTGTGTAACTAGTGAGGACTCTACCCAAAGACAATAAGGTAGATTCAACTAAGCACCCTTGTCGACACTAGAAAATGCTTTCAGCATAGTGTCCATGAGTGGTCCTACAAGGATTTTCTATCTATTTCTCTATATTTCTGTTTAAGCCAAACCAAAGAAACACAGGCAGGACATCAGAATGGATACCTGCTTTGATTCACATTTGTAGGTGGCTGTGGGTAAAGTGTTAAAAGGTGCATGCCCTTTAGCCAACCATACAGTCTCTCCCCAATACTCACATCCGTTCCCTTGCCCCTCCCCCTCCCACCTTTTTCACCCTCTCAGCCTGGGGTTAGTGTTAGGCGTAGGTAGGGGGGTTGGGGTTAGGTGTAGGGGAGGGCTCAAGTGAAAGTTAGATTAGGGTTTAGTCATAGTAGAAGTGCTGAAGGTTAGTGTTATGACTAGGTGGCAGGTTAGTGTTAGGCACAGATGGAGTGGTAGTGGTAGGCTCAGGTAGGTGGGTTAGGGTTAGGAGTAGGTAGGGGAGGGCTCATGAAAGTGTTAGGCTAGGGTTAAGTCATAGTAGAAGCACTGAAGCTTAGAATTAGAAGTAGGTGGGGTTAGTGTTATTTACAGGTGGGGTGGGGGGGTAGTGTTAGGCATAGATAGAGGAGGTAGTGTTAGGCATAGGTAGAGAGGTTATGGTTAAGCTTAGGGAAGGGTAGTCTCATGGGAGAGTTAGGTTAGGGTTAAGTCACAGTAGAATACCTGTAAATTTATCGATTTTTGACTACTGGTAAATCAGTGCCCGTTTAACTATCCTTGGTCTAGGGAACATTTTTAGGTGTGGCAGGATACAATTATCTCTCTCAAAACTCTGCCTGCTTTCCAAACTGAGTATCATCTATCCAACCTGTATACCTCATTCAGAATAAAATAAAAATGATATAAAATGTGAATTTAAAAAATAAATGTAGTGACCAAACGCCAAAAAGTTTCTCTTTAAATCTGCACTCTCCTTGCCTTTTCTTGTGCTGGAAGAAGTCCTCACCCTGCAGAGCTTCTCGAGCTGCCTCTCGGCTGTTCTACATCATCGGTGAATTACTGTGTACGGGGTAATGAGGGCTGAAGCCACACGCTGCACTGTATCAGCAGTTGGAAGCCTCATGCACTTGTCAGAATAAAGCTGACGTACTGGAGCACTGAGCAGAACTGGAGAGGTGCTAGACTGCCATATCTCTCATTACATTGCAGATTTGCAAAGTTATTTGAAAAGGTCACACACTGTTTCATGGGGAGACGATCCAGCAGAGACTGTTACTTAATGAGTGCAAATGCTGGAGACTTTCTATTTAAAGCGTACCTCTCTGTGGCTGAGGCAGTGGGAGCAGTCATTCTATGAGTGGTACAGGTGTTTATGAGAATATCGCCAGCTCTCAGAAAACTGAATTCTGACAGTGCCTAAACAATGCCCGGCTGTTTGCCAACACAGGCCCTATTAAACTCAAAATACGAGTCAGGAGAAAACTGTTTTGTTCTTTTTATATGGAGTGGGAAAGGAGCATCTGTAAACCTAGCTATACACAGGCCAATTACGTCCAGAGCCAGGACAAGGTCCTCCAGCACCCAAGGCTGAGACACCAAGGTGCGCCCCTCCATCCCTCCCACCCCAGCCGTCACACACTGATTGCTATTAGACTAAGAGGTGGTCCAGAGCCCCCAACGCCTTAATCTCTAGTTATCTGGCTTGCAGTGACCGCCATGTATCCCCTTTTCTTACTCCTCGCTGCTTCAAACACAATAGGGGAATAATAGCTGAGTGAGTTGTGCACCCCCTGCTACACTGCGCCCTGAGGCTGGAACCTCTCTTGCCTTGGCCTGGCACTGATTACGGCTTTATAGGCCGAGCTGAAGTGTTCCTTGTGAATTTTCACCAAAGTTATTTTTGCATCGAAAAAGCTATTTTAGATTTCAAGAAATTATTTGCGAAAATACACTGTACAGCACAGTCCCCTGTATTCGGCATTGGCGGGGATCACCTGATGCCAGATAACTGTGCTTGCCAGTTGCTTAAAGAGGAGCTGTCAGCCATACTATCTCAGAAAAAAACAAGCACATATATAAGTAGATAAATACTTGCTCTAGTTACATAACAGATGTATTGCACTGCTCACATTTTGATTTTAATGATTTTTTTCTACAGCAAAAAAAAGAGAAAATCCTTTTTAGCACTTCCCATTTTAACTGTGGCTATTTTGAAGGCAACACCGATGTCATTTCCTCCCTTACTCTCCTCTGCCTAATTTGCCCGTCTCTTCACTATAGAAAGTGCATTGTCTCAGCATGAGAAATATTGGCCAATCAGAGAGGAACAGAGATGTGGGAGGGGAAAACAGGAGGGAAAGAGGCTTCACCCAATCAGCCAGCATTAGTTAAGTCTGAGAGGAAGCAGAGAAGCAAAAAAGGACAACCCAGCATGCCCTGCAACTTCCTTTTTGTGTACCAAATTTTGTGTGTACCAAATAAGAGTCAGGTAAACTGGGGAATGATCATTTATCAACAAGAAAAGTAATAGTGATTTTAACTTTTGGATTGCCTGGTTAGCATCCTTATTACTTGTTTACCAGATAAAAATAAAGAATCGATTTTTGATTTTATGCCCAACAGTTACTCTTTGTGCAACCGGCCGAAATAGCACAAACTTCCCCATTTAAATACTTACTGAGCCTCCAGCGATGTGTAGCAGTTTTCCTGTACCTCCTAGCAGGCTCCAAGCAGCTTTCAGACTTCCCCAGTGCATGGAAGGCGGAGTGTCAGCTTTGGGTTGCATTGGGTGAGGTGACATGCCAGCTTCCATGCACGAACGCCGGAAGCCACTAGGAACCCGCAAGGAGGTACAGGGAGGCTGCTACACATTGCTGGGGGCTCGGTAAGTATTTTACTGAATACCAGCACTCATAAAAAGCCCCCACAAAGAGGTCCCCATTAACCCAATTTAAGGCATACCAGTTAGTTGAGACTTCTGGTTCCGGATAACAGGGACTGTGCTGTATTTTTGCTAAGTGGTCAAAGGAAACAGTTTCGCAAAATTTTGCAAAAAATATAAAATCTTCACTTTTACCTCTAAAAGTGCTACATTTTTCATTTTTAGCACAAACATTTGTGAAAATTCACAAACTTATTACAAAATGATTCTCGAATTTGACATTTTTGCGAAATTGCAAAACAAATATCGGCATTTTCGCTTATCATTGCCGAGCTGATTGTGCCCTCCCTGATTTGAATTCAATTGTATAACCATTGATGAATACACCACAAGGCAAACTCATGTCCAATGGTCTATATTTGTACTTGTGTCACTGGTGGTCCTGATTGTACTGTGTGTTGAAATGCATATGCTACCGATTATCGTCTGTTTTGTGCCATGTGCAATGCTATGGAAGATGTTGCCAATATATAAATACAAATAATTACAATACTATCAAAGTCTATGGAATTTCATACATTCATGCAGTCCATACACCTTGGCCCATATTGTTATTATTATTATTGATTTATAAAGCGCCAACATATTCCGTGGCACTGTACAAAGAAAGATAACATAGGGTACATAATAATACAGACAATGGTATATACCAATATACAAAATACACTATTGGTACAAAATGGAATTGGTAATTACAGTTACGAAAGTAACATGAATAAAATGTGTAACAATTCCTAGACACAAAGTGGTGAGAGAACCCTCACAATCTAAAGGAATAGGGTGGGAACAAGAGGTGGGGTAGTATACAATATTCATCCCTAGAGGCAGTGTGTTTTAGGTTATCTAGTAGGAGTACAACGTCGCCAGAGGTCAAAGGTGGAATGGCCTAATGTAGACAGAGGCGTAGCTATGGGTGGGCAAGGGGAACAAATGTCCCCGGGCACATCATTGTGAGGGTGCTCAGCACAGTCGCTGCATCCCCCTGTACGTAAGAGAAGGTTTGCGTCTATGCCTCCCTCTGCAGAGGAGTGCAGAAGCATTAATGTCTAAAGGAAGGGGGGGGCACATATGGCTAACTTTGGGGAGCACATATGGCTATTTAAAGGGGGGCACATTTGGCTATTTAAAAGGACACTTAAGTCAAACAAAAAAAATGAGTTTTACTCACCCAGGGCTTCCAATAGCCCCCTGCAGCTGTCCGGTGCCCTCGCCGTCTCCCTCCGATCCTCCTGGCCCGCCGGCAGTCACTTCCTGTTTCGGTGACAGGAGCTGACAGGCTGGGGACGCAAGTGATTCTTCGCGTTCCCAGACACATTAGCACCCTCTATGCTGCTATATGGTATATGATATATGCTATAGCAGCATAGATGGCGCTAGTGTGGCCAGGAACGCGAAGAATCACTCGCGTCCCCAGCCTGTCAGCTCCTGTCACCGAAACAGGAAGTGGCTGCCGGCGGGGCCAGGAGGATCGGAGGGAGATGGCGAGGGCTATTGGTAGCCCCAGGTGATTAAAACTCATTTTTTTTGTTTGACTTAAGTGTCCCTTTAAAGCGGGAAAATCAGATCTGAATGGGGGAAGGGTGCACATTTGGCTATCTAAATGGGGAAAAGGGGGGGCACATATGGCTATACATATACAGAATTTGTACATTTAACTCCACCCATAACCACGAATATATTTTGATGCGTGGTCATGTGGTCAAAGGTGGGGGTGGGGGGTGGCCACAAAAACTGACTATGTCCCTGGGTGCTGAAAACCCTAGCTACGCCTGAGTGCATGCTTGCCGGAAAAATATGAGTTTGAGGGAGCATGTAAAGATATCAGAAGTTGGAGAGTGACAGAGGTGTTGTGGCAGGGGATTCAAGAGGGGGTGATATTATTATTATTATTTAGTATGTATATAGTGCCGACATCTTCCATAGCAGTGTTCAGAATATGTTGTCTTGTCGTGCAATTATCTTTTTCTCCTGTGTTTTCTCCTAATTGATATTTTCTTTTTTTTTTTTCCATACCTTGTCAATAAAATGCCCTTTAAACCCCCAGCAAGCCAGAACATACTCAGACTAATTGGTACTTTTTCACCTACTTTTTGGTGCTTTTTCAACTTTTTTTTAATTTTTTTTTTTTTTTTTTTTTTTGCAAATGCTGAAAAGCTACTTTAAAGGAAGTTGAAGACCTACCATCTAGGAGAAAACTGAATTGCATGTGGGCCCATGTTTGGTGCGTTAAGACAGCCAGTTTTGCATACAGTGTGAACAGGCCCATCAGGGTATTTTTATTTAAAGCTTCATGGAATTCTTCTCTAAGAAATAATGTCAGAAGTATGCATGGCCGGATTTATATTTTTTTCGCCCTAGGCCAAGTATATTGGGGCCCCCCTTCCAAGTGCAGCAGTGCACCCCCCTCCCCCGCATTCCACTTGCAGCTTCCTCTCCCATTTGTACCATCCCCTATACTGCAAACCCTTTCATGCACAGTGCTTTTGGACATCAGCTTCCCCTTTTATGTGTTGATCCCGATTTACAGCCCTCTATCGCATGAAGTATTTCATGTCCTGGTGCCACCTCGGGCTACAACCACCCAAGGCCCTGGCCTTGGTGGCCATTCCAGTAGCATACTTCATGACCATCTTCCTTGTACTGAAGCTATTGATTTTCACAAAGATATGGAAAGCCATTGAGATCCTCTATGTAATATACAAGTGATATGGATATAAACTATTCAGCTGTATTAATATTTTCAACATTTTCATCCTTGTCTTCCAGAACTTGCAGATGCCGTTCCAGGACAACAGACTTCTTATGCTGCAATATTAAGAAGAAAATCAGAAAGCTCCTCACTTCTGTATAACTCCAAGACCAGGCCGAGGAATGGCAGCCCTTTAATGGAGTCCTATGGCCAACCGCTGCTGCCTGGGAGGGAAAGAACCAGACCCTACAGCACCCCCACAAACCTCTACCAATTGTCAGATGACTTCCGGCAGGAGGACGGTGAGTTACTGCAGCCATAGATAATCCATACTGCCCTCTGTCTGTTTGTACTATCAACTTCATCAGGTCAAAGGGGGCCTCAAACCATGCAATAAAAAGATAGAAAGTTGGGGTGGAGGCACCGGTAATATATTGGTTTTAGAATTTTAAAAAAGATATCGTATCCTGTAGCCACCTTAACCCATTAGCAGGTTCAATAGAGACATCTCATTTGAGATAAGTGCACCTCTTTGACCTCAGTCAGCAGAACTCGTTGTGCTGTACATTCTTGGAATGCTTTGATCTCTCTCTGCTAGCAGAAAATATAGAAACTGAAAGCAGAAGTCCTTCTTTTATTGTCTCACACTGCCCCCTAGAGACCAGTAGCAATAAATACACATTACAGCAGTACTAATTAGAAGCAAGGAAATGTAAAAAGTATGAAATAAAGAAACGTGCTAAAATAACTTGGCCTGGAGGCCTGGCAAGCAAAATCAAAGCGGATACACACGCTTTAGCTTTGGTACCTGTAAAAGTTAGTTGATGTAGGCTACAAGTCTCCAGTCTCAGGATTGGGGGGATGGGGGTGCCTTGCCTGGAGCACCAAAAATGGCCAGAAACAGCCCTGTTTTGGGCCCAATGAGAGTTCAGCAGAAAGACTTACAACATGACTTGCAAGATGAACATTCTGTGTCCGTGGCCAGTTTAGTGTCAATCCACATGGATGCAGTATAAAGCTTGGTATTCAAAAAAAAAAAAAACACTTACGACTGTCTGCCCTGCATGTAATGCATTTTCAACAGCACGCAGACCTTCCAAAGCCAATCTGTCAAAGAGAGGCTCACAGAAGTGCAGATAAGACCAAAACTTAAGTCACATTGATGCAAATCAGCCTCTTAAACATGATTACTATTTGAATAAAGGACCCTTTGCTGAGAGCGTAAGATGTTGATGTTTACCTGCTAAACATTATTAAAATGCATAGATAAATTACTTCTTAAGAACTATAACAAATGTGCACACGCATAATGTAATTAACTGCAAGCTCGGAATAACAATATGAATTTCATTATCGCCAGTTACGAGAGCACCATGTCTTGTTCCATGTCACAAACTCATCGGTAAATACTGCTGCCTCTGCTGGTTGGTTATTATCTGTTCAAAGCAGATTGCTGCAATTTTCCAGGGGAGAAATACAGAACAAGGCTCTCTGTGTAGTGTCCGGAGGAGGCGACAGCAGAGGCCGGCGTAAAAATGCTCATAAGTGCATGAGACTGTCAGCTTGCCTGAAGCTGGGCTTGATTGGACGAATGAGCTGAAAGATGCAGGCCTCCGTTGAGGAATGCCTGCAGAAACGTATTCAGTTTTTAGCTACAAGGAAAAAGGCACGAATAATAAACCTCCACAAATATGTAGGCTATTAAACTTGTATAAGCAGGTACAGAGAGCAGAGGTGACACAGAGGGGGACACTGGAGGCACAGGGGGGCACAGAGGAAAGATATGGCACAATGTTCCGACTTAAAGGAAACCAGAGATGAACGCTTTCGCACAAAATGAATTTAAGTATTTATATAGCACCAACATATTACACAGCGCTGTACATAGTATATTGTCTTGTCACTAACTGTCCCTCAGAGGGGCTCACAATTTAGTCCCTACCATAGTCTTATGTATGTATCGTGTAGTGCATGTATGGTCTAGGGCCAATTTTTTGGGGGCAAGCCAATTAACTTATCTGTATGTTTTTGGGAGGAAATCAGAGTGCCCGGAGGAAACCCACACAGACTCAGGGAAAACATACAAACTCCATGCAGATGTTGACCTGGCTGGGATTCAAACCAGCGACCCATCGCTTGCAAGGCGAGAGCGCTAACCACTACGCCACCGTGCTGTCCTAAAATAAATAAATAAATAAACAAAAAAAAAAACATATCCCACGATAGATTTAACAAAATAAATACTATACCTGGTATTTTCGCCGCTATGGTGTGTCATTTTTTTGTGTTTTTGGTTTTTTTTTAATAAAACTCCATGCAAAACACAGTTTATCAGAAAAGCATATAAATTAGTGGGCTGTGTGCAAAATGAAATCACAATATCTAAAAACCTCTTATGACTAACAAATATAGATTTAAAAACCAAAGTTTTTTCAATATACCCTTACATTAGCAGCTCCTCCCATCTCATCACAACTCTCTGTGATGCTGCAAGTATACAGAACAGGAAAGCAGAGCCATACGGGGGCAGGCTTGGGCTTGAAAAGACACCAGAGAAGACAGACTCAGCTATCATGATTCCTGAGCAAAGCCAGACTGAATGCTCAGTCGGGGATTTTATCAGGGCTTATTACAAGCAGGCTGAGCAGTGAAGGATTAAACAGAGAGCAGGATAGGTGTTTTCTCTAATATATTCTCTGATATATATGGTAAATACATGAGGGTGCTTCATCTCTGGTTCACTTTAAGAACAGATTCAGGTTAAGAACGAACCTACAGTCCCTATCTCGTTCGTTACCGTGGACTACCTGTATACATGTTTTTAAAGTGAACTGAGCTCTTGCACACAACAGAAAGATAACATAGAGAAATCCACTCTGTATGTATTTAGAGAGTTTAGCATCTCTAATCTCCCCTCATCTGTGACTAATCACTAGTGTAATTTGAACTCTCAGCTGTGTCAGCTCAGGAATGTCTGCAGCCTCGGCAGAGCAGTTAATTTGTGTTTACCCTATACCTGCTTCCATGAAAGCAGGAAATAAATACATTCTGCAGATTTATTGCAGGATTTCTATCAGCTGTAACAAAGAAATGCTTTTCTTTTAAAGGTTATTATGCTGTTGCTTATCTTTTAGAGCAGAAAGGAAGTTCTGAGTTCAGGTCCGCTTAAACAGAATTTTCATCCTCCTTCAAGACATTCTCCAGTCCCCATTATCAACCCCATTGCACAGTTAATATTCAATGAATTAAACTAAAATATGAACTGCTGTTCGAATGAAAAAGAGAGACATTTCTGGCAGGCCTCACCCTGCTGTCAGATTTGAGTCTGGAGATCAGACAGCTCAAGATGGCAATAAGAACGTTCCTCCCAAAACATGACAGCCGCACTCATTATAAGTAATACAACTTTACAAGATGGATTAAATTAGAATTACCCGAAATGTCGAGTTTGATAAAAGGTGGCAGTTATTTCATGGCATGTAAGTGAAATGTATAAGCCAAAAGGTCTCCTATTACCATCCAACTCCGAGAAGGTGGGAAGATCGATTGACGGCAGACGGAGAAGAAATGATAGGAAACACACTTTAAATAAAGCATGAATAAAATCCAAACACCCACCCGCCACATGGATTGTGTTCCCTTATTTGCCTTATTTCACCTTGTTTAACATTTTAAAAAACTTAGATGTAGTTTTTCCTCTTTTGTGGGGTCCCTCATGGGCACCAACATTCCACCAATTCCCAACACTCTACATCCATCAGCTTCATACGGCTTAGCTAAAATAGGTGGTCTAATGAACGTCTTTTAGGGGACAGGGCTCCTCGTGGGCAGGTCTGCCTTGCCCTCAAATTTTATCCAAGGAATTTGGCGAGTGTAGATGGCTTTAGGTGTTACATTTGTTAAAATAGGTTTTACATAGGTTGTCATTTTTTGCATTCTCGGATTGGCCAAGTACTTCTGAGTAAACTCTGCATTCTGTGATGGGTCCATTGTTTCTAAGTTCTGTATTGGGCTAAAATTACAGAGTTTATTTCTGCAGAAATCCATGTTTCTAAGTTCTATTTTCCAATTTCCCAGTTGCGATCAGAAATAATTACTGTACCGAAATGCAGACATTTCAAATCCGAATGAGCAGGTTGGTCTTTAAGATCTGGAAGCTGTGCAGCCAACAAAAGAAGAGGGACAAGTCCATTAAAAAAAGATTACATTTATGCACCCCTCTATCCCCTATGAATAGAAAACATTCTTTTTGAAAAAGCACCCACTTTTTAACGGTTAGCTGGGCACAGGGTGAGTCGAATGACAGCTCAAATCCTCGGCCGTGCTAAATACTATTCCCCCCGAGTCATTGCAACTTGGAGAGAGATGAAATTTGGGGTCAAGGGATGGCTGGATACCCAAATTACACTTACACGGGGCACGCAACATAGCACTAGTTCTATGGTGGCGCCCAGTCTCGGAGCTGAGAGCCATGCGCCAAAACCACTATCTTTGCATTTTAAGCCCAACTCCCAATGATGTGGTTGGCATTTCTTTTTTTTTTTTTTTTTTTTGCTCTGCTGTTTTAGCAATTATCAAAACATTACTTAGACTTTAGCATTAGAGCAGGAGTAGGGAACCTATGGCTCAGGAGCCAGATAGGGCTCTTTTGAAGGCTACATCTGTCTTACAGTTAGGGGTTGATTCACTAACACTGCTTAAGCAGTGCAGCTTAGTGTGACAGCGCAAGTAAAATTTTCAAAGTAGGGATGCTACCGCTGTAGCATGCACTACTAACTTACTTGCGCTCCCCCCAAAATGAACAGCTGCACCAATTGTCCCACTCTGGATCCTGTCAGGTCCACTGACTTTGTAGGATTAGATCCCCGCACTTTGATTGGCCCAATAGGCTGTCTGTCACTTGACAAGCAGCCTATTGGGCCAAAGTGCAGGGATCTCGTCCTACAAAGTGAATCAACCCCAGTCAGCTAGCTAATTGTACAAGCTGTTAGTTGGTATTTCTCCTGTCTGGCTCTCGGGGAAATTGCTGATGTTTCTGAAACCCAAGAGAAGCTGAAGACGTGTCTGACAATTCCGCTGCCTGGAGGATCAACTGTATACACATCACCATGGCAACAGGGACGTGAGCCCTCTGCTGCGCATGCACACTGTCCCAGTTTGAGACATATTGTATGGCTCTCACGGAAATACATTTTAAAGTATGTAGTGTTTATGGCTCTCTCAGTCAAAAAGGTTCCTGACCCCTGCATAAAAGCCATGCAGGTGTCCCTGATGATCTATCCAAGAAAAGGTAAAGATTTTTCATGGAATGGTTGTGCTGGCTACTGATTGGGAAGAAGTTTAATACTGGGTTAACGTCCCTCTTTAAGGGCTGAGTCACACTACAAGAGCTTTTTAAATGCTAGTGATTTTAAAAGCTCTTGCTAATGCAATGCTATGGGGGATTTTTACAAAATCGTATCACCCCAGTGAGAACACACACATAGCATTACATTAGCAAGAGCTTTTAAAATCACAAAGCACCTAGAAAAGCCCGTGTAGTGTGAATGAGCCCTAATCCCCTACATGTTAATTCTGCAGGTATTGTCCTATAGTAGAACCCACTGCATATGACAAATCAGTGTACGGATGATTAAGACAGAGCAGGATCATCCACCAGGCAACCTAGGCAGGTGCTGGGGGCCTAGTGGGTGTCAAGGGGCCCCACCAGCCACCTTCTCTGACCTCTCTCTACTTAAAGTGAACCTCCGGACTAAAAATCTACTCAGCAGAACTGAAAAGGCTTGGTGTTTCTTTAACAGTTTCACAGCATCAGAACTTTGTTTTTCTTACCAAAGCATCATTTTTGCTGCATTTTTATCTAAGCTCCACCCATCAAAGAAAAAAGCCCAGGCTTTTTTCCCTGATGCTGTGCAGAGCATGATGGGATTTCCTATGTTGTTATTCATGTTGCCTAGCAACTGGGAGGGGTGATCAGGACACAGGACAGCTGGAACTGTGTCTCATGCTCCCTGTCACCTCCTTTCAACCAAAAAGATGGCTGCCATCATGAAATCAAACATTTGCCTGTTCTTTTAAAACAGGATGGGTAAGATATTATATTACCTATCTATTTTAATTAACATAACTAATGTAGCTTAATGACAGTATGTTTGTTTAGGCTGGAGTTCCTCTTTAAGCTTACCAAAGACCACAAGGGGGTTCAAATCTACTACCTTGCCTAGAGCCCCATTGCATCTTAAAGGGGAACTTCAGCCTAAACAAACATACTGTCATTAAGTTACATTAGTTATGTTATTTGAAATAGATAGGTAATATAATCTCTTACCCACCCAGTTTTAAAAGAACAGGCAAATGTTTGTGATGTCATGGGGGTAACCATCTTTTTCATGGGGGCAGCCATCTTTTTGGTTGAAAGGAGGTGACAGGGAGCATGAGACACAGTTCCAGCTGTCCTGTGTCCTGATCACCCCTCTCTGCTGCGCGTGCTAGGCTTAAAATCTCAAATTCAAAATAAAAAAAAAAAAAAAATGTGCACCAAAACAGCAGAGGGAGAACAACAACATCAGAAACTCTATCATGCTTTGGAAAGCATCAGGGGAAAAATGCCCGGGCAGTTTTCTTCTGTGCAACTAAAAATGAGTTTTCGGTAAGAAAAACGAAGTTCTGATATTGTGAAACTGTTAAAGAAACACTAAGCCTTTTCAGCGCTGCTGAGTATATTTTGAGTCTGGAGGTTCACTTTAATCCATGTCTGATTATTCACATGGTCAAGATGGAAATACCCTAATGTCCAATATTAGACTTTTGTATGTTTACTTGATATGAAACAGAATTTTCAGGTTATGAAATTAGCCTTCCCTTGCTTATCACTGTGTTTCCCGAGAATATTGCTGTGTTTTTGCTTGTGCTGGAAATACCGTTCGAGTATGCCTCGGAGACCTGTTTAGATATACACAGAACTTGTACTATGTCAGTTCGATATCAATTTATAGCAAAGCTTGGGGGAAATGTTGAGAACGAAAGGCTGTTGGAGTCTAAGTACTACAACCTACAGAATACAAGTGGAGCTTGTTACATTCTATGTTTAAGTGTAGATAAAATGGAAACTCGAGAGAATTGAGATAGAGGTACTTGACAGTTCTCATTTTGAGCCAAAGATACTGAGGTTTGCAATAACAAGGCTTTTAATTACATTATTCTGGAACAAATTGACTTAACATCAGAGTAATGTTTATTTAACATGTGGGTATTGTGATCCAAGTGCTATTAGCTATTTGATATGGGTTTATGCTGGAACTCCGGTTTGTGTCTATCATGAGCCCAACAGTAATTGTCACAGATGTTTAACCCCTTGAGGACCCTAGGCTTACACCCCCCTAGTGACCAGGACATTTTTTACAATTTAGGCCACTGCAGTTTTAAAGAGACTCCGTAACAAAAATTGCATCCTGTTTTTTATCATCCTACAAGTTCCAAAAGCTATTCTAATGTGTTCTGGCTTACTGCAGCACGTTCTACTATCACAATCTCTGTAATAAATCAACTTATCTCTCTCTTGTCAGACTTGTCAGCCTGTGTCTGGAAGGCTGCCAAGTTCTTCAGTGTTGTGGTTCTGTGATCCATCTCCCCCCTCCAGGCCCCTCTCTGCACACTGCTGTGTGTTATTTAGATTAGTGCAGCTTCTCTCTGCTCGATTATCTTTTACAAGCTGGATAAATCCTCCTCTGAGCTGGCTGGGCTTTCACATACTGAGGAATTACATACAGGCAGAGCTGTGTGCACTCTGCAGGAAGAAACAGCCTGACACTTCAGTGGAAGATAGCTGCAGGGGGAAGGAAACACACAAATGATCTCTTGAGATTCAAAAGGAAGGGTGTATACAGCCTGCTTGTGTATGAATGTATTTTCTATGTGTGGACATACTGTACATAACCTACTTCCTGTTTTGGTGGCCATTTTGTTTGTTTATAAACAAACTTTTTAAAACTGTTTTTAACCCCTTTTAATGCGGCGAGGAGCGGCAAAATTGTGACAGAGGGTAATAGGAGATGTCCCCTAACGCACTGGTATGTTTACTTTTGTGCGATTTTAACAATACAGATTCTCTTTAAGACCTCGCTGCAGGGCCGTACAACTAGTGTTGGGCGAACACCTAGATGTTCGGGTTCGCGAACGTTCGCCGAACATCGCCGCGATGTCCGGGTGTTCGACCCGAACTCCGAACATAATGGAAGTCAATGAGGACCCGAACTTTCGTGCTTTGTAAAGCTTCCTTACATGCTACATACCCCAAATTTGCAGGGTATGTGCACCTTGGGTGTGGGTACAAGAGGAAAAAAAATTAGCAAAAAGAGCTTATAGTTTTTGAGAAAATCGATTTTAAAGTTTCAAAGGGAAAACTGTCTTTTAAATGCGGGAAATGTCTGTTTTCTTTGCACAGGTAACATGCTTTTTGTCGGCATGCAGTCATAAATGTAATACATATAAGAGGTTCCAGGAAAAAGGACCGGTAACGTTAACCCAGCAGCAGCACACGTGATGGAACAGGAGGAGGGTGGCGCAGGAGGAGAAGGCCACGCTTTGAGACACAACAACCCAGGCCTTGCATGAGGACAAGAAGCGTGCGGATAGCAATTTGCATTTTGTCGCCATGCAGTCATAAATGTAATACAGATGAGAGGTTCAATAAACAGGGACCGGAAACGCTAACCCATCACAGATGTTCATTGTTCATGTTACTTGGTTGGGGTCCGGGAGTGTTGCGTAGTCGTTTCCAATCCAGGATTGATTCATTTTAATTTGAGTCAGACGGTTTGCATTTTCTGTGGAGAGGCGGATACGCCACCGATCTGTGACGATGCCTCCGGCAGCACTGAAACAGCGTTCCGACATAACGCTGGCTGCCGGGCAAGCCAGCACCTCTATTGCGTACATTGCCAGTTTGTGCCAGGTGTCTAGCTTCGATACCCAATAGTTGAAGGGTGCAGATGGATTGTTCAACACAGCTATGCCATCTGACATGTAGGGATGGTCGGAATGCCAAATTCCAATTCCGCGGTAATTCCGCATTCCGTCATGTACCGATTACCGATTCCGCTTTCCGCTACCAATTTCTGCATTCCAAGGCGGAATTTCCGCCGGAAATCGCGGAAATTCCGCCCGACTTTAACATCAATTTTCTCAAAAACTATAAGGTCTTTTTAAAAACTTTTTTTTGCATCTTGCTCAGAAGGTTCTGTTTAATAAACCCTCAAAATTTGGTGTTTCTAGGACTTACGGGGGCTTTGCCATTAACTGCTAAAGTCGGCGGATTTTTACTGTAATGTAAAATGCAGAAAATAGGCAGATGCAGATTTTCTGCATTTTACATTACAGTAAAAACCCGCCGACTTTAGTGGGTAATAGAAAGCCCCCTTAAGTCCTAGAAACACCAAATTTTCAGCGTTTATTAAACCAAATCTTGTGAACAAGATGCAAAAAAAAAGTTTTCAAAAAGACCTTATAGTTTTTGAGAAAATCGATGTTAAAGTCGGGTGGATTTTCCGCGATTTCCGGCGGAAATTTCCGTGATTTCCGGCGGAAATCCGCCTACGGCACTAGCATTACCGATTTCCGCATTCCGATACGGAAATGCAATTTCCGATCGGAATTTCGGAAATTGCATTTCCGTGGAATCCGAATGAGCATCCCTACTGACATGTAGTCCTTGACCATCTTCTCCAGGCGATCGGTGTTGGAGGTGGATCTGCACCCTTGCTGTTCTGTGTGCTGCTGCATGGGTGTCAGAAAATGTTCCCACTCCAAGGACACTGCCGATACCATTCGCTTTTGGGCACTAGCTGCGGCTTGTGTTGTTTGCTGCCCTCCTGGTCGTCCTGGGTTTGCAGAAGTCAGTCTGTCGGCGTACAACTGGCTAGAGGAGGGGGAGGATGTCAATCTCCTCTCTAAAGTCTCCACAAGGGCCTGCTGGTATTCTTCCATTTTGACCTGTCTGGCTCTTTCTTCAAGCAGTTTTGGAACATTGTGTTTGTACCGTGGATCCAGAAGGGTATAAACCCAGTAATTGGTGTTGTACAGAATGCGCACAATGCGTGGGTCGCGTTCAATGCAGTCCTAGGCCGAAGAGGTCATAGCCTAGGGTCACAAAAACCTGTTAATTTCGGCAATTTCAATGGTGGCGAGTCTGACGTACATAAATCGCAGCAATGGCCGTTAGCAACGTCTGAATCTCACAAAATGTCTCATGCAGGTAGAAGAAATATTGTTAGACTTGGGCTCCAAAGATGGGTTCCCTACATCTCTGTAAACCAGAGTTACAGGGCTCCAAATTTGGTAAAATCCCCCATAGGCTTTCATTGGGCCTCCTATTTACAGTTCCAAAATCTCACATCTTTTCAAAGGGCAATTACTCAGCAGTGGCAAATTTTCTAGCATTGTAGGGACCCTTAGGGGGAACATGACTGGTGAGTTTCGGGCCCCTAGGCCGAAGAGGTCATAGCCTAGGGTCACAAAAACCTGTTTATTTGGGCTATTTCAATGGTAGTGATGGTGACGTACATAAATCTCAGCCATGGCCGTTAGCAACGTCTGAATCTCACGAAATGTCTCATGCAGGTAGAAGACATATTGTTAGACTTGGATTCCAAAGATGGGGTCCCTACATCTCTGCAAACCAGAGTTACAGGGGTCCAACATTGGTAAAATCCCCCATAGGATTTCATTGCCTCCCTATTTCACTTTCAAAAATCTCACATCTTTTCAAAGGGCAATGGCTCAGCAGTGGCACATTTTCTAGCATTGTAGGGACCCTTAGGGGGAACATGACTGGTGAGTTTCGGGCCCCTAGGCCGAAGAGGTCATAGCCTAGGGTCACAAAAACCTGTTTATTTGGGCTATTTCAATGGTAGTGATGGTGACGTACATAAATCTCAGCCATGGCCGTTAGCAACGTCTGAATCTCACGAAATGTCTCATGCAGGTAGAAGACATATTGTTAGACTTGGATTCCAAAGATGGGGTCCCTACATCTCTGCAAACCAGAGTTACAGGGGTCCAAAATTGGTAAAATCCCCCATAGGATTTCATTGCCTCCCTATTTCACTTTCCAAAATCTCACATCTTTTCAAAGGGCAATGGCTCAGCAGTGGCAAATTTTCTAGCATTGTAGGGACCCTTAGGGGGAACATGACTGGTGAGTTTCGGGCCCCTAGGCCGAAGAGGTCATAGCCTAGGGTCACAAAAACCTGTTTATTTGGGCTATTTCAATGGTAGTGATGGTGACGTACATAAATCTCAGCCATGGCCGTTAGCAACGTCTGAATCTCACGAAATGTCTCATGCAGGTAGAAGACATATTGTTAGACTTGGATTCCAAAGATGGGGTCCCTACATCTCTGCAAACCAGAGTTACAGGGGTCCAAAATTGGTAAAATCCCCCATAGGATTTCATTGCCTCCCTATTTCACTTTCAAAAATCTCACATCTTTTCAAAGGGCAATGGCTCAGCAGTGGCACATTTTCTAGCATTGTAGGGACCCTTAGGGGGAACATGACTGGTGAGTTTCGGGCCCCTAGGCCGAAGAGGTCATAGCCTAGGGTCACAAAAACCTGTTTATTTGGGCTATTTCAATGGTAGTGATGGTGACGTACATAAATCTCAGCCATGGCCGTTAGCAACGCCTGAATCTCACGAAATGTCTCATGCAGGTAGAAGACATATTGTTAGACTTGGATTCCAAAGATGGGGTCCCTACATCTCTGCAAACCAGAGTTACAGGGGTCCAAAATTGGTAAAATCCCCCATAGGATTTAATTGCCTCCCTATTTCACTTTCCAAAATCTCACATCTTTTCAAAGGGCAATGGCTCAGCAGTGGCAAATTTTCTAGCATTGTAGGGACCCTTAGGGGGAACATGACTGGTGAGTTTCGGGCCCCTAGGCCGAAGAGGTCATAGCCTAGGGTCACACAAACCTGTTTATTTGGGCTATTTCAATGGTAGTGATGGTGACGTACATAAATCTCAGCCACGGCCGTTAGCAACGTCTGAATCTCACAAAATGTCTCATGCAGGTAGAAGACATATTGTTAGACTTGGATTCCAAAGATGGGGTCCCTACATCTCTGCAAACCAGAGTTACAGGGGTCCAAAATTGGTAAAATCCCCCATAGGATTTCATTGCCTCCCTATTTCACTTTCCAAAATCTCACATCTTTTCAAAGGGCAATGGCTCAGCAGTACCAAATTTTCTAGCATTGTAGGGACCCTTAGGGGGAACATGACTGGTGAGTTTCGGGCCCCTAGGCCGAAGAGGTCATAGCCTAGGGTCACAAAAACCTGTTTATTTGGGCTATTTCAATGGTAGTGATGGTGACGTACATAAATCTCAGCCATGGCCGTTAGCAACGTCTGAATCTGACGAAATGTCTCATGCAGGTAGAAGACATATTGTTAGACTTGGATTCCAAAGATGGGGTCCCTACATCTCTGCAAACCAGAGTTACAGGGGTCCTAAATTGGTAAAATCCCCCATAGGATTTCATTGCCTCCCTATTTCACTTTCCAAAATCTCACATCTTTTCAAAGGGCAATGGCTCAGCAGTACCAAATTTTCTAGCATTGTAGGGACCCTTAGGGGGAACATGACTGGTGAGTTTCGGGCCCCTAGGCCGAAGAGGTCATAGCCTAGGGTCACAAAAACCTGTTTATTTGGGCTATTTCAATGGTAGTGATGGTGACGTACATAAATCTCAGCCATGGCCGTTAGCAACGTCTGAATTTCACGAAATGTCTCATGCAGGTAGAAGACATATTGTTAGACTTGGATTCCAAAGATGGGGTCCCTACATCTCTGCAAACCAGAGTTACAGGGGTCCAAAATTGGTAAAATCCCCCATAGGATTTCATTGCCTCCCTATTTCACTTTCCAAAATCTCACATCTTTTCAAAGGGCAATGGCTCAGCAGTACCAAATTTTCTAGCATTGTAGGGACCCTTAGGGGGAACATGACTGGTGAGTTTTGGGCCCCTAGGCCGAAGAGGTCATAGCCTAGGGTCACAAAAACCTGTTTATTTGGGCTATTTCAATGGTAGTGATGGTGACGTACATAAATCTCAGCCATGGCCGTTAGCAACGTCTGAATCTGACGAAATGTCTCATGCAGGTAGAAGACATATTGTTAGACTTGGATTCCAAAGATGGGGTCCCTACATCTCTGCAAACCAGAGTTACAGGGGTCCAAAATTGGTAAAATCCCCCATAGGATTTAATTGCCTCCCTATTTCACTTTCCAAAATCTCACATCTTTTCAAAGGGCAATGGCTCAGCAGTGGCAAATTTTCTAGCATTGTAGGGACCCTTAGGGGGAACATGACTGGTGAGTTTCGGGCCCCTAGGCCGAAGAGGTCATAGCCTAGGGTCACACAAACCTGTTTATTTGGGCTATTTCAATGGTAGTGATGGTGACGTACATAAATCTCAGCCATGGCCATTAGCAACGTCTGAATCTCACAAAATGCCTCATGCAGGTAGAAGACATATTGTTAGACTTGGATTCCAAAGATGGGGTCCCTACATCTCTGCAAACCAGAGTTACAGGGGTCCAAAATTGGTAAAATCCCCCATAGGATTTCATTGCCTCCCTATTTCACTTTCCAAAATCTCACATCTTTTCAAAGGGCAATGGCTCAGCAGTACCAAATTTTCTAGCATTGTAGGGACCCTTAGGGGGAACATGACTGGTGAGTTTCGGGCCCCTAGGCCGAAGAGGTCATAGCCTAGGGTCACAAAAACCTGTTTATTTGGGCTATTTCAATGGTAGTGATGGTGACGTACATAAATCTCAGCCATGGCCGTTAGCAACGTCTGAATCTCACGAAATGTCTCATGCAGGTAGAAGACATATTGTTAGACTTGGATTCCAAAGATGGGGTCCCTACATCTCTGCAAACCAGAGTTACAGGGGTCCAAAATTGGTAAAATCCCCCATAGGATTTCATTGCCTCCCTATTTCACTTTACAAAATCTCACATCTTTTCAAAGGGCAATGGCTCAGCAGTACCAAATTTTCTAGCATTGTAGGGACCCTTAGGGGGAACATGACTGGTGAGTTTCGGGCCCCTAGGCCAAAGAGGTCATAGCCTAGGGTCACAAAAACCTGTTTATTTGGGCTATTTCAATGGTAGTGATGGTGACGTACATAAATCTCAGCCATGGCCGTTAGCAACGTCTGAATCTGACGAAATGTCTCATGCAGGTAGAAGACATATTGTTAGACTTGGATTCCAAAGATGGGGTCCCTACATCTCTGCAAACCAGAGTTACAGGGGTCCTAAATTGGTAAAATCCCCCATAGGATTTCATTGCCTCCCTATTTCACTTTCCAAAATCTCACATCTTTTCAAAGGGCAATGGCTCAGCAGTGGCAAATTTTCTAGCATTGTAGGGACCCTTAGGGGGAACATGACTGGTGAGTTTCGGGCCCCTAGGCCGAAGAGGTCATAGCCTAGGGTCACACAAACCTGTTTATTTGGGCTATTTCAATGGTAGTGATGGTGACGTACATAAATCTCAGCCATGGCCGTTAGCAACGTCTGAATCTGACGAAATGTCTCATGCAGGTAGAAGACATATTGTTAGACTTGGATTCCAAAGATGGGGTCCCTACATCTCTGCAAACCAGAGTTACAGGGGTCCAAAATTGGTAAAATCCCCCATAGGATTTAATTGCCTCCCTATTTCACTTTCCAAAATCTCACATCTTTTCAAAGGGCAATGGCTCAGCAGTGGCAAATTTTCTAGCATTGTAGGGACCCTTAGGGGGAACATGACTGGTGAGTTTCGGGCCCCTAGGCCGAAGAGGTCATAGCCTAGGGTCACAAAAACCTGTTTATTTGGGCTATTTCAATGGTAGTGATGGTGACGTACATAAATCTCAGCCATGGCCGTTAGCAACGTCTGAATCTCACAAAATGTCTCATGCAGGTAGAAGACATATTGTTAGACTTGGATTCCAAAGATGGGGTCCCTACATCTCTGCAAACCAGAGTTACAGGGGTCCAAAATTGGTAAAATCCCCCATAGGCTTTCATTGCCTCCCTATTTCACTTTCCAAAATCTCACATCTTTTCAAAGGGCAATGGCTCAGCAGTACCAAATTTTCTAGCATTGTAGGGACCCTTAGGGGGGAACATGACTGGTGAGTTTCGGGCCCCTAGGCCGAAGAGGTCATAGCCTAGGGTCACAAAAACCTGTTTATTTGGGCTATTTCAATGGTAGTGATGGTGACGTACATAAATCTCAGCCATGGCCGTTAGCAACGTCTGAATCTGACGAAATGTCTCATGCAGGTAGAAGACATATTGTTAGACTTGGATTCCAAAGATGGGGTCCCTACATCTCTGCAAACCAGAGTTACAGGGGTCCTAAATTGGTAAAATCCCCCATAGGATTTCATTGCCTCCCTATTTCACTTTCCAAAATCTCACATCTTTTCAAAGGGCAATGGCTGAGCAGTGGCAAATTTTCTAGCATTGTAGGGACCCTTAGGGGGAACATGACTGGTGAGTTTCGGGCCCCTAGGCCGAAGAGGTCATAGCCTAGGGTCACACAAACCTGTTTATTTGGGCTATTTCAATGGTAGTGATGGTGACGTACATAAATCTCAGCCATGGCCGTTAGCAACGTCTGAATCTGACGAAATGTCTCATGCAGGTAGAAGACATATTGTTAGACTTGGATTCCAAAGATGGGGTCCCTACATCTCTGCAAACCAGAGTTACAGGGGTCCAAAATTGGTAAAATCCCCCATAGGATTTAATTGCCTCCCTATTTCACTTTCCAAAATCTCACATCTTTTCAAAGGGCAATGGCTCAGCAGTGGCAAATTTTCTAGCATTGTAGGGACCCTTAGGGGGAACATGACTGGTGAGTTTCGGGCCCCTAGGCCGAAGAGGTCATAGCCTAGGGTCACAAAAACCTGTTTATTTGGGCTATTTCAATGGTAGTGATGGTGACGTACATAAATCTCAGCCATGGCCGTTAGCAACGTCTGAATCTCACAAAATGTCTCATGCAGGTAGAAGACATATTGTTAGACTTGGATTCCAAAGATGGGGTCCCTACATCTCTGCAAACCAGAGTTACAGGGGTCCAAAATTGGTAAAATCCCCCATAGGCTTTCATTGCCTCCCTATTTCACTTTCCAAAATCTCACATCTTTTCAAAGGGCAATGGCTCAGCAGTACCAAATTTTCTAGCATTGTAGGGACCCTTAGGGGGGAACATGACTGGTGAGTTTCGGGCCCCTAGGCCGAAGAGGTCATAGCCTAGGGTCACAAAAACCTGTTTATTTGGGCTATTTCAATGGTAGTGATGGTGACGTACATAAATCTCAGCCATGGCCGTTAGCAACGTCTGAATCTGACGATATGTCTCATGCAGGTAGAAGACATATTGTTAGACTTGGATTCCAAAGATGGGGTCCCTACATCTCTGCAAACCAGAGTTACAGGGGTCCTAAATTGGTAAAATCCCCCATAGGATTTCATTGCCTCCCTATTTCACTTTCCAAAATCTCACATCTTTTCAAAGGGCAATGGCTCAGCAGTGGCAAATTTTCTAGCATTGTAGGGACCCTTAGGGGGAACATGACTGGTGAGTTTCGGGCCCCTAGGCCGAAGAGGTCATAGCCTAGGGTCACACAAACCTGTTTATTTGGGCTATTTCAATGGTAGTGATGGTGACGTACATAAATCTCAGCCATGGCCGTTAGCAACGTCTGAATCTCACAAAATGCCTCATGCAGGTAGAAGACATATTGTTAGACTTGGATTCCAAAGATGGGGTCCCTACATCTCTGCAAACCAGAGTTACAGGGGTCCAAAATTGGTAAAATCCCCCATAGGATTTCATTGCCTCCCTATTTCACTTTCCAAAATCTCACATCTTTTCAAAGGGCAATGGCTCAGCAGTACCAAATTTTCTAGCATTGTAGGGACCCTTAGGGGGAACATTACTGGTGAGTTTCGGGCCCCTAGGCCGAAGAGGTCATAGCCTAGGGTCACAAAAACCTGTTTATTTGGGCTATTTCAATGGTAGTGATGGTGACGTACATAAATCTCAGCCATGGCCGTTAGCAACGTCTGAATCTCACGAAATGACTCATGCAGGTCGAAGACATATTGTTAGACTTGGATTCCAAAGATGGGGTCCCTACATCTCTGCAAACCAGAGTTACAGGGGTCCTAAATTGGTAAAATCCCCCATAGGATTTCATTGCCTCCCTATTTCACTTTCCAAAATCTCACATCTTTTCAAAGGGCAATGGCTCAGCAGTACCAAATTTTCTAGCATTGTAGGGACCCTTAGGGGGAACATGACTGGTGAGTTTCGGGCCCCTAGGCCGAAGAGGTCATAGCCTAGGGTCACAAAAACCTGTTTATTTGGGCTATTTCAATGGTAGTGATGGTGACGTACATAAATCTCAGCCATGGCCGTTAGCAACGTCTGAATCTGACGAAATGTCTCATGCAGGTAGAAGACATATTGTTAGACTTGGATTCCAAAGATGGGGTCCCTACATCTCTGCAAACCAGAGTTACAGGGGTCCAAAATTGGTAAAACCCCCTAGGATTTATTTGCCTCCCTATTTCACTTTCCAAAATCTCACATCTTTTCAAAGGGCAATGGCTCAGCAGTGGCAAATTTTCTAGCATTGTAGGGACCCTTAGGGGGAACATGACTGGTGAGTTTCGGGCCCCTAGGCCGAAGAGGTCATAGCCTAGGGTCACACAAACCTGTTTATTTGGGCTATTTCAATGGTAGTGATGGTGACGTACATAAATCTCAGCCATGGCCGTTAGCAACGTCTGAATCTGACGAAATGTCTCATGCAGGTAGAAGACATATTGTTAGACTTGGATTCCAAAGATGGGGTCCCTACATCTCTGCAAACCAGAGTTACAGGGGTCCAAAATTGGTAAAATCCCCCCATAGGATTTCATTGCCTCCCTATTTCACTTCACAAAATCTCACATCTTTTCAAAGGGCAATGGCTCAGCAGTACCAAATTTTCTAGCATTGTAGGGACCCTTAGGGGGAACATGACTGGTGAGTTTCGGGCCCCTAGGCCGAAGAGGTCATAGCCTAGGGTCACAAAAACCTGTTTATTTGGGCTATTTCAATGGTAGTGATGGTGACGTACATAAATCTCAGCCATGGCCGTTAGCAACGTCTGAATCTGACGAAATGTCTCATGCAGGTAGAAGACATATTGTTAGACTTGGATTCCAAAGATGGGGTCCCTACATCTCTGCAAACCAGAGTTACAGGGGTCCTAAATTGGTAAAATCCCCCATAGGATTTCATTGCCTCTCTATTTCACTTTCCAAAATCTCACATCTTTTCAAAGGGCAATGGCTCAGCAGTACCAAATTTTCTAGCATTGTAGGGACCCTTAGGGGGATCATGACTGGTGAGTTTTGCCACTGCTGAGCCATTGCCCTTTGAAATGGTGTGAGATTTTGGAACGGTAAATAGGAGGCCCAATGAAAGCCTATGGGGGATTTTACCAATTTTGGAGCCCTGTAACTCTGGTTTGCAGAGATGTAGGGACCCCATCTTTGGAATATGGCCGAACAGTTTGGCCGAACACCATCAGGTGTTCGGCCGAACTCGAACATCACCCGAACAGGGTGATGTTCTGCAGAACCCGAACAGTGGCGAACACTGTTCGCCCAACACTACGTACAACTTAGCACAGAAGTGATCCTCCCTTTTCTGACCACCAACAGAGATTTCTGTTGGTGGGCTCTGATCCCTGCTGGCATGTTTATTTATTTATTTGTATTTTTTAAAAATAAATATTACTTTTTTTTTTTTAATACCCGGGCCTCCCTCTCTCCCTCCCCCCGCCAGCCAATCACAGCGATCGGCTGACATAGGTATCAGCCTATGACAGCCGATCACTTCTGTGCCTCCCAGGGGAACAGCTGTGTTACACGGCTGTCCCCAGTATAGTGCTGCTGTAGATCGCAGCGCTGTACAATGTAAAAAGGCAATGTTTTCGCCTTCTAACAGTCTCCTAGTGGCGATTGCCGCTGGGAGACTGATGACGGATGCCGCCACATCCACGACAATTGGCGTGGAGCGGTCGGCAAGCAGTTAATGTCCAGCTAAAATAAAATTTTAACAAAGCAAAATATTACACAGCCACCTGAGTCATTTGGTTCAGGTGGCACCGGTGCCTTGTCAATATGCAGAGTAACTACAATGGAGGTTTCTACCTCTACTATTACCATGCAGCAGCGTCTCTCTGTAGACTCCTGATGCATGTCATGTGACATTAGGTGCCTATGGGGAGATGCTGCTGCACGGTGATAGGCTGAAGCGCAGAAGAGGAGAGGACATAGCGACGGTCAAGCTAATTGTGCAAAGCTGTGACCACTCTGTTTATTAAGATGGGGAGGGGGATGGTACACTGTATCTGACTGGCCATACTTTTTTATGGATGAGAGGATGGGGAGACCGATACTGTATGCATTTCTGTTTGCATTTTATGAAATAAATTATAATATTACCCGAAATTTTGCATTACGATTTTGCATTGTAATTGCAAATTACAATACAAAATTACGTTTATGTGAAATGTGTCCTCATCACTATTGTTTATATTTGCTTGGCAACCTGATAGCTATAAGAATCTGCTTTGTTCAATGTTCAGTTTGATCATCCTTTAAATTCTTTACACCACTGATCCAGATACAGACCTGAGTGGGGTAACCAGGCTAGTTATCCGCATAAGCTAGAAACGGCAACTTTTTTTTCACTTATTCCATGCAGTTTACTCTACATACAGTACTATCTATGCTGTACTTGGTTCCTGGTGTACCTGTGTTGTTTTTACTTCTAAATGATGATGGATACTCTAGTCCACTCACTGTACACCCTAAACCTGCCTATTGCAATGAATCAATTGTGCAGCATTAAGCAATTAAAGCAGACCTAACCCAAAACTTCCTCTCTGTTCTAAAAGATAAGCAACAGCATAATAACTTTTAAAGAAAACATTTATTTGTAACAGCTTACAGAACTCCTGCATTAAAACTGCAGTATCTACTTCCTGGTTTCATGGGAGCACAGAAAGAGTTAACCTCCTGTGTTTACAGATTAGCACATAACTCGGCACACCCACAGCACAGAGCTGACAGCTCAAATTACTCTTGCTGCTAAGGGAAAATTAGACAGGCTGTTTTCTCTAAATACACACGGTGGATTTTTCTGGGTTTTCCTGGTCTTCTGTGCAAGAGTTTAGGTCCGCTTTAAAGGACAACTGAAGTGAGTAGGATATGGAGGCTGCCATATTTATTTTCTGTTAAACATAAACAATACCAGCTGCCTGGCAGCCCTGCTGACCCTCTGCTTTTAATAATTTTAGCCATAGACCATGAACAAGCATGCAGCAGAAAAGGTGTTTCTGACATTATTGTCAGATCTGACAAGATTATCTGCATGCTTATTTCTGGTGTGATTCAGACATCACTGCAGCCAAATAGATCAGCAGGGTTGCCAGGCAACTGGTATTGTTTAAAAGAAAATGCACATTTTTTCTTACTACAGTTTTCCTTCCAAGGAAACCTGTCGCGGCCAGTCTGCGCAAGAAAAGTGAGTCCTCTACGTATTTCTCAAGCGGCTGCCGCAGAGATACGTAGAGGGCACACTTTTCTTACGCAGACTGGCGCAAATGACAGAACTTAAGGGACCCGGTACCGGCGCTGGAGAAGAGTGAGAACGGCAGCGTGGGAGTGATCCGCGGGCATGGGACTGGAGGAAGCCCCAGGTATTTTAAAAAAACTTTTTTTATCACAGCTCTGGCAGTGGCATACCTAGGGCATTTAAAACCTGCTGCTGGGTATAAAAAAAAGGAAAGGAGCGAATACGGCATATGGCTAGTATAGTGCTCCCCTGCGGCCGCCGCTGCTGTTACCTTAGCTGGTGGCCGCTTCCTTATATTCCCTTCTCCTGTGTACTATTTGGATTCACATCAGTGCGCTCCATGGCTGCTGTGATGAGGCAGCTTCCTGTAGCGGGGATCGCCGTTGCCAGGGGAACCGCTCTCCTGCTTTTGCCTCATCACAGCAGCCGCGGTTTGCGCTGCTGTGAATCCAAATAGCACGCAATGGAAGGGAATATAAGGAAGTGGCCGCCAGCTAAGGTAACAGCAGCGGCAGCCACGGGGGATCGGAGGGGGGGGCAACTGCAAATGCCCCACGGACCAGCAGTGGGCTGCGGACCGGTGGTTGGGGACCCCCGCTCTATATGCTTCCCGGAAGCGATCAGTACGCTTCCAGGGCTAAAAAAATAAATAAATCTCATTGTGGCCATCTTGTGGCCAAATAGTAAAACTACATCTACATACATTTTTTTTTACAAAATAAACCCACATTATTACATTTAAAATTAACTGTTTACCTCCCACACCAAAAATTACCCAAATAACATTTTTAATGAAAAAATTACAATTAAATAATAAATAAATTGTTACCTAAGGGTCTGAACTTTTTTTTAATATGCAGGTAAAGAGGGTATATTGCAAACATTTTTTAAATTATAAGCTTGTAAATAGTGATGAACGCAAAACTGAAAAAATGCACCTTTATTTCCAAATAAAATATTGGCGCCATACATTGTGATAGGATCCAACACGAAAGGTCCACAGCACCACGTCAGTGATATATAGCTCTTTTATTGATTAAAAAGACAAAGAGATAGCCATAACAGTGACAGATGCTGTTTCGGACAAGGTCCTTCCTCGAGCTGTATCAGGCTCTCTCTCTACAGTTGAAGAAGGATCTTGTCCGAAACAGCGTCTGTCGCTGTTATGGCTTTCTCTTTGTCTTTTTAATCAATAAAAGAGCTATATATCACTGACGTGGTGCTGTGGACCTTTCGTGTTGGATTCTACTTGATCCACCTAGGGCTACTGGGTCTATCCACTCTAGCACACGTCTGTCCCCATTTGGGTACTTGTCTATCCAGTTTATACATTGTGATAGGGACATAATTTAAATGGTGTAATAACCGGGATAAATGGGCAAATAAAATACATAGGTTTTAATGATGGTAGCATGTATTATTTTAAAGCTATCATGGGTGAAAACTGAGAAATAATGAATTTCTTGCATTTTTTTCTTAATATTCCTGTTAAAATGCATTTAGAAAAAAAATAATTCTTAGCAAAATGTAAAACCCAATGAAAGCCTAATTGGTGGTGGAAAAAAACAAGATATAGATTAATTCATTGTGATAATTAGTGATAAAGTTATTGGTGAATGAATGGGAGGTGAAAATTGCTATGATGCATAAAGGGAAAAATACCCGTGGGCTGAAATGGTTAAAGTGGCAGGACCCGCAGGGGCCCAGGGCAGGACGAGTGTAGCTCTCATCATTCATTGCCAATTAGCAGGCATAATTTCATAATGCTCGCTATGCTACTCTGATAAGGCACGTTAACTCTGAAAAGTCATGTTAACTCTGACAGGGCATATTAACTCTGATAAGGCACGCTATTTGTTATAGTGAATCAACCCCCATGTCACATGTCGCTTCAGGTATACGTTAAGAAAACTGAGCTATTGCCCAAAATGTCTCCTGTGCTCTGTTTAAACTGTTCCATCATGCTGCAAGACAAGGGATTTAACCCAATGCTACAGTATGAGCCACCTACTTGATTTTTCCTGTGCTTGGCACTAAATACTGCTGTGGACCACAGTGGATGAGGG
This sequence comes from Hyperolius riggenbachi, assembly GCF_040937935.1. NCBI lineage: Eukaryota > Metazoa > Chordata > Amphibia > Anura > Hyperoliidae > Hyperolius > Hyperolius riggenbachi. Next base: position 63,062,158 of record NC_090647.1, read on the forward strand.
TGTTCCTGCAATTTAGTGATAAGGGAAACTGCTCTTGCCTGTTGTTTTTTTGTTTTTTGTTTTGTTCTTTTTTTGTTTTTACTTTTATTTACAATGTCAGGTTCCCCAATACAGCACTAGAATAATAAGATGCCAAGAATTGTTTCACCCGGACCAATAAAAGGCACCCTTTTTCACACTTATAAAAAGCTCCTTCTAGTTTAAAATGGCGAACCTCGGGTTAAAAAAGACACACTTACCTTAGAAAAGGGAAGCCTCTAGATCAGGGGTCCCCAAACTTTTTTGGTCAAGGGCCAGGTCAACATACTTCAGACTGCTGGGAGGCCAGAACATACATAACATTATGTTGAAAACCATTACATTGAATCTAGGTATTGATTCCCCCCAATCATGCCCGGAGGAGACCTCCCAGCAGCAGCAATTCAGTCATGCGGCACCCAAAGGACGTCTTTGTGCACCAGACAGTGAAGCATACCCAGTTGACAATCTGCCATTCAGTTAGACAGCAGTGTCACCTGATGCAGTATTGGATTGGAAGCCAGTGAATAACTGGTCACTGGCTTCTACAGTATGTGGATGGATGATCAGTGGCGTAGCTAAGGAGCTGTGGGCCCCGATACAAGTTTTACAATGGGGCTCCCCAAGCACTCTATACATAACAATTGATATGGCACACCAAATCCTGCCAATGGTAACTACAGTGCCAGAGGTGCAAGAAGGGGATAGGGAACAGCTTGTTAATGATTACCACTATTCAAAGCATCTATAAAAGTGATTATTATGAGCACAGGACCAATAGAGAGCTAATACTGTAGTTGAGGGAGGGCCCTTGCGGTGGCTACCTCTGCACCCCCTATTGCTATGCCCCTGTGGATGATGCCAGCACTGCTATTCTATATGCGGGCCGCCAATATTTATGGTGCAGTCAGTGGGCCACATCTATAAGTTATACATTTTGTGTTTGGGGGCCACTGAAAAAGCCTCAGGGGGCCGCATTCGGCCCACAGGCTGTAGTTTGAGGTCCACTGCTCTAGATTTTATAGAAACTGCCTCTAGTGCCTCATTGCTGACTCCCCCTGAAGACATTCGACAAGGGCATGTTGGTTTGAAAATTGGGGCAAAAATTTTCTGTGTGTCAGCTCACATTTGTTTTGTACCTGTTGGTTGATTTGCATTGCGGAAAGTCCTGTTGCATGCATTTTTCTGCATATTGGGACAGATCTAGACATAAAATTAATAAACGTCAATGGAAATTAGGAAAAATGCATTTTGTATCCATATTACCAGAAGCACAGGTTGAGAAGTTCCTGATAGTTTTACACCAACTTGGATGTACTGTATGTCGTGAGGAGCAGAGAGGAAGAGAGTGCAGCTTAACTAGACAGTATTTCTTCAGCAAATTAGGCAGAATTTCTCAAAAATTGCCCCTGAATACCCTAGGCAATTCTTAAAGATGGAAAACCTCATAACTGGTGCAAGAGTTATCTGACAAGGTGACCCTGATTATACAAATGCCCATGACTGGATTTCTGGAAAGGCCATATAGGCCCAGGTCTTGGGAGACTCCTACCCAAGGGGGCAACTGAATACAAAAGTGGAGTTACTGCAAACAGAACAGGAGGCTACAAATTTTGGAGAGCAAAACATTAAATAGAAGAAATGCTACCCAAGGAAGCTACATATGAAGTAGAGGGGCTGCTGCACATGGATATTATACATGGGCTGGAAGGGGGGGGGGGGGTTGCACATGGAATGGAAAGGGGTGCTGCCCATGGAATGGAAGGGGGGAGCTGCTCATGGAAATGGAGGGAGATGCTGGTAGGGAAGTGTCCTAAGGGCGAAAAAATAAAACTGGCCTTGAAAATGCCACCCTCAGTTCTAAAAAATTCACCACAAGCAAAAATAGCCAAAACTCTCACAAAGAAATATCAGATCCAAAAACAAAACTACCGTTACTTCCTCATCTCTACAATCCACAAAAAGAAACTTTACTCCCACGGGAAGAAGCTGTCATCAAAACCGTCATCTCCAGCCCTTGAAATCAGACAGAAAATGCATTACAGAGCAGATACCAACAGATGAAAACAGATGACAGTGAGGGACCATAAGGGACATCGATGAAGTGTGACAAAGTGTAATAGGAAACGTTAAAATGTGCAATATTTTACCACAGGAATTAGTTATGATAAATTCTATATCTGCATTTAAAGGAGCATTGGATGCTTACCTTGCATTGATGGGCATACGCAGCTGTAATTTCTAGGTCATTCCAAGCTGTGGGAGTTGATCCAGGGATTCTATCTGATTGTCACCTGGAGCCGGGAAGGTATTTTTTTCCACTTAAAGAGACTCTGAAGTCTCCTAAAAATGAGGTTTTTACTTTAAAAACCTCTTTAACATAATTGCCCCTCCTAAAACGCTGCATCCCCGCGGCTGAAAATACCATAAATCACCCCTAAATCCCCTGGCAAAATCCACGACTTTCTTGGTGGTGCATTTTGCTGTCCTAAGGAGGCAGAGCTTTGGGCTGTAGCTCTGCCTCCATGCGCGTCAATCAGTGCTGATCGCCACCTCTCGCCCGCCCCTCTCGGTGAAGGAAGACTGAGAGGGGCGGGGAGAGGCGGCAATCCGCGCTGATGGAAGCGTGTAGAGGCAGAGCTACAGCCAAAAGCTCTGCCTCTATGCGGAAAGAGCCCTGCGATGTCCCCCAGGTAAATTGGGGTGATTTATAGCATTTTCAGCCGTGGGATGCAGCGTTTTAGGAGGGGCAATTATGTTAACCACTTGAGGACCCACCCTTTACCCCCCCTTAAGGACCAGCTCTGTTTTAGCTGATCTGTGCTGGGTAGGCTGTGCAGCCCCCAGCACAGATCAAGGTGCAGGCAGAGCGACCAGATCGCCCCCCTTTTTTCCCCACTAGGGGGATGATGTGCTGGGGGGGTCTGATCTCTCCTGCCTGCCTGGGTGTTGCGGGGGGGGCACCTCAAAGCCCCCCTCCGCGGCGAAATTCCCCCCCTCCCTTTCCTCCCTCCCTTCCCTGGAGATCCGAGGCTGCACAGGAACGGATCTGTCCTGTGCAGCCTCTAACAGGCTCCTGCCTGTCATGTGACTGCGATCCCTGGCCGCTGATTGGCCGGGGACCGCTGATCTGGTACAACGCTGCTACTGTTAGCAGCGTTGTACGAATGTAAACAAAGCAGATTATTTCCACTTGTGTTTACATTTAGCCTGCGAGCCGCGATCGGCGGCCCGCAGGCTATTCACGGAGCCCCCCGCCGTGAATTGACAGGAAGCAGCCGCTCGCGCGAGCGGCTGCTTCCTGATTAATTAGCCTGCAGCCGGCGACGCAGAACTGCGTCGCTGGTCCTGCCGCTGCCACTTTGCCGACGCGCGGTATGAGTGCGCAGTCGGCAAGTGGTTAAAGAGGTTTTAAAGTAAAAACCTCATTTTTAGGAGACTTCAGTGTCTCTTTAAAGGTTAAGTGGCCCAAGCCTTCTAAGGGTTCTTTTTGTGCCTTTCCCTGGATCAATTGGAAAATGTGGCGCAGGAGAGAATGGTACCAAATGTTACTTATTTTATTTATTATTATTATTGTTATTATTATTAGAATTGATAGACAGATTTCTTTCTTCAACCAAACTAACGGTAATGTGCAGGCTCAGTGTTAAAATCTGCTTAATAAGGCCAGGTTCCCCATTATTTTTTCCATTGTCTCATATCTGCCATTTATGTTGTTTGCATTGAGAGACAGGTTCTATTTTCTTTCTCATTCTCACAATCGGGTCCACAGGGGTGATAAAAACATGTTTTCCTTCGTACGTTACAGTCTCCGGTGGGTTTCTGAATTCAAAATGGTAATTGGATACAACAGAAAGTCAGGCTGAATCAAGATGACTGAATTACTTGTAAAGCAGTTGTCCACACACTGTAAGCACTATTTCTGAGTTCTCGAAAACTGATTAGGGATTAGACGGGCTCATTTTGCAGTAATATAGGTTAATTGAAAGACCTTGAAGAGTCAGCACCTTAAATACTTGGAAAGTAAATGGAGACTGAATATGGGTACTGATACAATTACTGACAGGGCAAGGAAAAAAATGCCATTGCTACAAGTGGAGGCTTACATAACTGTACTCTTTACAGTGCAGTTATTTATCATCATTAACCATGACAATTTAATGTGGTTTCTTCCCATTAGAAGGAAAAGAGTCTTTACCAGCAGGTGTTATGGTTTTATCTTACTTGTAATACAGTTTCCTGAACAGATATCCTCTTAGTGACAAATTATTTACTGTGGTAGGCAAACAATAGGCACTACTCATAAATGAGTGCTTTGACCCCTCTTCCCAACATAACTTAACAAGTACAATAGTGAAAATACTATTTACCCTTAATGCCCTAGCAGTTCCTGACTAATGTAACCCCCAATCTAACTCTGCCTAGACCAGGGGTGTCAATCTTAAATACAAAGTGGACCAGAATTGAACCCTGGGACCAAGTCCTTAATGCCTTGTGGCCCTCCTCCCTTCCTTATATTATTATTATTATTTATTGTATTTATAAAGTGCCAACATATTACACAGCGCTGGACCATAAATAGGGATACATACATTGCAACAAGGGGTGACAGACAGAGAGGTAGCAAACGGTTATACAACATAGCACAGGGTTATACATGCAATCGGGGTATAAAATGCGGTTTACAGAGACCTGGCAAAACAAGTACGAGTTAGTCCATGAGAAGGGTGTCAGTGCTGGGGTAGTAAAATTAAGAAGGACACTCTAAGGGAGGGGGGAGGCCCTGCCAAGGATTACTGTAATGATCGCTGCTGCAGCAGGTGTTGCTGGAAATAGTAGTGCTGCAGCTCAGGCAGTTCTGATATCTTTCCATGCAAGCTGCATAGCTTTGTCTGTCTTTCCCTGCTGTCAGCTTGTGACTGATTATCATTCACCTGTGTGGGAATCTGCATGTCTGCTCCCATTGGATGACCTCAGTATAAAGATCTGCTTCCTGCAGGACTCCTTGGGTTTTCATAGCTTCAGTTTAAGCCTGTCTTGCTGTCGCTTCAGCCCCCGATCGTGTTTCTTGTTCTAAAAGATACTTTGCTGGTTTTGCATCATATATTGGTTCATTGCCCATATATATGCATACCAGCACGTTTATTATTTTCCTTGTATTCGTGTTACGTTGATACATCAGTGTCGCTGATGTATACGTACACGAACTGTTTATATCCTGTGTGCAGTTAGTCAGCTTTCCAGCACGTTTTGGTAGTTTGCGCATATCGTGAGCACCCGTGCTGAGCTAGTATCCTGCTCCTGGTCCTGTTCGTGGATTGCGTTCATCTCTGCGAGGAGATAACGAATCCTTCTGAATCCTGTTCTGTTACCGTTTGTGGATTGCGTTCATCTCTGCGAAGAGATAGTGAATCCTTCTGAGTCCTGTTCCCTGTATTACTCCAGTCCTAGTCAGCGTTCCTGCTTATGTCATATATCGGTTCATTGCCGATATATACATATGTTAGTCAGACGTTACAAATAGTTTCATTGATAGCTGTAATTGTAATACGCTAGGAAAACATACTTATTGTATATTTGTCTGTGTTACGTTCATCTATCTTGATCCTGCTATTTCCTGACTATCCTGTCCTGTCTTTGTGAGGCACGCCATCGCTGCAATCGCATTGGCTGCCTCATTCCAGTCTGTCTTGTTTTGGACGCTTGCTGTCGCTAAGTAGCCGCTAGCTAGCAAGCGTTCATTCTGTCTACCTGTCCTGATCTCCTCAGTTCTGGTTTATGTGCTCAGCGCTACTTTGCGCTGAGACGTTATAACGAAAGCATTGTTTGTGGCTGTCGGATCTGCACCGGCTCTGTGCGCCACAATCTCCTTTTGGAGTCAGTCCTCCCCCCCACTATACTAGGGATAGCCTGTTTCCTTGTGCTAGTGTGTGTACCTCCTCCACGTCAGCTCATGCGTTGCATGCTGACTGTGGAGAATACACCACCAAGCCTTACATTATGAAAACCCCATTACCAATCCCCATTGTGGGGGGGATTCCCAGAAAGTATGACACTGTTAATTATGGTTCCTGTTCCTTTAAGAAATTTGAAGAACTTAACTCTGAAACAGAAAATGAGTTTTTCTCTGAATGTGCCAGGTTCCTGGCCAATCCCGATCTCCAAGCGACTCCTGTTTCAACCTGGGCACTCCAACTAAGTTATATTTTGTTTAAAGGGGAATTATTCCAGTGGGCATTTGATGTTCTCAATCATTCCGATTTGAAAGAGAGACCGCTGGAATTTCTAGCGTTTGTGATCCATAACTGGTTGCACATAGATCCATTGCCTTTTCCTTTTAATGAACTCCTGGCAGCAGGCCAATCAGCTTCTCCTTCAATTGCTTGCAAAAATGTTCAGCAAGCAGAAAGTGTTACTGATAATTTTCCTGCAGCCTTGAATAAATCACCAAAAACAGCAGGGTCTAAGGCAAAACGCAAACGTTCTAAGAAACGTGTCCGTTCTGCAGAGTCGTTATCCTTAGCGACTGAGACCTATAATGAGATTCTGCCATTAACAGATAATGAAATGCAATTGTCTTTCAGGGGAGTTAAATGGACTTATGAAACTACTAATGAACTTTCCTCCCTGGCTAGGGAAAATAAAGATTTTTGTTTAAAAGAATTATCTGAGTATGATTATGAGGAGATATTACAGAGTATTGAACAAATCAACTTATTTGTGAAGCAAGGAAAGTTTGCATACACTACAGTTCAGCACTTGCTACAGGTATTGGAGATTCTTAGGAATAAGGAATCTGCCAATCACCTGCTAATTAACCCAATATATGTCCCTGCTACAATCATATCTGCAAACCATGATCTGCCTGTTAAGTATGCTTGGAATCCTCCATTTGAGAAAGGAGAGATGGAAGCTCTGGTCAATGAATGGAAGAATGATTCAAGTTCATTTTGTCAATTTTACAGTGCAAAAAGTGAATTAGTATTGAATGCATGCATTAAGTCTGCCTATAACCTAATAAAAACTGGTGTGTGTGGGTATGACTTTGTGGCTCCATTGATTGATGTGTGGGAACTGATTTTGGATGATTTTTATGTGACTCCGAATTCGCAAATTTGGCGTTCTGACCCGCCTGCTTCAGCACCTTTGGCTGATTCAGCAGGTGATTCGGAGCTCTTTTTGTGTGAAATTGAAGTTCCTGCAATTCCACCCTGTACCATGGATAACTCAGTGTTACTTACCAGTAAAACAGAAGCCACTGATACATTCTTAACCTTGCCCTGCGCACATTTCTCAGCAGAGAATCCAGAGGTCCTGCTGACTTCCGAGTCCAGCCTAGCCAGTACTCATGACTCTTTGTTCAGTGAAACAGACACCAGAAAAATCTTGCCTGCCTCTGCAAACACTTCTGCAGAAATTACCTGTGTTAATAAAGTTCAACTCCTGTCTGATCCAGCAGATGCCAATAGATGCACTACATCAGTTTCCGAGTCCCAGCAATCCTGTCTAGAAACCTCAGAACCCCAGCATCTGAATTTTCCAATTTTACAAATGAATGGTGATTCAGATGCGCAAACATTGTGTCTTGATCTTTCTGTTTCTACACCTCGCTCTAGTTCCGTGAATAGCTCAGAGCATCTGCTATGTGAACCTGAAATCGCAGAATTATTACCTTGTTCAGAAAATATTCCAGTAAATTTGCCCTGTATCGTGAATAGCTCAGAGCATCTGCTATGTGAACCTGAAATCGCTGAATTATTACCTTGTTCAGAAAATGTTCCAGTAAATTTGCCCTGTACCATGAATTGTGCAGTAGATCTCTCCAATGAAACTCAGGTCACAGAATCATTATGCTGTCCAGCAGGTGCTTCCATGGTTTTGCCCTGCAATATGGACTGTTCAGTGATCCTGTCCAGTGAAGCTGTGGTCGCAGAGTCTTATGCTTCACCCAGTACTTTGGATACTTCAAACCCTCTAGCAGAGGAGTCTGAGGCACTGCTTACCTCAGTTGGTGTTGCAGTAATATTCACTTGTCTAGCAGCTGTTTTGGAATTACAGTCTGCTCTAATAAAACTTGATGAATTTCTGCCCAGCAAAGCAGAAGCCATTGAAATATTGTCCTCGTCAGCAAGTGTGTTAGATACCTTGCCCTGTACACAGTCTGATTTAACCAATGTTGTTGAGTCCCTCTCCAGTGTTGTAACAGCCGAGGAACTCCAGCCCTGTCCTCTGAATGTTTCAGAAGTCTTGCCCTGTAACATGGATAATTCTGATTCTCTGGTCAAAATAATAGAAATCTCAGAATTTCAGTCCAGTCTGATGAGTGTTCCTGAAACCCAGCCCTGTATCCTGAAAGATTCTGGTTCTCTGGCCGCTGTGGCAGAGGTTCCAGAGTCCCCTTCCTGTCCAGGGAATTCCTCAGTTTTGCCTAGTCCAGTGGGGGCTGCTGCAATACTGACTTGTTCTGCAGCGCCTCATGAGCTCCAATCCAGTGTATTAGATGAGTCTCTGTCCAGTCCAGAGGTAGTTGTGGAGTCCCTATCTGGTTCAGTGCATACATCAGAAGATTTGTCCTGTCTTGTTAGTGCCCCTGAATCTGATTTGTTACTGACTTTGCTGGAATCAGCGACATCTAAGTCTGATCCTGCATTCTCGTGTAAAAGTCCAGTAGTTGTGAAGTCTAGTCATGATGATTTTTTTTTGGCCAGTCCTGGTTTTGGTCCTGTCTTGGCTGACCCTGAGGCTCACAGTTCCTTGACATGCCCAGAGGTTTCTCTTGTGCCAGTGTGCCCAGATGTTCTTTGTGTGCCAGAATGCCCAAGTGTGTCTAAGGTGTTAGCGTGCTCTGATGCTTCCTTAGTGGGAACATGTTCTGATGTTGCCAGTCTGCCTGCATGCCCAGAGATGGTTCTGGTCCCTGAAAGCCCTGATCTTGATGTTTGTCCTTGTGGCCCTGACTCGGGAATTGCCCTAGGTTCCATAGGGGTTCTTGATAGTTCTCCATGTGAGCCTAAGGGGCGTTCTGACCTATGGGGATCTCTTTGGAGCTTTAAGGTGTTCTGGGAGGTCTCTGAGAAAACTTGTCCTGGTGCCTTGGACTGGTTCAACAGTGGGTTTTGTGTTGGTAAAGACAGTCCCGGTGGGCATTGCAAAGGCTTTGGCGTTTTTGAACGGTTCCTGGAAGGCGGTGGGTATCGCTCAGGGAGTTTCGGAGGGCTTTCTTCTGGAAATCATGGTTCTGATGGGTGTCACACTGGGGCTTGTAGTACTGATGGGCATGGTTCTGTAGGTTCTGGTTCTGATGGGTCCAGTCTTGTGGGGACTGATTCTGGAATTCGGTCTTGCCGGGCTGTCCCGGTCATCATGAATTATCAGTCAGACTGTTTTGTTGGGAATTTCAGTTTTGAAAAGCGTCTGGAATCCGCTTTTAAGGGCGGGGGTACTGTAATGATCGCTGCTGCAGCAGGTGTTGCTGGAAATAGTAGTGCTGCAGCTCAGGCAGTTCTGATATCTTTCCATGCAAGCTGCATAGCTTTGTCTGTCTTTCCCTGCTGTCAGCTTGTGACTGATTATCATTCACCTGTGTGGGAATCTGCATGTCTGCTCCCATTGGATGACCTCAGTATAAAGATCTGCTTCCTGCAGGACTCCTTGGGTTTTCATAGCTTCAGTTTAAGCCTGTCTTGCTGTCGCTTCAGCCCCCGATCGTGTTTCTTGTTCTAAAAGATACTTTGCTGGTTTTGCATCATATATTGGTTCATTGCCCATATATATGCATACCAGCACGTTTATTATTTTCCTTGTATTCGTGTTACGTTGATACATCAGTGTCGCTGATGTATACGTACACGAACTGTTTATATCCTGTGTGCAGTTAGTCAGCTTTCCCGCACGTTTTGGTAGTTTGCGCATATCGTGAGCATCCGTGCTGAGCTAGTATCCTGCTCCTGGTCCTGTTCGTGGATTGCGTTCATCTCTGCGAGGAGATAACGAATCCTTCTGAATCCTGTTCTGTTACCGTTTGTGGATTGTGTTCATCTCTGCGAAGAGATAGCGAATCCTTCTGAGTCCTGTTCCCTGTATTACTCCAGTCCTAGTCAGCGTTCCTGCTTATGTCATATATCGGTTCATTGCCGATATATACATATGTTAGTCAGACGTTACAAATAGTTTCATTGATAGCTGTAATTGTAATATGCTAGGAAAACATACTTATTGTATATTTGTCTGTGTTACGTTCATCTATCTTGATCCTGCTATTTCCTGACTATCCTGTCCTGTCTTTGTGAGGCACGCCATCGCTGCAATCGCATTGGCTGCCTCATTCCAGTCTGTCTTGTTTTGGACGCTTGCTGTCGCTAAGTAGCCGCTAGCTAGCAAGCGTTCATTCTGTCTACCTGTCCTGATCTCCTCAGTTCTGGTTTATGCGCTCAGCGCTACTTTGCGCTGAGACGTTATAACGAAAGCATTGTTTGTGGCTGTCGGATCTGCACCGGCTCTGTGCGCCACAATCTCCTTTTGGAGTCAGTCCTCCCCTCCACTATACTAGGGATAGCCTGTTTCCTTGTGCTAGTGTGTGTACCTCCTCCACGTCAGCTCATGCGTTGCATGCTGACTGTGGAGAATACACCACCAAGCCTTACAATTACAATCTTGTATGGTTCCCTATGTCTATTGCCCCTCCCCCATACAGTTCCCTGGTTTCTAGTGGACCCCTTCCCAAGTTACCTGGTGTCTAGTGAACCCCCTCCCCAGTTACTTGGTGTCTAGTGACCGCCTCCCTCCCCTGTACAGTTCCCTAATGTCTAGTGCTTTCCCCAACCTTCCCGCATATTGCTTTCCTGGTGATATAGGGATCCACCTTAAATATACAGTAGCTTCCCTGTTGGTCTAGAGTGGGCCAAACATAATGCAAAGTGGGTAAGCCACTTGTGGGCCAAATTTAATAGTTCTGCGGGCCAGAGTTTGACATGTATGGCTTAGACTGAAAAACTGTATCATGCGCGGCAGAATGAGTTGCTGCCAGGTGGTGCCGCTAGTAAAAAAATATCGGTAATTTACACTGCTGATATGTTACTATGCACCACCCGGCATCTATTCTTTCTTGAATTTTCACCTCCAAGAGCCTAAACCTAATGCCCCACTTAGTGCCTAATACTAATCCTCCCTCCTGGGACCCTTACCAGAGCCATACTGTCCACTGCAAGGACCTGATGGCCCATTCAGTAAAGGACCTTACAGCTGGACTGCTAGTACGCTATCTTTGGTCCCGAGGCTGGTGAGTCCTGCTGCCTACAGCAGTCATACTGCACATTGCTTTTTGCCTTCTCATGGTTTGCTGCAACTCTTCACTTCCTGCTTGACGACACAAGTTACTAACATGCAGGCTGTCTAATGCATCCTCGATTACGAGAAATGGCTTCAGTAGGACTTGCAATTAACTTGTGCCATTGCAGATTTCAAGTATACAGCAATTAAACAGAGGTTAAAGGAACTGCAGATACTGGTATATTGCTAAAAGGAACTATTCCATAGCTTTTTGGCCCTAAGGGCGAAAATACGTGTTGCATTTAACATAAGGAACCCTGCTTATGACAAGGGGATCCCCGCTGTATGCTTGGTAGCGTGTGGTGTATGTTGCATCTAAGTTATAGCTACTTTACATGGTGTGTGAGTTGGCTGGCTGGCATGTGCAGATTGAACTCCGCATAGATTTGTTTTTAAATTCATTTTTATGTCATTTTGTATCAATAAAGTATCCAATTTGCCAGGGCCAGTTCTCTCATGAAGCAAAGTGAAACATTTGCATCAGGCGCAGAGATTTCAGGGGCAGTATTTCTGTACTGTGTGTACCTTCCTGAGGAGGAAGGGAGTGGCTGAGTGTGAGCGCTAGCAGCTTGCTTGTCACAGACACATAGCCAGCCAGTGTGCTATCGTGTTGAGCTGCAGCGTGTCATGTGAGAACATTAAATGAAGCAGAGTAAGTTGTTGAGTGATGTGCAATAATTCCAAATCAGTGGGTGGGGGCATATCCTCCCAAGTTTGCCTCAGGTAGCAAAAAGTGTAGAACTGGCTCTGCATATTGCTATTACACATTGTACCTAGTAGCTTGAAATGTATGATATGTTAATGTGCATAGTACGGTAGTGTTGGGCGAACACCTGGATGTTCGGGTTCGGGCCGAACAGGCCGAACATGGGCCAGATGTTCGGCATGTTCGGCCCGAACACCAAACTCAATGGAAGTCAATGGGACCCCCGAACATGCCCATTTTGGGGGCCCTATGGGGTCGCAGGCATAAGGGGAAAGCATGACCCGATCGCGGGGGGGTCGGAAATTCCCCCCACCCCCTCCGCTAGCGCTCCCCCCTCTGCCCGCTTCCCCATAAAAAAAGTTTGAGGCAAGTTAAATAGTACTTGGTGGCTGGCCTGGCACTGGCAGTGGAGTGAGGAGGAGGAGAAGTCCGAGTAGCAGAGTGACGCGTTGAGGCCGGGCAGCGGGCGGTTCAGCGGTAGTACCCTTGTGGTACTTCCGCCCTTTCTCTGACCTCACGTCCTCTACGTGATGACGCATACGAGGGTATGCGTGACGCCTACCCTCGTATGCAGAGGACGTGAGGTCAGAGAAAGGGCGGAAGTACCATAAGGGTACTACCGCTGAACCGCCCGCTGCCTGGCCTCAACGCGTCACTCTGCTACTCGGACTCCTCCTCCTCCTCACTCCACTGCCAGTGCCAGCCACCAAGTACTATTTAACTTGCCTTAAACTTTTGTATGGGGAAGCGGGCAGAGGGGGGAGCGCTAGCGGAGGGGGTGGGGGGAATTTCCGACCCCCCCCCCCGCGATCGGGGCATGCTCCCCCCTTATGCCTGCGACCCCATAGGGGGGCCGTATTGCGGCATGTTAGGGCGAACAGGGCCCTGTTCGGCCGAACAAGGGCCCTGTTCGGCCCTGTTCAGCGGCCATTCAGTAGTTCGGGACGAACCCGAACTTAAAAGGCCGAACACCATCAGGTGTTCGGCCGAACTCGAACATCACCCGAACAGGGTGATGTTCTGCAGAACCCGAACAGTGGCGAACACTGTTCGCCCAACACTAATAGTACCTATATTGTTCTATCACCGACCCTGTATGTATCCCGTTGTGCTTGGTGCATATATCTGATTCTGAATCTACAGACAAAGTTTGGGACTGAAAGCCTGGTCCTGGTGCTTTAGTTATGGTTAGTAGCATAACTACCATTTATGGGGTCACCCAGCAAAACTTTTATGGGGCCCCCAATGTACCCCTTTCCTTTTTGCCCTTAATGGCTTTGGGCCCATCTCACAAGGGTCATAAAACAAGTGTGGCCACCATGATCTACACACCCATAACAAGTGTAGTTACAAAAACACCTGATCTGAAGGATGGTCCCCTGTATCAGAGGAAGGGAAGGTTAGTAGTTGGGGGCCCTCTACAGCTCTGCCCCCCCCCCCCCTCTGCGATCACAGGGGCTCCTCCCCTCTAGTTATGCCCCTGGTTATGGGCTGTTCCAGTGCAGACAGTTAAATATCATGTTTTGGGGGTTAGCCAGGTTATGGAACTTCAATTTAGGTGTAACTAAAGGGGAGCAGGCCCAGTGATGGCAAGGGGGCCCAGAGGTGTGGGGGCCCCAGATACTAACTTCCCCTTCCTCCAATACATGAGACCATCATTCAGATCAGGTGTTTTGTGGCTACACTTGTGATGGGTGTGAAGACAATGATGGCCACACTTGTTTAATGACCCTTGTGAGATGAGCCCACAAGGCCGAGAAGGGCATCAAGGGGAGGCAAGGGAAGGGGTGTAAACATTAGGCAGGCCATTCAAAGTTTTGATGGGGGGCCCCATGGATTGTAGTTATGCCACAGCTTTCACCCTTTTTAGTTTGGTAGCCATCCAGAGTCCAGACCCGAGTGCTCAAGTACAGATGAAACTCCATCAGAACTTCCAAACATACAGCAAAACTATGCTATGCTATGTGACATAGCACTCCAGCGCCTTCTTGTGGGCTGAGAAATGTGCTTTCTGATATCTTCCCTATTTTTTTGTAGATCTTTTAATTAAAACAAAAATGCATCATTTCATACTAGCGGATGCCAGGCAGATGATGTGTTGAGCATTGTCCCTTTATTTGCCGCCCTATTGAAGTGGCCTTGAGCCTTTTTAGAGAAGTTATGGAAATTGTAGTGCCTGTTGCCGCGGTGATTCTTTATTTGCTTTCAAATTCGGCGTGGTAAACATCCATAAATATCCATTTTATAACGCAGCTAGCCTGTTTGGTGGCAAGAAATCTCTTTTTAATCTCCGGGTGACAGGACTGGTGTATTGCATATTACATTGTTGCATTTTTATGCATACTTTTTTCACAGTCGGTTTAATTATAGAAAATATAAAGCCATAGATGTACTTGGCACAGGTGGAAGCACAGTGTTTAAAGTGAACCTGTAGTGGATCTGTGTAGAGACAGGAATCCACTCTTCTATCCTGAAACAGAAATGTTTAATTCAAGTGGTAAAAAACTCAAAATTTCCTCTTTGTTCTGTTTACAGCATCATATATACTACCACAAATTGTAGCAGAACAGCATTTTAACGGTTAAACACCGCACTTTGTTCTTCAGTGGAAAGCTCCTTGCTTCAGTGAAAAGCTTGTGGCTTCACCTGAAGAGGTGATAACATTATATTTTGTTTACATTCCTTTTCCAGCTACATTTAGTATACATTAGCAAACTGCCAAAACTAATGTAACGAATGTGTAATTATATCCGTGGTCAGCGCACAGGATGCGCGCTGACACTGCGGAAATCCTCCACAAGCGTATAATCGGAGAGAACCCAGCAATGTAGAGGGGAATTCCTGCCGGCAGTTGGAGCTATGGAGTGCAGAGGAACAGATCCTCTGCACAGCCACAGATGCCAGTTAATGATTGTACGTAATGGGGCAATACAGAGCAGGATAGTTTTTCTCTCTCTCTCTCTCTCTCTCTCTCTCTCTCTCTCTCTCTCTCTCTCTCTCTCTCTCGAGAGAGAGAGAGAGAGAGAGAGAGAGAGAGAGAGAGAGAGAGCACAGAGACAGAATGTATGTATGTCTACCAATCTAGTCGCCGCCCGGCGACGGTCGACATACAACAGCGAAGACCAAAGTGTGAACGCAACCGCAAGAGTGGAGATTGCCAACAGTGACACAAGACAGAGTAAAGGTTATACGCAGGAGCAGAGAGAAACGCACAGCATATCATACAATGAGAATGTCAACGAAAATAACAAACGCAATACCTAAACGCAGTCACCGCGCGTTAGGCGCAACAGCAACAAGTGCATTTACAGCGCGGTCTCCACGCGATAAGCGCAACAGAGACAAGCACGCCACCCTGACTAAGAATGAACACAAATGAACAAATAACAGGAACGCTTGCTAAACGGCTGCCTTACCACAGGCAACCGCAAGCGTTTGCTCCAGACAGACAGACGAACGAACAACAGGAATAGGTCAGATAAGATCCACCGCTCTTCTGCCAGAGCGAGTGCGATCCGGGTGCAGGGACAGGACAGGAAGGATCCACTCAGGGGCGTCGCTAGCCCTGTTTTAGGGGGGCACGTGCCCCCAATCTTTCCTGGGGTGCCACGGATCTCCCGGCCGCCGCTGCCCCCTCTGTCAGCGGCTCCCTCCAGCCGCCGCCGCCGCGTCTCAGACCTCAGGATCAGGCGGCGAGCCGGCGACCAATCGTGCGGGCGCTAGGACCCAGCGCCCGCACTGATATGCGGAAGTGACATCACTTCCGCATATCGAGCGGGTGCGTCCAGCGCCCGCTCGTACATCTGGTCGGGTCGCCGCTGATCCTGAGGTCTGCTGAGAGGTAGGGGGGGGGAGCGGCGGTGGCGGCGGCGGCGGCTAGAGAGGGGGCCTCCCTGTCACTCACTCACTCACTCACTCACTAAAGGGGCTCCCTGGCACGCACTCACTCCCTAAAGGGGCTCCCTGGCACTCACTCACTCCCTAAAGGGGCTCCCTGGCACTCACTCACTCCCTAAAGGGGTTCCCTGGCACTCACTCACTCCCTAAAGGGGCTCCCTGGCACTCACTCACTCCCTAAAGGGCCTCCCTGTCACTCACTCACTCACTCACTCACTCACTCACTCACTAAAGGGGCTCCCTGGCACTCACTCACTCCCTAAAGGGGCTCCCTGGCACTCACTCACTCCCTAAAGGGGCTCCCTGGCACTCACTCACTCCCTAAAGGGGCTCCCTGGCACTCACTCACTCCCTAAAGGGGCTCCCTGGCACTCACTCACTCCCTAAAGGGGCTCCCTGTCACTCACTCACTCCCTAAAGGGGCTCCCTGTCACTCACTCACTCCCTAAAGGGGCTACCTGTCACTCACTCACTCCCTAAAGGGGCTACCTGTCACTCACTCACTCCCTAAAGGGGCTCCCTGTCACTCACTCACTCCCTAAAGAGGCTCCCTGGCACTCACTCACTCCCTAAAGGGGCTCCCTGGCACTCACTCACTCCCTAAAGGGGCTCCCTGGCACTCACTTACTCCCTAAAGGGGCTCCCTGGCACTCACTCACTCCCTAAAGGGGCTCCCTGGCACTCACTCACTCCCTAAAGGGGCTCCCTGGCACTCACTCACTCCCTAAAGGGGCTCCCTGGCACTCACTCACTCCCTAAAGGGGCTCCCTGGCACTCACTCACTCCCTAAAGGGGCTACCTGTCACTCACTCACTCCCTAAAGGGGCTACCTGTCACTCACTCACTCCCTAAAGGGGCTCCCTGTCACTCACTCACTCCCTAAAGGGGCTCCCTGTCACTCACTCACTCCCTAAAGGGGCTCCCTGGCACTCACTCACTCCCTAAAGGGGCTCCCCTGGCACTCACTCACTCCCTAAAGGGGCTCCCCTGGCACTCACTCCCTAAAGGGGCTCCCCTGGCACGCACCCACTCCCTAAAGGGGCTCCCTGGCACGCACCCACTCCCTAAAGGGGCTCCCTGGCACGCACTCACTAAAGGGGCTCCCTGGCACGCACTCACTCACTAAAGGGGCTCCCTGGCACGCACTCACTCACTAAAGGGGCTCCCTGGCACGCACTCACTCACTAAAGGGGCTCCCTGGCACTCACTCACTCCCTAAAGGGCCTCCCTGTCACTCACTCACTCCCTAAAGGGGCTCCCTGTCACTCACTCACTCCCTAAAGGGGCTCCCTGTCACTCACTCACTGCCTAAAGGGGCTCCCTGTCACTCACTCACTGCCTAAAGGGGCTCCCTGTCACTCACTCACTGCCTAAAGGGGCTTCCTGTCACTCACTCACTGCCTAAAGGGGCTTCCTGTCACTCACTCACTGCCTAAAGGGGCTCCCTGGCACTCACTCACTGCCTAAAGGGGCTTCCTGGCACTCACTCACTGCCAAAAGGGGCTTCCTGGCACTCACTCACTGCCTAAAGGGGCTTCCTGGCACTCACTCACTGCCTAAAGGGGCTTCCTGGCACTCACTCACTGCCTAAAGGGGCTCCCTGGCACTCACTCACTACCTAAAGGTGCTCCCTGTCACTCACTATCGGGGTCCCTGTCACTCACTACCTAACTGGAGGCGCCTGTCACTCACTAGCTAACCTGGGGGTCCCTGTCACTCACTACCTAACTTGGGGGGGCTACCATATTAAGGGGGCATTCTGCCTATTTATGTGAAATGCTGTCTATTTATGTGCCTCATGACTGCTGAATGTGTCTTGTTGGGAGCCTTATGATTTGTTGGGGGCCTCATGATTGCTGAATTTGTCTTGTTGGGGGCCTCATGATTTGTTGGGGGCCTCATGATTGCTGAATTTGTCTTGTTGGGGGCCTCATGATTGCTGAATTTGTCTTGTTGGGGGCCTCATGATTTGTTGGAGGCCTCATGATTGCTGAATTTGTCTTGTTGGGGGCCTCCTGATTTGTTGGGGGCCTCATGATTGCTGAATATGTCTTGTTGGGGGTCACATGATTGCTAACTGCGAGACTATGGGAAAAGCTGAATCCTTATCATATGAGACAATAGCATTAAACCTACTTTTTTAGCGTTTTAAAACAGAAAATAAAACTGGGAGGTTCTAAAAAATTGAATACATTTTTCAGGAGTAGGATGGATGAAATTGTTTATCTTCACAGTTTATTTTCAACTTGGATTTTCCATAATGTTCATGTATGAGTTAAAACGTTTGTACAGTATTTAGTTTAAATTGCTGTTGCCACTTTGCGATAGATACCGGTAAGTGACTTTTGGGTTGCAGTTTGGGCACTCGGCCTCCAAAAGGTTCGCCACCACTGTCCTAATCTGATGTCCCACCATTGCTAGGTTCATGTAAATTTGTCTCCACCCGTTACCACACCTATATTCTGGTCCATGGCCCACCCATTTTTTGGTGCGGCGCGATAAGCACGCCACACAACGTGATCGTCATATTTTTGGCACGCTAGCTGCAGTGTGCTGAATTCTGCTGCCTACAGTATGTACAGTATACGCTGTTCTCTAGTGCTTGCACTGTGTGCTGATTTACCTCCAGTGTGTACAGTGTAAGGTGTTACTCTGTGCCTTTATTGATTGTAAACCAGCTGTATTGTATGCTGATCCCTGCTACTTTCAGTATGTACAGTATTAGCTGTAAAGCCTGGTACACACATACAATTTTGATTAGCCAATTTTAGCTCTGTTCATAAAATTCATTGTCTGTTGGCCCACTTACTGCACGGGGGTGGGAAATTGGGGGTCAGTGATTGACCAATCAAAATTGTATGTGCGTATACATCTTTGATCTATGCCTATACTGATTGTAAATGATCGAAATAAAGGACAGGGGGCTCCGTCCAATATTTCGATGGGCAGGCCCGTTATCCGTAGCTTGCACCGCTGCTAAGTTCATGTACATTTGGCCCCACCCATGGCCACGCCCACTCACCGCATGGCCACGCCCATTTTTTGCCGCGGCGCGCGCATGTACCTCCCCTCCTGGTGCCCACAGGTGCCACTGATCTCCAGGGACCCTAGAAACGCCCCTGGATCCACTGCTCTTTCCGCCAGAGCGAATGTGAACCAAGTACAGAACCAAGTACAGAAACAGAGCTAGCAGGATCCAGTGCTCTTTTCCACCAGAGCAAGTGTGAACCAAGTAGAGAAACAGAACTAGCAGGATCCACTGCTCTATTCCACCAGAGCAAGTGTGAACCAAGTAGAGAAACAGAGCTAGCAGGATCCACTGCTCTTTTCCACCAGAGCAAGTGTAATCCAAGTAGAGAAACAGAGCTAGCAGGATCCACTGCTCTTTTCCACCAGAGCAAGTGTGATCCAAGTGCAGAAACAGGGCTAGCAGGATCCACTGCTCTTTTCCACCAGAGCAAGTTTGATCCAAGTACAGAAACAAAGCTAGCAGGGTCCACTGCTCTTTTCCACCAGA
Source organism: Hyperolius riggenbachi (assembly GCF_040937935.1). Taxonomy (NCBI): domain Eukaryota; kingdom Metazoa; phylum Chordata; class Amphibia; order Anura; family Hyperoliidae; genus Hyperolius; species Hyperolius riggenbachi. Next base: position 63,081,624 of record NC_090647.1, read on the forward strand.
GCAAGTGTGATCCAAGTGCAGAAACAGAGCTAGCAAGATCCACTGCTCTTTTCCACCAGAGCAAGTGTGATCCAAGGCAAGACAGACAGATGGAGCAGCCAGTAGCAACCGCAGCTCTGCCCTACACTCCCAGACAGACAGAACGATTCCTTGTCGACCGCCGCTGGCGACAAGGTAATCGAGACAGAGAGGGATAACAAGGCAATACAAATAATACAATCTGACTGCACTAGAAGGAATGCCTAGTGCAGTCCCCAGGAATTACTCTAAGATAATCTTAGCAAACGACAGCAAGGCTGACACTCTGGGAGTGTTTGCAGGAACAAACCTTCATGACCAGCAAAGGATCCTGGGAGAACATGGTATTTATACTGCCAGCCTTTAAAGGAGGTAGCTAGGCAATTTGCATGACAAATGTATGCAAATTCCTCAGTAGCAGAGCAAGTCTGAAGCTTGCAAAGTGAAGACAGGTCTCTCTTCCAGAGACCTGCAGCCTTCAGACTTAAGGAATGGTCAAACAGCTGTCTGCCTGTGCAGACAGCTCAGCGGATCATTACAACTAAGCTGTATTAAGCTGAGAAGCAGAAAGAGATGAGAAGTGATCACTAGATAGATTTTAATATATAAATATAGCAGCTATGCAATACAATGCAAGGGCAGCTTTCAGAGCAGATAAACTGTACTTTGGGAATTTGTAATTTGTAAACAGACATTACTACTGTACTTTGCACAAAAGCAAATATAACTGTATGGGTCATAAAAAGTAGGAAAACACAATTTTATTGAATGTTATGTCAGAGTTGTATTCCACTTTAATCAATGAGGCTGTTTGTTACCTTGAAGACCCTTTTCTTCTGTCCTATCAAGTTTCATGGATATCCAGCACTTTAAATAGACAAGGATCAGTGTCAAAGCCCAGCTTACTGACTCCCTTGCAATAACTCTTCATCACACCTTTCTGATGACTCATGCTGTCTAGCTGGAGAGAAGACAGCTTAGAGTGTTTCAACAACAGCCACGTACCTGGATCTGGAGAGACCAATTTGTAACTCTGAAAATCCTGAAATTTGGGCAGGAAGTCAGCTGGCAGCAGAGTAGGACTCCAGAGTTGAAGGCAACCGAGCAGGGGTTCAGCAGCAGAGAAGATTCCCAGATAGATGGGGATTCTGTAACTAGGCAGGCCGCAGGCGTGGGACAGCAGGGGAGGTGGATCTCAGACAGGTAGAAGTTCAATAGCAAAACAGGTTCCCAGAAAGGCATAGATGGACAACAGAGTGGGTAGTCATACAAAGAAGAGTTCAGCAATGGATCAGGTAGTTAGAGAGACCAAATTAAGCATCAGACAGGTACAAGGCAGACACTAGGTCAAGTCACAGGAGACACACTATACAACAGGAACAAGCTTCAATTCCAAAGCAACCAGTGAGTGGTACTCTCCAGGTTTAAATGGGCTATTTGTGAAAGCACAAGCATGTACACATAAGCACACCATCACATATGCCCACACACAGACGCCTGCACAAACATTTTATGGACTAAGTATTTTTTTTTTCATGTGGCTGGATAAGACAGACTAGAAGATGTACAAGGTGCACCTTCTATTCTGTCTTAGAAAGTACAAGTTTTTTATTTTTTTATTTTTAATTGACATTTTTTATTAGGAGGTTCATGTGATGTGTGATTTTTATATTACGTAAAAGTTATGTGCCTCTTTGAACCCCACCCCCTTTTTTAGGGTGTTTCTATATCATTGATACCAGGTGGAGGAGATAACGAACGTACTGTTGTTTGCTTGTTTATTATTGTGCTCTTACTTTGTGACCTGGCTTATGACTAGAGATGTAGCAAGCAGTTCTGCGAACTGCTCGTCGCGAAGCTATGAGCAGCCTGACCCCTGTACTACTTCCGGGTCGCAATGACCCGCAGTAGTACGCATGCCCTAGGACGGACGCGTTCATTAGTACGCATGCCCTGGCCGGGTGGTGCGCGTCCTTGATTGCGCGCCTGTGGCCGGGCATGAGCGTGACGTCACAAAGCGTGCCCGGCCACAGCCGTGCAATTAAGGACGTACATCGCCTGGCCAGGGCATGTGTACTAATGAACGCGTCCGTCCCAGGGTATGCGTACTACTGATATAGAGGCTCTGCGTAAGGCGGCCTTCGCCATGTTTTGAGCAGCATTTGTCGACCTTCAACGATGCTTTAGTTTTTGTTTGGTTTCAGAACTCGAACAGAGCTGGAACATTCCAGGGACAAAGCTGAACCGATTGCCGCACATTATAACACAATAAACAAAAGAATGAACAGTATAAAGTATAAAGCAATATATACGAGTAGTGACTGTTTTGAGGGGTCTAATCAATCAATCCTGGATTAAATCAATAACCTATGAGGTAAAGAATGTTATTCAATACCTAATCAATAATATGCCTAGGACACTACTGCAGGTCATTGGGGACCCGGAAGTAGTACAGGGGTCAGGTTGCCCATAACTATTCGCTGGCAAAGTGTTCTCCAACATAACAACTTAGAATATTACTTGCATTTTCTCAATCTGTCCTTCTCATATTGACCTTTGCTTGTGAATTTTAAACCACTTTCTGCCTGCCTATTGCTCCGCTTTTGACCTGACCATGCATTGATTGCTGTCTGCTCTTGACTTTTACCTGTGACTCGACTACACTTCTATGCCCGCAAGACTTTCATCTGGCCGCTTTGCAGTGTCACCTGTTCTCTCTCATCCCTGGTGGGGAAATCCCAGGGGTCTGATCCGGTGGGTGCTAGGCAGCAAAGTAGTCCATCACTCACCAGGGGTAGTGGCCCACCATTCCTTGCAAGGGCTCTGGTGAAGGCTCCTTGCCTTTAGAAAGCCAAAGCTTACCACTAGTGGTAGAATAAAGAGGACTTGTGCCAAAGTTATACCAATAACAAACATCCAGATAAATAGACATCTTCTACCGCGGCTGTTCAGTTTTAAAGCAAATGTATCTTTCTTATTTTCCTTTTGCTTTATTCTCTTTATTTGCTCTCTGGCTACACTTGGAACGGGTGCGATGATCATAATGGCTACACTTGTTTTATGACAAAACCCCTGTGAAATGGGCCCAAGGCCGTGAAGGGCGCCAAGGGGAGGCAAGGGAAGGAGTGTGAATATTGGGGGCCCCATCAAAGCTTCACTGGGGCCCCATGAATTGAAGTTGGGGGCACAAGGCTATATATATGACTTTGACATTGGGGTGGTCCTTGTGGTGGCTCTGCCTTTGATGTGGGCGACCAGGGTTCGAATCCTGCCTAGGGTCAGTACCTATTAAGAAGTCCTTGGGCAAGACTTCCACACAGGGCCGGATTTTGGCCAAGGCCACCTAGGCAATGGCCTAGGGCACCACAGGAGCAGGGGCACCAAAGCAGCAGGATAAACTGGTGCAGCATTTGCAAGATTGCAGATGCTGCAGTGCAGGGAGATCAGGCGAGCGCCTGACTGCGGTACTCTGCTGCTAGCCGCCTGTGCAGCAGCCACCTTGCTCTCTGGGCACATCTGCATTGTGGCCGGCGGCTATGGACTTGGGCAACATTGGAGTTGGAAAGGAAGAGGAATCCTCTGCACTGGAGATGAGAGGAGAAATGAGTGAAACTGATGGATGCTGTGGTGTGAAGGTGAGCTGGCTACCTATACAGAAAGGGGATGAGGAAAGGAGGGATTAAAAGAGCCATCTGGCTACCTATACTGGAGGGAAAGGGGGAGGAGTCATCTGGCTACCTATACTGGAGGAAAAGGGGGAGGGGTTATCTAGCTACCTATACTGGAGGAAAAGGAGGAGGGGTCATCTGGCTACCTGTACTGGAGGAAAAGGGGGACGGGTCATCTGGCTACGTATACTGGAGGGAAAGGGGGGGGTCATCTGGCTACCTATACTGGACTGGAGGGAAGGGGGAGTCAGTTTGCTGCCTATATTGAAGGGGGGACGCTAGTGACAGTAACCTTGGGCGGTAAAGAGTACAAATCCGGCCCTGCTTCCACTGCAGGGTGGCCCCTTGAGCACCCCTTAGTGGCTGCAGCTCTTGAGCACTTTGAGTCCAATAGGAGAAAAGCGCTATAAAAATGTTAGGATTATTATTATTATTATTATTGTGGGGGCACTAATTTGTAGTTACTCCCCAACAAGCATGTACAAAAACACAACACAAGCAGAAAGCAGTGAGAATGTGCTGGTAGTCCAGTCACCACTGGGAAGGAATCTATCTGTGTTTTTTCTTTACTTCTAAAAGGTAATTCCTTTTCAGAACTGCTGTTACTCTGCTGCATTCCAGCATAATAATCTAAAGTTTGCGGACATCAAAGAAGACTAAGGAAAAAAACAAGATCTAAAGAGTATCATTTTTGAGAAATAATGACTGATCAAAGCTGTCATTTGTACTAAAGTTTAAATTTTGTTTTCTCTGTCATGTTCTCTCTGTTTGGGTCTATTTGTACCTGTTCTGATCACTGTTGCAGTACAAATAGCTTGTGATATTTGCATATTTAACCGGCTGATTTCTTGTTCATTTCAGAGAATCTGGATTACGGGCCTGTGTTTGTCCAAGAACCAGAGAATGTCATATTCCCCACCGATTCCGGAGAGAGGAAAGTGGCCCTTAACTGTGAGGCAAGAGGATTTCCATTGCCAAGCTATAGGTATGTGTGCGTCGATGCCAGTGTGTTAAAGAGTACCTCCGGTATGAAAAGACAGGGCCTGTCATGCCATGCTTTGTCTTGATGCTACAGGATGGGGGGGCTGTCTCAGGGTTAAAGTGCTCAGCATAAAATCTACTACCACAAGAAAAATTGTAGCAGAACAGCATTCAAACAGTTAAACACAGCACTTTGCTCTGCACTGGAAAGCTCCTTGGTTCAGTGGAAAGCTTCTGGCCACATCCAAAGTGGTGGTAACATTATCTTTTGCTTACATTACTTTGTCAGATACGTTTAGTAAACATTAGCAAAGTGCCGACACTGAGCTGTACTGAGCTGAGAAGCAGAAAGAGTTGAGAAATGATCACTAAATAGATTTTAATATATAAATACAGGAGCTATGCAATAAAAGGTAATGGCAGCTAAACAGTACTTCAGGAATTTTTAATTTGTAAACAGAGAATATTACTTGTGCACAAAAGCAGATATGATAACTGTATGGGTAATACACAGAAGGAATACACATCTTTATTGAGTGTTATGTCAGAGTTATATCCTACTTTAATAGCTTACCTGATCCAACATAACTGGGACACTGGGGAGAATCCACCCTCCACTGCTCTTCTGAATCCACCGCCTGCATTGCGACAGCCTGCTCCCAGCTCAGGAGCGACCCATTGGGCATAGGCTGCTGAGCTATGTGAAGGCCACTTGAATGCAGAGCCTCGGCTGAAATTCAAAAACATGCTTTGGCCACAGTTCCAAGGGGGGTGGAGTGATTAACTGCCTGGATGAATTATGGTGGATCAGATAAGTATTCAACCTAGAGACTCCTCCAGTCCATAAGAAGGTGGTTTTGGTGCTCAATGCCTGAGCTGGGTGCACTTTAGAACTAATACTATAGTGCACACCCCATTCAAGGATAATTTGGGGTTTCAGCAATCAAATCATCTCTCCCTCTGAGTTGCTACGATTCGGAGCGAGAATAGTATTCTACACCACCGGGAATTTGAGCTCACCCTGCTCCGTACTCACCGGTGGCGTACTAATACGTACGCTCCAATCCTGCATCATTAAGACAGAGCCTGGCAATGACCTATACTTTGATGCGGACCTCAATGCTCACACCTTTTCCCTTGCTTGCTCATATTAACCCTCACAGTCTGGGGGCCCATCTTACATGGGTCCTAAAACAAGTGTAGACATAATAATCTTCATACCCACAACAAGTGTAGTCACAAAAACATCTGATCTGAAGGATGGGCCTCTTTATTGGAGGAAGTGAAAACTTATGGCCCCTCCTATAGCTCCGACCCCCCCTCCCCCCAGCAGTTGCAGGGTCTGCTCCCCTGTAGTTATGACCTTGTTGCCACCACTAAAAAGTATTAAATGGTCACAGGTTGGGAAAAAGGGATTTGGCAAATATTTCAGCACACTACAGGTCTATAGAGAGATGTCCAGACCTACTCCACTGGGTACTTTACCTTTCTATTGAAAAAAAAACACCTTTTTTTTTGTAAATAAAAATGGTCTACGCAAGAATAAAGTCTGCAGCATGCTTATTAGTCCTAGATAGATTTTTTTATTGCTACATAGGAGAGGTCAGGTCACAGTTAAACATGTTTAAAAATGTAAAATACCGTACAACTTTTTTTTCTGGGTTACAGACAAGCATACAACTGTCACATATTATAGTAGGTTTTAAGGATATATGCAAGTTAAAGGCTTTGTTACATCACATTTATCAGCAAATAGAAAATCAGAAGCACTGTCGCAAGATAGAAAAATAAACCGTCTCTGTGTGGACTTTCCAGCCTTAGGGCTAATTCGCACTGTGCCCTTTTTAGCGCTTTGCTGATCACCGGCAATCAGCAAAGCGGTGCTACTAATCTATCCCAATCGATACATTCACATTGAGGTGTTTGCGATTTCCATCAATCCATCACAAATGCGATTCAAGAGCACAAGAGCAAATAGCACCAAAATTGCGAAATTTTGCCGCCAAATTGCAATCGCGGACCCGAACGTGATCACCGGGAAGCGGCGGGCAAGCGTCCAATGTGAGCAAGCCCTGCTCAAAGCGGTAATGTTGGAAAACAAAAACAATGGAGTAAAAGTAGCAGAGGGTAAAACTACACAGGTACTGTAGATCCATTTCCCAGCAGACATTCAGTATTCAGCTTAACCAAGTTACTACTATTCATCCAAGTAGTTTAAATATTGTTTGACAGCAGTCAGACTGCAGAGGCATAGCTAGGTTTTTCAGCACCCGGGGACAAATACAGTTTTGTGCCACCTGGGCACTCCTATGGCGCAGGGGTAGCCTAATACAGGTGAGTATATTTTTTTGCCAAAACTATTAGCAATAAGTGGACACTGAACTAACTCAGTAATGAATCTGTAAAGTGCACTGAAAGTAGGTACTTTATCAATGATGAGGAGAGGATGGCTGCAGGGAGGTGGGGGGGTAAATAAGGAGTGCGCAGAGAGCAGGATAGAGCAAGTGAGAAAGTCTGCAGCTTCTTTATTCTTTCAAAGGTTCTGCAGGGACTGGGTGGCATTGGAAGATGGTGCGGTTCGAACCAGCACCCCCCCCCCCCAGATGCTGCGCCCAAGTACAGATGTCGCCCTTTGCTCACCCTTAGCTACGCCTCTGTCAGACTGTCTTTGCAAGTCTAACCAATATTTGCAGAATTTCGGTCTACATGAACATGTAAAAAAGCAATATGGTTGACAGTGTGCCAAATTACTTGCATAGCGCAGTTTGGCACACCACAGGGAACCAGTCCTCAGGCTGTGATGGGAAGAACCAAATTCCGGAGGACAAGCTTTGACACGCATCACTGTCCCTTGAACAGGGGGTTGAGCGGATTATTCTCTAATCGGAACCAAAACCAATGAATTGTACTTAATTCATTTTTTACATTTAGCGCACTCATTATCATGTATATTGCTTTTCTCTGGATGCCCCTATTTCATACGCATGAGCAGGTCTAATGTTAGCTATTCAAAAAAGAAAAATATTTAAAAGCTTTTTTTAACTTAATTTTTTGTTTTGTTCTGACTTTTTCCCATTTTTGTTTCTTTTGAAGATGGCTTCGCAATGGAACAGAAATAGACTTGGAAAGTGATTATCGTTTTACTCTGATAGATGGAAATTTAATTATCAGCATTCCGAACGAGGCGAAGGATTCGGGGCAGTACCAGTGCATCGCGGCCAACACCTTGGGCAGAGTCCTGAGCAGAGAGGCTACTCTTCAGTTTGCATGTGAGTAATAACACCGACAGATCTGGGGCATTTGTCGTGAAAACGAGATTTTTGTGCAAGCGCAGAGAAGTCAGTAGGGGAATGTGAACATGGTTCATGTGGAAGCTCATTGTAAATGGAAATTCAGTGCATTTTTATGAAAAATATGGGTCATGCAAAAATGTAATTTTCCCATGTAGATATTCCAAAAAATGTCACTACAGTCTTTTTTTCTTCTTTTCATTTTTTACTTGCTTTAGATCTTTATGTACAGTAATTATTATTTTTTTTATTGTATTGTGATTTCCTGCCACATTTTTTTCTACATTTTTTTCGTATTTGTAATTCTGTGTTTTGCAATTTTTCACATCTGATTTTTTTTTTCTTTTTTCTGGGGCATTTTTTTTTTTTGCATTTTTAAGCAAGTTTTCACATTTGGATTTTTCCATGGATACCAATGAGATGTTACCTAGCAAAAAAAAAAAAAAAAAAAAAAAAAGTTTTACGAGGTTAGGTTCACATATGACAATACGCCAAAGGCTGCGTTTTACTGTATTGTCATGTTTTATGTTCATTTTGTGTGCTTTTATTTAGCGTTTTGGTGCGTTTGCAATATGTTTTTCATGTGTTTTGCATGCATTTTAATGGGTTTGCGGTTTGCATATGCGTTTTCCATGCATTTTTATATATCTATTTATGCAAATCACTTGAAAGATAACAGGAAGTGAAAATACAGCAAAAACTTTGTTCTTTTTGTTTTTCTTTTAAAAAACGCATGGAAAACGCATAAAAAATGCATACCATTGTGTTTACCTTTGACTTTCATTATGTGCGTTTTGGCAGAGTTCCTGCATATTATGCAACAAAACCAGCATTTTCGGAAAGCATACTGAAAATCGCAGGTCTCATTTTTTCTGAATCTCTTTGACTAACATTACTGCATAAAACGCAGTGTTTTACGCAACGCTAGCGTTTCTGTAATGTAACAGCCTGAAACAATACTGTGGTCATATAATTTTTGTTTGATATTGTTTTCCATGGGTAAATTAGGAATAGGCACCAGGAAGAGGAACTGGTTGCAGGTCAGGTATTACTTTTAAAGGTTGGGCATCATGATGAAGGCAAGTGGTCAGAGTTAGGTAAACATTTGGGGTAGGGCCGGTTCTAGCTACAATGGAGCCCCGGGGAAAAGTAATTTGGGGGCCCCCTTGTGATGTCCCCCCCCCTTCCGGCAGCCTCTGAACTGACTCCCAGCATTCATCCCGCCACACTCCCAGCCACACAAAATCATTAGGTGTCCATCATATGTTCCTGAAAGCATTGTTGGGGACCCCATTATTCCGCTCCTCCTTTCTCTTATTAATCCAGAGTGTACACACATTGGGGTCTTACCTAATGCAGGCAGGACACAGGAGGCAGCACCGCCCTCTATGCTACACACAGCAGAGTCTTACCTAATCCAGGCAGGACACAGGAGGCAGCACCGCCCTCTATGCTACACACAGCGGAGTCTTACCTAATACAGGCAGGACACAGGAGGCAGCACCGCCCTCTATGCTACACACAGCGGAGTCTTACCTAATCCAGGCAGGACACAGGAGGCAGCACCGCCCTCTATGCTACACACATTGGGGTCTTACCTAATGCAGGCAGGACACAGGAGGCAGCACCGCCCTCTATGCTACACAAAGCAGAGTCTTACCTAATCCAGGCAGGACACAGGAGGCAGCACCGCCCTCTATGCTACACACAGCGCAGTCTTACCTAATCCAGGCAGGACACAGGAGGCAGCACCGCCCTCTATGCTACACACAGCGCAGTCTTACATAATGCAGGCAGGACACAGGAGGCAGCACCGCCCTCTATGCTACACACAGCGGAGTCTTACATAATGCAGGCAGGACACAGGAGGCAGCACCGCCCTCTATGCTACACACAGCGGAGTCTAACCTAATCCAGGCAGGACACAGGAGGCAGCACCATGCTCTATGCTACACACAGCGGAGTCTTACCTAATCCAGGCAGGACACAGGAGGCAGCACCGCCCTCTATGCTACACACAGCGGAGTCTTACCTAATCAATCCAGGCAGGACACAGGAGGCAGCACCGCCCTCTATGCTACACACAGCGCAGTCTTACCTAATCCAGGCAGGACACAGGAGGCAGCACCACGCTCTATGCTACACACAGCGGAGTCTTACCTAATCCAGGCAGGACACAGGAGGCAGCACCGCCCTCTATGCTACACACATTGGGGTCTTACCTAATTCAGGCAGGACACAGGAGGCAGCGCCATGCTCCATGCTACACACAGCAGAGTCTTACCTAATCAATCCAGGCAGGACACAGGAGGCAGCACCGCCCTCTATGCTACACACATTGGCGTCTTACCTAATTCAGGCAGGACACAGGAGGCAGCGCCATGCTCTACACTCCAGACTTTTCCCCATGGCAGCTTTCTTCCTCATTCACTGTAGGCATGTATGGGGTCAACATAGCTGGAGAGGAGGGGACACACACCTTGGGGGCTCCTACAGGTTCTGGGGCCCTGGGGCAATTGCCCCCTTTGCCTCTATGGAGGCATCTAGAATTGTGAAGGCCACTAATGAAAGCACCATTCATAGCCATGACCTAACAAACAAATCCCATTTTTTGTCCCATAGCCACGACAAATGAGTCCCATAGCTAAAGTGTGGTACCTGCCTCTAAATCAGCATTGCCAGACCATGTGTACTATGAAACAATGCCTAACCCTAACCATCCTCCACTTCGAGCACTAACCCTATCTTCCTAATTTACCTTCCTCTTAACTTAGCCAAACTCTGACCTACTCCTGAGTTAGCTTCAGACTCTACGCTCCTCTGACCTTGCGCACCCTCATGAGTATGATCGATAATTGGGATGCTATGAGGCCACCGAAGACCATGCAGAAACTTGACTACCCCCAAAGGAAACAGTTTTATTCTACTGAAGGTGGCAATGATCGTAAGGATTAGCATTATCGTGATTATTAAACTTCATTTATAGTTTCCTCTGAACGTCAGCAGATGTGCACTTAAAATCAGTCATTTTTTTAATTACAACAATAGCGCATTTGGTTCACGTCTCTCCTTTACCATCTGTATATTGGTAATTTCCTTTTTGTTCACATCAGCTATTGTGCCTGAATGAGCTACACATCATTTACCGCGACTTCACTCTATACCATTAATGTCGTCCTCATAGCGGATGTGAAATGCAGCTTAAACAAGCCCAGCAAATGAAATACATTTCGAGATGTGTTTATACTGGTAATTGTCACCTTAACACTGGCAACCAGCTATTATCTGCCGTTCTCCCACTGAGCCATTCTTTGAAGGAGCATACATTTTAATTCCGATGGCTGTTAGTGTTTTGGTAATAGGAGGTACATGTTAAGTGCTGTGACCAGATTCGACAGTGTGCAGTCAGCCACTGGGTGACTTTAATGACATTGGAGAAAGTCCTGGATGCACACACAAACACTTTTTTTTTAAAGTACTGTATATACTTGAGTATAAGTCTAGAAACTTAGGTCTGATTCACTTCATAAAAGTATAGGGGTCGACTTATACACGAGTCATGGACAACACTGAGCACACTGAGTTATGTATGTACAAATAGTGACATTCCCATTTGCAGCAATTTACGCGTGCATGAAAAAATGGCGCCGTGAAAAAAGGGCCCGACTTATTATTATTATTATTTATTGAATTTATAAAGCGCCAACATACTACACAGCGCTGGACATTAGTTTAGGTTACAGACAATATTTAGGGGTGACAAACAGCAATATGACAATACAGGATGGAATACAAGAAAACCAGATCACACAGCACAGTAGGAGCATAAGGTAATGCTTAGTCAGTCACTGGACTTATAAAAGAATTTGGGACCAGGTATTAATGAAATTAAGGTGAACCATCGTTGTCAAGCTTTATTAACGATAATAACTGTTGCAAAAACAAACGAGAAATAATAACGAATAAATATTGATGTTAAATGTTGTTACGTTTTTCGTCAATACTGCTTAACCCAACCCTACCCTCACCCAGAACCCTCCCCTGGTGGTGCCTAAAACTAACCACTCCCCTAGTGGTGCCTAACCCTAACCCCCCCCCCCCCCGTGGTGCCTAACCCTAAGCACCCCCCCTGGTGTTGCCTAAAACTAGCCGACGCCTAGGTGGTTCCTAACCCTAACCACTCCCCTTGGTGGTGCCTAACTCCAACCCCTCCCTCTGTAGAAACATATATTTTACATATAATATTAACGATAATACCTTTGAAAACGTAAAATGTGTACTTATTAATGAATTAATATGACAAAAACTACACCGTTGCAAACTTCTAAAATGATAACTACCTCAAAAACTATAATATTGTGATGTTACTAACAAAATTTTTCGTGGCGCCCTTTTTTTCTGCTATTTTCATTGCATTAACGATAATTGCATTAAAGTTTATGGCGGCGCCCTTTTTGTCCACCCTCGTCCTACGCCCTTTTTTCCTGCTACCCAATGTACCCAGTGGTAAGTGATACTTTCAGGAAAGGAAATGCCAAGAAAACACAGGTTTGATAGCTTTGGCCACAACAATTAAAGTTAACCTGAGGTGAGAGTGATATGAAGTCTTCCATATTTGTGTCCTTTTAACCAATACCAGTTGCTCGGCAGCCCTGCTGATCTATTTGGCTGCAGTAATGTCTGAAGAACACCAAAAACAAGCATGCAGGTATTCTTGTCAGCTCTGACAATAATGTCAGAAACACCTGACCTATTGCATGCTTGTTCAGGGTCTATGGGTAAACGTATTAGAGGCAGAAGATCAGCAAGACAGCCAGGCAACTGGTATTGCTTAAAAGGAAATAAATATGGCAGCTTTCATATAACTCCCACCTCAGATTCAGTTTAACAAGGAAAGGGGCAGGTGGGATACTGGGCTGCATAAAAGGGAGTGAATAATTACAGTACCCAGGAGGCCTGGAGGAGTTATTGGCTGCACTTAAGGGACAGGAGGGGTTATTGGCAGCAATACTGTATGTAGTGCAGTCATTAACCTCCCCCCCCCCCTCCTCCTGAGCCCCAAGTGCAGCCACTAAATTTGCTGGGTGGACTTATATTTGAGTCAAAACACAATTTCAGCTTAAGGAATTTGAATATTGGAATCGACTTATACACGAGGTGGACTTGTATTCGAGTATATACGGTAAACATTTAATCCTCAGTTTAAACTCCTCATCCTCTCATGCAAAGCTCTATATAAGTTGTCACCTCCTTTTTCTCATGAAACTCCAAATACCATCCCACCTGGAACCTTCGCTCCTCCTAGGAGACCCTCTTGACCTTTAGCTCGGTGTCCTCTTCTCACTCACGCGTCCGGTATTTCTCCCAAGCATCACCTGTCTTCTGAAACGTTCTCCCACATCCTGTCCATCATGCTCAAAGTCTGGAAACCTTCAAATGTACTCTCAAAACACGCCATTCAGACAAGTCCTATAATTTGCTATAGGTAGCATTGGAGGTTCATTGCCTTATCTGCTAACCCCTGTGTCTCCTTCCCTAATGTCTCCTCTACCCTCCCAAGGATGGATTTATGAGTGTGTGCCCCTAGGCCAAATATGTTGTCGTTCCCCTGCCATGTGCAGCATCTCCCCTCCTATTCCATGTACAGCCCCATCTTCCATGTGTAACATCCATTTATGCAGCCGCCCAAGGTCCGGGCATTTGTGGCCTTTACAGAAATCCGGCCCTGTACCCTCCAGATTGTCAGCTTGCACTTACATGCAAACAGAGGCATCTGATCTGTGTACAGTGACAATGCAATAGGGGATGCAGAGGTTGCGACTGCACCGGGGCCCACTAGAAGCCCTCCTTTATCCATAGTATTATCTTTTAATTGGTGCTATGCTGGTAATGAGCACCTCTATAAGTGTGTTGAATAGTGGTAATCCTTAAAGTGAACCTCCAGACTAAACATCAACCCAGCAGCACTTAAAAAGTTTGATAGTTTCTTTCTTTAACAGTTTCACAGCCTCTGAACTTTTTCTTTCTTACGCAAGCCTCACTTTTAGCTGCACAGAAGAAAACTGCCTGGGCATTTTTCCCCTGATGCTGTGCAAAGCATGATGGGATTACTGATGTTGTTTTTCTCCTTATGCTTTTTTTGGCACATTTTTTTTAAAATTCTGAATTTGAGATTTGAAGCCCAGTGTGTGCAGCTGGAAATGGTGATCAGGACACAGAAGACAGTTGAAACTGTATCTTATGCTCAGTGTCACCTCCTTTCAAACAAAAAGATGGCTGCTCCCATGAAAAAGATGGCTGCTCCCATGAAAAAGATGGCTGCCCACATGAAATCACAAACATTTGCCTGTTCTTTTAAAACAGGATGGCTAAAAGATTATATTACCTATCTATTTTCTTAACTAATGTAACTTAATGACATTATGTTTGTTTAGGCTGAAGTCCCCCTTTATCAAGCTATTTTCCTACTCTGATTACACCTCTCTGACACTGCAGCTATCTTTTGTATGTTTTGGGGCTTCATATCAAGTTTGTACCCATGTAAAACTCGCACCAGGGCCCCAAGCACCTTAGCTGCACCACTGTCTGCATAGTGATTCTGGGTTAGTAATGTGCACAAATTTTGCGTAAGTGTAATTTTGCATCGTAAATTGCAAATACAATGCAAAATCACAATGCAAATTTTGGGTAAAATCATAATCAATTTCATTTGTAAACATAATCAGGAACCGTAATTTCGCAATTTCTTGTAATTTCGAGCTGAAATTAGCGATAAATAGCAAAGCCCCTATACATGCTACTATCAGCAGAATTGCTGTGTGTGTTGAGGGGAATAGTAGGAACAAGGCAAAACATTTTTTTAAAGACCTTGTAGTTTTTGAGAAAACCGATTTTAAAAATACAAAGAAAAAATGTTTTTTAAACTGTGAGTTTAAAAACCATTTCTCATTTCACATTTTTAAAATTGATTGAAAAAAAATAACTACAAAGTCTTTAAAAAATGGAGGCAACAGCATGTATGGGGGCTTTATTACGTGAAAATTTCACGAAATTATGAATGGATTACACAAAATCAGTTGAATGTCAACATCGTAATTACATATGGCCGTAATTGCGAAAATGTACGCAAAATTTTGTGAAATCGTAATTGGCAGATTACAATCCTCCTATAATCTGGGTCACAAGGGAAATATTTGAGGTAGAAAGTCAGAGCAAACAGCCAGGCAAGAATTACTGTTAAAAAGAAGTCAGCAATGGCAGCCTCCATACTCCACTCACTTCAAGTTTCCTTTGACATAGCCGTATTAAGTCAGGCAAATAAAATAAATAAATAAATAAAGTAACAGCTTTTCTTCAACCAACTGTTTATAAAGTAGGTGATCCATAAAACAGATATTTGATGTTATTAGCATATGGAGAAGACAGTCACCATAACACCACTGAAACCTTTTAGACAGCACAGCTCTTAACGTGACTGAATTAACTTAAAGCGGATCCGAGATGAAAAACTAACTATAACAAGTAACTTGTCTACATATCTTATCTAAAGTTTAGATCAAATGTAGCTGCAAACAGCTTTAATAGAAAATGATTATTTCTTCCTGTGATACAATGACAGCAGCCATGTTGTTTGTAAACATTACACAGAGGCAGGCTTATCTGTATCTTGAGCACTCAGCCTGTGAAAAAAACCTAATTCCCCCCTCCTCCCAACTTCCCTCTGAAATCAATGGCTAGTAATACCTCCCCCCCCCCCCTGCCCAGACTGAGCTCCCATGAGCCCTTGCTGCTGTCTGAAAGTGCCTTGGCTCTCTGAAAACCTGTGGGCGTGGTTTACTTAGTTTATAGGGAATTCGAGTATTAAAACAAAAACAAAAAAGTATTTGGCTTGAGGAATGCCCTATAAACAATAGGAAAGGAACACAATTATGCAATGAGTAAAAGTTCACCTCGGATCCACTTTAAAGTGAAACTCTACTTTCATTGAGAAATATGTCATCTTCTCAGTTCAGCAAGCATTACACATTAGGGTTATTGTTTATTAATATTGTATTTATTGTATTTCTAAAGTGCCAACATATTACGCAGTGCTGGACAATAAATACATAAAATAATACAAAGGAGGACAGACATATCAAGGTTATACAGCATAGCGCAAAGCTGTACAAGGCAAACACTACAAGATACATGATCATGTGATTTGGGGCTGGTTAGGTAGGCTCAGTAATACAAGCACAAGGCAGTCATAGGAAAGGAACATAATGATAGGGCACACAATCATGTAGAATACACTGGGGAATGGAGGACCCTGCCAAACACCCCACCAGGTTTTGGATTTCTGCCATCATCAGGGGGTCAAATATACAGTAGCAGTAAAAAGTATGTGAACCCTTTGGAATTATATAGATTTCGGCACAAATTGGTCTTAAAATGTGATCTGATCTTCATCTAATGCTACATACACACTTGAGATAAGTATTTGGAAAAGGCAAGATCACAGACCAATTTTACCCCCTTCAATGTAGTATGAGAGCCATACTCAACACAGTCTATTCTATGGAGCTGCACTCCCCATTAGATAAAATCTTTGCAAGATGCTGCACACACAGATGCTGTACACATGCAAAAGATCAGTATCTGCAAAAGATCCATTCCTGTAAAATGCATTCATAGTCTATGATATCTGCAGATCTCAATACACACCTTGTTTGTTTAACAGACATTCATCTGCAGATCAAATCCACCAGGATGGATCTTGAGATCTGCAGATGATTGTCAGATCTGCAGATTAAGAATTGTTGACTTGCATAAAGCTGAAAAGGGTTATAAAAGTCTCTGAAAAATCTCCAAAAGCCTTGCTGTTCATCAGTCCACAGTAAGACAAATTGTCTATAAATGGAGAAAGTTCAGCACTTTAGTTCAACACTGCTGCTACTCTCCCTAGGATTGGCCGTTCTGCAGAGATGACTGCAAGAGCACAGCGCAGAATGCTTAGTGAGGTGAAGAAGAATCCAAGAGTGTCAGCTAAAGACTTACAAAAGTCTCTGATATACGCTAACATCCCTGTTAGCGAATATATGATACATAAAACATTAAACTAGAATAGAGTTCATGGGAGGATACCACAGAGGAAGCCACTGCTGTCCCAAAAAAAGACATTGCTGCACATTTAAAGTTTGCAAAAGAGCACCTGGATGTTCCACAGCAGAACTGTCAAAATATTCTGTGGACAAAAAAAAGTAGAGGTGTTTGGAATTGCTATCATTAAAGTGGATCCGAGATGAAAAACTAACTATAACAAGTAACTTGTCTATATATCGTATCTAAAGTTTAGAAACAGCTTCAATAGCTTATGATTATTTATTCCTGTGATACGAGGGCAGCCATGTTCTGTTTGTCACAGGCTGAGGGCTAGAGATGCTATCAGCTTGCCTGTGTGCTAATTCAGTCCCCTCTCTTCCTCCCTCCTCCCCTCTACCTCTGAAATCTCTGGCTAGTAAACTCCTCCTCCTCCTGCCCAGACTGAGTTCCCATAAGCCCTTTCTACAGTGCCAAGGCACTCTAAAAAGCTGTGGGCGAGGCTTGTTTAGTTTATAGGGAATTAGAGTATTAAAGCAAAACAAAAAAAGTATTTGGCTTGAGGAATGCCCTATAAACTATATGTATGGAACACAATTATGCAATGAGTAAAAGTTTATCTCAGATCCACTTTAAAGGAAAAATGATTTCCCAAGTTTATCAAGACATTTTGCTGGAGAACTTAAGGCCATCTGTCCACCAGCTGAAGCTCAGCAGAAGATGGGTGTTGCATCTGGACAATGACCTGAAGCATAGAAGTACATCAACTACAGAATGGCTTAAACAGAAGAAAATACGCTCAACAGGACAACGACCCAAAGCATAGAAGTACATCAACAACAGAATTGCCTGAACAGAAGAAGGTTTTTTTTTTTTAACTGTTTCCCTTTGGAAAGAAAACAAATACAAATTATTAAAAGTTTAGAACAACGTTGTTCAAGCATTCCATAGAAATGAATAGTGTCGTACTAATGTTTTTATTGGCCTTTAGTGCAGCACTATTTGAGATACAAGACCTTTTAATAAGGTCAGTAGGCTAACCCATTTTAAATGGCATGGACAATTTTCTAACACATAAAATATACTTGTGAGACTTTAAAGAGTAACTGTCAGGCTGCAAAAGCTAATTTAAACCTCTATTCTCCTGTGTTAAACAGCTTAGAAGGAAGCCAAAAAGGCAATACTGAAGTTAAAAATTTCTCTTACTTTGATGTTTGCTGAATAGCAATTGTCTTTATTCCCAATCTTCTAAGGAGGCCGGCCACATAACAGATACTGCAGAGCATGCTGGGGCTGCTTCTTCTCCCTACTGCACTCCCTTGGTCCTCCCTTTCATTTCCCTATCCCACCCTAAGGCTGCTTTCACAGTGGGAAGTTACAGGCTCATGTTACAGCAGCTTGTAACTTGCAGTCTAACTCACAGCACTGAAAAATCAATGTGCTGTTCACAGTGCACATGTTCCGTTAGAATACACTGCAGGAGTTCTTGTTATTGTTCCTATTGTTCCTAGCCACATGGCTAGTTAATATTCACTTCACAGTAGTGTTGTCTGGATCATGTAACGAATGTGGAATCGTCTCCGTGGTCAGCGCACCAGACATGCGCTGACACGGCGGATTTCCTCCACAAGCGTATAAATTTGCAGGAACCCAGCAGTAGGTGCAATGCACCTGCAGAGGGAAATTCCTGATGGCAGGTGGAGCTGTGGAGTGCAGAGGAACAGCTCCTCTGCTCTACCACACATGCCAGACAGGAATTGTACGAAGGGAAGAACCGTAATTGCAAGAGAAGCGATTGAGAGTGAGCACAGAGACAGATTGTGTGTGTGTGCATAAAACTAGTCGCCAACCCGCGACTGTGCACACACCACAGCAGATACGAAGCAGGAACGCGATCGGGAGAGGTGCGATCGCCAGATGTGACACAAGGCTACAGCAAGGCGGAGCACGAGAGTAGCAAAGGCACAGCAAATAATACAATGAGAAGATGCGGAAAATAACAAACGCTAGCTAACCGCGAACACCGCACTCATTCGCAACAGTGCACGCGGTTATGCGCGGTCTCCACGTGATAAGCACAATAGAAACAAGCACGCCTAACTAACCATCGACAGACAAACATGAAACAGAGGACGCGAACGCTTGCTTAACGGTTACCTCACCGAGCCTCCAGCAAGCGGTCGTAGCAGACAAGACAGACACACGAAAAAAGGGACAAGCGAGAGATAGGATCCACAGCACTAGCGAAAAGTGGCTAGCGCGATCCAGGTACAGAGTAGCAGAACAGAAGGATCCACAGCACTAGCGAAAAGTGGCTAGCGCGATCCCAGGAGACAGAACAGAAGGATCCACTGTGCTAGCGAAAAGTGGCTAGCGCGATCCCAGGAGACAGAACAGAAGGATCCACAGCGCTAGCGAAAAGTGGCAAGCGCGATCCCAGGAGACAGAACAGAAGGATCCACAGCGCTAGCGAAAAGTGGCTAGCGCGATCCAGGTACAGAGTAGCAGAACAGAAGGATCCACAGCACTAGCGAAAAGTGGCTAGCGCGATCCCAGGAGACAGAACAGAAGGATCCACAGCGCTAGCAAAAAGTGGCTAGCGCGATCCCAGGAGACAGAACAGAAGGATCCACAGCGCTAGCGAAAAGTGGCTAGCGCGATCCCAGGAGACAGAACAGAAGGATCCACAGCGCTAGGAAAAAGTGGCTAACGCGATCCAGAGAGGCAGAACAGAAGAGATAGCTGGTAGCAACCGCTGCACCAGCTATGCTCCAAGAACAGAGATCAGAACGACTTCCTATCGACCACTGCTGGGACAGGACAATCGCAACAGACAAACAAAACAGAAAAACAATCCTAACTGCACTAGGGAAATCTGCCTAACACAGTTTCCAGGAATTACTCTAAGCTGATCTTCAAACAGAGAGTAAGGCTGACACCCCACCAGGAGTGTTACATAGGACGAAATCCTTATGACCAGCGAAGCATTGTGGGAAAGACATAGTACTTATAGTACACGCCTCCAATGAATGTGGCCAGGCAATTTGCATGACAACGTATGCAAATTCCTCTGCAAGCACAAGCTGCAAAACTGACAGAAGCTCTTCTTTCCAGAGTCCTGCAGCATGCAAACCTACACAATGGTCAAAAGGCTGCCTGCCTGCACAGGCAGCTGAGCAAATCATCACAGATCATGAACGATTAGGATATTTTTTGTGAGTCGAATCATCAGGAAGCAGGGTAAGGGAGGATATTACATCACAATTGGCTTCATACAAGACAGTCAAACATGGAACCTGCCATGAGCTGTCAGGAGCATCAATCTCTGCAAATACTATATAAAACGTCTGTGAAATCCAAACGTGGACAGTGAAATGCATATGCAATGTAAGTACAGCCAATCTTTAGCTACTGATATATGTGTTTTTTTTTCTCTGAGACCTTATACCTAACAGCTCCTCTTTAAATTGGCCAGAATGCTGCTTGTAGCACATATTTAATATTCACCCGGTTCTCTGCTATGTTCTCAAAATTTAATTTAGGATTTGCCTATCTGAGATTACTAGTGTAGAATTCTGTCCTGTATAATGTACCTGTTCTTTCGCATTATTTGATTTCTTTTATAAGTTCTGATTGCTAGGTACTAAAAAAATGTTTTATGGTAAAGAAAAAGTTTTGGTAACCATGGATATTTCATTTCTACAAATTGGGCTGAACAGCGTTGACCTTTTTAAGTTTGGTGTAATTTGTAGCGCTCTTTACGTGTGACATACGGAAATTGAACATTTTGTGACTTCTGTCTGAACCGACAAATGTAAATAGACAAATGAGACACAGATAAATGATACTTAACAAACATTCTATTAAACTGTATTAAAAACTGTTTACCTGTTCCTCCGTCTCCGGGTAATTGAGATGAAGTTGATCTTTGCAGGATTTTATTAGCACTGATTGGAAATCTGTGTGTCATTTAGGTGCGATTCAATTTGTTTATTGCCATAATATACAGGTCATACATCTGATGATATTTATTGCATACGTTTCTGTGACTCTGAGAACTGCAAAGTTTTGCTACAGTATTTATTAAAGAGGAAATGTAGTAAAAATAACATAAGAGTAAAATTCCTTATTGTTTACAATATTCATTTATAGATTATTGAGTTGAGTCAGTGTTGGTTCATTGTAACCTCTTTCCTCTCCCTGATTTACATTCCAGAATGTATCACTGGTGAGGACATCTTTAGTTCTGCCAGGTGATCTGTACGGAATGTTTGTTACTGAGAGTTCTATGCACAGAGGTAATTATCCCTTGCTTGCCAGTTGGAAAAAAACATTATTTCCCACAATGCTATGAGGTTTATAGACAACAAACTGTCAGGACCATGGTAATGACATCACACTGTGGAAGGGTTGTCACTAAAATATGAGCCATACAGACACCCCTGATTACCTATTTGAGAAAAGGTAATGATTTCTCAAGGAAAAGGTGGTATAAGCTACTGATCGGAATGAAGTTTAATCCTGGGTTACAGTTCCTCTTTAAAGGGAACCTGATCCAATGCTTCGGTTTATAAAGCAATACTTATCTGAAGAGAGGGAAGACTGAGGATCCCATGAAGGCTGCCCTTCGGTAACCTCTGTTCTCCCACTGCAAAGGGCGGACCTCCTACACATTGAGGCAGTGCAGTAGCTATGCAAGCACAGCCACGCATGCGCAGTAGCATGGGGCCGCTTGAGCAGCTCCGGTTCACTGCACATGCGCAGCTGTGCTCACGTGACTACTGCGTGGCTATGGGGCTATAAGCAACAGCTTAATAACCTTTAAAGAAAAACATTTCTTTGTTACAGCTGATGCAAATTCTGCAAGAAATCTGCAGTGCGTATACTTCCTGCTTTAATGGAAGCAGACATTGGGTTAACATTCTGGGTTTAAAAATTAGCTGCTCTGCTGAGGCAGCCAACTGACAGAGCTGAGAGATCAAATTACACTTGTGATTAGTCACAGATGAGGGAGAATTAGACAGGCTAAACCAGGCATGGGCAAACTTGGCCCTCCAGCTGTTAAGGAACTACAAGTCCCACAATGCATTGCAGGAGTCTGACAGCCACAGTCCTGACTCATAAAGGCAAATGCATTGTGGGACTTGTAGTTCCGTAACAGCTGGAGGGCCGAGTTTGCCCATGCCTGGGCTAAACTCTCTAAATACATACAGGGTGCATTTCTCTATGTTTTCCTTCTGTCCTGTGCAAGAGTTCAGGTCCACTTTAAAGGGAGAAATTAATACCTCCAGTAGGCAGTACACCGGTCAACACCCCTCTAAAGTTCAAGTAATACAGTTAGAATCAGAGAATTCAGATGTGGATGAACAAGCACAAGATTCACATTCTAACATTGATTATAAAGATCTAGCAGTGAGTGCAGGGCTGGATTTCTAGAAAGGCCACAAAGGCCCGGGCCTCGGTTGGCTGCTGCTTAAAGAGCAACTGTTGTGGAAATCTTAAAAGGTAAAACACATACAAATAAGAAGTACATTTCTCCCGGAGTAAAACAAGCCATGAATTACTTTTCTCCTATGTTCCTGTCACTTACAGTAGGTAGTAGAAATCTGACATTACCTGCAGATTTTGGAATAGCCCATCTTCTCATAGGGGGGTTCTCAGGGTTTTCTTTATTTGTGAAAGCACTTAGTGAATAGCAGTTGTTCTCTCCAACTGCCAAAATAGTGTGCAGTGAGCAGGGAGGCTGGCCAGCATCTTTGTAATAATCATTTTCAGGGAATGTCTTTATAAAGAATAAAGACCATGCTGAGAATCCCCCATGAAGAGATGGACTATCCCAAAACCTGTCGGTAGTGTCACATTTCTACTACCTACTGTAAGTGACAGCAACATAGGAGAAAAGTAATTTATGGCTCATTTTACTCTGGGAGAAATGTACTTCTTATTTGTACGTGTTTTAAATTTTGATTTTCGTGACAGTTCCTCTTTAAAGGGAACCTAAACTAAGAGGGATATGGATGTTTTATTTTAAACAATACCAGTTGCTTGGCAGTCTTGCTGATCTCTTTGGCTGCAGTAGTGGCTGAATCACAACCCTGTAACAAGCATGCAGCTAATCCAGTCTGACTTCATTTAGAACACCTGATCAGCATGCTAATTGAGGGGCTGTGGCTAAAAGTTATAGAGACACAGGATGAACAGGAGAGTCAGGCCACTGTTATTTTAAAAGGAAAAATCCATATCCTTCTCAGTTTAGGTTCCCTTTAAGGGCGCACCTGGATGTGAAACAAGGGTAAATACATATAAAAGAGAAGACTGCAAATGGGGAACAACCCTTGAAAAAGTGAAGCTAATGCCTAAAAGTGCTGCACATGAAAGAAAGGGGCCGCAGTACATGGATGTTACACATGGAAGAGGGGGCTGCACATGGAATAGGAGGGGGGCTGCTGCTCATGGAAGTGGAACCCCAACATACTTGGCAATAGAAACATCTCTACAAATCAAAGATCTCACAGCCACAGAGATGTCACACTCCAGCCAAGTGGACAAACATCACTCTAAAATGGTTGTAGTAGAGGACGGTTACTCAAAGGTAATTAAAGCGGATCCGAGATGAAAAACTAAATATAACAAGTAACTTGTCTATATATCTTATCTAAAGTTTAGATAGTTTACACAGCAAATCTATCTGCAAACAGCTTTAATAGAATATGATTATTTCTTCCTGTGATACAATGACAGCAGCCATGTTGTTTGTAAACATTACACAGAGGCAGGCTTATCTGCATCTTGAGCAAAAAATCCTAATCCCCCCTCCTCCCTCCTCCCTGCCTCTGAAATCTCTGGCTAGTAACACCTCCCCCTCCTCCTCCTTGAGCCCCTGAGGAGTTGCCTAGCAACGAAACGCGTAGGGCGGAGCTGTGGAGCGGCGCAACGTCTGACGTCACTGGACGCAGTGACTGTCCGGCGTGGAACTTTTTACTAGCGGCGGCTCGTCTTGGATCTTTAGCCGGGGATGCGATACGGTAGCTGGATACACAAACTAAATGCTGCCTGCTTCCCCCGCTTGACGTAGCCGTGCGCCAATTATCCTGTACTTACTTGTTTTTAGCACTATTTTTTATTAAAAGCGGAAATCCTTCCTTCAAACACACTTACGCTATGTGAAGCGTCTGTTTTTACTTTTGAGGTCACAGTAAAAGTCTATACCTGCAAACACGGAGATCAGAGTCTGCTGGAGTGTGGAGATTGCCTTGGAGGCTGAGGGGTGGCCAATACCCCTAAAGCGCAGTCGGGCCCTTCTTGGCCGCAACTTCCGGTGAGTCTCTCTATGTTGGGGGGGCGGGCAATGAGTGCCCTGCTAACGTTTGCTGTCCTCGATTGGAGTGTTGTGAAGAATTTTATTGCACAGACTGTATTTTGACCGCTAACCTTATACCATTAATTAATTACCTCCTCCTGCCCAGACTGAGCTCCCATGAGCCCTTGCTATTGTCTGAAAGTGCCTTGGCTCTCTGAAAACCTGTGGGCGTGGCTTGTTTAGTCTATAGGGAATTAGACTATTAAAACATAAACAAAAAAAGTATTTGGCTTGAGGAATGCCCTATAAACAATAGGAAAGGAACACAATTAAGCAATGAGTAAAAGTTCACCTCGGATCCACTTTAAAGGACACCGGAACTGAGAGTGATATGGAGGCTGACATATTTATTTCCTTTTAAACAATGCAGATTGCCTGGCTGACCTGCTGAGCCTCTGTCTTTCAATACTTGTAGGCCACGTTCACAGGGACCGTCACACTGCATTCCCTGTGACAGCAGAAATGCATTACATCGGGACAGTGGGGCTGCATGTTATCTTCACGTCAGGTACAGTGAAGCATACAGTCAAAGAAAAGCATGCGTCACTTTCACCGTTAATGTGTGCATTTGCAATGCATTACAATACCCAAACCCTATATACCACAACGCACTCGCCGCACTGTAGACATTGCATAGGTGGTGCATTGCAGTGCAGTAAGCCACATTACAAAGCGGCCATTACACCACACCACTGTGAACATGGCCTTATGCTACGTACACACATGCGACAACGATCGTTCGTTGTAAACGATGAACGAACTTTTAATTGATGAAAGAACGACCTGAGTAAAGTTAGTTTTAAAATGTGTGTAACGATCTGATCGTTAGAACGAACGTTACATCACGTAAAGCAACTATTGTGCTTGCGCATAAAAATGAGAAGTTTCATGGAGAAATAGCGAAATGCGCATGTCAAGCCTAGTACATGTACCTAGTACCTAGTACGATAACGTTTTCGCGCGCAAACGTGAATTTTCCCGCAAAATCGATATCGTTTTCACGCGGAAATTCACGTTTGCGCTCAAAAATGTTATCGTTTCGCGCGCAATGCGAAAATTCACGCAAAAACAGCCGTGCTAACAGTTAGCACTCTTTTGTGAATCAAACCCTTGGTGTGTATTAATTGTTATCCGTAGTATGCTTGGGGGGCCCCAATGCTAAACTTGTACTGGGGCCCACGGCTTCTTAGCTACGCCACTGAATCAGCCATTAATAAAAACAAACTCTGAGCAAAAAAAAACAACAAAACAAATATTATTCAGTTTCCATTCTCGCCATTCTTCTCCGCTAACCAGGAATATTGCGCAGAATGTTATCTGTAACAAGTGTGGCATCAAGCAACAATAATTCATATCTAAATTCGCAGAGAATATGCATGAAGCGCCAGTGAGGTTAAGACAAGATTTACAGTAGATTCGCTCTTTAATTAAATATTGTATTAAAGCGTAAATTGGAAAACTGGAGTACCGAGCGAGAGATTGCGATAAAAATGATTTGAGTATTCATTAGAATAGAGTCACACCACTACAATAGCTGGAGTGGCCTCTACTGAGCTAGGGGGGGGATTGCTTACAGACCCCATAATTAATGCGGACCAGAGATCATTTCATTAATGTAATCATCCCTTTTAATAGAAAATAAATACCTTCTCTGCCTCTGTTTTTCTTTCTGGAGGTGATGAACTATGACTCATGAGAGGACACTGATATTTCATTAAGAATGTTACAGAATTAACACTATACAGGTTAGTTTTCAGCATTTTTTTTTCATTACTGAAGAATATTTCCAGTGTAAAATAGAGAGCTTGCATTGTCTATTGTAGCTGTTGTTGATCACTCAGCCACTGGCACATAATTAATTACAGAAACTCCACCCACATTCCATCCCCCCAACCCCGCCCTTGGCAAATTTGCTGTAGAGTTCTATTTCTGAAGTCTTCTGAAGCTCTGTGACCACCCCCATCTCAGGAGCCACCAATTAGGTTGCCACAGCAAGCAGGTGGGCGTGGCGTCAGAGCATTAGAAGATTTCAAGAAACATGGCCGCCACAGTTTTACAGCTGGAGGAGGCGGAGTTTCTATAATGAATTAATTATGGGAAAGCGGGTGAATAACCCCAACACCCTCCGATCCGTGCAGCAATAATAGAGAACATTACATTGCAGGTTTGTCTAGTGAATATTGGAAGTAGTCTTTAAAGGACAACTGGAGAGAAACTGTTTGAGAACTGCTGTTAAGCACGGGTGTATATATTTGACTGCTTATCTCTTTGTTTATTGTTATCAGATTCCTTTCACACTTCAGTGATGCCAAAATCTGATGGACTACATCATGAAGGGGGGATTCCCTCACACTGCATGTGTTAACCCTGTGTGTGAGAGAAAGCTCTCACTGCCAGTCTCTGAGAGATCTCTGCAGAAAGCAGAGGAAATGTATCTTATGTGCAACATAAACATTTGTAATAGTATGTGAAACCTGACACTAGAGGCTTTTCATATAACTCTGCTTCAATATTACACTGTCCTTAGCATGTCAGGCTGCAGATATTCATCTATGCAAATGAGACATTCCAACCGAAAATCTACACACAATGAATTACAGTTTTTGCCTCTGATATTTAACAGAAAAGTAGGAAAATGTTTACACTGTTACTTAGACATTATTTGTACATTGTCATTTTAGAATACTTGGTTTGATAGTGTTCCTTTAAGCATGGAGCAAGCCTCTAACACAAAAAAGAAGCATCAATATATATTGTAAACAAGGCCATGATAAATGATATTCAGTGCAGACGTATGGGCTTCAGCTGTACAAATTCAACAAATGAGCTTAAAACATTTCACCTTAACCTGTGCTGTACCAGCTGCGGCGATCTCGCGGCTCCGCACAGCCCAGAGAAATAACTATCGCTATCCACAGAAACCCGGCTTGTTCCGCTTCAGTTAACAGCCTCTGGTTTCACTTGACCTCCATAATTCAAGCAAATGCGTCTGGCTGGCTCTGTCACTCCCTCTGAGGATGAAGCCTGCAGCTCCCATCTTAACCGTTTACACGGGCGCTTCTCTTTTCAGAGATGCTCGGGGAAACTTGTGAAATATTGAAAAAAAACAACAAACCTGTACATGAAATAAAATGATCTGTGAATGTCAGCATGGAAATTTTCTGCATGAGCAGCTGCAGGGTCCCCCCCTCCCCACGCAATGAAACAGCTTGGAGACCCCGTTCTGATGGTTGCCATAGATATGTTTGCTCTGTGCTGACAACTGAAGTTGCCATACATGGGCTAATAATGGCCTCATCATCAGGTGCACAGCTTAATTCTTTGTGATTGCTAGGGACAGTAGGGTATTGTACCATGTTAGCCATCAGTAAAAGCAAGGAGTGTTGAATCAGGATGATACCAATTATTGGCTAACTTAAAAGAATAAGAGTAAGCAAGCTTTCGGCTGTATAGCCTTGGTCATGGTCAGGCCTGATGAAGGCTATACAGACGAAAGCTTGCTTACTCTTATTCTTTTAAGTTAGCCAATAAATGGTATTATCCTGATTCAAAACCTCTCGATTGTTGGGGATGAGTGAACGGATTTCTGTTTCTCAATTTTGAGTTCAAGTCCGAAATTCTGACACGCAAACTCCAAATATTAAGTGAAATTACTCTCACGTAGTTATGAGCAAAAATATTGTGTAATCATAATTTTGCATCATAATTTGCAATTATGATGTAAAATCGTAATGCGAAATTTCGGAAAAATCATTATGAATTTTGCATGTAAAAATGATCAGGAATTTTGCAATTTTGCTTAATGTTTGGGTAATTCCGCGCAGACTTTAGCTGTTAATATTAGCAAAGCCCTCATACAATCACCAAAATTGCTATGTATGTTAAAGGGAACCTAAACTGAGAGGGATATGGATGTTTCCTTTTAACCCTCCTGGCGGTATGAAACATTCCGCCAGGAGGCAGCACAGCAGTTTTTTTTTTTTTTTTCTTAAATCATGTAGCGAGCCCAGGGCTCGCTACATGATAGCCGCTGCTCAGCGGCATCCCCCCGCCCACTTCGATCGCCTTCGGCGATCTCCGATCAGGAAATCCCGTTCAAAGAACGGGATTTCCTGGAGGGCTTCCCCCGTCGCCGTGGCGACGGGGCGGGATGACGTCACCGACGTCAGCGACGTTGTGACGTCATTGGGAGTCCCGATCCACCCCTCGGCGCTGCCTGGCACTGATTGGCCAGGCAGCGCACGGGGTCTGGGGGGGGGGCGCGCGCCGCAACGGATAGCGGCGATCGGGAGCAGGGCGGCGGCAATCGGTGTGCTGGCACAGCTAGCAAAGTGCTAGCTGCATCTAGCAAAAAAAAAATTATGTAAATCGCCCCCAGCAGGGCCTGAGCGGCACCCTCCGGCGGCTTACCCCGTGTCACACACGGGGTTACCGCCAAGGAGGTTAAACAATACCAGTTGCCTGGCAGTCCTTCTGATCTCTTTGGCTGCAGTAGTGGCTGAATCACAACCCTGAAACAAGCATGCAGCTAATCTAGTCTGACTTCAGTCAGAGCACCTGATCTGCATGCTTGTTGAGGGGCTCTGGCTGATAGTATTAGAGACACAGGATCAGCAGGAGAGTCAGGCAACTGGTATTATTTTAAAAGGAAAAATCCATATCCTTCTCAGTTTAGGTTCTCTTTAAGAATAGTGGGATCAAGCTAAAAAAAAAGAATTTTTCAAAAAGACCTTATAGTTTTTGAGAAAATCGATTTTAAAAATGCAAAGGAAAAATTGTTTTAAACTGTCATTTTTCTGAGTTTAAAGAGGAACTCCAGTGAAAATAATGTAGTAAAAAAAGTGCTTCATTTTTTACCATAATTATGTATAAATGATTTAGTCAGTGTTTGCTCATTGTAAAATCTTTCCTCTCCCCGATTTACATTCTGACATGTATTACATGGTGACATTGTTACTGTGGGCAGGTTATGTAGCTGCTCCTAGCTGTTTTGGCTGTTAGAGACAGCTGTAAAAAGCTAATTCCTGTCTGTGAACATTGTTACATTGTGGCAGTTTGCCCAGAGTACCGCGGTACTCAGAGCCTTTTTGTGGGAAGGGTTTCAGCACAAAATCAGTCATACAGCGCCCCCTGATGGTCTGTTTGTGAAAATCATTATATTTCTCATGTAAAAGGGGGTATCAGCTACTGATTGGGATAAAGTTCAATTCTAGGTTGGAGTTTCTCTTTAAAAAAACATTTTTCCTTTGCATTTTTTAAAACTGATTTTCTCAAAATGACAGGGTCTTTTTGTAAAATTTATTTTTTAACTTATTCATACTATTGCCCTTAACACACCTAGCAATGGTGATGATAGTATGTATCATGTATGGGGCTTTGCTATTAACAGATAAAGTCTGCACAAAATCATGCGAAATTACGAATGGATTATACAAAATCAACTAAATGTCCAAATTGTAATTACGAATGGCCATACTTGTGAAAACGTGCGCAAAATTTTGCGTAATCATCAGCATATTACGATCCTCTCTACTCCCATGTCCTGCACAAACCTGTTTTTGCATCAATTGCAACAAATGTCTACTGATCATGCTCAGGGGCCACAAATGAGGAAATTGTATGTGCGAATGTAAAAATACTATGTGACCATTTTTTGTAAAATTTCTATGCAAAACTGTAACCTACTGTAAACATATTTTCACAACAAAATATTCACAATAGATTACAATTTTGTTATTTCATGAGGCAAAGGAAAATATGCAACATTTAGGCTTTGGAAACAGAAAGGGATTTGTGAAGCTTATGGGGAAGATACCAGACAGCCCCCAAATTCATAAACAATAAATATACAATAAATAAATATATATTGCTATACCAATAGTACAGTACTGGCAATAAGCATGTGTTTCCAATACTCTGACTAAAGGTTTGAAAGTCCCCGCCAATGGCAGAGCAGCATAATCCACAAAGTAATCTAAGCAGGAGTATGGGACCTAGAGGGTGTCTTGGGTCCAAAAGCCACTAACTTTGACCACACCCCCACCTCAGATTACCAAAAGGACCATAAAGATGATTCGTAGCTACTACCATCCTATTTCATCTTAACCCATCTTTAACCAATGGTAGAGACAACGGTAGTAGGTGTACTGCCAGCAGTCCACTGACACGGTCCTGATGGACCCTGCTGTCTTTCAATGTCCACAAGCCAGATTAATTGATTACATTCCTAATCCAGCAGCACGGTGGAGTAGAGGTTAGTGATCTCGCCTCGCATCGCTGGGTCCCCAGTTTGAATCCCAGCCAGGTCAACATCTGCAAGGAGTTTGTTGTAAGTTCTACCTGTGTCTCAGTTTCCTCCAGGCACTCTGGTTTGCTCCCACATTCTAAAAACATACAGATAAGTTAATTGGCTTCCCCCCTCAATTGGCCCTAGACTATGATACATACACTACATGATACATACATAGACATATGACTATGGTAGGGATTACATTGTAAGCCCCTCTGAGGGGCAGTTGGTGACAGTGACTATTTACCCTCTACAGCGCTATATAAATACTAAATAATAATGCACAAAGGCCATATTACTTTGGAAACAGCCATAGACATTTCTCCATGCCCCTTTTACCAAAAAAGCCAATACAACTTTTTGTATGGGAGCTAAATCCTTAAACATTCCAGATAAAGTGCATAATATATTAAGCAGCTTGCTGGTCTGTCCAAACAATACATAAACACCTAAAAAACAAACAAACCAGAACATAAAACTTGCCAAGCCCATTAGATTGCAGCTAGTGATACCTTTAGCGCTCGGTGATTAGATGATGATAGAGTATGGTCTTTTGAAAGAAGAAAGTAATATAAAAAGACAACGCTGCACAGAAGATAAAAAGCACACGATTGAGCCAAAGAACTTTGCATTCTGTAAGTTTTGTTTAAGAGAAAATTCACTTTGAAAGGCTGCAGTCACTTCAAAAGGGAAAAAAACAGCTTTGTATGTGAAAGAAATGTGCCTTTTAAAAAAAACATGATTTCAGGTGTAGAGTTGCTGTTTTTGATTAGAAGAGTTGTAACTAATTAGAAACATCTAAAAGTTTCTATATGATGATTACTCAACTAACCCCAATAAATTGATTGCTTTTTTAGGGGTTACACGCTCATGTATACTGAACCGGAGAGTGCCACAGCAGTTTTGTTGAACAGTATCATTAATAAATCAAACCCTTTCTTTGTTCCTGATTAAAGCCTCCGTCGTGCATTATATAAAGGAGTTGGTTAATTCTTCCAACCCCACTTAAAGGACAGTTTAAAGACAATTTCATTAAAAAAGGCTTTTCAAATTGCAACTGCACCCTTAATTGGCATTAAAATATATCACGTTGTGGTGTGCAAGAACTTCTGGCCTGCAGGGGACAGAGGTGCCATTCGTGCTACTGACGAGCTACTGTTTGTCCCCTATCTTTTTGCCTGATGAAGCGGGCTGTGCCTGCGAAACGCGTTGCATTTTTTGGGGTACCAATAATAAATGTATTTGTTTAATTCAGACAGTATTTTGAGTCTGCTTTCCGGAGGTAAGTCCACCACTGCCTCCCAGCAAATTTTAAAATTTTTATTACCTTTTATCCTGCTGGTGCCTCTGTTCTCTTACGATAATACTGTGTCCACCCCTGGTGGAGGGGTGACCTACCCCTACTTTCCTGATCTACAGAAAGTGACATCTTAATCCTGAGTGAGGACAGGTCTGATCTCCTCACCTGCATCTACAGTCAGGCGCGGAGCTAGGGGGGGTCGGGGTAGGTCAAGTGCCCCCGGGCGCCGGGTCCCTAAGGGCGCCCAGCTGAGCTGATTTTTTTTTTTTTTCTGCGGAGGGGAGCAGAGAAGAGAAGAGGGAGAGCTATGCGGACGGTGGAGAAGGGGGCCATCTCCCCCCCTTCTCTCACCTTAGGGCTCTCCCTCCCTCCATCGCTGTCCCCTCCGTTATTTTCCGGGTGCTGGCGCAGCGGGCGGGACTCACCTCCGTCTCGCTCCAGCGCCGGCCGGAAGTTCGGATCCCGCAGCTGCTGCTCTGGTCTGGACTAGACCAGAGTAGCGGCAGATCCATCCGCGCTGCGACGAGACGGAGGTAAGTTCCGCCCGCCGCTGCCAGCACCCGGACATTAATGGAGGGGACAGCGAGGGAGAGAGAGCAGCTCTCCCTCTTCTCTGCGCTGCTCCCCTCCTGCTGGGGAGGCAGGGAGGGGGACACCTGGCTACCTATTTTGGGCATATATACCCCTGGCTACATCTACTGGGCATATATACCCCCTGGCTACATCTACTGGGCATATATACCCCTGGCTACATCTACTGGGCATATACCCCTGGCTACATCTACTGGGCACATATACCCCTGGCTACATCTACTGGGCACATATACCCCTGGCTACATCTACTGGGCATATATACCCCTGGCTACATCTACTGGGCATATATACCCCTGGCTACATCTACTGGGCATATATACCCCTGGCTACATATACTGGGCATATATACCCCCTGGCTACATCTACTGGGCATATATACCCCTGGCTACATCTACTGGGCATATATACCCCTGGCTACATCTACTGGGCATATATACCCCTGGCTACATCTACTGGGCATATATACCCCTGGCTACATCTACTGGGCATATATACCCCTGGCTACATCTACTGGGCATATATACCCCTGGCTACATCTACTGGGCATATATACCCCCTGGCTACATCTACTGGGCATATATACCCCCTGGCTACATCTACTGGGCATATATACCCCTGGCTACATCTACTGGGCATATATACCCCTGGCTACATCTACTGGGCATATATACCCCCTGGCTACATATACTGGGCATATATACCCCCTGGCTACATATACTGGGCATATATACCCCCTGGCTACATGGACTGGGCATATATACCCCCTGGCTACATGGACTGGGCATATATACCCCCTGGCTACATGGACTGGGCATATATACCCCCTGGCTACATATACTGGGCATATATACCCCTGGCTACCTACTCTGGGCATATATACCCCTGGCTACATATACTGGGCATATATACCCCTGGCTACATATACTGGGCATATATACCCCCTGGCTACATGGACTGGGCATATATACCCCCTGGCTACATATACTGGGCATATATACCCCTGGCTACATATACTGGGCATATATACCCCCTGGCTACATGGACTGGGCATATATACCCCTGGCTACATATACTGGGCATATATACCCCTGGCTACATATACTGGGCATATATACCCCCTGGCTACATATACTGGGCATATATACCCCCTGGCTACATATACTGGGCATATATACCCCTGGCTACATATACTGGGCATATATACCCCCTGGCTACATATACTGGGCATATATACCCCCTGGCTACATATACTGGGCATATATACCCCTGGCTACATATACTGGGCATATATACCCCCTGGCTACATGGACTTGGCATATATACCCCCTGGCTACATATACTGGGCATATATACCCCTGGCTACCGACTCTGGGCATATATACCCCTGGCTACATATACTGGGCATATATACCCCCTGGCTACATATACTGGGCATATATACCCCCTGGCTACATATACTGGGCATATATACCCCCTGGCTACATATACTGGGCATATATACCCCCTGGCTACATGGACTGGGCATATATACCCCTGGCTACATATACTGGGCACATATACGCCTGACTATATATACTGGGCACATATTATTCTCCTGGCTACATATACTGGGCATATATACCCCTGGCTACATATACTGGGCACATATACCTCTGGCTACATATACTGGGCACACATATCCCTGCCTACATATACTGGGCACATATACCCCTGGCTACCTGTTCTGTGGACATCTCTACCCCTGGCTACCTGTTCTGGGGACATCTATACCGCTGGCCACCTATTCTGGGGACATCTATACCGCTGGCCACCTATTCTGGGGACATCTATACCGCTGGCCACCTATTCTGGGGACATCTATACTGCTGGCCACCTATTCTGGGGACAACTATAGACCTGGGGCTACCTATTTTTGGGGAACCACGTCAGATTGAGTGTATTTTGGAGAACTGCTGCCAGGTGAGAGGTGTCTACCATATTAAGGGGGCATTCTACCTATTTATGTGAAATGCTGTCTATTTATGTGACTCATGACTGCTGAATTTGTCTTGTTGGGGGCCTCATGGTTACTGAATTTGTCTTGTTGGGGGCCTCATGATTTGTTGGGGGCCTCAAGATCGCTGAATTTGTCTTGTTGGGGGCCTCATGATTGCTGAATTTGTCTTGTTGGGGGCCTCATGATTGCTAAATTTGTCTTGTTGGGGGCCTCATGATTGCTGAGTTGGTTATGTTGGGGGTCTCATGATTGCTGAATTTGTCTTGATGGGGGGGGGCTCATGATTGCTGAATTTGTCTTGGAACATGCTGGAAGGTACATACTGAGGGAGGGTGGGTGAGCGTGAGCCTGCTAACCTCCATATACATTTGGCTCCACCCATAACCACGCCCACATTTATTATGTGACCACGCCCCCTTTTGGCGCGGCGCGCTACGCGCGCCGCAACCTTGACTTTGGGGGCGCATTAATAGTCTTTGTCCCCGGGCGCTGAAAACCC
Source organism: Hyperolius riggenbachi (assembly GCF_040937935.1). Taxonomy (NCBI): domain Eukaryota; kingdom Metazoa; phylum Chordata; class Amphibia; order Anura; family Hyperoliidae; genus Hyperolius; species Hyperolius riggenbachi. Next base: position 63,116,697 of record NC_090647.1, read on the forward strand.
TAGCTACGCCTCTGTCTACAGTGGTTTCCTAAGAGGTAATGAGTATATTCATCTCACACTTACATTTATCTACGGTTTCCAATACATACTACACTATATTGGGCTCTCGGTGTCTCCTATTTATCTGGCCTGCAGGGGTTGTCAGCCAGTCTCTAAGGTGGGTTTTTAAAACCCATACTGCATGCAGTACAGGGATGAGCAGAAACTATGCCAGTGTGAATCTACACGTCACAGTTCGCATCTACGCATCGTAGTTCATAGGCGAAGTTTCAAAACTACACTTACGCATTTACACGTATTGAAGTACCGCTATACGTAGTTTATGCCCTCTACGCGTAGTTAACATGTGTATTGCGAAGTAAACTACGCATGCGGTAATAGCGTCTATTTTTCCGCATACAGATCAAATTTTGGCTTGCGCATGCCCAGAAATATTATTGCTAATTGTATGCGTACACAGTTACGCATTGGAAAGGGGAATGTAATGAGTTCCCGGTTTAAGCAATTAAAGGGGAATTTATGCGGACAATTTTCCACATAAGGGCATACGCGTCCGCATACAGTACACTTTGCACTATGCATAATTGCGTATTTTAATGCGTAGTCTACGAAATGCATACGTAGCGAATATTTGATTTTGAAGTCGTAGTTTGGCAAAGCGTAATTGCGTAAAACTACGCGTAGTTCCAGCGTAGCGAAGTTGGCTGACTACGACCATCCCATTGCAGTACAGGAACAAGTGCTTCTCAGTGTTGGATTTCTGGGAAGGCCACAAAGGTCTTGGTCTTTTTTTTTTTTGCATAATTTATTGCCATCTTGCAGTTAATAGCAAAACCCCCATACATGCTGTTGTCACTTGTCACCAAAATTGCGACATATGTTAAGGGGACTCGTGGGAGCAAGACAAGTCAAAAAGACCTTGTAGTTTTTAAGTAAATCAATCTTCTCAAAAACTACAAGGTCTTTTTGAAAAAAAAATGATTGTCTTGTTCCCACTATTCTGCTTAATATGCATAACAATTTGGTGACAATAGTATGTTTGGGGGCTTTGCTTTTAACAGCTAAATCAGCACAAAATTAATCAAAAAAGTTACACAAAATTGTGAAATTACGGTTCCTGATTACGTTACAAATGAAATAAATGATGGCGAAAAATGTTGCATTATGGTGAAATTACGATTATGTGTTCATCACTATACGTGACTATCTAATGGTATGCGGTTGCTTTTCACGTGTCTTGTGAGGACCCTATACATTTATATCAATTCCTATTACTGCACAAGAATTGGCTCTCGGGTTATTTTGAGGCAAATGATTTACAGTTATGATATTGTAAAATGAAAACTAAACTACCCTTTTCCCAAATTAGTTCCACTTTTAGGGCATTAGTAATTAGTGCTCAAACATTTTTTATTGAGCTATTTTGGCTTCAATCCACAGAACCTTGCCGCATTCAATAAAGCAGAAAACAACTGATTTTACAGAACATTTTGTGAAATGTCAATTCGCTAAGGCTGTTACCACATGAAAAACTACAATTACTGACTACTGACTAGTAAGATAAATTACTGACTTGTGCACCAAATACCTCAATAAATGTAAATTCACAAAGATTAGAGCATGCGATAAAACAAGTGAGATGTTCGGTATTTATCTCCAGCCTGAAGCTGTCTGGAACTAACAGAAAGCAATTCGTAAACTTAACTACTTTGGCCTCCTGGATGTACTAGCTACGCCCAGGAGGCCATGTGCACGTCCGCGCGCTCCCGCGGCCGATCGCGCGCGTGCATGCGCGCTCCCAGCCGCAGTTCGTTAGCCTGGCAATCAGTGAATCGGGCTATGGTGCTTGATCACTGATTCATCTCCCCGGCAGAAAAAGCGACAGCTTCTCTCAGAAGCTTCGCTTTTTCTGGCTGTTGCGTCCCCCATGCGTCTCTCTAAGCGTATGTTACGCTTAGAGTGAGGTCATGTAAACAAACTCATGGCTGCCATCTTGTGGCCAAAAAGTAAAACTACAACTAAAAGTAAAAAAAATAAAACTCAACACACATTTACACTCTAAGACTACTTTTTACATCCCACCCTCCCAAAAAATACCCAAATAAAATGTTTAATATAAAAAAAAAAAATGTAATATTTACCTAAGGGTCTAAACTTTTTAAATATCAATGTAAAAATGACATATTTCTATTTTTTTTTTTAATTTTAAACTGAAAAAATTCACCTTTATTCCAAATAAAATATTGTCGCCATACATTGTGATAGGGACATAATTTTAACGATGTAATAACCGGGACATATGGGCAAATACAATACGTGGGTTTTAATTATGGAGGCATGTATTATTTTAAAACTATAATGGCTGAAAACTGAGAATTATTGAATTTTTTCTGTTTTTTTCTTATTCTTCCTGTTAAAATGCATTTACAGTAAAGTGGCTCTTAGCAAAATGTACCACCCAAAGAAAGCCTAATTGGTGGTGGAAAAAACAAGATATAGATCAGTTCATTGTGATAAGTAGTGATAAAGTTATAGGCTAATGAATGGGAGGTGAAAATTGCTCGGATGCATAAAGTGAAAATGACTGAAAGCTAAAGTGGTTAAAGAAGTGTGGAAAGAGTGTGCAATTCACTTTTACTCCTGAGTTTTCTCTTAGATTATTATTTATCTATGATTTAATATAACTTTTTAGCACTGTGCAATTGAAAAAGTACCAAAAAGTAGGTGAAAAAATACTGAAAAAAATATTTTGAATATTTGTTTGCTTGTTGGCCCAGAATGTTTTATTTTACCAATCCTTTTTTTAACCTAATGTGCCTCAGGTTCCTATTACACTTGCCTTGCAAATGTGCATTGCAATACCGTTTAACCACAGGAAAGCTCAACGACAATGCATCGCAATGTGGCCAAGCACACTTACAAGTGCCAGATCCGCACTTGTAAGGGGGGGGGGGAGTCATGCATTTGGCCTTGCCGGCGCATTTTGCTGCAGGGTCAAATGAACAACCTTTTCTGTGTTGAGGTGCAATGTGATGGGGAGGAGCATCGCACTGCAAGCGCAATGGCCAGGTGTGAAAATGGCCTCAGTCAATTGAAGCCTTTGTCTTCACATGAAATAAAAATCACTGATTTTGTGCACAAGCATGCCTCTAAAATCACATATTCAGTTTGACAATAGGCAATACAGCTGCCAATTAGTGCTTTTCTTAACTAATAACTTTTAAAGTCCTTTCTGCTTCACTAGTCTGGTGGCACCAGTGAAATGTAGTTCTTCTTCTGCATGGCAGATTAAATAAACAGTCCCTAACTTCTCCCTCTCTCTCCCCCGCTCCTCTTTCCTTATTATAAGGCCAATTAGCAGGATTTAAAGACAGGTTTATGAAGGAAAACACATAAAATGCAATTAAAGTGCATATGAAAGTAGGAATTACTTATTTGTTCTCGACTGCCTTTGAAACCATATGGGCTTGTGTGACAATGCATATATTACACAGCTTGCCTCGCTTACACCTTGATAATGTTAGAATAGGAATGTGCAGCGTGATAGCTGAGGTGAACTCGGATGGAAGGAGAGAGACAGGAATATGTGACATACTGTAAAGTTAAAACTTTGCACATTTACTGCTCTTTAATGCTAAACAAACTCATTGGATGCATCACATCTGTTAAGCTTCCAATCATTTATGTGGCATAGTTACACAAAATTGCTATTCACAGCCCAGCTCAGGCTCAGATGCTCTCCTAGTCCTGTGATTTGAATATTGATTGTGGTTAGTGGCTACCAGTGGTGTACCTAAGGAATTTGACACCCAGTGCTCATTAGTAACAGACTGCCCCCCCCCCCCCCCCCGAGGGAAAAAAAGTTGATAGGAGGGTTGACTGGCTGGGGCAATGAGTGTGACGCTGCAAATTTTGGGATTTTGCGGGAAAAGGAGTCATCAGAATGTGGATGTAGCTAACCGTTATGAAACTCTGTACTCTATACAGTAGTGCAGAAGATGCCAGTGCTATATAAAGACACAATAATAATATTGGTGACTATGACTATGGTACAATTAGATTGTGAGCTCCTCTGAGGACAGTCAGAAAAGGGGGACATACAAAAGAGGGAGTGCATAGGAAGAGGGGGGATAAAGAGGTAGAGGCACAAGACAGAGAGTCTGGTGGGAGAGGACACATGGCAGGAAAATCTCTCATCAGGATTGCAGACATCACCAGTGCTGTTTGGTAGGGACATGCTTTTAAAAGAAGCCACTGAAATCTGAAAAGAGGAAAGGGTCATGGGGAAGACAACAGGGTGGGAGGGGGAGCTGGTAAAAGAGATAAGATTCCCTACAATCAAGCTATTCTAAATTGCCTGGAGCCTGCTTCTCTGCTCACTACAAAAGTCGGCTGTCTCACCTGTATCACTGGCTCCTGCAACTGCAGACTGCCCTGCATTATTGATTAATTCCTCTGATCAGGATAAATAATTAATAGTCCAGGGCACTCTGGTATTACAGCAGCCAGTGCACATGGCTACTAGGGATGCTCATTCGGATTCCGCGGAAATGCAATTTCCGAAAGTCCTATCGGAAATTGCATTTCCGCATCGGAATGCAGAAATCGGTAATGCAAGTGCGTTAGGCATATTTCCGCCGGAAACCACGGAAATTTCCGCCGGAAATCGCGGAAATTCCGCCCGACTTTACCATCGATTTTCTCAAAAACTATAAGGTCTTTTTGAATACTTTTTTTTGCATTTTGTTCAGGACATTCTGTTTAATACAAGTGGCTGGATGGTGTAATAGTTAAGGGCTCTGCCTCTGACACAGGAGACCTGGGTTCGAATCTCGGCTCTGCCTGTTCAGTAAGCCAGCACTTATTCAGTAGGAGACCTTTGGCAAGTCTCCCTAACACTGCTACTGCCTATAGAGCGCGCCCTAGTGGCTGCTGCTCTGGCGCTTTGAGTCCGCCAGGAGAAAAGCGCGATATAAATGTTATTTGTCTTGTCTTGTCTTGTCTAATAATCCCTGAAAATTACGGGGGCTTTGCTATTAACCGCTAAAGTCGGCGGATTTTTACTGTTACGTAAAATGCAGAAAATCTGCATCTGCCTTTTTTCCGCATTTACATTACAGTAAAAATCCGCCGACTTTAGCGGTTAATAGCAAAGCCCTCGTAAGTCCTAGAAACACCAAATTTTCAGAGTTTATTAAACAGAATCTCCTAAACAAGAGGCAAAAAAAGTTTTCAAAAAGACCTTAAAGTTTTTGAGAAAATTGATGTTAAATTGGGGCAGAATTTCCGCGATTTTCGGCGGAAATTCCGCATTGGAATGCGGAAATTGGTAGCGGAAAGCGGAATCGGTATTTGGCAATGGCGGAATGCGGATTTACCGCCGAATCGGAAATTGGAATTTCTGACCATCCCTAATGGCTACTAATGACAGGCAACTTCTAAATCACTAAACACATCCTGCCACCTCTTCCTGCTAATGTTCCAGCTGCAGCACAGCAATCATTCCCTCTACTCACCCTGCTGCTCTGCACATTCACTCAAGCCAGTCTTGGGGGGAGGCCAATGTACCTTTCTAGTAAGACGTGTCTTTGGTGGGATTCAGACTCAGCAATCAGCATTGCAAGGCAGCAGCCCTAACCACTTAGCCAGCATCCTGCCTATGTTGAATACATTTGCAAACGGTATCAGGAAAAAAGGGCGCTGGTGGCTAGTGGACGAAAAGGGCACATTGCATTTATTGCTAATACAGTGCCCAAAGCAGGAAAAAAGGGCTCCCAATAAACATCCTTTTCAAGTTTAAGATTACAACATTAAAGTTTTTGAAATATTATATTATAAAACTTGCAGTGTTATAGTTTTTTTCATATTTTGTTCGTGTGTACAGATTTTACATTATCAAATATATTATCATTTCTATGTGTGAAAGGGTGTTTGTGCAGGGGGAGTGGTTAGGGTTAGGCACCACCAGGGTGTGTGGTTAGGGTTGGGTACCACCCGGGGTGGTGGGTAGGGCTAGGAGTCACCAGGGGGGTGGTTAGCCTTAGGCATCACCAGAGGGTGGTTAAGTTGAGGCACCACCAGGGGGGTTGTTAGAGTTACACACTACCAGGGGCGGTGGTTAGTGTTAGGCACCACCGGGGGAGTGGTTAGGTTTAGGCACAACCAGGGGAGGGTTCTGTGTGAGAGTAGGGTAAGGTTAACCACTTAAGGGCCACGAGCTTAAACTCCATAACTAGGCCATTTTTTACAAAATAGGCCACTGCAGCTTTACAGACAGGCCCGTACAACTCAGCACACCCCCTTTTCTTCCCACCATCAGAGCTTTCTGTTGGTGAGCTATGATCGCTCCCAGGATGTTTTTTTTTTAATACATTTTTATTGTTTTTATTTTTGAGTAAATAATGCATTTTTTTTTTAATTATTTCCATAACCCTTTTTCCCTCCCTCCCAGCAGCAGCCTATGACAGCGATCGCTCCTGTCTCCCCAGTACAGCACTGCCTTAGATCGCAGCACTGTGCTGTGTAAATAGATGGCGCCGGGAGACTGATGGTGGAGCGGAGCTCCGTCATCCAAGCGGAGATGCACACGCATCGGTGCACACAATGCAAATCCCCACCCCAGGAATTTAGTCAGTCCTGGGGTGGTGCCGTGACCACGCCCATTGGCGTGACGCGGTCGCTTAGAGGTTAAGCTGTATTGTTGAATTATGTAATGATTTTTAAAGTTAATACATTTTTGTTTTCATCTCCTGTCTGTTTTAAAACGGTATTTGTCATTAACGAATTTTGTTAGCGATGTTTATCATTATTGAGATTTCGTTATCCAGCCCCGGCAATTTGTTATCCAGCCGGGCCCTTTTTTCCCTTACAAACAAATCCTGTAACAATTTACAATAGAAGCTTGTCCAAAAAATGTGCGGTGTCTGTAATCCTGTTCCTGTTTTAGAGCAGTAATATTACCAGCCAGCCGATCTCCTCTTTCTTGTTATGATTTAATTTTCGCGACTGCTGTTTTCAAAACTTGTTTATCAAAAGAAAAAAAGAAAATTAAAAACTATAGCCGTGCTTCAATATGAATAGTGTGCAGACTCTTAGGAGGCATGGCGGCTGCAAGCTTAAACCACACTAAATCTCTGAATTTAATTATTGATCGTTCAAGATATTTTTTCTTGTGATGTCGTCTGTCTTTTGTTTTTGTTTTCCTTCTGCATAGATTTATGGGTAAACGATACAGATTCATGCTTTCCCGCTCCCAACAAGCATAGCCTACAATGAAGAGATAGAAAAATAAGAATATTACAAGTATTTCATAGGCTTACATAGCACTGATGCATCATTCAGGGCTTCATCACGGCCCCTGCAGCTAGTACACAATGCTGTCGCAAGACTGCTAACAAGCCAACCCTGCCATTGCCACATAACACCAATGCTTTGCTTACTAAACTAGCTACCCATAAAATGGAGAATCGTTTTCAAAATTGGCATGCTAACATTCAAATCCCTACGCGAGTCAGGACCTAGGCCCCGGATACCTGAAGGATGTGTTGCAACTGCGTCACGCCTCCCACAATGTCATATGAAAAGGATCCAATAGCTTGACCACCCCCAGAGTTCAACTAAAAACCTTTGGAGCCAGAGGTTTCTGTCATGCTGCCCCTACCCTGTGAAATGCCTTGCCAAACTTAAAGAGAGCTCCAACCCTGGACACACTTAAATCAAAACTGAAAAACCACCTGTTTAGTCTGCCATTTATAATCACTTTTCTAGCTGTATACATCACTATGTACTGACCTGAGACAAGCTTATGCGCTTTGCTTTATAAATGTTTTGCTGTTGTTGTTGTTATTGTACTGAGTGCACAGAATGATTAACTTAACTAAGGTTCCCTTATTTGAGACCTTTGTTACCTTAATACCGCGTACATGTAATGGTTAATATGTCGAAAGGGCAGTGAATGTATCCATCTGTCATACTGTTTTATAAATGAATGTATACCTTCCAGTGGCGTACCAAGCAGGGTGCCAGTGTGTATGTGGCAGCGGGGCGGGCTGTAGATGGGGCAGCGATCGAGGCTCCAGCTGGTGGAGAGTGAATGATCAGTGTTGGGGGCGGGGCCAACATAAGCCCTCCCTTGCTCTACAAGTGCCCGCCTCATGTGTCCTCCTGAAGAGTAGATTTCAGTGGTGTGGCTTATAAGTGTATCTCACCTGTTGCTGATGCATCCATGCTCCTTGGCAGCCAGGCCAACCACTCACTCTACTTCCCGTTCACTGCATGTTGCGTAATGACACGGGACGTGCAGAGGTTGGGTGGGGAGGAAGGGACTGACAAGCAAAACAACATAATGCATTTAACTTTTTTAATCTGAAACCAACGTTAATTTGCACAAGTAATAATTATTGTAATCTGTGCTTATCAACATTTTTGCGATAAGAACTGGTCCCGTTTGAATTATGTGGCCTCATGGCATAATAACTAGTATAACATCTATTGTTTAAATGCCTATACTCAGCTTCCCATTGCCTCCTTATTACTACCCTTGTGTACATAGTACATACTGTATGTTTCTCATGGCCTTATGCTGCAGCAGTACATGAGAAGCCAGCTTTCATACATTCACTTGTAGCTTTAAAAAAGAATAGAGTGTTTGTGATTTCCTATTGACCTTACATGAGAAACAGAGTTTGGCTTTCTTCTATGATAAAGAAACAGAGGCTGCTTGTCAAGAGGAAATGGGATATTAGAATATTCCTCTTGTCTGCCTGTTTACTTTGATGAAATCAAGACTCTGACAGACAAGCTGTCCACTGCTATTTGTAAAAGCATATTACACAGTCAGGAGGATAATGCTGGCAAAACACAGAAAAACTCCCAGTAGGATAGGAAGAAATATGTGCAACTGTACCACTCAATGGGGTCGATTCACTATTGTGTGATAACTGCTTTCACAGCAGTTATCACACGAGCTGGCGGCCGCAAACATTTTGCACGTGAAAAGCCTCACTTCACGTGATAAAAGTACATTTGTGCGCGATCTTTTATCACGTGAAATGAGGCTTTTCACATGAAACCGTTTGTGGCCGCCAGTTCGCGTGATAACTGCTGTGAAAGCAGTTATCACGCAATAGTGAATCGACTCCATTATGTGGGAGCTGCTCTGGAGTAATCAGAAGAAGAGAAGGGAGTAAGGGGTGGGAGGGAGGGAGGAAGGAATGAAAGAAATGAAGGAAGGAAATGGAGCAAGAAAGTGAAGGAACAAAGAGGAGAAGGAAAGGGGAGGAGTAAGAAGGGGAGGGAGGAAGAGAGAGGGAAGTGAAGGAGGAAGGAAGGAAGGAAATGGAGGAAGAAAGTGAAGGAACAAAGAGGAGTAGGAAAGGGGAGGAGTAAGAAGGGAAGGGATGAAGAGAGAGGGAAGTGAAGAAGGAAGGAAGGAAGGAAATGGAGGAAGAAAGTGAAGGAACAAAGAGGAGTAGGAAAGGGGAGGAGTAAGAAGGGGAGGGAGAGAGGGAAGTGAAGGAGGAAGGAAGGAAGGAAGGAAGGAAGGAAGGAAGGAAGGGAGGAAGGGAGGGAAGGAAGGAAGGATAAAATAAGTGAAGAGGAGGAAGAAAGGGAAGAAAGGAAGAGGAGGAAGAAAGGAAAAGGAGGAAGAAGAGAAAGAAGTGGAAGGAAAGAAGGAAGGAAGGATGGATGGATGGATGGATTCAAGAAATTATTTTGTTGCCAGTTTAACATGATATAAATCTCTGTACTACACTTTTAAAAACACAATAAATGAGCACGCTGTACCTTCGGCACAATTCATTTAAACACAATTCCACAAGCCACAGAGTTTTTTAAAGTGACATCTGAAATATATGTTTATGTCTGTTTATTATATTATATATGTTTATGTTGAGCTACAAATGTATCAGCTTTGATAGAGAGAAAAACGGCCCCAGACCACTCCTTATAATTGTGGCTGTTTTGGGGATTTGTTTTTTGTATCTTATCTTTTGGTCATTTGCCATTGACATTTGCTTTACTTTCGTAGTGGATAGCTTTAAGTATGGCAGTGGCTGGCTCTCTTTTTGTGCACTTTGTTTGCTGCACTTTACCACTTTCTTCCATGTGCCAGTTCCTTCCTTCTCCACTTTGCACAGTCCCACTCCCTTGCTCAACAGTGACGCAGCATTGGGCGAGGATGTCATAGATAGGTGTTGCCGCTCCCCGAGTCCAGTGGCGACTTCTCAATGGCAGGGGATGCCGAACCTGTGGACTTTCGGGATCGGCATGCTCTACTCACTGTCCTCAGGTGCCCTGGCAGTGGGGGGGGGGGTGCCTACAGAGCTGGTGCACTGGTCAGGATATTTAAACACGGCTCTACTGCCAGTCCAGCACCTTTGCAGTCTGTGTTTCCCTGCCTGGCCAGCTAGTCTTGGTGCCTGTTCCCTGCCAGTCTGTCCTGAGCTCTGCCAGTCCTGTCATTCACCAGTCTTTTCCTGTCCATCAGTCTGGGCCCCGTCAGTACAGCTTCGTCCCCCCCATCCGCACTGTCCTTTCCTGTTGGTTTGTCCAGTCCTATTAGTTTCTTTAGTCAGTCCTGTTCTGTACTTCTTCCCTATCTGCAAGGTACCCCTTCTGTTCTCCCTGTCTCTGGTGCGGTAGTCCTGGAGGTTGTGACTTTTTGAGCTCCAGGAAGGAAAGTAGTCCGCCATCCATTAGGGGTGATGGCCTATCATCCCTTGCAGGTTGCACTGGTGAAGACCCGAGCTCACTTAGACCAAACGCCCTGGCATTGTCCGGTCCTATCACCAGTGACTGGATCAATAGAACTCTGACCAAAGGTCGGGTGACATAGCTACTGGTACCCAATGATCTGCAGCTATCCGCATGGATGGAAAGATGGATGGATGGAAGGATAGATAGCTAGATAAATAGATAGGTAGATAGATCTAATCAGAACATTGATGCCCTGTAAAATCACAGGGAGAGGCGGTATCACAAGCATGCAGTCTCTAGTCTGAGGGTTTTCCTTTCATTTTTGTTTCATAAAAGCAATAAGTATGTAGAAGAAAGAATAGGAAAGAGAAGTCACAGAAAGTCATCCTTTCATATCGGAGATGTGAAGGCTCGGCAGAGTAATGTTTCTGTACTGAAAACTGAATCTCTTCCAGTATTACAGGGGTCAGTGGCTTCCATGGTTTAAAGAGTAGCAAGGAAATAGAAACTTCTTTCAAATGTGCACTTATGCCAGCCTCCCGCAGCAAATCTGAGGCACATGCCAGTAGTCTTGTGTAATCTTCCTCCTTTACCCAACAATTACAGTACAGGATTGTGACTGCTAAATTAAAATTCCAGTGTATTTTGAGTGAATCATGCTCCCTATTTCATGCTGATATGGTTAAGGATGGCTGGAAATGGCGATTTCCGATCCCACAGAAATTAAAGCAAGTCTGAAGGGGGAAAAAAACCCAGATGCTCACCTAAGGAGAGGGAAGGCTTTTGGTCCTTTAGAGCCTTCCTGTTCTCCTGCCGGTCTTCTCGTTCCTCTTCCTCCGCAGGCTGCTTCGTTTGAATCTCTCGCCGTGGGAGACTGCAGAAGTCTTCGGAAGCACTCGGGCTCCCAAAGACCGGTGGCTCTGTACAGTGCACGCATGAGTGAACCAGAGAGGGCGCTCACGAGTGTGCAGTACAGAGCAGCCCGTCTTTGGATGCCTGAGTGCTTCCGGAGATTGCCGAAGCCCACCCAACATGGAAGAGAGCAGTCTCCGACTCCAGTCGTGGACTGCTAATGGAGGAGCTTGTGGGGGTATGCGGGGGCCGTGAGCAGACTGGGAAGGCTCTATATGACCTAGAGCCTTCCCTCTTCTTAGGTGAGTATTTGTTTTTATTTTTATTTTCACTTCAGACTCCCCTTAAGATTTCCGCCAACAGCGATTACCGGGGTCCCTGCTGGTGCAGAGGCCAACTTGCCAGCCAGCTCACTTGCAGTGCAGTTTGGAGGGGTAGGTTCATGGAGATGGAAGTCTAAAATGACAGGACATCTGTGCCTATAGGCTCCTGCAAAGTTCATAAGCACGAGACAAAACAGGTGCACAAGTGGAGCAGTCGTTCACATCCTCCAATCAGAATCTTTTACCTGAGCATCAGCTCCACTTCTGCACAACTTTTGCTGTGATTTTTCTTTCACAGTTTTTGATAAATCTTCTCCAATGAGCCTAGCCAACCCGCACAGAGCCAGATTCGCTCATCACGTCCTCTGTGATCTTGACAAGTGACAAATCTTGTTCTGTTCCCTGTTCATTCTAGACATTTATTCTTTTTATAGTTCACCTACTTCTCTGTTGCAATAGCATATAAGGTAAAACAGTATGATAGCGGGAAAGGACTCAGAGGCCAATAGATAAAGGCAGTAAATGTAAAGTCAAACCTGATTCTCATTTATTAGTAAGCTCACAGCGATGTATTTGCCAACAAGCTGCCTGGATTACATTTGAAGCCGTGAAATTGAGAGGTGCTGCTCTTTTATGCAAATGATGCTTCGTATAGGGGAAGTCAGTGCCTATTAGCATGTAAATAAGATGCAGCAGGAATGTTAAATATAAGTTTACACACTGTGATATATGATATGCAAGGGGCTACCTCTTGCCTTCTACCCTTCATGTGCATATTTAACCTTGCCTTGCCCTGCAATACCGTATTTTCTTTCAGCATAAATTGTGTGGATGAAAGCCTGAGAAAGACTATTTCACGGTTTTGAAAAAATAAATTGCCTTTACATTGAAATTCATTTGCATTGGAATAATGTTAAATTTGTTTTTGAACAGTGTGTGATCCCACTAAACGTCTGGATTTAATGCACTCGGTAAAGCACTTCAAATGCAGGAAAATAAAGCAAAGCTTTACAAATGCACTAACAAACATGGGCATTATACTGCCCTATAAGATGCAATTCAAAACTAAAACACATTGTTTAAAAAAAAACCTGTGAAGAGAAACATTTTTAAAGTTACATAGATTCTACTCAAACCCACACTGCTGGCTGGAACCCTTTTCACCTCTGTGGCTGTGCTAACGTCTGTGCGTTTGTGAGTATGGTCCATGCATGCCCAGTAGTAGCAGCTTGTGCACGGAGAAAAAAGCCTGCATGAGTGGCTGCATGCTACAGGGCTTGTGCAGATTATACTTGCACATGTGCAATACAGTAGCACTTGTACATATGCAGGAGCGTGTCCACAATAGCATAGTCTTCATTAAATATTAACTTTAGAAGGACCCAGCACTGGAGCAGTGGGCCACAGGACAATTGTGGAAGCCTCTGAACTATACCTCTATTGAGGTATCAATTTTTAATTTACATTTCCTGATTTCATTAAAGTGAACCTCCAGACTAAAAATGTACTCAGCAGCGCTGAAAAGGCTTGGTGTTTCTTTAACAGTTTCAAAGCATCACAACTTTGTTTTTCTTACCCAAGCCTCCTTTTCAGCTGCACAGAAGCTAAGCTCCGCCCCATCAAAGAAAACTGCCCGGGCATTTTTCCTCTGATGCTGTGCAAAGCATGATGGGATTTCTGATGTTGTTGTTCTTATTCTGCTGTTTTGGAGTAAATTTGTTTTTTTATTTTGAATTTGAGATTTGAAGCCTAGTGCACGCCACTGGGAGGGGTGATCAGGACACAGGACAGTTGGAACTGTGTCTATTGCTCCCTGTCACCTCCTTTCAACCAAAAAGATGGCTGCCCCCATGAAATCACAAACATTTGTCTGTTCTTGTAAAACAGGGTGGTTAAGAGCTATATTACCTATCTATTTTAATTAACATAACTAATGTAACTTAATGACAGTATGTTTGTTTAGGCCAAAGTTCCTCTTTAAGATTTGCCCAGAGTTTACAAAATGGAAATGCCTGTATACAAATTGCATTATATTTTTTTGTTGAATTGAGTACGAATAGGCCTTGCTGAGCCTGACTATGAATTGGCAGACGCTTCCTCAAATTTGGAGGAATTCCTTCTCAGGCAATATCTTTTTGCCTTTGAGAAGCAACAATTGAGAGAGTTCATTGATGCAACAGTGTTCCATCCATAGTCAGAAAATTACTTAGCATATTAGTTAAATGTGGAAATTAAGCCAATATATACAAAACGATTAGAAATTAGCTTACCAGTCACTTGCACAGCTTGGGCTTGCTTCACAAAGCGGTGCTAACAGTTAGCACGCTGATGAAAAGCCCTTTATCACGCCTAAACTCAGTTTAGGCGTGATAAGTTTAGGTGTGATAAGTTTAGGTGTGATAATTTTAGGTGTGATAAGTTTAGGCGTGATAAGTTTAGGTGTGATAAGTTTAGGCGTGATAAGTTTAGGCGCGATAACTATAGCACCAACTAAGTTAGCACCGCCATGCACAGCTGATCAAAAGTTTTGTGCTAGCAAAGTCTGGTGCACTTCGCATAGAGTTTAATGGCACTGCTTTGCGTGCAGGACTTTGTGCGCGATCTAAACTTATCATGCCTAAACTTATCATGCCTAAACTTATCATGCCTAAACTTATCATGCCTAAACTTATCACGCCTAAACTTATCACGCCTAAACTTATCACGCCTGGGGCTCGATTCAGTAAGCAGTGCTAACTGTTAGCACGCTTCTGAAAAGGCCATTATCATGCCTTATCTCAGTTTGGGCGTGTTAAAATCAGATCGCGCGCAAAGATCCGCGCACAAAGTTCTGCGCGCGCACGGCGCAGTGCGCACGAAGTGCCCATTCACATCTATGCGACGTTCCGCGCACACCGTGCTGTGCACGCGCAAAGTTTTGCGCACGGGTCTTTGCACGCGATCTGATTGTAGAAACAGTGCTAACCTGCTTAGCACCCTGGTTAACACGCCTAAAGTCTTTAGGCGTGCTAAGTAGGTTAGCACCGTTTACTGAATCAAGCCCCTAAACTGGTTTTTCACAAGCGTGGTGCAATGGTTATCACGCCTAAAGTCTCTAACTGGGTTAGCACCGCTTTGTGAATCGAGCCCCTTGTCAGAAAGTAGAAGCAAGAGAAAAACTATGAAGCAATATATACCAGGAAAATATGCACCAGGGATCTAATGGGGCTGAATTTCCAAGAAAGCCATAAAGGCCTGGGTCTAGGTCATCTGTTGTCCAAGGGGTTTGCTCCATATGGAAGAGAAGGCTGCAAATGGGAAGAAGCACATAGTTACATAGTTACATAGTTACTTTGGTTGAAAAAAGACATACGTCCATCGAGTTCAACCAGTACAAAGTACAACTCCAGCCTGCTCCCTCACATATCCCTGTTGATCCAGAGGAAGGCGAAAAAACCCTTACAAGGTAAAAATTCCTTCCCGACTCCAGATGGCAATCAGATAAAATCCCTGGATCAACATCATTGGCATTACCTAGTAATTGTAGCCATGGATGTCATTCAACGCAAGGAAAGCATCTAAGCCCCCTTTAAATGCAGGTATAGAGTTTGCCATAACGACTTCCTGTGGCAATGCATTCCACATCTTAATCACTCTTACTGTAAAGAACCCTTTCCTAAATAAATGGCTAAAACGTTTTTCCTCCATGCGCAGATCATGTCCTCTAGTCCTTTGAGAAGGCCTAGGGACAAAAAGCTCATCCGCCAAGCTATTATATTGCCCTCTGATGTATTTATACATGTTAATTAGATCTCCTCTAAGGCGTCTTTTCTCTAGACTAAATAAACCCAGTTTATCTAACCTTTCTTGGTAAGTGAGACCTTCCATCCCACGTATCAATTTTGTTGCTCGTCTCTGCACCTGCTCTAAAACTGCAATATCTTTTTTGTAATGTGGTGCCCAGAACTGAATTCCATATTCCAGATGTGGCCTTACTAGAGAGTTAAACAGGGGCAATATTATGCTAGCATCTCGAGTTTTTATTTCCCTTTTAATGCATCCCAAAATTTTGTTAGCTTTAGCTGCAGCGGCTTGGCATTGAGTACGATTATTTAACTTGTTGTCGATGAGTACTCCTAAGTCCTTCTCCAAGTTTGATGTCCCCAACTGTATCCCATTTATTTTGTATGGTGTTAGACCATTGGTACGACCAAAATGCATGACTTTACATTTGTCAACATTGAATTTCATCTGCCATGTATGTGCCCATATAGCCATCCTATCCAGATCCTGTTGCAATATAACACTATCTTCCTTAGAGTTGATGATTCTGCACAATTTTGTATCATCTGCAAAAATAGCAACATTGCTCACTACTGTATCCACTAGGTCATTAATAAATAAATTGAAGAGCACTGGACCCAGTACAGACCCCTGTGGGACCCCACTGCTAACAGTCTCCCATTTTGAGTATGATCCATTGACCACAACTCTTTGTTTTCTGTCCATTAGCCAGTTCCCTATCCAAGCACACAGACTCTTCCCCAGTCCTTGCCTCCTCATCTTTTGCACCAGACTTTTGTGGGGAACAGTGTCGAATGCCTTAGCAAAGTCTAAGTATATCACATCTACAGCATTCCCAATATCCATATTAGCATTCACTACCTCATAAAAGCTGAGCATGTTAGTCAAACAGGACCTGTCTTTAGTAAACCCATGTTGATGCTGAGAAATAAGATTATTTTCTACTATGAAGTCATGTATAGTATCTCTTAGTAACCCCTCAAATAGTTTGCATACAACTGATGTTAAGCTTACAGGTCTATAATTTCCTGGATCTGATTTTTTGCCCTTCTTAAATAATGGGAAAACGTGGGCTGTACGCCAATCCACTGGGACTCTGCCAGTTGCAGAGGGAAGAGGGAAGCTGCTGCCCAAGGGAGCTGTGCATGGAAAGGAGGGGCTACAGTACATGGATGTTACTCATGGAAGAGGGGAGCTGCACATGGGATAGGATGGAGAATGCTGCACATGTGAAGGGGGCCACAAGTAATATGGCTTATCGCTTAAAAAAGTATAACTCTTTCCTTGGGTCTTCACCATCTTCATCCTCATTAATACTTATAATCTGCATAATCAGAAAATGAATTGGCCACACCAACGGGACAGGCGGAGAGGACAGCGGAGGAGAACATGTAACTCATGGGGCTGGAGGGAGCCCCAGGTAAGTATCAATACAGCCTTACACACCATCTCAGGTTCACTTTAATTGGACCTAAACCTATAAAATGGCAATATCATGTCCAAAGACCATGACCAGGCAGAGGCAGAGGCGAGAGAGGCTCCAGCCTAGAGGTGCAGTGTAGGGGGCACACAACTCACTCAGCTATCATTCCCCTATTGTGTTTGAAGCAGAGAGAAATAAGAAAAGGGGATATATGGCAGTGACTGCAAGCCAGGTAACTGGAGATTAAGGTGTTGGGGGCCCTGTGGCGCCTCTTAGTCCAATAGCAATCATTGTGTGACGGCTGGGGTGGGATGGATGGAGGGGCGCACTCTGGTGTCTCAGCCTTGGGTGCTGAAGGACCTTAGTCCAGGCTCTGCCAAAGACAGTAAATGTTGGGTTCTTCCTTCATAGATACTTAAAACTCTTTACCCAGCAGTGGGCGGGACAAAAGCTTCTGAGTCCTAAAAGCTCATTTTAAAAACCCTCCATGATACAAATAAAAACCAATGGAAAGTTCCCACAAATGAGCGGCACAGTCTAATATAACTAGGAGGATCGGTTTTAGCACACCCCAGAGTTTTTTATTGCTAATGCTGAGTATCAGTAACTAAGTAGTTAGCCTTGTCACAACAATCTCACAAATATACAGATTTTTTTTAGGTCTACACAAGGCTAAAGGATATTAAACAAATGTGTTGTTTAATGGACCATGTAACATTAAAAAAAAGCAAAATGTACATCAAAATCAGTGTATGTTTGCAAAATTCTAATGTTCATTTAATGGTGTGTATTTAATCTCTAATATGGCTTACATCAAAGACTGAATTTTACGTACTGCAAATTTAAAGAGCAAACAGTCACAGCTGCGACATAAATCGCCACAACAATAATAAAAAATAAAAATAAAACGAAAAAAAAAAAAGACATCATTTTCAGCACTTAGAAGGAATACAATTCTACACTTGCACTAAAATTTAAGCTTGCCGCATGTCACGATTTGAACATTTTCCAAGCATCTATAATTACTACTTATTCCAGTTGTGGATTTGAATAAAAACAACATTTCAAAATGCGCTCAGCATCGCGGGGTAATGATGTGTGATGAAAAATCGCTGCCGCTTTTCGCTTCCTTCAGTTATCCTGTTACGGCGTTTTCTGCCAGGGTTTGTGACAAGAAGGAAGTTTAAAAGTTTGTTTTAAGACAATGTAAATGGAATATTTAGTGATTTGATTCTTTTTATTTTTGTTTATTTATTTTAGGACTGAACTGTATGTTTTTTTGTTTTTTTTTACCTTTTGCTTCAGTAAAATAAAATTTACACATTTCAAATAAATATTTTCTAAGATAGTTCCCTGGAGCTCTAGAAACAGCTAAACCGCCTGGAAAACTTAGCAGGAGGAAACTGCTGCTAGGATCCTAAGAGATCTGGGACACTTTTGGGCACTCCGGCCAAAAAATAGGTGTTGCCACACCATAATGTGGGTGTGGTCATGGGAGGAGCCAAATATACCTGAACGTAATAGTGGTCTATGTAGGCCTGCTCAGCAAAATGTTGTTCGAAGCCCCCCTAATCATTGATGCAAAAAATAAAAACGGGGGCGTGCTGGGTTCTGTGTATTACTGTGGTGCCTCTGAGGGGTATACTGGGTGCTGTGGTGCCTCTGTGGGGCATGCTTAGGTCTTGTGGTGACATACTGGAAGCTGTGGAGCCTGCATAGGAAGCATGCATCGTTGTGCGTGTCCTCACCGTTCCTCCCCCCACTTCCCAGCAGAGTAGGACAGTTAGAGGAACTACTCCTCTCCTTCATCCACTCTGGAGAATAAGACACACTAGGAGCTCTAGCTTCTGATTCCTGCTCAGACAACAAGGTGAGAAGCCGAGAAGAGATATCTGCAGAATATGGAGACCAAGTGGCCAAAGGTGAGTACTGCTGCCTGATAGAGATGGCCCGAACCTCCGATTTTCGGTTCACGAACCAGGTTTGTGAACTTCCGCGAAAGTTCGGTTCGCGCGAACTTTCGCGAACCGCAATAGACTGAAAGAGTTGCGTATCAGGTATGTAGGTGGCTGACTCAGACAGGAAGTGACTACAGTGTGACCTTCACTGATAAGAAATTCCAACTATAAAACACTTTCCTAGCCGAAAATGGCTTCTGAGAGCAGGAAAGAGATTAAAAGGGTCAAAAGTTCATAGATTTTAGCTCTGGCCTACTTCAATGAATGTGTCATTGAGCTAAAACAGTTAAAACTTAAAAAGTAGATTTAAACATAAAATAAAACTGTGCAATATCTTAAAAAGTCATTTTTAGGAGAAGGAAGATAGACACAATTGTTTATTTCATTAGTTTATTTTTGCATCGGGTGTCCTTTAAGGAAACCAGGTGAATATCACATTTTATTTTGGCCCTTCTCCTTGGTCTCTTCCAAAAGCAGACAAAAATAAATAAATCAATAGATTCAAGATGGAGTAGGTCCTACAATTACATCCCCGTCTGCAAAGTGTTTTCAGGTTTTCAGATAGCAAAAAAAAAAATGTAATGAATGTCTTCAGTGAGAAATATTATGCAGAGCTTAGCAACGCTGACTTGTAACTTATGATATTATGTAGGATTAGGCGATATAACACAAGCGAGTGGGAGGAAGAGAAGATTAGCATGTGAAGTTCTAATATGGTGCAGTCATCATGGTGTCCCTGTAAAAGTCTGATATCAGGTCATTAAGTTCATACCTCCCGAGGAGATTAATCAGGCAGCGGATTAAAAGCAGCTAGAGTGAGTCATGAATCCAGAGTTCTGATTAGCAGCATTGTTCTAACAGCTCTGTCAATGTATTTTAATTCCCACTACCTCACCTTATTAACACGTTGATAGGTGAGATGATAAGATTCTTGTTTGATGCATTGCTGAAGTTATTAATTGGATAAAATATGATGGATAGGAATGGTAAAGTTCCGCTAAGGACATCTTAAAGGGGTTCTGTGGAGGCTTTAAAAAAACAAAAACGGACACTTACCTGGGGGTTTAATCGACCCCTTACAGCTGTCATGTCCTGCGTCGTCCTCCTACGATCCTCCGTTTCCCTGCCGCCGGCACCGGTCTTTTATTCGCCTAAATAGACAAATAGTGCTCACTCCCGCACACATCATCGGGAGCTTACTGCGCAGGCGCAGTACGAAGTTTTCTTGCACTGCACCTGTGCAGTAAGCCCCCAAAGCCGCAGTTAGAGCAGATGCCAAATTAGACCGGGACCGGCGGTGGGGAACGGCGGATTGTAAAAGGACGGCACGGGACATAACAGCTGCAGGGGGCCGATAGAAGCTCCTGCTAAGTTTCCTTTTTTGTTTTTTTTTTAAACCCTCATAAAATCCCTTTAAAGTAAACCTGAAATAGGGACTTAATTAAAAAATATACATTCCTCTAGCTCCCTCCAGGCTTATCGCTCCTCTGCCTCCTCGTTCGTCTGCAATTGGCCCTGAAAAGTCCTCTGGTCCGGGGCTAGTTGCACATGCGCGACCCAGCCGAGTGCGCTCCCGCCTCGCTCCCATCACCGGGAGCTTTCTGCTCCTGTGCAGAGGAGGAAGTTGAGCGAGCAATCAGGCTGGAGGGGGCCAAAGGAATCCCCAGGTATGTATATTTTTTTATTAGGTCCCCATCTCAAGTACAATTTAACTATGCAAAAGCTTTGTGTACACTTTAACCCTTAAGGAGGCACCGACATATAGAAGAATATACTACTAAGTTATTTAGGATACCAATTTGTATGTTAATTTTCCTGATTTCAGCATTATAAATACTTTCTATATTAATATATTGCTGTATATTGGTATGTAACCCCCACTCCCCCCCAGTGATGCTTATCCTAGCCTATGCAGCCTTCTGCCTCAGAGAATACTGGGAGACCAGGTGTTGCTATTATTATTTAGTATATATAGTATTTATATAGTGTTGACATCTTACACAGCTCTTTACACAGTACATCTAGTCCTATGATAGTCTAGGGCCAATTTAGGGGAAGCCAATTAACTTATCTGTATGTTTTTCGGATGTGGGAGGAAATGGAGTGCCCAGAGGACACCCACGTAGACATGAGGAGAACATAAAAACTCAGTGCAGATAGTGCCCTGGAATGTGAACCAGGGACCCAGCGCTTCAAAGTGAGAGTGCTATTCACAATGCCACCATGCAAAGCTCCCAACTGTAAAACTGTCCCTTTTTCAGATTTAGTTCCCTCTTTGGGAACTAAATCCCCTCTTTCTCTCTCATTATCCCTCATTCGTCCCTTTTCCAGGACTGATGTACAGATCTATGCAAATACACTCACCTAAAGGATGATTAGGAACACCATACTAATACGGTGTTTGACCCCCTTTCACCTTCAGAACTGCCTTAACCTCCCTGGCGGTAAGCCCGAGCTGAGCTCGGGCTATGCCACGCTGGAGGAGATCTCAGCCCCTGGTGGGGCAATTTTCACACTGTAAAGTGCTGTACACACAGCTAGCACTTTGCTAGCCGCGCGTACAGCTTGATCGCCGCCGCTCTGCGGCGATCGCCTGCACGCAGCGATCGCCTGCACGCAGTGGCGCAAGAAGGCCCCCCCCCCCCGCCAGAGCCCTGCGCTGCCCGGACCAATGAGTTCCGGGCAGCACTATGGGCTGGATCGGAGACGTCTGACGTCAGGACGTCGGCTGACGTCCATGACGTCATTCCGATCGTCGCCACGGTGACAGGAGAAGCCAAACAGGGGAGCGCATTATATACACGTTCCCCTGTTTGCTATTGTTGCCGGCGACGATCGAACTAGAGGGACACATGCGCCCTCTAGTGGAGTTTCATGTAGCTACCACTCTGGTAGCTTTACATGAAACATAAAAAAAAAAAATTAAAAATTGGATTTCTGCAATTTTTGCAGAAAAAATAAACCGCCAAGGAGGTTAATTCTATGTGGCATTGATTCAACAAGGTGCTGAAAGCATTCTTTAGAAATGTTGGCCCATATTGATAGGATAGCATCTTGCAGTTGATGGAGATTTGTGGGATGCACATCCAGGGCGCGAAGCTCTCGTTCTATCACATCCCAAAGATGCTCTATTGGGTTGAGATCTGGTGACTGTGGGGGCCATTTTAGTACAGTGAACTCATTGTCATGTTCAAGAAACCAATTTGAAATGATTCAAGCTTTGTGACATGGTGCATTATCCTGCTGGAAGTAGCCATCAGAGGATGGGTGCATGGTGGTCATGAAGTGATAGACATGGTCTGAAACAATGCTCAGGTAGCCCTTGGCATTTAAACTATGCCCAATTGGCACTAAGGGGTCTAAAGTGTGCCAAGAAAACATCCCCCACACCATTACGTCACCACCACCACCAGCCTGCACAGTGGTAACAAGGCATGATGGATCCATGTTCTCATTCCATTTACACCAAATTCTGACTCTATCGAGACTCATCAGACCAGGCAACATTTTCTCAGTACAATAGCACAAATGGAGATGGCACACAAATGGCTTCAGTAGAAAACTGTATTGAATAGCATGCAGAGGCACACACACCTGAGGAAGGGCTCCACCTGAAACATGTTGTGTGTGTGCTTCTGCATGCTGTTCAATACAGTTTTCTACTGAAGCCATTTGTGTGCCATTTCCATGGCAAGGTTGTGCGTGTTGTGGCTTCACAAATGCTTTGCTGCATACCTCGTTTGTAACGAGTGGTTATTTCAGTCAACGTTGCTCTTCTATCCTCTTGAATCAGTCGGCCTATTCTTTTCTGACCTCTAGCATCAACAAGGCATTTTTGCCCACATGGCTTAAATCACCTTTCTTTCCCATACTGACATTCAGTTTGGAGTTCAGGAGATTGTCTTGACCAGGACCACACCCCTAAATGCATTGAAGCAACTGCCATGTGATTGGTTGATTATATTACTGAATTAATGAGAAATTGAACAGGTGTTCCTAATAATCCTTTAGGTGAGTGTATATGTATTTTTCTACTGAAAAGTTTGTTTAATTGACTCCAAGCTTTATCTCCATCCTTTAAATTGATATAAATTCTTATTTTCAAATGTTAATATGAAGAGCACTTTATAAGGATAGAAAGGATTAGTGTGGTTTGAGCTCTAAAATTGCATCTTTTTTTGCTTATGAATTTTTGGTAGTTGGTGTGGCAGGGGCGTGATAAGAGGTGTGGCAAGGATGTGTCTTAAAGTGTACCTCTTTCTCATATCAAAATGTTGGGAGGTATGGTGCTGTTTCAATTTTGCTATTAATTTATGAAGCTTCCTCCCAGAATATCTGCAAAGTGTTGTTGATCCCTTGCTCCACATCTGTGTTTTTAATACTTTTCATGTGGCAAGTGTTTCTCAATGTTTATGTTTTTCTGTTTACATCCTGTATCCAAGTATCCAGTAAGTGATGAAGTCACTTCCTGTGTGGGAAGGTTTATATACCATGTGACTGCATATGTTAATCAGCTTGACTAAAGGGTGGGGACACCCGAAACTGTTGCTGTAGCCGTATAGCTGTTTGAATTAAACTTGTTCAATTAAGAGCATTGTGTTCTGGATTTCTGGATTACTTTGTGAACACAATTGGATGATATGAGAACCCTCTGCTTTGCCTAGACACACTCCCTCAAGTTAGGGATATCTTGTGGAGTTGTTGCTTCATTGAACTTCAATGGCAAAGAGATGCTTCAGAGGTAATGTCCCTGACTAGCAGCCACAAGGTTGCAAGTTCCCCTCCCACCTCCCCTTTGCTGACCACATGAGGGAACAAAAGCAGGTTTGGGTCTCTGAGCTTCTGGGAGGTTTAACCAACTGCCTAGTAGGGTGCAGAATGTGCCAAAAAAACCTTCCTTGTAAATGCATTTTCCTTTGTTGCTGACTTTATACATGCTATTTACACCCACCCCCAGTCTAAAACAGAAGAACTTTTTTTACCTTCACAAACTGCTTTTAAAGAAACCCAAAGGAGTAAGATGTATATTTATACTGCCGTAAATACTATATTTTCCCTGTCATTTATGTGTGAAGAGACACTACTAAAATGACCGTGCAGTTTTTATGTTTAAAGTGCTGGTGGTATGCTCCCAGGAAAATACATTTATTTAGAGAAGAGAGTGTAGGCAGCGCTTCCAAATACAGAAGGCTGCACCTGAGTTGATTTAGCTGCAAAGAAGTGCAGAGCTCCAATGGACTATATTACACAACATGCATTCAAACAGGTACAGCAATGGAGGGCGTTACCTTCAGCAAATAATGTGTGCACAAATCATTTCCTACTAGACTTCCCCCCGGCGTTGACGTGCTCCCTCGGGGAAGACCTAACCACTAACCTTAGGCCCGGTTCACACTTGCGGTTCTCTGCCAAACGGACCGGATGACCTGACCAGATCCGGACCGGATCCGGATCAGAACCGTATGGTTCTGATCCGGATCCGATCCGGATCCGGTCAGGTTGCATCAGGTGTTCATCAGGATGCGATCCGGATCCGTTTGGCAAAAGATAGTAGAAATAGAATAAAAATGTTGGGGTCTGGGAGGTCAGCAGAAGGTGGACCTGTGGAATCAGGCCCTCCGCTGTTTAGCACTCACCTCCACCTCCGACATACTGCCAACATCTCCAGCACGTTTAAAGTCACTGCTGCTCCACTCCAAAATGCTTGCCCATGTGTCCCCATCCAAAATCGCCGCTTCAATACGCATAGGAAGTGGGGTAGAACATCCGGATTTTTAGCCAGTGTGTTGTGCGCTCTCCGGTTCTCATTGGTTTGTATTGGCCGGATGGTGCAGTTCGGCTCCGCTACGGATACGGCTGCCGGAGGAGCCGGACCAAAAAATAGCGCATGTTGGATCTTATGCCGGAGTCCGGATCCGGTCCGGATCCGGTCCGGACGAAACGGACGCATGTGAACAGACGCATAGGCTTTCATTGCTATGCCGTGCGTCCGTTCCGTCCGTTCTGCATGCGGTTCGGCTCCGGCACGGCGATTCCGGACGGCGACCGCTAATGTGAACCGGGCCTAACATTAAAAGCATAACTTACCTGGTGCGGCTTATCATACAATAGTATACACATTTCTTCAAGACAGACAAACAAAAATGACAGCGCTCACAGGCTGCAACTGGCTTATAAACCATCAGGGGCGTGTACAGACCCCCACGGGCTAAATACACGCCTTGAATCCAAATCAGATGCAAAATTGTGCAAATTAAGTGCAAATTTATGTGCTAGTCCCTAATCTAAAATTTGAATGCAGATTGGATGCAGGCTACCACAACAAGTATACTTAGAACATTTTGCATAGAGAAGAGAGTGTAGGCAGCGCTTCCAAATACAGAAGGCTGCACCTGAGGTGATTTAGCTGCAAAGAAGTGCAGAGCTCCAATGGACTATATTACACAACATGCATTCAAACAGGTACAGCAATGGAGGGCGTTACCTTCAGCAGTAATGTGTGCACAAATCATTCCTACTAGACTTCCCCACACACTCCCTCAAGTTAGGGATATTTTTGTGGAGTTGTTGCTCCATTGAACTTCAATCGCGAAGAGAAGCTTTAGAGGTAATGTCCCTGACTAGCAGCCACAAGGTTGCAAGTTCCCCTCCCACCTCCCCTTTGCTGACCACATGAGGGAACGAAAGCAGGCTTAGGTCTCTAAACTTCTGGGAGGTTTAACCAACTGCCTAGTAGGGTGCAGAATGTGCCAAAAAAACTTCCTTGTACATGCATTTTCCTTTGTTGCTGACTTTATACATGCTATTGACACCCACCCCCAGCCTAAAACAGAAGAACTTTTTTTACCTTCACAAACTGCTTTTAAAGCAATATGTGGAGGAACAGGCTGTAAAGAAACCCAAAGGAGTAAAATGTATATTTATACTGCTGTAAATACTATATTTCCCCTGTCATTTATGTATGAAGAGACACCACTATAATGACTATGCAGTTTTTATGTTTAAAGTGCTGGTGGTATGCTCCCGGGAAAATACATTTATTGTTTTCAGAACTATATTTATGCATGGAATGTACTTTTTATGTACACATGCACAGGAAAACTGGAGGTGCGCTGCGCTTTGTCATTTTAAGGCTGAACTCAAGAGACTATCCCAATAAACATTTAGAATACATATGCATATGTGGACTTCCGCTAGCAGAATAGCACTACAAGAACCAGAAGTTCCCTGAAAAACCGCACCACTCAACTCATGAGTACAAAATTGTGAACATCTTTATTAAGTACAAATGAACATAAAAACATTTAAAATCAAGGTCATGGGGCACTCCAAACATCAAACATGATAAATATAAGTATCAATAATCATCCATGACATCCTGCAATGTATCACAATACTGATACATATCTCCTATACTCACACCAATGAGGGAGAGGAGATGATGTATCCCAGATACCAAAGTCCAGCACTATGGCTGATAAAGTGCAAAGTGCATCAGGTGAATGTGAAGCCAACGTGTCATTATAAACAATTAGGATGGGGAATGAAGCATGAAGCCATCCATTGAGGAAACGTGCCAAAGTGTGACAGAGTAGGTGAAGAAGGTGGGGAAACAGACCGGAGGGAAAAGGAAAGGTGATGGTGAAGTAGGAAGGCTGGAGCTTACCGGGGTACAGTGTAGCAGGACCAGGGAAAGGAGTGCGCCCCCGTGAGCGGCCGTCGCGATTCGCTGCCTATAGTATGCAGCTTCGTCTGGGCATAAGGACCTAACTATTCAGCCGGCGTTTATACGTCTATACGTTTATCTGCACACTCCTCATATATTGATTTACTTATATTTTATGGTAATATGGATGGTGCTTGCCCATATACTTTGTTTCTATAGTAATGTGTGACTTTCCGCTAGCAAAATATCGGTAAAATAATTGATATTCTACTAGTTCATTTGCCTAACCCTAACCCAGCCCTGGTGGTGCCTAACCTTAACCACCACTGGTGGTGCATGACCTTGGCCCACTCCTGGTGGTGCCTAACCTTAGCCCCCTTTGTGATGCCTAACATTAAATAACCCGCCCATGCTTAGCCCTAAACCTCCTACCTGCCTAAACCTATTCCCCCCCCAGCTATTTTCATAAAAGGGCACCGGATGCTTCGCGGTCACTACTTGTTGTCTCAGTTTGCATAGCAGGTAGCCCCCGCTATGCTATTTTAATGTCTTCAGTTCCCTTTCTAACGACACTAAACGCCATACGCTTAAGTATTATTTGCCATGATAAGTGTCTATCCCGGTACTTTGTTACAATTATCGCCACCATAGAAATTACCATTATTTACCACACTTAGCACCTAACAGCAGGAAAAGGGGAGCTGGCAGCACCCAATAGAATCACGGACAGCGTGACCGCTGTTTGTATCCGCACTTTGCATAGCGACTTGCCCCAACGCCCTTTTTTCTGCTAAGTGCGGCAATTAACATTCATTTCTATGTCGTCACCCTTTTTACCTGATTCATGGCCTGGTTTGCACAAGGAGTGCTGGCGATGTGGACAACAAAGGCTCCACCTATCACATGCAGAAATGTGAACTAAGATATTCCGTCTAATGCACAATAGCAGTGTCAGTTCACTTAGACACTAGCTGTGGTCGATACTTAGAATATCAGAAGAGTGCTATAAACAATTATCTGCTATCAGCTTTGTAACAGTGATTTTAAGGACGTTTTTAGTGTTTCTCTCTGGCTGTCCTTCAACAATCCCTCTCTCCTTCCTAATGCTTAGTCCTGACACCCATCCCAATATTCATCCCTTCGTGACATGTATTCCAGCTTGCACCAAGTAGACGCATATTGCTGATAATATGCAGTGGCTGAAGAGCAGTGGCCAACCGTTCCGGCTCTATAACCGGCGGTGTCACGTTTGGTGGGAATCAGCAGGGCCGGATTTACACTTCAGGAGCTCCCTAAACGCCGCCCCTCAAGACAGCTCCTACCTCCAATCCCGCCCTTTATTTTCTTATATCACATAAAGAGACAAATGAACATGAACCTAGCAGTGGTGTAATTCGCAGGGTGGGCCTGCGCAGAAAAATCTTGGATTAAGCCCCCTCCACTTTAATAATAATAATAAAAATGATAATAATTATATACTGTATGTGTGGCCCTATATACAAGACAAAACAGGCTACACACATCGGGGACTGCGCTACACCTGATCGGGGGCTACACACAAATAAGTCACCACCTTAAAGTGACTCTGTAACAAAAATTACAACGTTTTTTCTACCTTCCTACAAGTTCCTAAACCTATTCTAATGTGATCTGGCTTGCTGCAGCTCTTTCTACTATAACCATCTCTGTAATAAATCAATGTATCTTTCCCCTGTCAGACTTGTCGGCCTGTGTCTGGAAGGCTGCTAAGTTCTTCAGTGTTGAACTGTTCCTCTATGCACACTCCAGTGTGTGTTTTATTTACATAAGCCAGAAGCTTCTCTGCTATCTTATCAGTGATAGAAGAGAGGAGGCTGTGAAAGGAGCTGGTCTGTCACATACTGAGGAATTAATGACATAGGCAGAGCTGTCTGCAGGAAGCCTGTAATGTTCAGTGCATGAGAGATGCTGGGGACAGAAGGTAAACACACACAAGTGATCTCTTGAGATTCAGAAGTAAGTCTGTATACAGCCTGCTTGTGTATGGATGTATTTTCTATGTGTGGACATACTGTACATCAATCTACTTCCTGTTTTGGTGGCCATTTTGTTTGTTTATAAACAAACTTTTTAAAACAGTTTTTGACTACTTTTAATGCGGCGGGGAGCGGTGAAATTGTGTCAGAGGGTAATAGGAGATGTCCCCTAACGCACTGGTATGTTTACTTTTGTGCGATTTTAACAATACAGATTCTCTTTAAATTGCCTCAAGCCCACCTGCCACCAATAATAGAAGAGCAGGCGGCAAATGGCAGTGTGTGTGGCCAGAGTGCACAGCTGATCTGCGCTGCAGCTGGTGCGGTGCAGTGCAGGGACAGAGGGAGGTGGCTGCAATACCCACACCGCCCACTACGCTACTTTACTTTCACAGTAGGCACTGATTAAGCCTAGGATCTCCTCCCTTAACTACGTGCCTGTGGCTGCTGGACTGGAGGCGGGTGGTGAGTGATATCGCCCTCTGGCTTTGCTGAGAGAGAGGGCATTTGGGAAGAGACACCTGTAGGCACACGCCTATAGTGCCTTATGGTAAATCTGGCCCTAGGAGTCAGCCATACACTGTAGTTGATATCTGAAACATGGCCATGTGCTAACTGAACACTGATACCCAAATGTTCCATCTTTCTTTGGCTTCCCCCTTTCTCCATGGTAAGGTAAAATTCTGGGCATCCCATCTTGGGCTTCATTCCATAACATTGCTTGTGCCACCCTTGTCATCTGGTCAAATGCACTTTACAGGACTAAGGCAAACCTAAACCATATAACACCTTTCTGTAGCCGTTACTCGAAGAATGTAGTCAACTGAATTGAGCAAACAGCATTATACCATCTATGATAGCCTGGGTTTATATTCCACTATAAATTCAGACATAATGAGACAATCGTTTAGGAGAAACGTGGAGCAATTGTGAACCTAATTAACCATTATTAGCACCTGCCAGGTGGTTGTTAGACTGATCAGGTTGACATAGTTATGGTAATCAGGGGTATTAATTTAGGTGTAAACAAATTACCATCCCAGGTGACTAGCGTCTCATATTTCCGTGAAGAACAATGGCGGTGCACATGGATGGAGGATTGCAAATGAAATATGAGGACTGCTCAGTGAAAATCGAGTGTTGCTGCACATTGGAGTTTGCAAACTGAATAGTTGAGCTGGGTTTTGCACAATAAATAATTGAACTGCTGCCCATGACACTGGTAAAAGCACATTTAAAGTGCTCCTGAATTCAGAACTTCCCCTCTGCCCTAAAAGATAAGCAACAGCATAATAACCTTTGCTACAGCTGATACAAATCCTGCAATAAATCTGCACTGTGTCCACTTCCTGCTTTCATGAAAGCAGACATAGGGTTAACATCCTCTGTTTACAAATTAGCTGCTTTGCTGAGGCAACCAGTTGACACAGCTGAGATATCAAATTACACCTGCAATTAGTCACAGATAAGGGGGAATTAGACAGGATAAACTATCTAAATACATACAGAGTGCATTTCTCTACATTTTCATTCTGTCATGTGCAAGAGTTCGGGTCCACTTTAACAGTATCTGTTTCTGCATATGGAGGAGGGGCCTACTGTACATGGGCTTTGTATGTAGAAGAGGGGGTTTCATATTAGATATAGCCGATTAGCCGTTGGCGCTCTTAAAAAAGGGGATATAAATGGGGTGAGGGCTGTTACTGCACATAAAGGTGACCTGCTGGACAGATAACACTATTCATAGGGGTTGTAGAAGAAAGGGGGCTTTACATTTACACACAGAGCCGGGCCGAGGCAGAGGCGAGAGAGGCTCCAGCCTAGGGGCGCAGTGTAGGAGGGGGCACACAACTCCCTCAGCTATCATTCCCCTATTGTATTTGAAGCATAGAGAAATAAGAAAAGGGCGTATATGGCAGTGACTGCAAGCCATATAACTAGAGATTAAGGTGTTGGGGGGCCCTGGGGCACCTCTTAGTGTAATAGCAATCAGTGTCTGACGGCTGGGGAGGGAGGGGTGGGGGGGGGCACATTTTGTTGTCTCAGCCTTGGGTGCTGGAGGACCTTGTCCCGGCTCTGTTTGCACAAGTGTGGGCTGCACATTACCATTATACATGAGAGAGGCCGCTTCATTAGAAACGGGGCTACTGCAGCACTTGGTTAACACATGATAGGCTTTGACACATAGGGGCTGACAGAGCAGGGTCATCCACCAGGCAACCTAGGCAGGTACTTGGGGCCTAGAGGGTGTCAAGGGGCCCAAATACCACCTTCTTTAACCTCTATTTACTTCAGCTTACCCAAAGGACCACAAAGGCGTCTTAAATCTGCTACCTTGCCCATGGCCCCACTACATATTAATCCATCTCTGAGGGCTGCACATGATATTGGCGGATGCTATAAACGGCGCTGTACATGCATAGAGAAGTTTTCTCTACAGGAAATGCTGGATGATACTGTTTTTTATTTTTTTGAAATTACCAAATTTGCAGGTGAATTGAATGAATACAAATTGACACATCCAAATACAAGGCACTTGCAGGCCAGATGCAGTAAACTGCATAAAGTTGCAGGCTGTGCACGGCAATTTCACCTTTACTGCCGCAGGTGGAGCACCGCTCCCTCGCACGGTTACCATAGCAACACGCACCTTACCACGGTAACGTGTGTGTGGCAATGACAGGTTAATAGGTGGTGCTCCACCGGCAGTAGTAACAGTAAAATTGCCATGTGCTCCCTGTGCACAGCAACTTTGTGCACTTTATTTCATCTCGCTCTTGAAACATCTTATATACATTTTACAAGATAATTATACTGTAGAAAGCTGTTGAGACATAAGTGTACACTGCTTCACTCACAATGCAGGACAAATGTTTCTGTGGCTGGCTGCTACAAAGGTCACTTCAAACAAACAAGTCGTAGGCTTAAAGGAATTCCAAAGCGAATAGTGTAAAATAGATTTTACTCACCTGGGGCTTCTTCCAGCCCACAGTAGCCGTCTCCTGCCCTCGCCACAATCCCGTTCCTCCTCGATGTTCCGCTGGCCACCTGTGAAGATCGCCACCCCACCTGCGGGATCGTGATGTTCAAGGGTGGCCAGAGGGACACCGAGGAGAACCGGGGGTGTGGCGAGGGCACAAGACGGCTAAAGTGGGCTGGAAGTAGCCCCAGGTGAGTAAAATCTGTTTTACACTATTCACTTCGGAAGTCCTTTAAGGAAAAGGAAAAAAAAAACAAGATGGTAGAGATGTGTTCCGGGTAGGAGGCTAATGCCTGGAAGTCCAGTGTTCCCATATATCAGAGGTGCCCACACTTTTTCGGCTTGTGAGCTTCTTTAAAAAAAATATAATCTACCTATGTCAGTGCTGGTCGTAATGGAAAAATATATGCTTGATCATTACGCGTAATTTTACGCTATTACGCATTACGCAATTACGGTTATGGCGTAGGAAATTATCTACGGTTTACCACTGTAATTAAGCGTTAACTTACGCAGTTACACGTAAGGATACCGTAATGTAGGCGCTTACGCTACGATGTTACGCGTAGTGCCGTAATACCCATTAATGCATACTTTTTGACCCAGATGGACGATGTGTACGCAATAGCCGTCAATGTGACAGCTATTGCGTACACATCATTCGTATGCGTACGCTTATATACTGAAGGGCGGGAGAAGATACTATTGGTTGCTTAGGATGTTGACTGATTGGCTACTCTTAGAAAAGGGGAGTTTTTACGTTAGTAATTACGCGTAAAATTACGTGTAAGTTTTCGTAAGATTACTCATACCTAGCAATTACGGTAGACAGCGTAATTACGATACCACTTTACTGCTTACGCGTAAATAATTACGCGTAAGACCGTAAGTTACGCGTAGCGCTTACGCGTAAATTTGTATTGAATTACGATGCGTAATTACGCTAATGCGTAATTTCGGCCCAGCACTGACCTATGTACAATTGTAGAAGCACACTTGTATATACAGAATGGAAAAAGTAGTGGGGTCGGGATCTACCATGAAGTCCTTTGTGATCTACCGGGTGATCACATTCTACCTAATGGGCACCCCGGCCATATATGAATAAACTTCCTTTCACCATTTTGTTTCTATACAAAGTAGACCAATTTCTT
Source organism: Hyperolius riggenbachi (assembly GCF_040937935.1). Classification (NCBI taxonomy): domain Eukaryota; kingdom Metazoa; phylum Chordata; class Amphibia; order Anura; family Hyperoliidae; genus Hyperolius; species Hyperolius riggenbachi. The sequence continues at coordinate 63,149,549 of NC_090647.1, forward strand.
AAATAGAGGGATTGGTATACTCTTTGTCTCCCCTCGCCAATGGTTGGACAGCCAGAAGCCATCCCTTTGATAACAATAAGGACATACAATTCCTGTTTCTATAAGGTGTACTATCCATATCATCGAAGATATCCCCAAGAAGGCACATTGGGGAAGATTTGATAACTGGACATACTATTTGGTTGTGTAAGAAGGCCCCTATTTGTCTCCAATACTAGTTCTCAATTGTAGGGCAATCCCAATTCAGGTGGAAAAAGCCCGGGGTGGGTGGATTATTGGTGTTATGGTGGATACAAGTTCAAGGGAGCACTATGAAATTTCTGCGAGGGTGCCCCCGGGTTTTAGGTATGTTCCTAGGCACTTGGGTTTTGCACATGGAAGAAGGATCTTGTTATATGTGGAGGGCGGGGGAACACATATTGGGCAGGTGAGTACAAGACAGTGGACACTTGACCTTGGGGGCGGGAAATGCTATAAAACTGGATGAAAGCGGACTCCCTCAGAGAAAAAAGTAACCTTTCTTTGGATAGAAAAATTCCTCATACCAGCTTGTTATATATACTTTGGCATTCTTTATTATGTTTTTTCTCTAAAAAGTGTTGACTTACACAACTCTTCTAATCTTTTATGCGCTTTTGATAAATTCAATCTTGCCAGACATCAATAAAATCGTTTCATACAAGATATCAAACGTCTGCACGAACGATTAGAGACTAGAAATCCTATGTTTTCTCCTATAGGTCCTAACCCCTAACAATATCTAACGCTTTGTGGTTTTTTTTTATTTGCCTCCACATTAAGGAGCATCCTAATTCATTTCCTTATCATCACATAATAGCCTAGAAGCGTTACAGTTCTGATAACAATTTCTACACCGGGCTCAGCAGAGCACGCTGTTTAATCTCATTACATCAGTACTATTTTTTTTATCATGGATGGAAGCTTCAAATGACGCTGATAGGAACACATTACAGCTTTGCAGAATAAACAGTAGAGACATACAGGATGATAACATTGTTGGCTTGTACTGTTAGGGGTCCTGGGTGAACTAATAGCCACGTGCAGACGCTTCTGGCAATCAAGACAATGGACTTGATTCACTAAACCGTGCTAACTCATAGAATGACCGCTCTGGCATTTTTGCACGTAATAGTGGGTGCAACTTCTCAATTGTGCACGCAAATTCACTACTGCACGCGGAAATTCACGATTGCGCACGAAAACGCATGCAAAACGCTAGCTCGGCCGTGCCATGAGATGACGGTTTAGGGAATTAGGCCCAATAAGTTATCTGTGATCAGCACAGTGGTGTAGTGGTTAGCACTTCTGCCTTGCAACGCTGGGTCCCCGAATTGAATCCCATCAGGGGCACTATCTGCATGGAGTTTGTATGTTCTGTCTGTGTGGGTTTCCTCTGGGCAGTGCACTCTGGTTTCCTCCCACATACCCAAAACATACAGATAAGTTTATTGGCTTCCCCCTAAATTGGCCCTAGACTAGGATACATACACTACACAATACATACATAGACATATGATTATGGTAGGGATTAGATTGTAAGCTCCTCTGAGGGACAGTTAAGGGACACAACAATATACTCTGTACAGCGCTGAGGAAGATGTCTGTGCTTTATAAAAGCTAAAGAATAATATTAATAATCTGATCATTTCAGGTGGCAGTGTGCTGCTGGGCAGGGACAGTTGATGATGGCTCCTGGGCGTGGTCGACCACTTGGGATGGTCAGAAATGCTGATTTCTGATTCTGGAGAAATTACATTTCCCTATCAAGCATTATATATTTTCTCATGGAGAAAAGAGGGGTGAAAGACAGAATGTGTAGAGTCAAGTTTGGATCCAGTGGCATTGCTTTCAATTCGTATTAAAGAAGACTTCTGCAAAGTTCCCAGTTTATCAACGCTATTAGTTTTTAGATCCTATACCCTAATCTCCACCACAGTATTTATTTATAGCTAAGTCCCTGCTTGAACGGGTGACTGGAAATGTCTACCTAACTTTGGTTGCCCCAGAAATTATTTTTGCAAAGTAGAGCATCTGAGGCTGAAGAAACCATGAAACACTTGAGAGCCAAAACAGAGATGGAGTCCAAGAACAAGGCCAAAGGTCAAAACCGGATACTGAGGAAAACCTCATTTTCCGAGGTCAGACAAACTCAAATTCAGGAACAAGCCAAGGATCAAACCACAGAAGATGAGGCAGCCAGGTGGAAAAAACAGTGGTCAGGCAAAGGCCTAGTCACAATGAAGTTCAGAGTTCAGAGTTCACTACAGAGTTCTCTACAGTCAGTAATCCAAACAGGTCAAACAAGGTCGCAATGAGAGATTAATCCAATTCACTTAGCAGCTAACACTCCAGAACTAACGATCTGGGCAAGGTGCACAGGACATGGCAGAGCTTCATTGGTGCTGGGATTAATCAGGTGAGACAATAATTCCCAGAAGCCAAAGCAACAGAGTGGTCACTCACAACACTACATTCAAATATCCCTCCAGCGGAAAGAATTAGATGGGAATGTGGCCATGTGCACACTTGAATGGCCTTTGGAGACACTGTGCCAGCCTGAAAAGGAAGTTGTCTGTTCGGGCTGATCAAGGATGAGCCATATGCACATCGTTGGAGCGCTGGAAGGCTGCGTAAGTACACAACAGTTTTTAAGCCCCAAAATTAAAACTGAAGACACAGTAACCACCTCCCCTCCTTTTGATTACTGGTCAGTATCAAAATAATGGTATCACTATAATCCAGCCTTCAAGCTGGATAATATGGCTCTATAAAGCCAATAAGTAATGGATATTCAATAAACCATTGGTTCTAGTTGTACTCCTGACTTACAAAGGTATGGACACCCTGTGGTGCGTCATATAATCCCTCAGTGCAGGAGCCATGTCCTCCAGCCCACTGCTTATTATGCGAGGAGCAGATGATTGGTTGTAACAGCCATGCCCTCCAGTAGATTAAAGAAACAAGGTTAATGGCCTGTGAGTCATGCCCCTGGTAGAAGACACTTTGTGAAGTCAAGCCATTATGATGACAGAATGGTCCTCCCCAAGAAGAAGGAACCCTTCACTTAAGGAACCCAGATGGATATCACGGCACCATATCTGAATTTATGCCAAGTATTCTATGAGCATTTCTATTCATTTCTTTTTTATGGGGAACACAAGATGAGGTTAAGATGGGGGGGGGGGGGGGTGGATACTATTTGAGGTTTGTGAAAGGTGGGCCAATGCTGGAAAAAAAAGTCAAGTTTTGACATCTCTTTTCTCACTTGAAGTACTTTTCGGTAAACAAATAATATTATATAGTTTAGTTGAAAGAAGGTCATGGCTGGATAACTCATGTAAAACGTTTTGCGTGTCAGAACCAAGGACTGGCTGAAATTGCTCGGTACTGTTTTCTATTGTACAAAAGCTGAATAACACGGTGGTTCTTCATAACATAAATAACACAACAAATGACATTCACAGTGTAAAATGCAATTCAACATTTCCACAGTACAGTACTACATTTCAAGAGTCAGCAGGCATTGCACAAAGTTTCTCAAGGACCCTGATCAGAGCAGAACAAAATTCACAACTATGCCAAGCAAGAACAGAACAGAATCGGAAGTAAAGTTTTCACACATAGGCCTTGATTCACTAAGCAGCACTAAGCCGGTTAGTGTGCCTTATCACTTAGTGTGCACAAACTACAGCGCTAACCTTTTCTGAGGTTAGTGTGCCTTATCTGAGGTTAGTTAGTGTGCCTTATCTGAGTTAGTGTGCCTTATCTGAACTTGGTGCCCCTTAAAGGATACCACAACTGACATGTGGCATAATGAGATAGACATGGGTATGTACAGTGCCTAGCACACAAATAACTATGCTGTGTTCCTTTTTTTCTTTCTCTGCCTGAAAGAGGTAAATATTAGGTATGTAAGTGGCTGACTCAGTCCTGACTCAGACAGGAAGTGACTACAGTGTGACCTTCACTGATAAGAAATTCCAACTATAAAACACTTTCCTAGAAGAAAATGGCATCTGAGAGCAAGAAAGAGATAAAAAAGGGGGAAATTCTTATCAGTGAGGGTCACACTGTAGTCCCTTCCTGTCTGAGTCAGGACTGAGTCAGCCACTTACATACCTGATATTTACCTCTTTCAGGCAGAGAAAGAAAAAAGGGAACACAGCATAGTTATTTGTGTGCTAGGCACTGTACATACCCATGTCTATCTCATTATGCCACATGTCAGTTGTGGTATCCTTTAAGTAGCTTTGTGCACACTAAAAGATGCACAATGTTACATCGCGCACTGCACAGCGCACAGCACGCACAGCGTAATGCATCGATCTTTGCGCGCGGTGCAACGATAATGTTGCACCAGCTATACTGTATATGATGCGACCATAAGGTTGCATAGGATGTGACGATAACGGTGCACTGATGCGCCGTTTAGGTCGCATCCTATGTGACCTTAAGGTTGCAACATGTACAGTATAGCAGGTGCAATGTTATCATGCAGTGCGCGATGTGGCTTTGTGCATCTTTTAGTGTGCACAAAGCTACTTAAAGAGGAACTCCAGTGAAAATAATTTAATAAAAAAAAAGTGCTTCATTTTTACAATAATTATGTATAAATGATTTAGTCAGTGTTTGCTCATTGTAAAATCTTTCCTCTCCCAGATTCACATTCTGACATGTATTACATGGTGACATTGTTACTGTGGGCAAGTTATGTAGCTGTTTCTAGCTGCTCTGGCTGTTACAGACAGCTTTAAACAGCCATTTCCTGTCTGTGAACATTGTTACATTGTGGCAGTTTGCCCAGAGTACCGCGGTATTCAGAGCCTCTTGTGGGAGGGGTTTCAGCACAAAATTAGTCACACAGCGCCCCCTGATGGTCTGTTTGTGAAAATCATTCAATTTCTCATGTAAAAGGGGGTATCAGCTACTGATTGGGATAAAGTTCAATTCTTGGTTGGAGTTTCTCTTTAAGGGGCACTAAGTTCAGATAAGCCACACTAACCTCAGATAAGGCACACTAACCTCAGATAAGGCACACTAACTTCAGATAAGGCACACTAACCTCAGATAAGCCACACTAACCTCAGATAAGGCACACTAACCTCAGATAAGGCACACTAACCTCAGATAAGGCACACTAACCTCAGATAAGGCACACTAACTTCAGATAAGGCACAGTAACCGGCTTAGCGCCCTTTAGTGAATCAAGCCCATTGGGTCCAATTCAATTCACTTTTTCTCCCAAATTTTTTTTTCTCCTTAATTTTCTCCTTGATATTTCCACATCTTATCAATAAATTGCCTTTTAAGCCATCTGCAAACAAGAAAATACTCAGAATAATTTTGACAGTAATTTTCACCTTTTGAAGCTGAAGATATCCTGGGAGAAAAGTTAGGAGAAAAATAAATTGAATCGTGCCCATGATGCTCAAAACTTGGATTTGTAATATTATCTTTTGACCAATCAAATTGTTTTATGCACGGTCTTGCAAAGACTGAAGTCAGGCGTCCTGTCATTGCTATGTATTTGCATGTGCAGCTTCAATGCTTACTGTAAGAGAAGGCCTCGTTGTTGTTAACCTTACCATGGTGTTGTGATATGCTTCATTTTTGTGCTGTGTTCTGGAAAGTGTTTTGGGAAAACCAGAGAGCAGTTACATGAACAGAGAGATATAGATTATTATTTATCTTGTACAGCAAAACTTGTATGTTTCCCATTGATGGAAAAAAAAGTATTTTTTCATGTAATACTAAATACATTACTTAAAATGCTGTTCTTTCTTACAGATCTCGGAAATTTTAGCGGTCGTGTACGAAGTGCGGTCTCTGTGAGAGAAGGACAAGGAGTGGTCCTAATGTGCTCCCCACCCCACCATTCACCAGGTAAACTCATTTCTATGCTTTATGCTTTCTAAACTGCCGAATTTGTGAAAGCCCGTGGTGACGGACAAGGCCAGTTCTAGCTCCAGTGGGTCCTCAGGGCAAAAATACCCTGACCACCCCCTTAACTGTTGTTAGACCCCTCTCTCCCATTCTCCCTCTGACTTATGCTACTGGCCCTCCCCACCAAGTATAAATGGTCAGCTGTGCTCCCTAGTTTTAGGTAGTCTCTCCTCTAGCATAGATGGCCAGAAGTGTTCCCCAGGATTAGGTAGCCCCCTCCAGCATTGATAGCCAAATGTGCCCTCTAGGATTATTCAGCTCACCATGTGCCCAGCTCACCAGGGGTGTACTGATACATACGCAATTACCATCCTCCCATGTTCAAACACTCCCTTCCCCCATAGTGATTCCTTATAGATGTTTTGGCCACCATGACTCCCCAGAGATGTGAAGAGAAGGACTTGCACTGAGAAAGGTAGCTGACTACTGTGGTAGGGGTAAACCGCTCGGAAGCTTACTGGCTGGACCCCTCCCAATTTGCTTCTCCCTCTTTTTGTTTACCCCCTGGATCTGGGGGAGAGGGGAGGCAGCTTCCCCTAGTAGATATGCTTTTGCTTTGGAAATGCATAATAACAAATCAGGTCCAGCTAGTAATAAGTGTACCTTCCAACATTATGAGATAAGAAAGATGGACACTTAAAGACACGCCCATGCCACATCTCTAACCACGCCCCACTGCAGCCCTAGCCATTCATATCACAAAGAATTCAGAATCAAAAGATGTTGTTTTGTTATACAAACCACACTGGTCCTTTATATTATCATTAGTTGTGCCTCATTTTAATATTTGACAATAGGAAATAGATCAATTTAATTGATGGGAATAAAGTTTTGACACAATAAACACATTGTTCAGTAGAAAAATACATATATTAACATCAGTCTTTCATAAGGATACATGAGGAAGAAAGAGGGACAGTGGGATTTGGTTCCCAAAGAAGAACAATCTCTCAAAAAGAGGGACAGTTGCAAGACCGAATTCATACTTTTTGATCCCCTAGGCCAAGTATGTGCCTCCCCTTTCATGTGCAGCCCCCTATTCCATGTGTATCATCCATGTACAGCAGCCCCTCCTATTCCATGTGCAGCCCCCTCTTCCATATGTATCATCCATGTACTGCAGCCCCTCCCATTCCATGTGCAGCCCCTCTTTCATGTGTGTCATCCATGCACAGCAGCCCCTCCCATTCCATGTGCAGTCTCATCTTCGACGTGTATCCTCCATGTACTGTAGCCCCTCCCATTCCATGTGCAGCCCCCTCTTTCATGTGTAACATCCATGTACTGCAGCCCCTCCCATTCCATGTGCAGCCTCTCTTCCATGTGTATCATCCATGCACAGCAGCCCCTCCCATTACATGTGCAGCCCCATCTTCCACGTGTATCCTCCATGTACTGTAGCCTCTCTCTTTCACAAACAGCTTCCTTGGGCATCAATTTCCCCTTTTCAGGTATTGCTCCCAATGTTCAGCCTCTTCTTTTACATGTAGCAAAACTTGGGTTGCAGCCACCTAAGGCCCGGGCCTGTGTAGCCTTCCCAGAAATCCAGTCCTGGACAATTAGGATCTATGTAATAATAGGCCATTTTTTGTCTAATGATGTATAGCTAACAGTTGTAATGTGTGATCTTGGTTTTAGTTTCACACCTTCAGACATTTTTGTTTCTGTTATTTTTGTGTCGTTGCGACATTTGAGCTCTATGGCTTCTACTGCTTGACTGAAATAAAAAAGGCCTTTCAGAGTAATACATTGAAACGAATAGACACGTAAAGGTAGCACATTTGAATCTGCCGAACACCATGTCCCATAGATAGCTCTGCCAGTGCAGGCCAGCCAGGCTTCGAGCATTACAGCTTTGATAGAATTTAATATATTCAAGACAAGTGTTCATGCCAAGATGTGAGAAATGGAAAGGTTGAGGAGTTAATTGAGATAAAGGAACTGGAGAACAGCAGAACAATATTGTACTTGAATATCAAGCGAGTAGAGGGTATTGCAAACTACAAGAGATGATCCTCTGCTCCTGATGGAAAATGCATGTTTTATTATTGCTTTGCTGATCCTGCTGTGCTGTATTAAGAGTGGATAAGGAGAACCAGCCGTGTCTGTCTAGCACAAGTCACCATTCACAGGAGGGGGGTAAACAGAGCCAACCTTGGCTAGCACTGGTCATTAGGGATGCTCACCATGTTCCGCGGAATTCATTTTTCCGCGATTCCGGACGGAATTTGGAACGGAATTGCCTTAGCGTTATAGCGGAAATTCCGCGGAACGATGCGTAATTCCGGCGGAATGCGGATTTTTGTAAGCCAATCACAAGGAAGCCCCTAGAAGAAGTTTAAAGTGAAAACAACAGGATTTCTTCATGAAAATCGGAATTTCTGCACCAATCAGAGGCTTACAAAAACCACCGCCAGGTCCTATAGCTTACGCGACACCTCCTGCGGTGCCAAAACAACTGCAATGGGACCACCGCCAGGTGCCATAGCTTACGCGACACCTCCTGTGGCGCCAAAATGACCGCCATGAAACCACCGCCAGGTCCCATAGCTTACGTGACACCTCCTGTGGTGCCAAAACGACCGCCATGGAACCACCGCCAGGTCCTATAGCTTACGCGACACCTCCTGCGGTGCCAAAACAACTGCAATGGGACCACCGCCAGGTGCCATAGCTTACGCGACACCTCCTGTGGCGCCAAAATGACCGCCATGAAACCACCGCCAGGTCCCATAGCTTACGTGACACCTCCTGTGGTGCCAAAACGACCGCCATGGGACCACCACCAGGTCCCATAGCTTACGCTACACTTCCTGAGGTGCCAAAACGACCGCCATGGGACCACCGCAAGGTCCCATGGTGTAAGCAACACCTCCTGTGGTGCCAAAACCACCGCCATGGGACCGTCGCTAGGTCCCATGGCTTAAGCGACACCTCCTGCAGTGCCAAAACGACCACCATGGGACCACTGCTAGGTCCCATGGCTTAAGCGGAACCTCCTGCGGCGCCAAAATGACCGCTATGCAGTGGTGCTCACCGCCAGGTCGTGATCACGCTTACGCGTGGATTCACAACCATTTTGACGCATTCCGCCTCGGACACAAAAATCCGTGAATAGATTTTCAACCACGAAAATCTACTTCGGCTTCGCGTGAATGCGGACAGAAATCCGCATTCACGCTCGTGAAACCCGGTGCTGAAGTCGTGGTTTGCGGAAATGCGTCAAACTATGCGGAAGTGACACATTGCAGGCCAATCAGAGTGCCCCAGCCAGGCCCTAGCAACCAATCACAGGAGGGGAGCTATGCCCTCCCCTCCTGAATATAAAGCGGCGGCCATGATGGAAAAGCTCTGTCCTTGTTAGACTGTGGTGCTGAGAGGATTATCTCCAGGCCATTGATGTTTGAGCAAGTGCATTTATTGTGTTAAAAACAAAGCGTTTTTTTTGCTAACACTGCTCTTATACTGTACACAGTTAGCTAGTCAGTGAGTGATTGCTGTAGTTAGTTGTAGTCAGTGTAGTGTAGTGGGAGTGTGGGAGTCTAGTGATTATTTAACTGTGTGTAGTGCTGTGCAGGCAGGTTCAGTGCTGCAGTGTAGTGGGAGTGGGGATTATCTGTGTGTAGAGTGCAGGCAGGCAGGTTAGTGCAGCTGCAGTGTTCACTTGTATATTCCAGTGACAGTTATACACTTGTACTATTTGAAGGCAGCCAGTCACACCGCCGGCGCCGCCACTCTCTGCCAGCGCTGTTCATTCATTCTGTCAGTGACCTTGTGCCATGCCCAGTGCCCACTGCTCGCTCGCTCGCTGGCATATGAGCATCTCATTACACAGTGTGACATCCTTGTGTGCCCACTGCATCCTTCAGTGACCTAGTTGTATATCCAGTGCCCACTGCTGTGCCCACTGCATCCTTCAGTGACCTTGTACTGTGGCCACTGCATCCTTCAGTGACCTAGTTGTATATCCAGTGGCCACTGCTGTGCCCACTGCATCCTTCAGTGACCTTGTACTGTGGCCACTGCATCCTTCAGTGACCTAGTTGTATATCCAGTGCCCACTGCTGTGCCCACTGCATCCTTCAGTGACCTTGTACTGTCCCCACTGCATCCTTCAGTGACCTTGTACTGTGGCCACTGCATCCTTCAGTGACCTTGTACTGTGCCCACTGCATCCTTCAGTGACCTAGTTGTATATCCAGTGCCCACTGCTGTGCCCACTGCATCCTTCAGTGACCTTGTACTGTGGCCACTGCATCCTTCAGTGACCTAGTTGTATATCCAGTGCCCACTGCTGTGCCCACTGCATCCTTCAGTGACCTTGTACTGTGGCCACTGCATCCTTCAGTGACCTTGTACTGTGCCCACTGCATCCTTCAGTGACCTAGTTGTATATCCAGTGCCCACTGCTGTGCCCACTGCATCCTTCAGTGACCTTGTACTGTGGCCACTGCATCCTTCAGTGACCTAGTTGTATATCCAGTGCCCACTGCTGTGCCCACTGCATCCTTCAGTGACCTTGTACTGTGGCCACTGCATCCTTCAGTGACCTTGTACTGTGCCCACTGCATCCTTCAGTGACCTTGTACTGTGCCCACTGCATCCAGTGATTCATTACTAGCAACATGTCTGGCAGGGTTTCGCGGGGTGAGAGGAAAGGGAGTTCAATTGCCTCAGCCACTTCTGGGACTGCTCCACGTCCAGGGAGAGGACGCCCAGCTGTACGTGGTTGTGATGCAGCAGAAAAGGGGGCAGCAAAGCCTGGGCCGAGTCAGCGGACGCCATTGTCCAAATATTTTAAAGTTTCTGGTCCTCGTGTGGTGGTTGAGCAAATGGAACCTGACGTACTCATGGACATCATGACTTCCTCCCAGACCTCTATTGTGAGCACCACTCCAAGCAGTAGCAGCAGCAGCCAACATCCCACGCTTGTTGTGACATCCACCCCAGCACCCACTGGTCAGCAGCCCTCCCAGGATGACAGCGTTCTGTCCCTCAGTCCGGCATCTGGGAACCTGCTGATGCAAGAAGCTCAGGACTTACTGGGGACTGATGTGGCAGAGATTGAGATCGGGCCACAATCACAAGCGTTGTTGAGTTCTGGTGATGAAGAAGAGGGGTCTGTGTCTGGGGATGTAGGGACAGAAGAGGAGGCGGGGGAGTCAGAGGAAGAGCTGGATTATGATGATGCTGCTGATGATGACGACGTTGTGGACCCTATCTATGTGCAGCCTGCTGAGTCCGTGGAAAAATGGTCAGAGCAGGATGACGAGTCACCTCGGCCTAGGCAAGGATATCGCCATATGTCAGGCAGGGGCAGGGGCATCGGCAGCAGTGGGCGTGGAGGAAGTAGACAGGACACTGCTTCAGCCGGCACCACCACCATGCAACCCCCGGCAACTACTACCACACATTGCTCCGCTGCACCCTCTGCTAGTGGGGGCCGCAGTAAATTAAAGTCACCAGTGTGGGATTGCTTTGAGGAATGTACTGATGACAAAAGGTATGCGGTGTGCAGGTTATGCAGCAAAAGATTGAGCCGTGGGAAAAGTCTGAGCAAGATGGGTACCTCATCCCTCCAGGGCCACCTGAGAAGCCGCCACTGCCGCGAGTATGCGGACTTTAAGAGGAAGCAGGCACTGCTGGCAGGGGTTCCTGAGAGCAGAAGGCCCACCAGCGCAGCAGCATCCTCCCTCCCTCAGGGTCGTGAATCCGCCACAGCAGCAGCAGTAGTAGCACGCAAGCGCTCTTCCACATAGGCTGCTCAGGACACAGACATTGAGGCTGGCAGCCAGTGTTCGTCTCTCTCCTCTGTCTCCCCTGCATCCCAGCGTCGGCAGACCCTGCTGAGCGACACCTTTCAGGGTCTGACCAAGCCTCTGCCTCCAAGCCACAGGCGGATCCGCAAACTAAATGGCTTGCTGGCCCGGGCCATGGCATCACAGCTGCTTCCCTACTCCCTGGTGCAGGAGGGGAGCGCCATGCGGACGCTGCTCCAATTTGGCATCCCCGAGTGGCAAGTCCCCAGTCGCCACTATTTCAGCAGGAGCGCGATCCCAGCACTCCACAAGTTTGCGGTGGAAAACGTGGCCCGTTCCCTGGACTACTCTGTGGGCAAGCGGGTCCACGTGACCATGGACTCGTGGAGTAGCAGATTTGGGACAGGTCGCTACCTGTCCTTTACGGCCCACTGGGTGACACTGATGGAAGGGAGGGAGGACAAGAGTGCATCAGCCCAGCTAGTGGTGCCACCAAGCGGGATCAGGGGGGATGCAGAAGGGTCCTGTCACGACACTCCCTCAGCACCCGGAAAGCAAGCCCGCCTCGGCAGCAGCAGCGCCAAGCCTCGGCACTGCCAAGCCCTTTTAACATTGGTGACCCTGGGGAAGGAGAGGCTTACGGCCACCAACATCCTGGCCGCCCTCAGGAAGCAGGAGCGGAGGTGGCTGACCCCCAGAGGCCTGGAAGTGGGGTATGTGGCAGCCGATAACGGGGCCAACCTGGTGGCAGCAGTGCAGCAGGGAAACCTCCAGCACATCCCCTGCTTGGCCCACGTGCTCAATCTTGTGGTGCAGCGCTTCTTGTGCACCTACCAGGGGATGAGCGAGCTGCTGCAGGATGCCCGGGCGGTGGTACGCTTTTTCCGCCACTGCCTCTGCACTCTTGTCCACCTTACAGCAGCAGTATGGAAGGCCACAACACCGGCTGATCATCGACATGCCAGTTCGCTGGAATTCGACTCTCGCCATGTTGGAGCGGCTGTGTCAGCACAGGCTGGCTCTTAGGGCCTACATGCTAGACCCAAGTGTCCCCAGCAACCAGCAAGTCCCCATGATTACTGCCACTCAGTGGACACTGATGCAGCAAGTATGCCTGGTGCTGAGTCCCTTCCTGGAGGCAACCAAGATGGTCAGTGAGGAGCGGGCCTCTGTGTGCCAGTGGGTGCCCTTGGTTTGTCTACTGGAGCAGGCAATGGACAATTTAATTGAGCGTGGGGATGAAGCCCTGAGGCAGTTGGAAGAACAGGAGCAGATGGCAGCACAGTCCAGCTCAGAGGAGGGCTCACAGCAGGTAGTGGAAGAGTTGGAGGTCCCTAACCTGAATGAGGAGGAGGAGGAGGAGCAGAGTGCAGCAGGCGTTGTACGTGGATGGCGGTTTGAGGAGGACAACGACATGGCACAGGAAGAGGACAGGCATGCGTTATGGGACAATGGCGAGGACGAGGAAGATCTTGCTGGCAGGGCCCACTTGTTTCCCATGGCTGTGCACATGTTGCGCTGCCTTCGCAGGGACCCCCGGGTGATCCAGATGCGTTCAAGGGAGGACATCTGGATTACCTTGATGCTTGATCCCCGTCTGAAGGGGAAGCTGGGAGACTTAATGACGCCATCCACCACCGAGCAACGCACAAGGGAGTTGAAGGAGGCCCTTGTGCGCAGACTACTGGAAGCATTCCCCCAGCCTTCCACCCCCACTGTAACTGCTCTGCCAAGCCAGCAAGAGGTGCCTGCCATTGCCACTAGCAGCACAACAACAACCACCAGCAGCAGCAGCAGCAACTGGTGCCCCGGAGACCTGAAGAGCCTAAGCAAGAGCCTGTATGCAGTGCAGCAGCCCAGAACAGAGGTGCCCGCCACAGCATCCACCACCAACCAGCACAAGCAACGACTGACCACCATGGTGTCTGACTATATGGGGTCATCCAGCGGGCTCAATGACACCGACAGCCCCGTGGACCCCTTGGAGTACTGGGTCAAGAGACTGGACATCTGGAGCGAGCTTTCCCAGTACGCCCTGGAACTCCTATCCTGCCCTCCTTCCAGTGTCCTCTCAGAGAGATGCTTTAGTGCGGCCGGTGGCGTGGTCACAGAGAAGCGCTCTCGGCTCTCCCACGCCTCTGTGGACAAACTCACCTTCCTGAAAATCAACCAGGCTTGGGTGGAAGGTGAGTTCCTGGCCCCTATTGTCGGACACAGGGGGACATGAAGTGGCTGCTGCATGTGCTGTTGTTAACTATGCCTGCCTTTATAAAGACATTTACTACCTGCCTAGTGCCTACCTTGGTTAATTTTTTGGTGTTATGATACTACTACCAGTAAGTTGCCATGGTCCTCCTTCTGAGCTGCTGAACTGACCGCCCGCTTTGTCCTCCTGACTCAGTCGCTACTACACTCTGCGTTCACACTGCCCGGGTCGCCGGGTGCATTTAATTTTTTGGCCAGCACTATGACGCTGTGCTACTACTACTGTGCTGCTGCTGCTGAACTGCCCGCCTGCTTTGTCCTCCTGACTCAGTCGCTACTACACTCTGCGTTCACACTGCCCGGGTCGCCGGGTGCATTTAATTTTTTGGCCAGCACTATGACGCTGTGCTACTACTACTGTGCTGCTGCTGCTGAACTGACCGCCCGCTTTGTCCTCCTGACTCAGTCGCTACTACACTCTGCGTTAACACTGCCCGGGTCGCCGGGTGCATTTAATTTTTTGGCCAGCACTATGACGCTGTGCTACTACTACTGTGCTGCTGCTGCTGAACTGACCGCCCGCTTTGTCCTCCTGACTCAGTCGCTACTACACTCTGCGTTCACACTGCCCGGGTCGCCGGGTGCATTTAATTTTTTGGCCAGCACTATGACGCTGTGCTACTACTACTGTGCTGCTGCTGCTGAACTGACCGCCCGCTTTGTCCTCCTGACTCAGTCGCTACTACACTCTGCGTTCACACTGCCCGGGTCGCCGGGTGCATATAATTTTTTGGCCAGCACTATGATGCTGTGCTGCTACTACTACCACCAGTATGTTGCCGTGGTCCTTCTGTGCTGCTGAACTGACCGCCCGCATAGTCCTTCTCCTGACTCAGTCGCTACCACCACTGCACTCTGCGTTCACACTGCCCGTGTCCACTGACAACTCTGCTGCGATGTCATTGCTAATTGCTGCAAAAAAAAACAAAAAAAAAATTACAAAAACCTCTCTGGAGCCTTTTTGCCGTCAGCCACTCATCCTCCTCCAGCGGTACCTTTGCCGCCAAGTGCCATTGGAACTCGCCTTCACCTCTTTGACTGCTTAACGCGTATATCCCTTTTTAAAACCACTTATTACCAATTAATAGCCCCATTTAAAGTGTTGATTTCACTTTAAAATCCATTTTCTCTAGAAAAAATTTTTTGGGGGGAATTTTTTATGTTGAAGTTATGTTGCCCCTTATCACCTCGATAATCCATGCTATTTGGGGGACTGTAGCATGTATGGGGGCTTTGTTATTAACGTTAAAAGAAAATCCGCCTCCGGGCGTGAATCCGCGCGTGATTACGCCATTCACGGGAAAAAATCCGCATGGTTGCGTGGACGCGGACGAAAATCCGCATGCGGCGGGGCCAAATGCGGATTTTTTTTTTGCAACCACGCGGATTTCCGAATTCGTGGATGAGGCACATCCGAGCATCCCTGCCGCCATGGGACCACCGCTAGGCCCCATGTCTTAAGCGACACCTCCTGCGGCGCCAAAATGACCGCCATGGGACCACCGCTAGGCCCCATGGCTTAAGCAACACCTCCTGCGGCACCAAAATGACCGCCATGGGACCACCGCCAGGCCCCAAAGCTTACGCGACACCTCCTGCGGCAAAAAAACCACCGCCATGGAACCACCGACAGGTCCCAAAGCTAATGCGACACCTCCTGTGGCGCCAAAACCACCGCTATGGAACCATCGCCAGGTCCCATAGCTTACGCGACACCTCCTGCGGCACCAAAAGGACTGCCATGGAACCACCGCCAGGTTCCATAGCTTACGCGACACCTCCTGCGGTGCCAAAATGACCACCATGGGACCACCGCAAGGTCCCATGGTGTAAGCGACACCTCCTGCGGTGCCAAAACCACCGCCATGGGACCACCACTAGGTCCCATGGCTCAAGCGACACCTCCTGCGGCACCAAAATGACCGTCATGGGACCACCGCTAGGTCCCATGGCTTAAGCGATACCTCCTGCTGCGCCAAAATGACCGCCATAGGACCACCGCTAGGTCCCATGGTGTAAGCGACACCTCCTGGCTTAAGCGACACCTCCTGCGGCGCCAAAATGACCGTCATGGGACCATCGCCAGGTCCCATAGCTTACGCGACACCTCCTGCGGCGCCAAAATGACTGCCATGGAACCACCGCCAGGTTCCATAGCTTACGCGACACCTCCTGCGGTGCCAAAATGACCACCATGGGACCACCGCAAGGTCCCATGGTGTAAGCGACACCTCCTGCGGTGCCAAAACCACCGCCATGGGACCACCACTAGGTCCCATAGCTTAAGCGACACCTCCTGCGGCACCAAAATGACCATCATGGGACCACCGCTAGGTCCCATGGCTTAAGCGATACCTCCTGCTGCGCCAAAATGACCGCCATAGGACCACCGCTAGGTCCCATGGCGTAAGCGACACCTCCTGCAGTGCCAAAACCACCGCCATGGGACGACCGCTAGGTCCTATAGCTTAAGCGACACCTCCTGCGGCGCCAAAATGACTGCCATGGAACCACCGCCAGGTCCCATAGCTTACGCGACACCTCCTGCGGTGCCAAAACGACCGCCATGGGACCACCGCCAGGTCCCATAACTTACGGGACACCTCCTGCCGCGCCAAAATGACCACCATGGGATCACCGCAAGGTCTCATGGTGTAAGCGACACCTCCTGAGGTGCCAAAACCATCGCCATGGGACCACCACTAGGTCCCATGGCTTAAGCGACACCTCCTGTGGCACCAAAATGACAGCCATGGGACCACCGCTAGGTCCCATGGCTTAAGTGACACCTCCTGCGGCGCCAAAATGACTGCCATGGGACCACTGCTAGGTCCCATGGCTTAAGAGACACCTCCTGCTGCAAAAAAAATTTTTTAAAAAAAAATGACCAGGGGAACAGCCACTAGGTCCCATGGGCTACCATTTAGCATAAACGAGGTTTCATTTAAAGAGGTCCATTAGAAGTGCTCACCAGCCATCCTTTTGACATTTATTGACCTGTGATAAAATGTGAAAAGCCCATGAATTGCATTGTCAATAAATTGAGACTTAATAGCTTGTTGTGATTTTTCTCGGGAGATAAGCCAACTCTTGCTCTTCATTTTGTAGGTTAAATTGTGTTATAGAATGTTTGTTACCTCCGTAGTGTTTTAAGCTATGCTCATCCATATCTGTTGGGAGGTTGGCTTTTGATGTTTCTACCTGTGTCTGGACAGCAACCAAACAGCGAGAGAGACCGTTACCATCAGAATAAGGAGAGGATCAAGTTCCTTGCCTGTCCCTACAATGGATGACCAAGAGGCAACCTTGCTTTGTTGGATATTCTAAATCTCTCGTGCAATTTCCTTATTACATTTTTATGACCTACTTCATTATATTAGTTAGTAACATGCACTAACTAACAATCAGTAATTGATTGGGGATATGTCTTCCATATTCTGCTAGGTAGGAGCCAATGGTAAAAATGTTTAACTTGTATCTTTTGGGTTTGGGCTTCCCATGCTTGCTGAACACCACCTGGCCATACTACTTTTGGTGTCCAGCCTATAGATTAAACAGGTGTACTTAAAATAGGTTTCCACCGAGGTAAGTATAAAATACATATTTCAAATCACATCTGTTTCTAGCATTGGGTGGAGTCCTTCTTTATCAAATAATGGACAACTCATAGCCACAATTTAAATAATATTGCCGTAACATGCCCCTAGCCGTCGCGCTAAAATGAATAACTTTCAGGTTGCAATTTAGGTACCGTATGTAAAACATGACCAAGCTGAGATGAATGTGAAGGAAAATTTAGTTTTGGGATTTCTTTAAAGAGACTCTGTAACAAAAAATTCATCCTGTTTTCTACCACTCTACAAGTTCCTAAACCTATTCTAATGTGCTCTGGCTTACTGCAGCACTTTCTACTATCACCATCTCTGTAATAAATCAATGTATCTTTCCCCTGTCGGACTTGTCGCCCTGTGTCTGGAAGGCTGCCAACTCTTCCCTGTGATCTGCTATGCACGCCCCCCCTCCAGGCCCCTCTATGCACACTCCAGTGTGTGTGTTATTTACATACGCCAGCAGCGTCTCTGCTCTCTGATATCAGTGAGAGAAGAGAGCTGGAAATCCTCCTCTGTTAGGCTGTGAAAGGAGCTGGCTGACACATACTGAGGAATTACAGACACAGGCAGAGCTGTCTGCAGGAAGAAATGATCAGCCTCACAGCCTGTCACTATTCAGTGGATGAGAGCTGCAGGGGGACAGAAGGTAAACACACAAATGATCTTTTGAGATGCAAAAGGAAGGCTGTATGTATTTTCTATGTGTGGACATACTGTACATCAACCTACTTCCTGTTTTGGTGGCCATTTTGTTAGTTTATAAACACACTTTTTAAAACTGTTGTTGACTACTTTTAATGCGGCGGGGAGTGGCAAAATTGTGACAGAGGGGAATAGGAGATATCCCCTAACGCACTGGTATGTTTACTTTTGTGCGATTTTAACAATACAGGTTCTCTTTAAGTATTTCTGAAATATTCATGCTCAGTAAGTATTTCATATGTCGCCATGTGAATGTTAAATACATAAAAACCTTAACCACTTCCCGACCGCCTAACGCACAGCGGCGGCCGGGAAGTGGAGCCCTTAAGGACCGGCTCACCCACAGAGGCGGCGGTCCATTTAAGGGCATGGGCGGAGCGATCGCGTCATCCGTGACGCGATCCTCCGCCGGCGCCTGTCACCGCTCGCTCGCCGCAACATCCCGCCGGCTATACGGAAGCGCCGGCGGGATGTTAACCCCGCGATCGCCGCATACAAAGTGTATAATACACTTTGTAATGTTTACAAAGTGTATTATACAGGCTGCCTCCTGCCCTGGTGGTCCCAGTGTCCGAGGGACCACCAGGGCAGGCTGCAGCCACCCTAGTCTGCACCCAAGCACACTGATTTCTCCCCCCCCTGCCCCAGATCGCCCACAGCACCCATCAGACCCCCCCCCTGCCCACCCCCCAGACCCCTGTTTGCACCCAATCACCCCCCTAATCACCCATCAATCACTCCCTGTCACTATCTGTCAACGCTATTTTTTTTTTATCCCCCCCCCTGCTCCCTGCCCCCTCCTGATCACCCCCCACCCCTCAGATTCTCCCCAGACCCCCCCCCCCCCCCAGACCACCCCCCCCTGTTTACTGTATGCATCTATCCCCCTGATCACCTGTCAATCACCTGTCAATCACCTGTCAATCACCCGTCAATCACCCATCAATCACCCGTCAATCACCCCCTGTCACTGCCACCCATCAATCAGCCCCTAACCTGCCCCTTGCGGGCAATCTGATCACCCCCCCACACCAATAGATCGCCCACAGATCCGACATCAGATCACCTCCCAAATCCATTGTTTACATCTATTCTCTCCTCTAAACACCCACTAATTACCCATCAATCACCCATCAATCACCCCCTATCACCACTTGTCACTTTTACCTATCAGATCAGACCCTAATCTGCCCCTTGCGGGCACCCAATCACCCGCCCACACGCTCAGATTGCCGTCTGACCCCCCCCTTATCAATTCACCAGTGCATTAATTACATCTGTTCTTCCCTGTAATAACCCACTGATCACCTGTCAATCACCTGCCAATCACCTATCACCCATCAATCACCCCCTGTCACTGCCACCCAACAATCAGCCCCTAACCTGCCCCTTGCGGGCAATCTGATCACCCACCCACACCAATAGATCGCCCGCAGATCCGACATCAGATCACCACCCAAGCGCAGTGTTTCCATCTATTCTCTCCTCTAAACACCCACTAATTACCCATCAATCACCCATCAATCACTCCCTATCACCACCTGTCACTGTTACCTATCAGATCAGACCCTAATCTGCCCCTTGCGGGCACCCAATCGCCCGCCTACACGCTCAGATTGCCCTCAGACCCCCCCTTATCAATTCGCCAGTGCAATATTTACATCTGTTCTCCCCTGTAATAACCCACTGATTACCTGTCAATCACCTATCAATCACCCATCAATCACCCCCTGTCACTGCCACCCATCAATCACCCCCTGTCACTGCCACCCATCAATCACCCGCTGTCACTGCCACCCAATCAGCCCCTAACCTGCCCCTTGCGGGCAAACTGATCACCCACCCACACCAATAGATCGCCCGCAGATCCGACATCAGATCACCACCCAAGCGCAGTGTTTCCATCTATTCTCTACCCTAAACACCCACTAATTACCCATCAATCACCCCCTGTCACTGCTACCTATCAGATTAGACCCCTATCTGCCCCTAGGGCACTCAATCACCCGCCCACACCCTCAGAATGCCCTCAGACCCCAGCCCTGATCACCTCGCCAGTGCATTGCTTGCATCCATTCCCCCCTCTAATCACACCTTGAGACACCCATCAATCACCTCCTGTCACCCCCTAGCACACCTACCCATCAGATCAGGCCCCAATTTGCCCCGTGTGGGCTCCTGATCACTCGGCCAAACCCTCAGACCCCCTTCCGATCACCTCCCCAGTGCATGGATTGCATCTATTTTCCCCTCTAACCACCCCCTGAGACACCCATCAATCACCTCCTGTCACCCCCCTAGCACTCCTATCCATCAGATCAGGCCCAATACAACCTGTCATCTAAAAGGCCACCCTGCTTATGACCGGTTCCACAAAATTCGCCCCCTCATAGACCACCTGTCATCAAAATTTGCAGATGCTTATACCCCTGAACAGTCATTTTGAGACATTTGGTTTCCAGACTACTCACGGTTTTGGGCCTGTAAAATGCCAGGGCGGTATAGGAACCCCACAAGTGACCCCATTTTAGAAAAAAAAGACACCCCATGGTATTATGTTAGGTGTATGACGAGTTCATAGAAGATTTAATTTTTTGTCAAAAGTTAGCGGAAATTAATTTTTATTGGTTTTTTTTCACAAAGTGTCATTTTTCACTAACTTGTGACAAAAAATAAAATCTTCTATGAACTCGCCATACACCTAACGGAATACCTTGGGGTGTCTTCTTTCTAAAATGGGGTCACTTGTGGGGTTCCTATACTGCCCTGGCATTTTAGGGGCCCTAAACCGCGAGGAGTAGTCTAGAAAACAAATGCTTCAAAATGACCTGTGAATAGGACGTTGGGCCCCTTAGCGCACCTAGACTGCAAAAAAGTGTCACACATGTGGTACCGCCGTACTCAGGAAAAGTAGTATAATGTGTTTTGGGGTGTATTTTTACACATACCCATGCTGGGTGGGAGAAATTTCTATGTAAATGGACAATTGTGTGTAAAAAAATCAAACAATTGTCATTTACAGAGATATTTCTCCCACTTAGCATGGGTATGTGTAAAAAT
The DNA here is from genome assembly GCF_040937935.1 of Hyperolius riggenbachi. Classification (NCBI taxonomy): domain Eukaryota; kingdom Metazoa; phylum Chordata; class Amphibia; order Anura; family Hyperoliidae; genus Hyperolius; species Hyperolius riggenbachi. The sequence continues at coordinate 63,170,910 of NC_090647.1, forward strand.
ACACCCCAAAACGCATTATACTACTTCTCCTGAGTACAGCGGTACCACATGTGTGGCACTTTTTTACACCCTAAGTACGCTAAGGGGCCCAAAGTCCAATGAGTACCTTTAGGATTTCACAGGTCATTTTGCGACATTTGGTTTCAAGACTACTCCTCACGGTTTAGGGCCCCTAAAATGCCAGGGCAGTATAGGAACCCCACAAATGACCCCATTCTAGAAAGAAGACACCAAAAGGTATTCCGTACGGAGTATGGTGAGTTCATAGAAGATTTTATTTTTTGTCACAAGTTAGCGGAAAATGACACTTTGTGAAAAAAAACTATTAAAATCAATTTCCGCTAACTTGTGACAAAAAAATAAAAACTTCTATGAACTCACCATACTCCTAACGGAATACCTTGGGGTGTCTTCTTTCTAAAATGGGGTCATTAGTGGGGTTCCTATACTGCCCTGGCATTTTAGGGGCCCTAAACCGTGAGGAGTAGTCTTGAAACGAAAATGACCTGTGAAATCCTAAAGGTACTCATTGGACTTTGGGCCCCTTAGTGCAGTTAGGGTGCAAAAAAGTGCCACACATGTGGTATCGCCGTACTCGGGAGAAGTAGTACAATGTGTTTTGGGGTGTATTTTTACACATACCCATGCTGGGTGGGAGAAATACCTCTGTAAATGACAATCTTTTGATTTTTTTACACACAATTGTCCATTTACAGAGGTATTTCTCCCACCCAGCATGGGTATGTGTAAAAATACACCCCAAAACACATTGTACTACTTCTCCCGAGTATGGCGATACCACATGTGTGGCACTTTTTTGCACCCTAACTGCGCTAAAGGGCCCAAAGTCCAATGAGTACCTTTAGGATTTCACAGGTCATTTTGAGAAATTTCGTTTCAAGACTACTCCTCACGGTTTAGGGCCCCTAAAATGCCAGGGCAGTATAGGAACCCCACAAATGACCCCATTTTAGAAAGAAGACACCCCAAGGTATTCCGTTAGGAGTATGGTGAGTTCATAGAAGATTTTATTTTTTGTCAAAAGTTAGCGGAAATTGATTTTAATTGTGTTTTTTCACAAAGTGTCATTTTCCGCTAACTTGTGACAAAAAATAAAATCTTCTATGAACTCACCATACTACTAACGGAATACCTTGGGGTGTCTTCTTTCTAAAATGGGGTCATTTGTGGGGTTCCTATACTGCCCTGGCATTTTAGGGGCCCTAAACCGTGAGGAGTAGTCTTGAAACGAAATTTCTCAAAATGACCTGTGAAATCCTAAAGGTACTCATTTGACTTTGGGCCCTTTAGCGCAGTTAGGGTGCAAAAAAGTGCCACACATGTGGTATCGCCGTACTCAGGAGAAGTAGTATAATGTGTTTTGTGGTGTATTTTTACACATACCCATGCTGAGTGGGAGAAATATCTCTGTAAATGGACAATTGTGTGTAAAAAAAATTAACAAATTGTCATTTACAGAGATATTTCTCCCACCCAGCATGGGTATGTGTAAAAATACACCCCAAAACACATTATACTACTTCTCCTGAGTACGGCAATACCACATGTGTGGCACTTTTTTGCAGCCTAACTGCGCTAAGGGGTCCAAAGTCCAATGAGCACCTTTAGGCTTTACAGGGGTGCTTACAATTTAGCACCCCCCAAAATGTCAGGACAGTAAACACACCCCACAAATGATCCCATTTTGGAAAGTAGACCCTTCAAGGTATTCAGAGAGGGGCATGGTGAGTCCGTGGCAGATTTCATTTTTTTTTGTCGCAAGTTAGAAGAAATGGAAACTTTTTTTTTTTTTTTTTTTTTCTCACAAAGTGTCATTTTCCGCTTACTTGTGACAAAAAATAATATCTTCTATGAACTCACTATGCCTCTCAGTGAATACTTTGGGATGTCTTCTTTCCAAAATGGGGTCATTTGGGGGGTATTTATACTATCCTGGAATTCTAGCCCCTCATGAAACATGACAGGGGGTCAGAAAAGTCAGAGATGCTTGAAAATGGGAAAATTCACTTTTGGCACCATAGTTTGTAAACGCTATAACTTTTACCCAAACCAATAAATATACACTGAATGGGTTTTTTTTAATCAAAAACATGTTTGTCCACATTTTTCGCGCTGCATGTATACAGAAATTTTACTTTATTTGAAAAATGTCAGCACAGAAAGTTAAAAAAATCATTTTTTTGCCAAAATTCATGTCTTTTTTGATGAATATAATAAAAAGTAAAAATCGCAGGAGCAATCAAATAGCATCAAAAGAAAGCTTTATTAGTGACAAGAAAAGGAGCCAAAATTCATTTAGGTGGTAGGTTGTATGAGCGAGCAATAAACCGTGAAAGCTGCAGTGGTCTGAATGGAAAAAAAGTGGCCGGTCCTTAAGGGGTAGAAAGCCCTAGGTCCTCAAGTGGTTAAAGGGAACCTGAATTGAGTAAAATTATTCAAAATAAACACGACATAGCTTGACATAGCTAGGAAATGAATATTACATAATAACCTCACCATCAGTTCCTCTCAGAAGCTCACCATTTTCTTCTTACAGTGATCCCTTCCAGTTCTGACAATATTTTGTCAGAACTAAAATATACCAGTTGCTGTCAGTCGTATATCAGCATCTGTCAGTTAAAAGTGAATGTGCAAGGTAATGTCCATGTTTCCCTATGCCTGATAAGAAATTCCACCTATAAAACACTTTCCTAGCAGAAAATGGCTTCTGAGAGCAAGAAAGAGGTAAAAAAGGGGAATTTCTTATCAGTGAGGGTCACACTGTAGTCACTTCCTGTCTGAGTCAGGACTGAGTCAGCCACTTACATACCTGATATTTTACTCTTTTAGGCAGAGAAAGAAAAAAAGGAACACAGCATAGTTATTTGTGTGCTAGGCACTGTACATACACATGTCTATCTCATCATGTCACATGTTAGTTCGGGTATGCTTTAAGTATTAAACATATTTTAAACACAATTATTAATTACAGGAAGATCTACATTTTATTTAAGAACAGTGATTCAATCAGGGCTCCTGTAATACAAAGCAAATGATATAAAAAGTCAAGCTAAACAATATTCCAAATACAATTTCCAGCTGAAAAATGAACGCCCGTTCTCCATTCGCATACAAATACTAAATCACAAATCACGTCATTTTTTTTTCTGAATCCAAAATGTTTCCACTAAAAAGAAGAAAAGAGAGTTATAAAAGAAAATCTCTTCACAACAAAGCAGTCGATGAATTATTTATGAGAATTTAGATTAAACAAATTAGGTTTGCTTGAAATTAAACTCAATTTGGGTAAAACAGCATACAGCATTTGTTGTTTTATCTCTGCCTGAATTGGAACTTGTGGATTGAGGAGAATGCAGCAGATGCTTTCATAGTGGAGGCAATTGTGAGCTCATCTCCAGGCTGACGAGAGATAGGGAATGGAGGCTTTTTAATGTGTTGTGTAAAGACTGAAAGCAGCTAATGCGGGGCAATGACAGAATGACGAGAACAGGCATTAAAGGGACATTATCATCAAGTGAAACAGCGGGGACATGCGTAAAGTTAAACTCCAGGCAGACAGCTAACTACATAGTTGAAATTATTTTATCCACCTTGCTTGTTATTCAGACATCTTTGGTTCTCTGAAGCTCTGCATAGCATAGGCAAAGCCCCTCCTCCAGCCTTCTAAATGGACAATACAGGTCTTAAAGCAGTAGGGACAGTCATACTATACCAGGAAAAAAGAAACAACAACGCATATATAAGTAGATACATATTTGTTCTATTTACATATCATATGTTCTGTACTGTCCACAGTTTGAGTTCAGTGAATTTTATATAGTTAATAAAGTGAAAACTATTCTAGGTCTTTTCCATCTTTACTGTCTCTGACTGAAGCCAATTCTGATGCAATTTCCTCCCTTACTCTTTTTTTTTCCTCCTAGAAGCTGCACTGTCATATCTAGCTTGCTTTGTAAACACATGTGAGCACAGCATAGATCCTATTTCCACAGCTTCTGCAGAGGCGAGAGGTGTATTTCCCTTCTCAGGCTCATGTCACACTGAACTGCCCTCAGCCAATCAGTGAGGATCAGGAATGTGGGAGGGAAGATAACAAGCTTCCCTCTCCCCTACAATGTCCAAGAAAGGAGCCAGGCTGATTGAGATAGGATTTATTACATAAATAAACATTTATGGTTGTATTGGAATACTTGGAATGCAAAGTCAGGCTGTAGACTACATATTAAACACAAAGCAGTGGGTAAATAAGATTTTATTTTGTGGCTGACAATCCCACTTTAAGGCCTCTTGCACACTGCAAGTGATTCCGATTCAGATTCCGCTTTTTAATCAGTTTTTACATCCGATTCAGATTCCGATTTGCAGTCTGCAGGGAGCAAACTGCAAATCGGAATCTGAATCGGATGTAAAAACTGATTAAAAAGCGGAATCTGAATCGGAATCACTTGCAGTGTGCAAGAGGCCTAAATTTGTAATCAAAACTCAATCTGTTAAGACTGGCAGCCCTTTTTACTAGTATCTGATTGGCTGTTAGTGCAGCTGCATACCTTCTTGATTGTACTGTCTGTCCACAGCCAGATTATATAAATCAGTATACTATAATTCTGCTCCCTCTGGTGAACACCTTTAACATAGCATATGTTCATTGCTGCATTATCCTGAAGTCATGTGACAGAGCAGGAAGTAGACCCTCTGTGACCAGGAAGCACATTTTTTCTGCATGCTTGCAGCCATATTTGCTATATTTGCTCTGTTCTGTTTCATCTACTTCCATTTATCTTGATTCCACGCTACTGTCCTTATCCCGTTATTGTGCAAAATATTTTGACAGGCAGTTTACTAGCCCTTCAATCACCACACTGTGAAAGCTTTGGTAGTTTCTTTTAAAGCATTCACATTAAACAATGTACTGGAACTTTCACGGTGATTGAGGGGCAGTGAACTGTCTGTTGAATTATTCTGCACAATAAGGGGTTCAGGATACTTTTCTTTGACAGCAGCTTTGCAAAAAATGCTAGCAGCTGATTCAAGACAGGTTCAATTCCAGCATTTATTTCTGATCAATGAAATGCAAACACTTCTAAGATAATGCAGGATTATGCAAATTCTGTATGCAAATTTAAAGCACACCAGATCCAAAAAAAGTTTTACTTGCCTGGGGCTTCCTCCAGAATAAAAGCTATGACACTACTGGGTTCTAGCTGTGATGCATGCGCGGTCCCACATGCAACTAGAATTCTTTGCAAACTGAAGGAGAGGAAAGGTCTCTGATAGCCACTACTGTAGAGTCGCTAGATTAGGTGAGCTGTGCTGCTGCTTCTGATAGTTGTACATGGGGGCAGAGGAGAACACAAGGGGGAGCTGAGGTCAAACAGGGCAGAGGAAGACACACAACGGAGAGCTGAGGACAAACAGGGAGAGAAGAGGACACACAGGTGGAGCTGAGGACAAATAGGACAGAGGAGGACACACAAGCGGGAGCTGAGGACAAACCGGGACAGAGGAGGACACACAGGGGGAAGCTGAGTACAAATGGGGCAGAGGAGGACACACAAGGGGTAGCTGAGGACAAACAGGGACAAAGGAGGACACATGGGGGGAAGCTGAGGACAAACGGGGCAGAGGAGGACACACAAGGGGGAGCTGAGGACAAATGGGGCAGAGGAGGACACACAAGGGGGAGCTGAGGACAAATGAGGTAACAAAAGGGGGCATCAGGGGACACAGGAGGACACATGGGGGACACAATAGTTGGGGGAAAACATCTACAAAATGCTCCTGGACTATGGATACACCAGTGTATAAAATTAAATATATATATATATATATATATATATTTTTTATTTTATTTTTACCCTGGTTTATCTCCCCCTGGTTTTTTCCCTTTAAACTTTGGTGTATACTGTATATTTTATTTATTGGATTTATATAGTGCCAACATATATATAAAAGCCTTGGAGTTATCTATTAAGTGCGTCCTTAAAAAGCCGCCACCATGTAGCGCTACTCCATTTCACAGAGAACAGAAAAAATATTTGTCTTGGATGTTGAAAGTATCCGCCGGCTAAATGTACTTTATTTTGCTTTCTGCACTTATCCTTTAATTGCTCTGGTCAGCTGTTTTTTGTGAGAGCCCCGCTTGCCTGTGGCTTTTAGTTCAGGTTTCTTATTGATCTCACTCCGTATGTGAGCACTATGCCCTCTGTCATGTTCCTTCTATGTCAGTGGCTCAGCAGCAGGCCCGGTTGTAGAACACACAGCAGCTGCTAAAACTCCAACATGCTTCAATCATTGACTGCCCTCTCGGTGAATTCAGAGTTTGATCATGGCCTTGGCTTTAGTTTTCTGCATTGTGCATAGAGCTGGGGATTTCAATCTGAAACGGCCTGGAAGGCGAACACAACTAATTAAATCCTGAAAACGATGATGTGAAAAATGAATTGCGGTGTCAGGTAGTAAACACAGAAAGAGAACGTTACGACCATTTGGGAATTTAATGATCACTTTCCTTCAAAAGGATGGCTACTGCTTGCCAATGGCCACTCACCCACTCTAGCCTAAGTTTAATTGAGGCACCCCCCTCACCACCTTTGAATGACAATGGCCTGTACATTAGACAACTGTTGACCAATATGGCAGCTGTAGGAGGTTCAATATCAAATGTGGGAAAGTTATGGACCATGTTCCTTGTGTCCTCTTTGTCTTGCTTTTGTCGTTTACAATTTCTGTCAAATTCAGCGTGAGATCCCGCTGGGCCTTCCAACCTGTTTCCTTCTATTCTCTACTTAGCCAATCTGCTCGATTCCACCGGCCAATTTTTAATCAGTCATTTACAGTAAATGCCACCGAATGCTCAATGGCATGCGGAACATTCCAAGTTTGTAATGAAATAGTTAGAGGCCTATGACGGCGGATGAACAATAGACCTCAGTGCAGAACACACAATAACCGGATGAAGAGAGCGTGTTTAAAGCGGAATTCTACTTCCACTAGGAATTTGCTCTAAACATGTATCCGTGCTATAAAACCCAGGGTGTAGGAGCAGGGCTGGCGATTCCATAGAGGCAAGGGGGGGGCAATTGGCCCGGGGCCCAAAGCTTGTAGCAGCTTCCAAGGTGCCTCCTTCCCTCCTTAACTTAACTGAGCTCCCAGGGGCCATTGCTATGTCTTCAGCAGAGTATCATCTCACCTGTCCCAGCAGGCAAATTTCAGGGCCCCAGGGAGCACAATTAAGCTGGGGGGTGATCTGAGGGTAGAAACCAGCAGAAGGAGCCCTTGATGGAAATTTGGCAGCAGCAAAACGCTCCAATGCTGTTTTTTTGGTCATTAGAATCTCTGTTGGGGGCTCCACAGGTTAATTTTGCCAGGGGGGCCCATCGGCATTAGAACCATTCCTGCGTGGGGTCTAACTGGCCACAGGTCTTTGCCAGAGCATCCTGCAAGGGATGATGAGCCATCAACCCCAGCAGGTGAGACAGGTTACTTTGCTGCCTAGTGGCCATCAGGTCACAACTCCCGGAATTGCCCCACATGTGACAATCAGAACAGGAAGGCAAACCCAGCAGTGTGAGAAGGAGGGACAGGAGAAACTGGTAGTAATAACTTAGATGATCTTGGATGATTATGGTAGTCTTGCTCTAGGGAAAAAAAACTACTGGTGCCAGCTGGACTAGGTAACTGTGAACCAGGGTTCCTCAAAAGAAGAGTGAGAAGCAGTGAATTTTTGCAAAAATAATGTTAAATTCGACTTTCAAGCAAAAATACCATCAAAAAATCATTTTGTAATGAGTTGGTTTTTTTTTTTTACAGTTTTCGGGCTACAATAAACGATTTTCTACGTTTTTCAACATACAGTAAAAATAATATATGAAAGAAAGAGGTGGCTTGCCTCCAAAGAGGACATCAACTAAATGAAAAAAAAAAAGGTTTTATTGAACACAGGCAATGCATTTAGCGGCCTGTTGTCCACTTTTTTAGGCCAATAATGGCAGTGGCCAATAGGACACAATGATCACACCTGATATAGAGGGGACTTTATGGTTGTACTGGTTACAGTTGGGTTACGAGTCACGACATGATGTTTGCACTTGTTATAGGGGGAACATTATGGATGTTTTATTGTTCTTTGGTTATAGTTGGAGAATGACATGATCAAAACACTTGTTATAGAGAGAACATTATGGTTGTACTAGTTATAGTCGTGGTGTGACATGATGATCACATTGATATAAGGGGAACTTTATGGTTGTATAGGTTAAAGCTGGGGCCCAGTATGATGGTGGCACTTGTTACAGGAGAAGCATTATCATCGTACTGGTTAGCAGGGCCGGTTCAAGTAACAATGGGGCCCTAGGGCAAGATTAGCCTGGGGGCCCCCCAAAAGACACCACCCTGACCAAAAAGCGTCATCAGAGGCCCTTTGTTGCAGCCAAATTTCCTTCCTGGGCCCCTGAGCTGGCTGCTGACCCTCCCCCAATCATCCCCCAACTTAACAGACTCTGCAGTGTCTCTGGGGAGCAACAGTTCAGATGGGGAGGGACAACTTGGGGGCCCCTACAGGCTCTGTGGCCCTGGGGCAACTGCCTATTTTTTCCTATGGTAGCTCCGGCCCTGCTGGTTTGGAGAGTGCATCAAGTACGCTTTCATGAGAAAATGTATGCGTGCTCAAACACCAAGTTTAACCCTAGCAAGTCTGGCTTTGCAAATCTGGCCTAATTGGCTATTCAGGAGGCAATGCTCATCCAAATATGCATTTGCTTTAGCATGCCAAACTATGCAGGGTCAAAAACCAATACTGCAAAGCGGTCGCCCTGCGGGAATTAGTTCATGCTACATTAGCACTATCCAGGAGCGCCACAGGGAGGCTTCAAAATGTCCCCATACAACCGGGGGGACCGCGGGGTCCCAGGCTCTCTCACTGCCTGGGAACCACAGCGGCAACTTCAGTGCATCAAGTACACCAGGGTAATTACTGGAGGGTGGGAGTACTGACACCTGGGCAGTTACAATGCATTATTTGCACTGTGGCCATGGCTATCTACTATGGAAGAGACCAGTAGAATAGTTATAAAAATATGCACTCTGTGCTACTTTGCTTGCCACAACAAGACACTTATATTGACCTGAAGAAGCAGAACTCGAGTGGCGAAACACATCGTCCTGGTGTTTCATTAGAAAGTCCTTCTCAGCGTGTGCTGGTGTGCTGTTGACTTTCTGAAGGTGGGCCAAGCTTTATGTTTAAGGCCTGGAACCCACTAAACAGGGGCGCCTCTAGTCATTTTGTCACTCCAGGCAAGAAAACCCGTGGTGCCCCCCCCCCCCCCCCCCCATGAAAATAATCGTAATACAGCAGTGCTTCCTTAAAAAATAATCATAATGCGCCAGCGTTTCACCAGAAATTACGCTTATTGTGGCAGCATTTCACCAGAAAATACACAATGCGGCAGCGTTTCACCAAAAAGAACAAAGGGGGCAGAAGGAGGCACTGGGAGACAGTAGGAGGCACAAAGGGGAACAGAAGGATGTACAAAGGGGGACAGAAGTTGCCAGAACAGGGTGACAGAAGAAGGCTGAGGGGGATGTAAGGAGGCACAGGGAGACAGAAGGAGGCAGAGGGGGACAGACAGAGCCACAGGGAGACAGAAGTAGGAACAAAGGGGCACAGAAGGAGGCACAGGGGAACAGAGGAAGGCGCAGGGGACAGAGGTGGCACATGGGGGCTGAAGAGGCACATAGAGACAGAAGGAGGCAGAGTGAGACAGAAGGAGGAACAGGGGGGCAGAAGTAGCACAGGGGGGACAAAGAAAGGCACAATGGTAGATAAGGAGGCACAGGGGGACAGAAAGAGGCAGAGGTGGCACAGGTGTACTGAAGGAGGCACATGAAGACAGAAAGAGACACAAAGGGAGACAGGAGGCATAAAGGAAGACAGAAGGCCAAACAGGGGGTCAGACATGGCACAAGGGACTGAAGGAGGCACAAGGAGACAGAAGGAGGCACAAAAAGGGTTAGAAAGAGGCACAAGGGGGGGGGGGATGTACACGGCACAGAGGGACACAAGCAGATGCATTAGAAGCAAGTAAAAGAACACCCGTGGGGGTGGGGCTTAGTAAGGGAGTGTGGCTTCATCCAGGGGGCGTGGCTTAATCCAGAATTATGGCGCCCCAGCAACATGGCGCCCCCCAGGACCAATGGCACTCCAGGCAATGGCCTATACTGCCTATGCCTAGAGGCTCCCCTGCCACTAAAGCACATTTTTAAACGTTTAGGGGGCGCTTTAAATTGCTAACGATTTCTCTAAACACTCTGCCAATGTAAATAAATGAAACAAATTCCACAGTAGCGATTGCGATGAGAAAAACCGCAATCGCAGGACATGCAGCATTTTGGGAGCGTTTGTGCTTCAATGTAAAGTATTGAAGCGCTGGCAAATCGCTCATGAATCGCTACACATAGCAATTTGTGTGTGATTCTAAATGACTGAAAACTATTAAAAAAATTATAATAAATTGAAAGGACCAATCAGAATTAAAATCGCTAATCGCAAATCGCAATCAGAATCGCTGCCAAAAAGCTTACACTTTTTAAAATCACTACCAAAATCACTGGAAAACGCTGATGAAATTGCTTACAAAACACTACTTAAAAACGCTAGCGATGGCGCTAGTGATTTGCGATTTGTAGTGGGTCTTTTATTTTATCTGGGATGCCTCCTCCCACCCATTCACTTTGGATAAACTGTTAAGGATCCTGTACTCTTCACCTAACAGGGCTCCTTGCACTCCTCTCCTGCGTAGATATTAGACGGCTATATGTAATTGAATTTTGGTCATTCAACTAATTTTGCGTAAACCATTCATAATTTTGTGCAATTTTTGTGTACTTTCGCGCCAACTTTAGTAGTTAAAGGATACCTGAGGTGACATGTGACATGGTGAGATAGACATGGGTATGTACAGTGCCAAGCACACATATAACTGTGCTGTGTTCCTTTTTTTCTTTCTCTGCCTGAAAGAGTTAAATATCAGGTATGTAAGTGGCTGACTCAGTCCTGACTCAGTCAGGAAGTGACTACAGTGTGACCATCGCTGATAAGAAATTCCAACTATAAAACACTTTCCTAGCAGAAAATGGCTTCTGAGAGCAGGAAAGAGATAAAAAGTTCATACATTTTAGCCCTGGCATACTTCAATGAATGTGTCATTGAGCAAAAACAATAAAACAGTTAAAACTTAAAAAGTAGATTTAAACATAAAATAAAACTGGGGAAAATCTTAAAAAGTCATTTTTAGGAGGAGGAAGATATATATAATTGTTTATTTCATTAGTTTATTTTCGCTTCAGGTGTCCTTTAATATCAAAGCCCCATACATGCTATTGTCACCAACTGCTACCTACATTAAGGAGAAGGGTGGGAACAAAAAAATAATTTTTCAAAAAGACCTTGTAGTTTTTAAGAAAAAATATTTTATCAAAAACTACAAGGTCTTTTTGAAAAATTATTATTTTGCCTTATTCCTATTTTGGTGACAATAGCATGTATGGGGGCTTTTCTATTAACGGCTAAAATCGGCACAAAATTATGCAAAAATTATGCTAAATTATGATTCTTGATTACATTTACAAACACAATAAATTACTATTTTAGCCAAAATTTTGCATTACAATTTTGCATCATAACTGTGAATTACGGTGCAACATTACGATTATGCGAAATGTGTGCCCCATCACTATGACTGCCGCCTATTTATGCAGTGAGGGAGGATTCTCCACAAGCCGCCGGCTCCCCACAGTGCAAATCCTTCAGAGAACACATCGCTGGGCTTCATCTGACATGGGGCCTTCGCTGCCATTCCTATAAATGTCTGCGTAATACATAAAATACAACAGGCTAACCTTCCAAATATCACATGTATTTCTTGCGTATGGAGAATGACATTTGAAATAGAATGTAGCGCTCTGCGAGATTCAGAAGGAGCAGAAACACCACACACACACATGCACACAGCTACACACGCACGCACACGCACACACGCACACACGTACACACGTACACACACACACGTACACACACACACGTACACACACACACGTACACACACACCTCACATACACAACACACACACATACACAACACACACCATATACAACACACACCATACACAACACACACCATACACACACACACACCATACGCATACAGCATACAGACATACAGACACACACACACACTCACACACACAAACACACCTCACATACACACCACATACACATACACAACACACACACACACACACACACACACACACACACACCATACACCATACACCATACACACACCATACACACCACACTTACACCAACCACACACACACACGCGCGCACGCACGCACCATGCACACCAGCCAGCCACACACAAACACACAACCACCACACACACGCACACTCACACACACCATACACATCACACACACAGACACACACACACACCATACACACTACACACACAGACATACACAGACTTACACACACCCTACACACCACACACACACACCATACACACCACACACACCATACACACACAACACACACACTCACGCACACCATACATACACAACACACACACACACACACAACACACACATACACACACCACACACACACACACCATACGCATACAACACACAGGCACACACACACACATACACAAACGTACACATCAGCCCTTGTTTTATCAGCTGCTTGCCAAGCTGCAAAGAAACCAGTGCTGAGAGCTGCTGATAATATTAATAATGCAACACGACAATTTCTCTATTGAGAACACCTGCAGATCTGCATTGCATTCCTCACACTAATATGGAGGCCTTTTCCATTAGAGTGCATTCATATTGTTCTGATTTATTCGGGGAGAAAGCTATCATAAAGAGCTTAACCAGGATGGAAATAAGAGCTAAATGGTTGCACACCCTGGCACAGGGGGTCAGCAATGCTCCATAAGTCAGAAAGGCACGTCGTTAGGGCAGAAGATTCGGGGCACTTACCTGAATCTCCACCCACAGTGCCTTGGTTGTTGGGGCACCCTGTGACCTGAATGTTTTCGACGGGGGGCTGGGCGCCCCAAATGGGAGTAGTGTCTGAGTCTCCAGTCTGTGGGCAGAATCTGGCCCACAGAGCTATCAAATTTGGCTCTCAAGTGCTTGGTTTACCCACTTGGAATTGTGTTTGGCCCACTCTAGACCACCAAGGAAACTATACTGGAGGTGAAGCCCTAGATTGCCAGGGAAGTCATATGGGGAGGGAGGAGGAAAGCACTAGGCATGAGGGTACTGTATAGGGGAAGGAAGGAAGTCACTTGACACCTGGGAACTGTTTAGTGGTGCAATGTGGGACCACTAGACACCAGGACACTGTACAGAAAAGGGAGCACCACTAGACACCATTGAACTGTAAAGGGAAGCGAGGACCACTGGAGTCCAGGGAACCATACAGGGGAGGGAGGAGGCATTAGACACCAGGGAACTGTATGGGCGGGGAAGGAGGGGCATTAGTCACCAGGGAACTTTATAAGGGAGGGAGGTGGCTGGTAGACATTAAGCTTGGGCTACGACTTGGTTCCAGTGTTCAGTTTCGGCCCACTTAGTATATGAGTTTGACACCAATGCTCTAACATCTGTGCTGCACTACATGGCCATCTGGTAGCACCACTATTACCTGTTTAGCATTCAAGACTTCCTGTGTCAACTGTCAGCTCAATGAATGATAAAAGGGCATCAGTATGCAGCAGATGTTATTGTCACATGAATAGACCAGTAACACAAAAAGCAGTAAAACTGTAAATACTGTTACCGATTTGCTGGTACACATGCTAGATGACACGTAGCTAAGTTGGCCATTAAAGACCATCATGCCATAAAAATAACCATGTGTACAAGAGCCACTCAACAATGACACCCGACCATCCCCTGAGCCTATTGCTGCCCTCTGCGCCCACCCACCGGAAGGCAATCCATTATGTACTGTACATTGTACCTCCTCCCTCTGTGTAGCACTTACATATTCCCTGGTGCTGTACAAAGTAAGAAAAACAAACAAGGGGTACATAATAATACAGACAATGATATACATCAAATACAAACACCGCTACAAAATACAGAATTGGTAATTACAATGGCAAATGTAACATGATAAATAAATGTATAACAGAGTAAAAGCTACAAAATGAATGACAAATTCCAAGGCACAAAAGGGTGAGAGAGCCCTGCCCTTGCAAGCTTACAATCTAAAGGAATGGAAGGGAAACAAGAGGTGGGGAAGTATGCAGTATACATACTGACAATGTGCGTTTAGGTTATCTAGTGAGGAGCACAACTTGGCGATAGGTGGAAGGGGGGATGGTATAAATTAGAGCATATGCTTGTTGGAAGAAGTGAGTTTTGAGGGAGCGTTAAAAGATTTCAGGGGTTGAAGAGTGATGGATGTGCTGCGAAAGGAGTTTCCAGAGGACAGGTGAAGCATGTGAGAAGTCTTGCATACGTGAATGTGAGGAGGTGGTTCTAGAGGAGGACAACAGAAGCTCATATGCAGATCTGAGATGGCATATAGGGATGTACGGATTAAAACAGTTGCTAACCCAAATACAAATGTTTTGAAAAGTAAAACATTCCACATATCCTACAGTATATGTTTCAAAAGGTCCATTTTTTGGTTTATTTCATGTAATCAGCACCGGATTTACCATAAGGCACTATAGGCATGTGCCTACAAGCACCTGATGAATGAAAGTTGGCTCACACCCCTCCCCTCCCGCCTTCCCTTTGCAGAATCCTGATGAGAGTGTATATGAGAAGTTACTCACTCTGCTCTCTGCATTCCACGAGATTTGCCTGCAGTCAGGGGCACCTCTAGCTACTTAATACTGAGGTTCCTCTAGTTACCTAATACTTGGGGGCACCTCTATCTATTTACTATTGAGGGTACTTCTAGCCAGAGCTGCTCGAATCCGGAACCGGGAGACATCCGGATAGTTCTATCCGGATATCTCCCAGTTACCTGTGCGGGGTGGGCGGGGGGATCAATCTCACCTGTCTGACGTCTTCTTCGGTCCGTCCCCTGGCGCCTCCCACGATGCGGTCCAAGCGGCGGTCACAAGATTATAAACACTTCCGGGTTGAAGGTGGAAGTGTTTGTAATCATGTGATGCGCGTGGAGCGCATCATGGGAGGCGCCGGGGGACGGACCGAAGAAGACATCAGACAGGTAAGATTGACACCCCCCCCCGCCCACCCCTCACAGGTTTACTGGGAGATATCCGGATAGAACTATCCGGATGTCTCCTGGTACTTCTGGCTACCTAATGCTAAGGGGTACCTGTAACTACATATGACGGGTAAGGGAGAAGTGCCAGCTACGACAGCCAGGACAGTAAGCACACTTGTGGTGCAGTTTGGTGGGGTTTGTAGGGTCATGTGGGGCAAAGACTTAGGTGCCAGGACATCTGTGACTATAGGCTCCTGTGATGTTAATCCGGGCCTGCATGTAATTATATATATATATATTTTTATTACAATTGAGTAGCATGCCTTGCGTTCCACTTTAATTCCCCTTTTTTACCCTTCTCTATAATTCTTTATAACAAGCAATCGTTTGTAATGTATTGTTCTGCCACACAGAACTTTTGAGCTCATTTGCTATTCTAAATCTCTTTTGACTTAGTAGATTGCAGAAAAGCTGGAGTCTTTTTATAAAAATAAATTGTATTTTTTTTTTCGCTGATTTCCAATGAACATTTTCTCTTTGTTATCAAATGACATTTTTGGACATTGCCACCATATCTTTGAAACATTTGCATAATTTTGCATACATTACGTATGTCAGATTTTCAGAGAAGCAGAATATTCCATTGCCACGGCCACAACAGAATACAGATTATTCCTTTATCGCCCCGGCGACAGTAGCTGGTAAAGCGAGTGTCATCCTTTTATTACGGCGAATATAAATGTTCACAAAATTCCGCTGCTTGAAACAAAGAAGTGCGGATAGAAATGAAGCTAAGGCATAAAATCAATTATTGCGTTCCCCTTGTGAAGCAGACAAGATGGAGGTGAAAATGGCACACAGGAGATAAGATATCAGGCAATGGATCAAATGTTGCCTTTGATCAGCTCTGTGAGAATTATAACAATTTTCTGTGCTATTGAGTTGGATAAATAAACTTTAGTTTATTCAGGCTGAGTTTTTGTGTATCATATGGGTAGCACGGTGGCATAGTCCTTAGCACTCTCGCTTGCAGCGCTGGGTCCCCGGTTCGAATCCCAGTCAGGGCACTATCTGCATGGAGTTTGCATGTTCTCTACGTGTCTGTGTGGGTTTTCTCGGGGCACTCCGGGTTACTTCTTCACCCTAAAAACATACAGATAAATAAACTGGCTTCCTCTGAAAATTGGCATATGTGTTGTTGATCTGCTGGTGACCTGGGCATTGGGTGAGCTGAATTACAGCTCACCCTGCTGCCGCTCAAATTCCAGGCGGCATTAAAGTGAACCAGAGACGAAGCACCCTCATGTATTTTACCATATATATCAGTGGGAACATTAGAGAAAACACCTACCATGCTCTCTGTTTCATTATTTACTGTTCAGATTGCTTCTTATCAGCCCAGATAAAATCCCAGACTGAGCATTCAGTCTGGCTTTGCTATAACTCAGCTATAATGATTCCTGAGCAGAGCCAGCAGAGGGCAGGCTTGGGCTTGAAAAGACAGCACAGAAGACAGACTCAGCTATAATGATTCCTGAACAAAGCCAGACTGAATGCTCAGTCTGGGATTTTACCTGGGCTGTTAAGAAGCAAGCTGAACAGTGAAGAATGAAACAGAGAACAAGGTAGGTGTTTTCTCTAATGTTCCCACTTCCCACTATATTGTAAAATGCATGAGGGTGCTTCGTCTCTGGTTCACTTTAAATACTATTCCCCAGGGGTGTTGCTAGGATCCTAAGAGGTCCGGGGCACTTTTGGGCACTCCAGACGAAAATGGGTGCGGCCATGCACCAGAATGTAGGTGTGGTCATGGGTGGAGCCAAATTTTAAATGAACTTAACAGCCGTGTTGTGGTAGAGAAGTGAGAGAAGTCCGGAAGAGAAGATGTCTGCAGAATCTGGAGACCAAGTGGCCGGAGGTGAGTACTGCTGCCTGCTGTCTGACCCTGCCTGGGGGACATCCAGGGCACCCCAGAATAGATTCGGGGCATGTGCCACTGATCTTTGGGGCTAGCAACATCGCTGCTATTCCCCCTCAGTTTGGAGGGAGATATAATTCGGGGTCTGGCTATCGCCAGACCTGTGAATTACTCTTGCGTGGGGTGTGTAGCATAGCACTAGTGCTTTGATAGTGCCCAGCTTTGGCGCTGAGCGCCAGGCACTGAAATTACCTGCTTCGGAAAATAAGCCCTAGACTACGATACATACCAGGCTCAGATTTACATCACAGGAGCCTGTAGGCACAGATGACCTGGCACCCTATACTTCACCTTCATTGAAAAAAAAATGTTATTTTCCACTATAGTTCCTCTTTAACCTTTTCCGTACCGTGTAATGTAAATCCTACGCCGCACTTGTTGCTGTCTAAGCCTGATGTGGCATAGGATTTACGCCGCCTGCCGTTTCCACTCCCGACGCGATCCCGCGCACCCGAGAGGGGAGATTAAGCTGTCATATGACAACTGACATCTCCCCTCGGTGATCAGGAGCTATCGCGATTGGCTCCTGATTACGTGATCACTACAATCGCCGGCAGATCGTAGTGATCACTGTTAGAGCAGCGGGGATAGGGTGGAGAGAAGAGGATCCTCTCACCTTCCTGACGTTCCCCCTGCGATCGGTGCTCCCCTCCACTATGGCCGGCATCCCCGCTCGCTCTGCGTTAAGTGTCGGTTCCCGGCTTGGTGACGTCATCAAGCCGCGTCCCGGAACTTAGTGGCAGTACGAGCGGGGATGGCGGCCAGAGAAGAGGGGTATTTACTCTTCAGCTGCTCATCGCTGGAGCCTGGGAGGCGAGTAAAGGCTGCTGGCTACAGGGGGGACACCTGGCTACAAGAGGCACACCATGCCCAGCTAGCCTCACCAGGGATCCGGGTTCCTGCCTAATCGCCCCCCCAACGCCCCCCCCCCCAACACGCAAAATCACCTGGTTCTTAAAGGGGGTTAGACAGCCCGTCCTGAAAGGGTTAAAGGACACCAGAACTGAGAGATATATGCAGTCTGTCATATTTATTTCCTTTTAAACAATACCAGCTGCCTGGCATCCTGCTGATCTCTTTGGCTGAAGTAGTGTCTGAATCCCATGCCTGAAACAAGCATGCAGCTAATCCAGTCAGACTTCAGTCAGAGACATCTGATCTGCATGCTTGTTCAGGGTCTACGGCTAAAAGTATTAAAGGCAGAGGATCAGCAGGACAGCCAGGTGATGTGCATTGTTTAAAAAGAGATAAATATGACAGCCTCCATATTTCTTTCAGTTCAGGTGTCTGTTAAGCAGATGTGATCTGTTTTCTGTCAATTCACGGGGAAGTTAGGGAACAAAAGTTTCTCTTAGCTTGAATACAACCAAAAATTCTACATTTTCGCCTTGAAATGTCACCCTAATTGACAGGAGGCGAATGTAAGCGCGCTGCTGAGGTTTTTGCTATGGCTAGCACATTCCGGGCTGTTGTGAAGCAGCCCAAGCCTTCGGTATATTCATTTATGGTCCGCTGTATCTATTTTAAATTGACAGTATTGAGTGAGGTGATCACAAACTGAAGACCTCTGCTCTGGAGGAACCTTCTCTATATCTCACCTCCCTTAACCAGGAACACATTTGAATACCTATGTTTTATTCATACTTCTCTAGGGGGACAGGACATATTGTTATGGAGTCCATGAAATGTCTGACAGATCTGAGAAATAGCTTTTATCTCTTGACTGGGACTCTAGACACGGGAGAAAATATCTCTCAGATTGAGCTTTTTTTTTTGAGAATGCTATTTTTGCAGGTGGATTTCTGATTCGTATTCAGCTGAGTGTAACAAGGATGTGAGAACATTTAAAACAGAACTCAGAACAACCGTTCATTACGGTACCCCTGTACTAGAAGTGAAACGTATTAAAGTGGGTGAATCTGAAATTTCATCCATGGTCTAAAACATTAAACACAACTTAAAACTAAGAGCAAAAAAATATGTAAATGGTTTTGAAGCTACTGGAAGGGTTAAAAGGCAAACCTCTGTTTCACTCATAAGCTAATTAACAAGATTGCCATTGCATTACCAAAAGTATTTAATAATATGTATTTATATAGCGCCAACAAGTTCTGCATCGCTTTACAGAGTATACACTCTTGTCACTAACTACCCCTCAGGGGAGCTTATAATCTAATCCTACCATAGTTTTGTGTCTATGGTATCAGGGTGCTGCGGGTGCTCCTGGGTGCTGGCGTGAGTGGGTGCGATAGGTAGAGATGGGCCAAACGGTTCGCCTGCGAACGGTTCCAGGCGAACTTCGGTGGTTCGCGTTCGCCTGGACCAGTGTGCCCCATAATGCGCACTGGACCAGTGCGCCCCATAATGCGCACTGTGCATTATGGGGCGCCCCATAGTGCGCCCCATAATGCACTATGAGGGTCAACTTTGACCCTCTGCATCACAATCAGCAGGCACATTGTAGCCATTCAGGCTAAACTAAGCCCTGGAGCCCCACCCCCCCTTATATAAGGCAGGCTCCGGCGGCCATTAGCCTCACTCGTGTGCCTGCTAGAGACAGACTAGGGGCAGCTGCTGCAGACTTGTTCTTCTAGGGACAGATTAGTTAGGTTCTTGGCTGCTTAGCTTGCTCCTGGCTGATTATTATTGCTTTTATAGCACCCCTCAACAGCTCTTTTCAGAGCTCATCCTGTACTTTTTTTTTCTGTGTGTCAAACTGAAACTTTTGTTGCATGCACAGCCTTGCTAGTTCACTGCCAGCAGCCCAGCACATTCAGTGACTACCTGTGTGTGTGACAGGGAGCTGCACATTGTACTACCCAGTACTGCATATACCCAGTACCTGTTGTGTTTACTTAACCCACCTCATCACTGCATATACCTAGCTTTGTGTTGAGTGAACCCACCTCACTGCATCTAAGTACCTTTACTGTTCAGTGAACCCACCTCACTGCATCTAACTACCTGTTGTGTTCAGTGAACCCACCTCACTGCATCTAAGTACCTGTTGTGTTGAGTGAACCCACCTCACTGTATCTAAGTACCTTTACTGTTCAGTGAACTCACCTCACTGCATCTAACTATCTGTTGTGTTAAGTGAACCCACCTCACTGCACCTAAGTACCTTTACTGTTCAGTGAACCCACCTCACTGCATCTAAGTACCTTTACTGTTCAGTGAACCCAGCTCACTGCATCTAACTACCAGTTGTGTTGAGTGAACCCACCTCACTGCATATAACTACCTTTACTGTTCAGTGAACCCAGCTCACTGCATCTAACTACCTGTTGTGTTGAGTGAACCCACCTCACTGCATATAACTATCTTTAGCCCGGCAACCATATGGGCTTGAAAACCGCCACGGCCTACACTTTCGCCACGGTGCGCACCAGTCCAGCACGGCCGTCACTACACAAACAGTTGTTTGCGGTGCGTTACACAGTGAGTTTGGTGTGTCAGTTTGAAGCAGAACTCTAATTACATTCCCTGATTGATGTATACACATGCAAGAAATTTTAAAGCACTTTAGGCCTGCAATTTAGCATTCAATGTGATTTCTGCCCTTAAAACGCTGCTTTGCGTCACATCCAGATTTTTCCCTGGGACCCACTCCACCATGCCCTCCTCCAGGTGTTAGACCCCTTGAAACATCTTTTCCATCACTTTTGTGGCCAGCATAATTTTTTCTATTTTTCAAAGTTCGCATCCCCATTGAAGTCTATTGCGGTTCGCAAACTTTTCCGTGAACATAACCTTCCACGAAGGTTCGCGAACCGAAAATCGGAAGTTCGGCCCATCTCTAGTGATAGGTGCGGTGAGCAGGGAGGAGAGTGCGAGCCCCACAGAGACGGAGCTCTAGCTATACTAGCTTTCCTCCAGGGCTCCCCATTGGTTTATTAACAGACCAATGGGAATCCTCCAGATTCCCACCTATTCAGTAACAAAACCATGGGCTAGACTCCCTAACACTGCTACTGCCTTTAGAACACGCCCTGGTGGCTGCAGCTCTGGTGCTTTGAGTCCACCAGGAGAGAAGTGCTATATAAATGTTACTATCCTCTCTCCCAATCACTGTAATAAGTGAATCTTAACATTCTATGAGTGATATTAGATCCGCCAGTCATACATTATGTTAAGCAAGATAAACCCCTGCCTCTCATTCACATTCCACACCTATGAGCATTAATGCACCTCGGGGACAGGGGAAGCCAGATGCATTTCAGCAATGTAATTCCTGTGACTTCTTCAGCTTGTGCCGTAATAAAGTTCTGAGCACACTTGTGAGAAGCACATTGCGGCACGCGGGTCTGTTTTCCAGCGGATCAATCATAATTAGCTGAGATGAATTGCAGTGTCACAAATCTAAATCCAGGCTTTTACATCCGATGAATTGGAAGTGATTTGCTTATCTCTGTACGGAACCTGCAGGGAAATGTCCTCAGTCCACATATAGCAATGCAGAGATGTACAGTAAAGCTACAGAAGTGGACCTCTATTAGAATTTACAAAAGTAAGTTAGATTAAAGGAAGCCCAAGGTGAAAATAAAGTGATGAGCTAAACAACTGTATCTATCCTCCTTCTCCTAAAATGCCTTTTTTTTTAGATATTCCACAGTTTTATTTTATATTTAAATCTACTTTTTAAGTTTTTACTGTTCCATTGTCTCTGCTTAAAGAGACACTGAAGCGAAAAAATATATATGATATAATGAATTGGTTGTGTACTATGAATAATTACTAGAAGATTAGCAGCAAAGAAAATATTCTCATATTTTTATTTTCAGGTATATACTGTTTTTTTCTAACATTGCATCACTCTATAATATGTGCAGATTACACAACACTCAGCATTCAAAATGAGTCTTTCAGAGCAGTCTGTGAAGTAATGAACTCTCCTCTAGCAGAGGAAAAGTAAACAGTTCAATTACAGTTGAGATAATAAAAGTCAGATAACAGCCCTCTCCACGAGGGCTAGGGAAGTTAGTCGGAGAGCTTAATAGCTTTTTTGCATAGAGATAACAACTGGAGTTTCTCAACTCTTCCTGTACTGGAAACAATTAGACCAATGTATCTGATCTTAATGTTTTTTTTCTTAGCTGTGCTACACATACAAATCATAATATCATCATTTTTTTTTCGCTTCAGTGTCTCTTTAATGATACATTTATTGAAGTATGTCAAAACTAAAATGTATGAACTATTGCTCATTTCTATCTCTTACCTGCTCTTAGAAGCCATTTTGTGCCAGAAAAGTGTTTTATGGCTGTAATTCCTTATCAGTGAGGGTTACTCTAGTCCGACCCAGTCCCGACCCAGACAGAAACTGTCACTTGTATAACTGATGTTAACCTTTTCAGGCAGGGAAAGAAAAAAAAAAGGAACACACCATAGTTATTTGTGTGCTTGGCACTGTACATACACATGTCTATCTCATCATGTCACATGTCACCTCGGCTGTCCTTTAACCACTTCACCCTTAAAGCGGTTTTTACCCTAACGGACTAGAGCGATTTTCACCTTTTAGCACTCATCCCTTTCATCTGCCAATAACTTAATCACTATTAATCACAATGAAATGATCTATATCTTGTTTTTTTCCCCACCAATTGGGCTTTTTGATATTTGTTTTCAGTAATTACTTTATTTTCTATGCATTTTACAGGGAAAAACAAGAAAAAAATGAAAAAATACACGATTTCTCCATTTTCATCCCCTATGGTTTTAATATCAACACTGCTACTGTGCATAAAACCCACACATTTTATCTGCCTATTTGTCCTGGTTATCACAAGATTTTAATTATGTTCCTACTTCCTAGTACAAAGTATGGTGACAATTTATTATTTGGAAATAAAGGTGTATTTTTTCTATGGTGTCTTTTTTCACTATTTTCACGTGCACAGGAATGCAGGAACATGCATGTGCAGCCAAAGGGCTCAGCAGGATGCCAGGCAGCTGGAGAGCGCACGAGCGCACGGAAGCGTGCACGCGTACAGCGGCAGCAGCACTGTTTGACTTATAGAAACGTCCTGGAGCCGTTAAGAGGCTCTAGCAGGACGCTTTTATGAGTCAGCTTGTCATTAAGTGGTTAAAGAGGAACTGTTGTGAAAATAACATAATTAATAAAATTGCTTATTTTTTTTGCTATAGTAATTTATAGTCAGCGTATTTGATTTAGTCAGCGTTTGCCCATTGTAAAATCTTTACTCTCCCTGATTTACATTCTGAAGCGTATCACTGGTAGTGACATGTTTAGTTCTGCCAGGTGATCACTGCAGAATGTTTGTTACTGGGAGTCCTATGCAAAGAGGGAGATAATGCTTGCTTTGGCAATTGGGTTAAAAAAAACCCCAAAAAACAACAAAACCTTTTGTCACGTTTGGCATCACAGAGAAACAGTAAAGATGGAAACCAGCAGAAATAACATTTTCTTTTTTTCATATCACATTTCTCCTAAAACTGACAGTGAACAGTAAAAACAACAGTATCAATAAGCTAAATAAGTAAGTTCTTATTGCATGATTTTTTTCTGTTAATATTCGGTTTTATCCCACTTTAAAGAGACACTGAAGCGAAAAAAAAATATGATATAGTGAATTGGTTGTGTACTATGAATAATTACTAAAAGATTAGCAGCAAAGAAAATATTCTCATACTTTTATTTTCAGGTATATAGTGTTTTTTCTAACATTGCATTATTCTATAATATGTGCAGATTACACAACACTCAGCATTCAAAATGATTCTTTCATAGCAGTCTGTGAAGTAATGACCTCTCCTCTAGCAAAGAAAAAGTAAACAGTTCACTTACAGTTGAGATAATAAAAGTCAGATAACAGCCCTCTCCACGACTAAGGCCACATACACACATCAGACCATAGTCTTTTGAAAATGAAAGATCACAGACCAATCTTACCACCCTTCATGTAGTATGAGAGCCATACTCTACACAGTATTTCCTATGGAGCTGAACTCCCCATCAGACAGAAATCTTTGCTAGAAGCTGCACACACAGATGCTGTACAGACACAAAAGATCAGTATCTGCAAAAGATCTGTTCCTACCAAAAATCCATTCCTGCAAATTGCATTGATAGTCTATGAGATCTGCAGATCATCATACACACATGATTTAACTGACATTCATCTGCAGATCCGCAAATCTGAAAATCCATCCTGGTGGATCTGATCTGCAGAGGAATGTCAGTTAAATCATGTGTGTATGATGATCTGCAGATCTCATAGACTATCATGGGAATTTGCAGGAATGGATTTTTGGCAGGAACAGATCTTTTGCAGATACTGATCTTTTGTGTCTGTACAGCATCTGTGTGTGCAGCATCTTGCAAAGATTTTTTTCTGATGTGGAGTTCAGCTCCATAGAATAGACTGTGTAGAGTATGGCTCTCATATTACATGGAAGGGGGTAAGATTGGTCTGTGATCTTTCATTTTCCAAAGACTATAGTCTGATGTGTGTATGCACCTTAAGACTGAGAGTTAATGGCTTGTTTGCATAGAGATAACAACTGGAGTTTCTTAACTCTTCCTGTATTGGAAACAATTAGACTGATTTATCTGATCTTAGGCCTGGAACCCACTGAAATCAGCAAACGCAAAACGCAACCGCTAGCGTTTTGTCTGAGCGGTTTGCAAGCGGATTCATGCGCGTTTTCGGTCGCGTTTTGCAACAGTGTATTTTTTTCCTCAGCGGTTGTGTAGCGTTTTGCGTTTCGCGTTTTTATCCTGATTGGTCCTGTGAATTATTTTTAATTTTGTTACAGTGTGCTGAACCACAAAACGCTAGCAAAACCGCTCAGTTTAGGTTTTGCTGAGCGTTTCAATACTTTACATTGAAGCGCTAACGCTCCCAAAATGCTGCAGGTCCTGCGTTTGCGTTTCTGGGAAACGCAAACGCTCCTGTGGAAGTTGCCCCATCCATCTTCATCAGCTGAGCGTTTTGGCAAAACGCTTGCGTATCGCAGCGCTGCCAAAATGCTCAAAAAAACGCTCTTGTGGGTTCCAGCCCTCAATGTTTTATTTCTTAGCTGTACTACACATACAAATCATAATATCATAATTTTTTTCGCTTCAGTGTCTCTTTAAGCCCCTATGTATTCTCCATAGAATTATCTTCAAACCACAGTTTGCTTTACCTCGACTTGCCTGCTCCGCAAGAATCCATATAGCCCCGAGTTCTTGTCTGTTATAAGGTGCTACAAATAGCTTCTAGTGAAAGCCAAGAACATGGTGTCACAACAATAATGACATTCACAACTAGCTATGTAAATGCTTCTCATATCAGTATAGGAATTGATGTATGTGACATTTATGTCACTTTGCCATGTAGCTTATTGCTTTTATAAAGGCTGCAGGCAACAGCTTGACGGTTTTTCTATTTTTTTCTTTGGCATTGCTGGACGGGAAGACAGCTGCATGTGACTGCTGGACCACCTCTCCTGTAAATCTCCTGTGACCCCATCATCTTCTAAAAATGTTACATTATTTATTTATAAATGTGATTTCCACTTTTATTTTACATAAACTATTACTCTGAGGACTATGTAATGTATGCACCAGGGCCCTTTTATATAGCAAGCAGAATACAGACAGTTATCCAGCAACAAGAGAGAAGTTATATCATTATTATCATATAGTTTATACAGAGCCATCATCATTCTCATTGCTGCATGGAGGAAGATAGAAATGTCGGAGCAGTATGGATTTAAAGAGGAACTCCAGTGAACATTTTTAATGTTGGCAGGTTATGTAGCTGCTGCATGGTTTTTGGCAGATGGAAACAGCAGTAAACAGCTATTTCCCACAATGCAACAAGGTTCACAGACAGGAAACTGCCAAGAGTACGTACTTTTCTTGTTTCTTGTGGGTGGAGTTTCACCACAATATCAGTCATACAGAGCCCCCTGACGATCTGTTTGTGAAAAGGAATAGATTTCTCATGTAAAAGGGGGTATCAGCTACTGATTGGGATAAAGTTCAATTCTTGGTCGAAGTTTCTCTTTAAATATGTACAGTTTATATTGCACAAATATATAGGAAACTCAGTAACAAATGCATAAAACTGAGGCGATGCACATGACGCAGTGGTAGGAACAATGGGGAGAAAGTCCTGTCTGTATGTGTTTACAATCTAGAAAAGGAGTGGGCAAACTTTTGACTCAAGGGCCACATGCTTGGGGGGCAAGAACAGGAATGCGCGCCACGGCAAAAAATGAGTGTGGCCATGACAGGAAGACAATGGGCCCAAGTTTTCTCACAAAACACAGGCAAAGTGGCCATAAAGGTAATTAGACAATGTTCACCCACAAACAACAAATGGCAGCAGCCAGACTGCTTTAGCACCAAACAACAAATGCCCAGGGACAGCAGGCAGACCCCCTCAGACAGCAAGCCACGTAATTTGCTAATGTTTCACCATTAAATACAGATAATGCATCAGCGTTTCACCAGAAAATACAGGTAATGTGGCAGATTTTCACCAGAAAATACACAAAATGGCTCAGTGTTCCACCAGAGAATACACATAATGATGCACCCCAGAAAATACACATAATGGTGCAGCATTTCCCCAAAAAATACACATAATGGTGCAGCGTTTCACCATAAAATACAGATAATGTGTCAGCGTTTCACCAGAAAATACAGAATGTGGCAGATTTTCACCAGAAAATACACAAAATGGCTCAGTGTTTCACCAGAAAATACACATAATGGCGCAGCATTTCCCCAAAAAATACACATAATGGTGCAGCATTTCACCAGAAAATACAGCTAATGTGGCAGCGTTTCACCAGAAAATACACATAATGGCGGAGCGTTTCACCAGACCTTGTCACAGGTGTACAAACTAAAGGGGGATAAAGAGGAGGGAGAGGAACACATACGGTAGGGCTGTGGAAAAGGTGCTCTGCTAAGAGAGTTGGAGCCATATGCAATTCACTTTTTCACCTGAGTTTTCTCCTAGGTGATATTTTCACAACTTGTAAACAAAATGCCTTTTAAGCCACCAGCAAGCAAACAAATACTCAAAATACTTTTGGCAGTACCTTTTCACCAACTTTTTGGTACTTTTTCCATTACAAAGTGCTAAAAAGCTATCTTAAATTGAAGATGAAAAATTATCTCCTAGGAGAAAACTCAGGTGAAAAAGTGAATTGCATATGGCCCTTAATGTGTCAGCACTGTAATAACAGCGCAGGAGATTTGGGCGCACCCGGCACCACCATAGACCATAATAGGAATTACGGCTATAGCGGCGCACAGTGAGTAACTTCTGTGCCGTCAGAAGATGGAGCTGAATTTACTTTTAAAACACTAATTCGGCTGCCAGCAATAGCTGGAAGCCGAATTACATAATTCTCCACCATCCATGTGAACCTGGAGGGGGAATAGTATTTAATGCCACCGGGAACTTGTGCAGCAGCAGGATAAGCCATGTATCCTGTGCCCAAGTCTCCCAGTAGCGAGATCACATGGACGCGGTAGATGGGGAGTAGGTCATTTTAAAGAGGTGTGTTTTAAAGGTGTTGAAAGAAGGGTTGGAGGGGGGGGGAGAGCTCCATAGGGTGGGGTGGCTCTTGAGAAGTCCTAAAGGGCATGCATGAGAGTGAGAAATGCGTGGGTCGGTCAGGCAGCGATCATTGGTAGTGATTATCGTAATCAGGTCATTACAATTACGCAAAATTTTGTGTAAATTTTTGTAATTACGCCTATACATAATTACGATTTGTAAATTCAATTCATTTTGTATAGTCATTCGTAATGTTGCATATCATTTTGCGTAATTTTCTCGTAATTTGTTGCTGACTTTAGCAGCGAGTAGCAAAACCCTCAACTATTGACATGACAACCGATTGACAACAAGATTGCCACAAATGTTAAGGGGAATATTGGGTACAAGTCAAAAAAAGAAAAACATTTTCAAAAAAACCTTGTCGTTTTTGAGAAAATCTATTTTAAAAATGCAAAGAAAAACGACAGTTTAAAAAAACATTTTTCTTTGCATTTTTTAAAATCGATGTTCTCAAACACTGCAAGGTCTTTTTGAAAAGTACTTTTTTGGACCTGAACCCACTATTCTCATACATATGTAGCTATATTGGTAGCAATAGCATGTATGGGGGCTTCGCAATTAACCGCTAAAGCCAGCACAAAATTACGTAAAAATGACACAAATTTATGAAACATCACATGTACATACAAAAGAAATGATGATTTTCCCCCAAAATTCGCATTACGATTACGATGCCTGATTGCAAATTACGATGCATAATTATGCCTAGGCGTAATTTCTACTCATCACTAATCATTGGAGGACCAACGGGGACGGACAGGTATACAGTATATCTGTGGACAAGCTCAGAGATGTAGGTTGGGCAGGTCTTGTGCTTAGATTTGTAGGCCAGACTCAGAATCTTAAAACTGATCCTGAAGCAGATAGGGAGCCAGTGTAGGGCTTTGCAGAGGGGAGAAGCCGAAGCAGAACGGTGGGAAGAAGGGATGAGTCTAGCTGCTGCATTCATGACTGATTGAAGAGGGCGTGATCAGTGGTGTAGCTAAGAAGCCGTGGGGCCCAGGTAAAGTTTAGCAAGTTATAGATAACAATTGATACAACACACCAAAACCAATCAAGGACAACCGCAGTGTCAGAGATGCAAGAAGGGGATGGAAAACTGTGTGTTAATGATCACTACTATTCAAATCAATTATGGAAGTGAATATTATCAGCACAAAACCAAAAAAAGAGATAATACTGTGTTTGAGGGGTGGGCCCCATCAGGTCCCCTCTAGCCCAAAGGCCCTGATGCGGTCACTACCTCTGCAACCCCTATTGCTACGCCACTGGCCATGTGGTTCAAGGGGAGCCCAGACAGTAGGGCATTGCAATAATCAAGGTGGGAGATGATGAGAAGCTTGGTAGTGTCCAGGTCCAGGGTCACGACGGTCCAGATCTTGAATTATGCACGCAAACCAAGGTCCCATTGTACATTGCTTCCCTTTTGGGTTGTTTTTGTTTTGTTTTTTTATGCAGTACAGTTCTTTCCAAACTTCTAAGGCCCGTGGTGAAAAGATTGTAGATTAATCACAGAACCACTTCCAGAGAGGCAATAATATGAATGAAGGGAAAATGAGCACTTCAAGCAGCAGCAATTAATCTACAATATTGCAGTGAATCAGCTGGCCTTAGAGAAAGGCAGCTATTTTCAGGTCATAGTTATGTCAACCCTCATTACAAAAATCCAACAAGTGCTGGGGAATCGGATAGGACACAAGAGACTGGAGGAGACACAAATGCAATTAAAACTTCCTAAAAATACAATCTGTAAACACATTTCACGCTGAATTTTCTTATGCCGTACTGCGCAAAGTCTAACACTTTTTTCATTATGTAAGCAAGCATTTTTCAAGTCTGATTAAAACAAAGCAAATTACATTTCAGTAAACTTCAGAAGATCTAACCAGAGAAAACCTGTAAGGAAAAAAAAGTGCCCCTATGGGGTAGTTACCTTGTGAGGGGGAAGCCTCTGGTTTCTAATAAGGCTTCCCCCTCCTCCTGTGTACCCCCAATCCAGCGCTGGCTGGCAATATTTACCTTTGGGATCCTGCGTAGGCGCAGTACCATCTTCCTCCTCGGGTTCTGGCAGAAATAGCTGAGCCAATCGGATTCTCTCTACTGCAGTAGAGCAGCCCTGATCAGAATCTGCTATTTCCAATGAACCGCACAGGTAAATATTGCCATCTGTGCTGCACAGGAGAAAGGGGGATGCCTCGTTAGGATCCAGAGACTTTACCCTCCCGAGGTAGGTACCCCCCGGGGGCACTTTTTTTCTTACAGGTTCTCTGTGAAGAAATAAGGTCAGAGTGTTTATTAGAAGGGTTGATACTAATATTAAAACTCAAATACTCTGGTCACATAACGAGAAGACCAGAATTTTTGTGAAAATTGAGGGCAAAAGAAGAAGAGGATGGCAGCAGCTAAGATTGATAGACAGCATACAGTATGTAAAGATTTGAACATGCCTATGCAACAGCAAAAAAGGATCAGTATTTGACAGACACATTTGGCTTACAAAAGTACATATGGTCCCACAGATCTGTAACCTGCCAGTGACCTATATATTCATTGCCGAGGAGTGGAACTCATTTTTGCAGTAATTAGTGATGATCGCAATCATCAATTACGATTACAAAAATTTTTGTGTACATTTTCTCAATTCCGCCTATATGTAATTATGATTTGTACAGTCAATTGATTTTGTATGGTTATTCGTAATTTTGCATAAAATGTTGTGTAATTTTTGCGTAATTTCATGCAGAATTTAGCAGTGAATAGCAAAGTGACACCACAATTGCTGATGCCTATGACAGCTGATCACTTTCATTGGCTGGTGGGGGGAGGGAGGTAGAGTGGGAAAAATAAATAAATAAAAAAATGGACACATTGATTTCAAAAAAATAAAAAATAAAAAATTATATATATATATATATATATATATATATATATATATATATATATATATATATATATATATATATATATATATACCACTTCACCACTGAGGGGTTTTACCCCTGAAACACTAGAGCAATTTTCACATTTCAGCACTCCTTCCATTTATTCGTCTATAACTTTATCATTACTTATCACAATGAAATGAACTATATCTTGTTCTCTTCGCCACCAATTAGACTTTCTTTAGGTGGGACATTATGCCAAGAATTACTTTATTCTAAATGTGTTTTAATGGGAAAATAGGAAAACATGTGGGGAAAAAAATCATTATTTTTCAGATTTCGGCCATTATAGTTTTTAAATAATGCATGCTACTGTAATTCAAACCCATGAAATGTATTTGCCCATTTGTCCCGGTTATTACACCATTTTAATTATGTCCCTATCACAATGTTTGGTGCCAATATTTTATTTGGAAATAAAGGTGCATTTATTTCAGTTTTGCCTCCATCCCTAATTACAAGCCCACAGTTTATAAAGTAACAGTGTTATACCCTCTTGACATAAATATTTAAAGAGTTCAGTCCCTAAGGTAACTATTTATGTATATTTTGTGTTGTATTTTTTTTTTATTTTTATTACAAAAAAAAATAAAAAAATGGGGAGTGTGGGAGTTAATGAGTTAATTTATAATATAAAACCATGTATTCATATATGAAAAATGTTCTTGACTGTAGTTTTACTTTTTGGCCACAAGTTGGCCACAGTAATTTTTTGTTCATGCAACCTGTAAGCATAGGAAGTATGCTTACAGGAAGTTCAGTGAGGCTTGGAAACTTTTTTTTTCACAATGATCGCGCAGCTTTTAACTTAGCTGTAGGGATAAAAGTGGTACCCGGATGAGTGAAACTGTGAATGCATTTGGTTAAACATTTGCATGCGAGTGTGCGAAGGGTTATTGATTTTTGCTAATTTTCCAGCCACACCCCCTTCAGCACCTCCCTTTCCTTAATAACTTATTTAATGTCCTAACTAGAGGCCATGTGCCTGGATATATATGTTTTTTCCCCTTCCTAGATGCACGGCACTCACCTGCTCTTAACGTTCCAGCAATAAGATCTACATCTGCATATCCAGCGTCCTGTATCCATGGCTGCAGCGGTGCCTCATGTGACCTGTTACATGCTGCCGGGTCATGTGAGGTGCCGCTGTAGTTGAAGAGGAAGCAGGACTTCACATGTGGCTGGTGATCCCATCGCTAATCTGCTAAGAGCGGGTGAGTGATGTGGTGCCAGCAGTGGCGTATCTATAGGGGTGCAGCTATGGCTGTGGCACCTATGGGCACCATGCCTGCACCCCCCTTCTCCCTGTGCTGTGCACCGCTAAAATGTATTTATTGAACCGCCGCTTAAAAACCATCGCCCTCTCCTCTTTGTGCTGGGCGCTGCTAAAAAATGCATGTATTGAGCCTCTCCCCCTCCTCCACCTCTCCCTCTCCTTCTTCCTTGTGCTGCTGCGGCTGCTGCCACTAAAGCGTGACCAGACCTGGAATCAGCGGTGACCAGGAGACAGGACAGGAGATCGGCACATAGTAGGCACGTGGTGAACTTCAAATGTAGGAAGTGACATCATTGGTCACCCCTGCATTTGAAGTTCACCGCATGGCTACTATGTGCTGAGCTCCTGTCCTTTCTCCTGGTCGCCACTGATTCTGGGACTGTTCCTACTTTAGCGGCGGCAGCAGCACAGGGAAGAAGGAAGGGGGAGAGGTGGAGAAGGAGGGGGAGAGGCTCAATACATACATTTTTAACAGTGCCCAGCATGGAGAGAAGGAGGGGGTGATTGTTTTTAGCGGCGGCTCATTATTGGGTCTATTCTTTTGTGTGGTAGGGGTGTGGGTACGGTTTTTTTTTTGGGGGGGGGGGCGCAATTTTAGTGTTTGCCACAGCCAGGCGCTGGTTTGCCCAGATACGGCTCTGGGTGCCAGTGCAGCAGATAGCCGGCATTCTGGGGACCAGATGCTGCGGGCCAGCAGGGAGGAGTTGCTATTTTGGAGGGAGCAGAGGGAGGTAAGCGTAGTGCCTGCAATGCACAGCCCAATGTGGTCCAGCTTTGCACACACATGTCGGGGGAGGGAGGGGGATGACCTCACAATGTATTGCTTCAGATGGCAAAAAATCTAAAACAGGCCCTGGGTGAGAGTGATAGGCTGCCATATTTATTTCCTTTTACACAATACCAGTTGCCTGGCTATCCTGCTCATCTTTCTGGTCAGTAGTACCTGACTCAAGCCTGAAACAAACATTTATCTAATCTTGTCCAATTTTTGTCAGAAACATCTGATCTGCATGCTTGTTCGGGGTTTATAGCTAAATGTATTAGAGGCAGTAGACAACCAGGCAATGTGCATTGTTTAACCACTTTACCTCCCTTGCTACGCTTATCTACTCCCCACAAAACTTTACTTGAAGCTCAGGGGAGTAGATAGGCGTACTTGTGGTAAACAGTGTGCTGTATGCCCAATAAGCTATCTGATTATGTATATAGGGTATCATTTTAACCGGGACAAGTGAGAGAATAAATTTTGTGTTGTTTGACAACTGAGGGCTAAGTCATGTGATTTTTTTTACCGGAAAACTGAATGAAAAGCAATAAAACTGTTATTTTCATGTACTCTATACCCCTAAATAAATACTTGTAAAAAACAACAAAAGTGACAGCATTGAAAAGAAAATACATAGTTACCCTAGGGACTTAGCTTTTAAAATATGTATGCCATGAGAGTGTATTACTGTTAATCATGAAGATAAGGGCTTTTAATTACTGATAGAGTACAATGAGAAAACAAAAAACACAAAGCAGAAACTAATATATTATCGCCATACATTGTACTAGGAACATTATTTAAATGTTGAGATAACCAGGACAAATTAGCAAATACAATGTGTGGGTTTTACCTATGGTAACATTGTTTATTTGAAAACTATAGTGCATGGAAATGGAGAAATAGTGTATTTTTTCTTTTTTTTTCTCATTTTTCCCTTTAAAATGCACAGATAATAGCATAATTACTAAAAGCAAATATCACCCTCACAAAGCATAATTTGTGGCAAAAAAAAACAAGATATAGATCATTTACATCTGATGAGTAGCAATAAAGTTATTGGTGAATGAATGGGAGGAGCGCTGAAATGTGAAAATTGCTCTGGTTTTTAAGCAAAAAAACCCTGTGGTGCTGAAGTGGTTAAAAGGAAATAAATATGGCAGCCTCCATATGTCTCTCACCTCTGGTTCCCTTTAAAGTTTATGACAGGTGCTAGAAAATTGATTGGCTGAATCTTGGTGCAGCCCACAAAGTGGTTACCTCAGCCACCCATGTGTGACAGGTGCACTTCATTTTATTAAGCACCTTATTCTTCCAGCAGGTACTTATCGCCAAGGCATTACGATTTTCATTTTTGCCCAGCTGTAAAGTTTTCATATAAATGGAAATAACTTGGCTATTTTTAAAGGGTTTAAAAATGACCTTCATAAAGCAGATGAAGAGCTCCGGGGAGACAATTTTGTAAACAAGAATGTTCTTTCATGGAGAAAAATGTCAGCTTTACATTCTCTGTAATGTTTTAAACTCAACTGCAAGCAAAACTTTATAAATAACAGTCCTCCTGGTCAGCGAAATAAGTTTATGTCTCGTCTCCCCTGAATACCAATGCAAGGCTTCAGGCTGCTTTTATTGTCTTTTTTTTCCTCTTTGAATGGACAAATCTTTATACGTCAGCCCGCCACATACTTAAATTTTCATTCCTAGAAGCCAAGCCATGCAAGAAGAAGGATTTTCTTTCAAATAGCATCCCAAACTTAGGCTGTGTTCCCTGTGGAAGCAGGATGCAACAAAATGGAAAAGGCACGCCACACGTTGTATGACCTTTTGCGACGCATACAGTAAAGCATACAGTCCATTAAAAACATGCTTCACTGCCACTGTTTTTGTGGCGTTTTGCAGTAAAGCACTGCATGCAATGCATTGGGATGCATTAGATCTGTTAGATCGCATCACGCTGTGAACGTCACAAAGGTTTTGTGCCGTTTAATGCGTCCATTATGTCGCACTTCAATGTACCA
The DNA here is from genome assembly GCF_040937935.1 of Hyperolius riggenbachi. NCBI lineage: Eukaryota > Metazoa > Chordata > Amphibia > Anura > Hyperoliidae > Hyperolius > Hyperolius riggenbachi. The sequence continues at coordinate 63,205,758 of NC_090647.1, forward strand.
CAATAATGTAGCCTTACTGCTCTAAACACACTTAGTGTAGTTTGCCTTCTTAAAACAGATACAGGTATTTGTAATAATTCAGCTTTAATTGAATGACTGTGGTCTCCCACAATGCATCACTACTGAATATTCAAATTATCTCTGAAGCCAGGCTCACATCCAGAACCGCTGGTGTATAGCAAGCCTATAGCTTATAAAATTTACACAGCCACATCAACCCAACATGCAGACAACCTGTTTAAGACTTTTGGTCCTCCTCAGTACATGGTAGGGATTGATATGGCTCTATGGGATAGGGCTTGGACAAAATCAGGGCTGGATTTGTACTCAGCCGCCCCCTTCAGTATAGATAGCCAGATGAACCCCTCTAGTATAGGTAGCTCATTGATCCTTCCCTCCAGTATATGTAGCCAGATGTCGCTCCCCCAGTTTAGGTAGCCTGAAGACCCGCCTTTCCCTCCAGTATAGGTATCCTGATGACCCCTCCCCCTTGCCTCTAGTACAAGAAGCCAGTGGACCCTCCCCTTACAGTATAGATTGCATGATGATCCCCCTTCCTCCAATGTAGGTAGCCAAGTGTCCCTTGCCCCTACTACTGCCTGCTGCCTACCCGCCCTTAATCCTGTGGTGCCCTAGGCCATGGCCTATGTGGCCTTGGCTTAAATCCAGCCCTGGACAGAATACCCAAGCAGCTCACTTATTGAACAGTAAGGGACTATTCACACTTGCATGTTTGTACAATGCCCAGCCTCAGTGACATGCTGCATAACTTAGGAGTTGCAGGTGGCATGGTGGAACAGGTCTGAATTACTTTGCCGTGTGAATACAGTATAGGGACCAATAGGACAGCCTTTATTAGAAAACAATTTCCTTTTCACACTTATAGCAATAATGGTGATTGATTTGTATATTATTTTTCTGGATATAGCTCTTGAACAATTTTTTGATGCAGTTTTTATTCTAAGACTTTTTCTCACTATGTTCAGTTTATCTTATATGTTATATGTTCAGTTTATTGTCCCGGGCTGACAATGCTTTAGCTGTAACTAGCAAAGCACAACAATGCCTCTACTTTTTGAGAAAACTAAGGTGTGCTAACCTCCCACAGAAGCTGCTGATTAATTTCTACAGATGCACTATCGAAAGTGTTTTGACCAATTGCATAATGGCCTGGTACAACAGTTGCACCAAGGGTGGTAGAGAAGCCCTGCAACGAGTTGTTAAAACAGCAGAAGTCATTATCGCCACTGGACGACCATCACTGGAACTCTTGTATAAGACTAACTATATGAGAATTCCACAAGTCGATGTAGGATTGCACACCACGGTGGAGGTGCTGGGACCCATATAAGCCATACATAAAAATTCCAAGTTTTATTCAAACATCATGACACAAATCCATTCCAAATACCAACGATTCGTTTTGGGGCCCCGTGGGGTCCCCTTTGTCAAGGCAACGTCACCATTCTGTTTGTGTTGCCTTGACAAAGGGGACCCCACGGGGCCCCGCAACGAATCGTTGGTATTTGGAATGAATTTGTGTCATGATGTTTGAATAAAACTTGGAATTTGATTCCCTGAGAGTGCGGACCTTCTGGATTTTTATGTATAACTATATGAGAAGGGCCAAAAAACATTATCAAGGACAACACTCACACTGGAAATGCCTTGTTTGAGCTCCTTCCATCAGGTAGACATTTTAGATCAATCCGCATACAAACAGACTGAAAACCAGCTTTTTCCCTTCTGCCATATACTTGATAAACTCTGACTCCTGTCTGAAATACACTGTGTACAAATTAATATTTGTAGTACGTGGCATACTTGTATAACTTCTAATATTTCTACCTTGTTACTATCACTATGGTTTTCTCCTGAGTTATTACCTAGGACATAATTTTTATATTCTCTGTAAAATAACTTTTAAGTATTTTGTAATTAAAAAAAGTACCCAACAGTAGGTGAAAATGTACTATCAAAACTATTTTGAGTATTTGTCTGCATGCTGGTGGTTTAAACAGCATTTTGTGACAAGGACCCATATGTAATTCACTTTTTCTCCTGAGTTTTCTCCTATTTCTCCTCATTTTCAAACTTGTCAATAAAATGCCTTATAAAACATCAGAAAGCAAGAACATGCTAAAAGTAATTTAGATAGTACTTTTTAACATACTTTTTGTTATTTTTTTCAATTGCAAAGTGTGGAAAAAAGTGGTCTAAATAGAAAATGAAAAAAATCAATTGCATAGGGGCCAAGGTATGAAAATATAAACTTGGAGAAAACTAAGGAGAAAAAGTAGATTGCATATGGGCCTATGTTCCCTATATGCACCGTGGGGTTGTCATGAAAAGTATTTTTGTTGTGTCACATAATGACAATAAAGTTTTTGAATCTTGAATCTTTCCTCAGGTTTTCATCAGGACGCTTTAGTATTTTCACAGTGAAATTAGGCTTACACCTGATCTCAAGCTGAATGTTCTTTTCTTTCTAGAAATCACCTACAGCTGGGTTTTCAATGAGTACCCCTCTTTTGTGGCTGAAGATAGTCGGCGGTTCATCTCACAAGAGACGGGAAATCTGTACATCTCCAAAGTGCAGGCCTCAGATGTGGGAAGCTATATCTGTCATGTAAAGAATGTGCTTACCAACACAAGAGTCATGAGCCCTCCGACACCCCTCACATTGCGCGATGACGGTAAGTGGTCATTCCTATCCAACCTGATGAACCTGATGAACCATTATTTGTTTTTTGTATTATTTTCTTATCTAGGTCTTGAAATATTATGTCATGTCCATGCTGCTGTGAATCAAGAGCAGTACTTTTTCAAGGGCAGGTCTTTTACAATTCAACCACTATTAACTACTTCCGTACCAGCAGTCTCTGCCCCCTTAAAGAGGATTTGAGATGAAAAACTAACTATAACAAGTAACTTGTCTATATATCTTATCTAAAGTTTAGATTAGTTTTAGTTTATACAGCAAATCTAGCTGCAAACATCTTCAATAGAATATGATTATTTCTTTCTGTAATACAATGACAGCAGCCATGTTGCTTGTAAACATTACACAGAGGCAGGCTTATCTGCATCTTGAGCACAAAAACCTAATCCCTCCCCTCTGCCTCTGAAATCTCTGGCTAGTAATACCTCCCCCTCCTCCTGCCCAGACTGAGCTCCCATGAGCCCTTGCTACTGTCTAAAAATGCCAAGGCTCTCTGAAAACCTGTGGGTGTGGCTTATTTCGTTTATAGGGAATTTATTTGGCTTGAGGAATGCCCTATAAACAATAGGAAAGGAACACAATTATGCAATGAGTAAAAGTTCATCTCGGATCCACTTTAAGGACCAGAGACTGCTGGCACAGTAAAACAGCGCTTACCCACGAATCACCGCAATCATCTGCCGCTCCCGCCGTACACACCGTTCTGTCACTGCCGCAGCTCCCTCTCTCTGCAGTCCCTATAATGGCAGAATTGTGCAAGCAGGTCAGGAGCCGCTTTCATTGGCTCCTGACGCTGTCAATCAATCAATGTAAGCCAATGAGATTGGCTTACAGTGATGACAGGGTCAGGAGCCAATGAAATCGGCTCCTGACCGGCTCACATAGCTCTACCATCATAGAGATGGCAGGGCGAGTGATCTGCGGTGGGAAGACAGCAGCGCAATTGGCGGGAGCGTCGGAACCGCGTGACGATGAGTGTTGAAATCTACATCATGTCAGATCCACACAGCCACATGCAGGACATAGATTTCAACTGCTTCGGTCCGGAACCGGTAAAGATTGGTTAATGGGAGGTTAGGAGGAGCTAAGTTGAATTGCTTTGGGTCAAAAGGCTAGTGTTGTTTAGGGATATTGATTAGAGTAAGGTATTGCTTTGAAGGGCGACTATAGCAAAAAAAAAAAAAAAAAACACATATAAATATAAATTTTTCCCTGTGTAAATGCACTGTAAATGACTTTTTTCCTATGCTGCAGCCACTTACAGTAGGTAGTAAAAATTTGACAGATCTGAAAGGTTTTGGACTTGTCTATCTCCTTGTGGGAGATTCTCACTTATTTATTTAAAAAAAGAACTTGCTGAACGGCAGTGGTTCAGTCCAAAAAGTTGGCAAGCAAGTAGTAAAGCTGGTTGACAGCTTTGTATAGATCTTTTCCAGGGTGTTCTTTTATAAAGAATAAAGGTAATTCTGAGAATCTCCCATGAGTAGATGGACTAGCTTAAAATCTGTCAAATCTGTCAGCTTTTTCTACCTATTGTAAGTGACAGCCTCATAGGAGAAACGTAATTTATGGTGCGTTTTACTCTGGAAGAAGTGTACATTTTATATGCATGTATTTTAAATGTTACAATTTTTTTTGTGAGAATGCTTCGTTAAGGAGGTTAGGATTGAGCATCCAAGAAGTGGAGTTAGAGTTTCGTCAACATGTGGAGAATAAAGATGCCTGTTAAAGCGGAATATAACCCTGCATTTCAACTTTGCTCTAAAATATTATTTACAGCATATTATATGCAAAAAGCATTTTTTTTTTACTAGACCAGCATTGGAAGGGTTAAACACAGACGTTTCAAGTTCCGTGGAGAGATATGCAGAAGTTCAGATTGTTACATTCTATGTATCTATTGATAAACAGTTACACACTCTTTGGCAGTCCTCCAAGCTCCTTCTCAGTCAGAGAGATGAGTCATTCAACACTTAGATACATTTCTGTAAACAAAATGTATCTCTTTTCAGCTTCGGATGCGTCTGCAGAAATCTAAAGGAACTTTAAAGCCCTGTGTAACCCTTCCAATGCTGGTCTAGTAAAAAAAAAATGCTGGTTGCATATAATATACTGTAAATAATGTTTTAGAGCAAAGTTGAAATGCAGGGTTATATTCCGCTTTAACATTACAATATCCCAAACAATCAAATGTATGGTCGATCGGGTGCTGTTAAGGCTGCCAACTCAGTGATGAGCGATCGTTCTCTGGATTGTTCTGTTGATCTGAATTCCGGAAAGATTATTTTTGTCTGATCGGAGTGCTTATCAATTTCTAATCTGTTGGTGGGCCTAAATGATCGTTTCAAATCCAATGATCTAATCTATGATCTAATTCTAATGGTTCTAATGGTTGATCATTTGGGAAATTGGATCATTTATGGGCAGGGCACCTTTTTTCAAATGAGGGGAAATAAATCACTGTCAGACATGCTAGAAGGGGGAATGTTTAGGGTAGGTGGCACAGTAATAGGATAGCTTAACCACCAACTAAAACAATATTGTGAAACCAAGAATCCAAGTCACAAATGGGTTGTTTCTCCAAAATCTTGCGACCACCCCCAAACTACTGGCATGGACTTCTCAGTGACTCCTGGTGAGTCCATGGGGTAAGGACTCAGAAGTTATAGTTATTTTGGCCCCACTTACCCCAACCACCGAAAAGCATACTTTTGTCGGGGCTCAGCAGAGTCTTAACAGTGGCAGTGTGAGCTGCTCGGATGACAAGGAAAACCTCTCCAGCAGGGATGTCCAACTCAAGTCTTCAAGGACCAAGGTCCTCCCACATTTTTGGCACAGCTATAATTAATTGTTGGGACAGAATCATGAAAGGTGTGGTTCATCAAGTAGAACACATTTCTCCATTTCACTGTCCATCCTAAACACTGGCATGGATATTATGCAGGAGAACAGAGGCGCCAAAAGGATAAAAGGAAGCTAAATGAGCTTAAAAAACACATTCTTGGTAAATAGAAGAGGTAGTGGTGGACTTACCTCCTCCAAGTAGACACACAACGACTGTAGTAAAGACAGTCAATATATTTTATTTATGAACTCCAAATATGCAACGCGTTTCGCAGGATTGATCCCGCTTCATCAGGCAATAACAATGAAGCAATAGCATATGTGGTCAGTAGAAGAGCCAGGCACCTCTGGCTAGTGTTGGGCGAACAGTGTTCGCCACTGTTCGGGTTCTGCAGAACATCACCCTGTTCGGGTGATGTTCGAGTTCGGCCGAACACCTGGTGGTGTTCGGCCAAACTGTTCGGGTTCGCCCGAACTGCTGAATGCCCGGCCGAACAGGGCCCCTGTTCGGCCGAATACGGCCCCCCTATGGGGTCGCAGGCATAAGGGGGGAGCATGCCCCAATCGCGGGGGGGGGGGGGGCGGAAATTCCCCCCACCCCCTCCGCTAGCGCTCCCCCCTCTGCCCGCTTCCCCATACAAAAGTTTGACGAAAGTAAAATAGTACCGGTGGTGGTGGCTGGCTGCTGCAGTGGCTGGCTGGCACTATGAAGTGACTGAGGAAGAGGAGTCGGAGTAGGACGCGTTGAGGGAGGCCGGGCAGCGGGCGGTTCAGCGGTAGTACCCTTGTGGTACTTCCGCCCTTTCTCTGACCTCATGTCCTCTGCGTGATGACGCATACGAGGGTACGCGTGACGCGTACCCTCGTATGCAGAGAACGTGAGGTCAGAGAAAGGGCGGAAGTACCACAAGGGTACTACCGCTGAACCGCCCGCTGCCCGGCCTCCCTCAACGCGTCCTACTCTAAACTCTAAAAAAAGAAAGGTTGACTGTATAGGACTCCTAAAGGATGAGGGGGGGAACTCAATGGTGGATGACCAAGGTAAGGCAGAGTTATTAAATGCTTTCTTTGCTTCTGTCTTCACAAAAGAAACAGCACTGTTGCAAACTACAGAGGCGGAAGAGTCTCAATCTTCTAACTGTAATATTAAATACTTAACGCAGGAAGAAGTGAAGGCAAGACTAAATAAATTAAAAATAGACAAGGCACCTGGCCCGGATGGCATGCATCCTCGGGTCCTAAGGGAATTAAGTTCAGTTATAGCTAAACCCCTTTATCTTATCTTTTGTGACTCTCTTGCAACTGGCAGAGTCCCAGTGGATTGGCGTACAGCCCACGTTTTCCCATTATTTAAGAAGGGCAAAAAATCAGATCCAGGAAATTATAGACCTGTAAGCTTAACATCAGTTGTATGCAAACTATTTGAGGGGTTACTAAGAGATACTATACATGACTTCATAGTAGAAAATAATCGTATTTCTCAGAATCAACATGGGTTTACTAAAGACAGGTCCTGTTTGACTAACATGCTCAGCTTTTATGAGGTAGTGAATGCTAATATGGATATTGGGAATGCTGTAGATGTGATATACTTGGACTTTGCAAAGGCCTTTGACACTGTTCCCCACAAAAGTCTGGTGCAAAAGTTGAGGATGCAAGGACTGGGGAAGAGTCTGTGTTCATGGATAGGGAACTGGCTAATGGACAGAAAACAAAGAGTTGTGGTCAATGGATCGTACTCAAAATGGGAGACTGTTAGCAGTGGGGTCCCACAGGGGTCTGTACTGGGTCCAGTGCTCTTCAATTTATTTATTAATGACCTAGTGGATGCAGTAGTGAGCAATGTTGCTATTTTTGCAGATGATACAAAATTGTGCAGAATCATCAACTCTCAGGAAGATAGTGCCATATTGCAACAGGATCTGGATAGGATGGCTATAGGGGCACATACATGGCAGATGAAATTCAACGTTGACAAATGTAAAGTCATGCATTTTGGACGTACTAATAGACTAGCACCATACAAAATAAATGGGATACAGTTGGGGACATCAAACTTGGAGAAGGACTTAGGAGTACTCATTGACAACAAGTTAAATAATCGTACTCAATGCCAAGCAGCTGCAGCTAAAGCTAACAAAATTTTGGGATGCATTAAACGAGAAATAAAAACTCGAGATGCGAGCATAATATTGCCCCTGTTTAACTCTCTAGTAAGGCCACATCTGGAATATGGAATTCGGTTCTGGGCACCACATTACAAAAAAGATATTGCAGTTTTAGAGCAGGTGCAGAGACGAGCAACAAAATTGATACGTGGGATGGAAGGTCTCACTTATCAAGAAAGGTTAGATAAACTGGGTTTATTTAGTCTAGAGAAAAGACGCCTTAGAGGGGATCTAATTAACATGTATAAATACATCAGAGGGCAATATAATAGCTTGGCGGATGAGCTTTTTGTCCCTAGGCCTTCTCAAAGGACTAGAGGACATGATCTGCGCATGGAGGAAAAACGTTTTAGCCATTTATTTAGGAAAGGGTTCTTTACAGTAAGAGTGATTAAGATGTGGAATGCATTGCCACAGGAAGTCGTTATGGCAAACTCTATACCTGCATTTAAAGGGGCTTAGATGCTTTCCTTGCGTTGAAAGAAATCCATGGCTACAATTACTAGGTAATGCCTAATGATGTTGATCCAGGGATTTTATCTGATTGCCATCTGGAAACGGGAAGGAATTTTTCCCTTTTGGGGCTAATTGGACCATGCTTTGTAAGGGTTTTTTCGCCTTCCTCTGGATCAACAGGGATATGTGAGGGAGCAGGCTGGTGTTGTACTTTATACTGGTTGAACTCGATGGACGTATGTCTTTTTTCAACCAAAATAACTATGTAACTATGTAACTATGTAACTATGAAAGGTAAATGTGTGCATTGTCCTCTCAGATCAGGGCTGGTGCACTAAAAGGGAGATCAAGCGTTCATATGGAAATAAATACATTTTAAAAAAAAATCAGGAACTCAGATCTATATCTATAATACAAAGCATGGGTTTGCTGCTTTGAGCATCCTTACATATTTGTCAAGTATCTTCATAAAGTCTGGATAAAACAATGATATCATTCTTGACCTTCCCTTCCCAGGCTTGTAACATCCTGGCCATGCATTTTGTTTGTATGTGAATATCTGATCTATTGATGTGTACTTTTCTTAATGGCTCGTGATGATCATGTGCTAATGGGTTCACTCTTCCTGCCTGAGTAGGCTAATTGTGACCAGCCAATTAGAAAAGTACACATTGATCACCTGATAAATCAATTGCCTTTCCATGAACTCTTTTTGCAGGTGAATTGAACATCTCAACAGTTCTTACTCATACAATTAGACACTGACTTCAAAGAAACCTCAGGATTTTCTATCACATATACAAAATAAATAAAAAACTTCAGAGGCTTATGTACGAGGCCAAAATGGTGGTCTTTTGCCATGTTTGTAAGGAAGCATACACTGGCCCTATGCAATTAACTTACTTTTCTCCAAAGGTGCCTTTATATCTATCGATTTGCCCCCCCCCCATCAACCAAGCACCTCTGAGACATAGACACTTGTGGCTGTATGCTCCATCCTTTATTGCCTGATGAAGCATGGCCACACCTGCGAAACGTGTTGCAACTGTTTTTTGGAGTATATTAATAAATCTAAACCTTTGAAAATTGACAGTTTCATGTCTGCTTTGAGGAGGTAAGTCCACCACTGCCTCATCAACAATTTTAAAGTTTTTAGCATATTTTATTCGGTTGGCACCTCAATTCCTGCGATACCTGTGTCCACCCCTGGTGGAGGGGTGATATACCCCCTTCTTTCTGTTCTACAGAGAGCGACTTCTTAATATTGACTGAGGACAGGTCTTAAAGTGAATGGGAACCCGTTTAAGAAAAAAAAGTCAGATACTCACCTAAGGAGAGGGAGGCTCTGGGTCCCATAGAGCACTCCCTCTCCTCTCCCAGTCCCCGCTGTTGTGCTGGCTCCCACGTAGCGGTATTCGACCGTTTCAGTCAAATACTGCTGTCTCCCGGCCGAATGGGGGCTTCGCAAATGCCGGGCCGCTCTACACTGCGCACGCGCGCGCGCCCTCTATGATGCACTCGCGTGTGCGCCACCTGTCTTCGGGAGGACTCAGCTCCCGAAGACTTCCGAAGTCCCTTTGGCGGGGGATGTGTACGGAGGAGCCAGCACAGCACCAGGGCCACCGGGAGAGGAGAGGGATGGCTCAATAGGATCGAGCCTTCCCTCTCCTTAGGTGAGTATTTGACTTTTTTTTAGTTAAATCCCGGTTCCCATTAGCTTTAATCTCCCCACCTGCATTTACAGTAGTTGCCTATCGGGTAACCCTGGTTTGTGAGTATCAATTTACTTACTTACACTATCCATCAAATCTAATACATACTACACTATATTGAGCTCTCTATGTCTTTCTTTTTGTCTTCTCAGTTTAGGTTCTGTTTAATGCCACCTCATGCTTGTACACATGCATGCAGGCTCCCATGCATGCACACCCCACGTGTCCGTGTGTGCACAAGTTTACAAGTGAATGATTGCTTTATAGCGGTAATCATTCATTGAAAGTTTTTTTTTTAAAGTGTACAAATTTAAAGTGGCAATGGCCTCAATTCACTAAGCTTATCTCCTGTCTTTAATAACGTTTCTAGAGTGGTCACCATGGTGATAAGGCATGTCGTATTCAGGAAACCTTTTACCTCAGGCAAACCTAAAGTTACCTCTTCTGTCTTTAAGTTAACGCTTTAATCCTTAAAATAACTCCACAGTTAAAGACAGGCTGTTTATTAACTGCGTGCGAAAATAACTACAGAGGAGGTAAATTAACTACAGAGGAGGTAAATTAACTACAGAGGAGGAAAATTAAGGAATGAAGAGATAAGATAACTCTCTCACTGTGTGGAGGTAAGTTTTCTCTTGCCTTATTATCTCCAGCATGATCTTAGTGAATTGAGGCCATAGTCACATTAAATAATAAAGTAAACGGGAGAACTTTGGTCGGGAAGACCTTCATTGACATACTACTGTTTCGGGCAACTCCATTCAGTCTTTAATGATCCAAGTAGGAAATGACCTTGGCCTGACCTCTTAGCCTGATGTGGAATGATGGTCAAGCCCGTGTCCATCCATTGTGATTCATTGGACAGGTTACAGAGACAGATTTATGAGGCGCACCAATCAAGTCACATCCCTTTTATATTTCCATCTGTGAAAATAGAGAATGATATTAAATCTCTATGGCAGATTCTGCCAGATCCTATGAATTCCGCCGCTATCAGTCTCTTACTCCGCTCCGCACATCTCTCACAGGGAAACTTATCTTCATTGATACCAAACAAATTAAATAAAAACATCAAGAAAAATCCTTGGATGGTTTCCCCGTGAAATGAATATCTCGTTTGTAAGAATGTCCTTGACAATCATTCATTTCTGGCAATTCAATTTCACCTCCAGGAAGCTTATAAAAACAATTTAATACTTTACGGCAAAAGGATTAGAAGTTCCCTTTTGTAATAATGTATTACTATATTAACTTTTTCTTACCTGTTGGTAATTGTTATAAAGTGAATCCTATTTGGTGCCCAGAGGAGATAAGAAACATTTCTGTCTAATGAAATACATGCAGTGTACAGTCTATCTATCTATCTATCTATCTATCTATCTATCTATCTATCTATCATTATTATTTATATGGCGCCGACATCTTTCGCAGCGCGGTACAGAGTATACTGTCTTGTCAGTTAACTGTCCCTCAGAGGGGCTCACAGTCACAATCTAATTCCTACCATACTCATATGTCTATGTATGTATCGTGTAGTGCATTTATGAAAGTCTAGGGCCAATTTTTAGGAGGGAGCCAATTAACTCAACTGGTATGTTTTATGGATGTGGGAGGCAATCGGAATGCCCGGAGGAAACCCACACAGACACGCAGAGAACATACAAAACCCTTGCAGATGTTGCCCTGGCTGAGATTCAAACCGGGAATCCAGCACTGTAATCACTACGCCACCGTGCTGTCTATCTGTCTGTCTCGCTATCTATTCATCAATTCATACATCCAGTATCTATCTATCTATTATTTGTTGATTGATAGATAGAAAGACAGACAGATAGATATCCTTGCAGCGCTGGATTCCCTGTTCAAATCCCAGATATTATTATTAGCTGATTACTGTAATTAAATTTGGTGTATATAACAACCACTATTCTCTTCCTTGAAAAAATAAAAAAAACCTCACAGACAAGAGAGTCAATTACTGGTAAGTAGAGAACAGTGGTGTAACTACAGTTCATTGCCCCCCCCCCCCCCAGCAAAGCTTTGATGAGGCCCAATGCCCCCCTCCCTAATGTTTACACACCTACCCTTGGCCCCCTTGAAGGCCTTGGGGCCCATCTCACAAGGGTTATAAAACAAGTGTGGCCAACATGATCTTCACACTGATCTGAAGTATAGTCCCCTGTATCAGAGGAAGGGAGGGTAAGTAGTTGGGCCCCTCCCCAACAGAACTGGGCCCCTCTACCATGGCTGCTCCCCTATTGTTACGCCCCTGGTAGGGAATAACCAACAGACCATCCAGTAGCATGGCGGCATAGTGGTTAGCGCTCTTGCCCTGCAGTACTGGCTTCCTGGTTTGAATCCCATCCAGGTTAACATCTGCAAGGAATTTGTTTGTTCTCTCCTGTCTCCCACATCCCCCAAAAAAACATACAGATACGTTAATTGGCTTCCCCCTAACATTGGCCCTAGACTATGATACAGGCCCTACACAATACATACATAGACATATAACTCTGGTAGGGACTAGATTGTGAGCCTCTCTGATGGACAGTTAGTGACAAGACAATATAATCTGTACAGCGCTGCGTAATATGTTGGCGCTATATACTGTAATTACTTAAAGGGGCACTATGGCAAAAATTGTAACATTTAAAATATGTGCACACATAGACAAATAAGAAGTATGTTTTTTCCAGAGTAAAATGAGCCATAAATTACTTTTCTCCTGTGTTGCTGTCACTTACAGTAGGTAGTAGAAATCTGACAGGTTTTGGACTAGTCCATCTCTTCATAGGGGATTCTCAGCAAGGCTTTTATTCTTTACTAGCCGACCCACGTCGTAGCATACGCCGCATCTTCTATCTATCTAATAGAGTACGTGCCTCAACCTTAAAGCAAGAAGAATAAAGGTGGGTACACAAATCAGATAAAAGTCTTTGGAAAATCAAAGATCACAGACCAATTTTACCCCCTTCCGTGTAGTATGAGAGCCATACCTACACAGTCTATTCTATGGAGCTGAACTCCCCATCAGATAGAAATCTTTGCAAGATGCTGCACACAAAGATGCTGTACACATGCAACAGATCAGTATCTGCAAAAGATCAGTTCCTGCAAAAGATCAGTACCTACAAAATACATTCATAGTCTATATCTGCAGATCTCATACACACCTTGTTTAACGGACAATCATCTGCAGATCAGATCAACCAGGATGGATCTTTGGATTGTCGGGCGTTTTGTCAATGTTTGTATAACTTGTTTAAAAATAAATATAAAATCAAAAATGTAAATGTAATGCTCCTGGGAAAATAGGAGGAGCTAAAATACAAACATACGCCTAACTGTGTGAGCTTGTTTTCCGAGGTTTTACAGTACTGGTTTTCTGCTGGGATTCAAGGTTTAGGTCCGCTTTCACTTTGGTTTCTTCTACTCTGCGCTCTGGGTACTTTTTGTTGTTTCTCCCACTTACATTGGAACTCCCACTGATGTTGAACAGCAGTGTCGCTGAGGTAACCATTTTCTCTAGGGAGTTTCCGAAGTCTAACTCATTGGCCATGCTTAACTTTATTTGGGTAGGCAATGCATCGTAATATGCCTGTTTAAAATCAAGAGACTCCCAGTTAGGATTCCGATATGCTAAACTGTAAGAGTTTTTTAGCACGGAAAGGAATTCTCGGGGGCTCTGATCGGGTCGACAAGTAAGTCGATACACATCTCGTTTTGCTTCTGAGTTAGTGCGATACGACCCAAACTCAAGCTTCACTTCGTGTGCAACTGCTTGCCATCTAATGATACCCCGCTCTTTAAATGAGGTGAAATAGTGGCGGTATCTGTCATCAAAAACCCATGGGAGAAATCTGATCCTGTCTGCTTCAGACAGATTTAAAGAATCCATGGTGGATTCATATAACTCCAAGTGGGATGCGATTTGCGCTGAACCCTTTTTAGTGAACTTTGGCACAGCGGTGTTTAAGAATTTTATGATGCTGGCCGAGCTCTGCTTTTCCTGGGAGTACTGATTATTTCCCCTGCTTGAAACCCCTTTATACGTACCTTTCCCCCTTCTTGGGATAGGGCTGGATTTCCGCTTTCTTTCATCAGCCTCAAATTCATCTGAATCGATATCAGCAAGGGAGTCGTGACCTTTATGGGAATCATCATACCTAGGGGCCCTCATTTGCATATCTCTCTCTGGAGAGGAATCCAAATGTTGATCTTTAGGGACCCTTGTACTGTCATCGATTATGGTATTCATAGTCTTACATACCGTCTCCATACGATCCAACATGCCTTGCCATTTTAGGTCATATGGAGTGAGTACTGGCGGGCAAGGGCTGGATGATCTATCGAGTCTACCTGCCTGTTGGATTTTGAAGTACTGCTGTTGTAGTTCTTCAAAATCCTGTTTAAGTCTGCGATGCGCTTCACGATTCCGTTCGGCGTCTCTTTCCAGACTTTTGATCGCTACCTCCCTGTCTGAAATATCAATCATTAATTGGTCTCTATCAGCCCTTATAATTTGAAGATCTGATTCCACATCCCGTAACTGGGAGTTCAATGATTGGACGTTTCCCTCTGTTCCTTGCAATTGGGATCTCAACTGTACAATCTCTTTTTTCCTAGATTGTGCAAGAATATCTACCTCTAATAACCCATATAACACAGAGGGTAGGGCGCCTAACAACCTCTTCTTCAGTTCGGAATCCGAGGTTATTGTGATCATACATGAAAGATAGTGATCCACCATACCTTTAGATTGAAATATACAATCAGCTTCCTGTTTTACACTTTTCCTCATTCTGCCTATCCATTCATCTACTTCCTCATTATATTTTAGTTGTATAAATATAAATTCCACAATTTTTCGGAACGTCTGTTCCAAATGCAGTTCTGAATCACTACCTGTAGCACTCATGATTCAATAGCCAATGCAATAAAACCAGCTCAATAAAACGTTTTTACACTGTTTAAACCAGTAATGGAAAGTAAACGGATCTCACTAGGGCCTCCAATTTTATGTCGGGCGTTTTGTCAATGTTTGTATAACTTGTTTAAAAATAAATATAAAATCAAAAATGTAAATGTAATGCTCCTGGGAAAATAGGAGGAGCTAAAATACAAACATACGCCTAACTGTGTGAGCTTGTTTTCCGAGGTTTTACAGTACTGGTTTAAACATGCAAATAAATGTGGACCAATTTATAAAAATATCAATTTAATATCGAATAAATATTACAATATCAAAACAATATAATATTGCACTTTTGATATAAAACAAAACTCATAAGGTCATTCTTATAATAAGCAATGAGCTGGATAATAATTTCAGTAAAACATCAAAATGTTATTATACTTATTCACCAATACAAAAGGCTTAAACCAATTAGCAGTCAACTCAAATACAGTGCAGAGTTATGACTCATCAAATATGGCCGTCGGCCCTGTTACTCAATTTACCACAGGGTCTCTGGAGACAAAATGGATGAATTGAACGACAACAAAATGGCTGTTATCAAAATCAAAATGGCTGCTATCAAAAACAAAATGGTGGCTATCAAAAACAAAATGGTGGCTATCAAAAATCAAAATTGCGCAGTCCAAAATCAAAAATGCGCTATCCAAAATAAACTGGCTGATGTCAGCTATACCATTCAATATAACAAATTTAGGATGACTCAGTGGATCTGACGACTGGGCGTTGCCCCACAATCGCTATGCAATCAACTATAAATGACAGGAATTTTCCCACTGTCTATACTTTAACCTCCGCTGGCCTGTGATACTACACAGAGCAAGCGGGTAAAATACATATAATTTTGGAATAAGATATCTATTGAGTCGTCCTAAATTTGGCTAGGTGTGGCTTGCACATGCTGCGGCAAAGTATCAAAATATCTAGAGGAGGTAGCTTGAAAGGTCTAGTTTTTTTATCCAAGACTGAGTTAAACAGCCAGTTATCAATGAACATATGGTAGAACTTAGGTGAGTTGTTTCCAACTTGCAACTTTGGAAAAGCTCACCCCTTTTTAAAATATCAACCAATGAAATTCAATCAATACATCATATGTTCAGATATTCTGCGCTGTAATAAGCCGTCTAACTAACAAGAAAATCAGAACTGGGTTCAAGTATAGTCACCAAGATGGCCTCTGGGCGTGTTCCTCTTAGGCGTGGTTGCGTTCGGATGGCAGGGATCCCTTATGTCCTGGTCCGCTCAGCTCTCTCCTGATGGTCTGATCCTCCTCATTGAATGACCCCTCTCATCTTATTCCCCTCACTACCTATGGTCCTGCCCAGGAGATTAAATCTTCTAGCCTATCACTGGGCAGTGGGAGTGACCAATGGGAGCTTTCTGTGACTAATCTTTAACCCAAGTGTAATACTGGCTTTCACCCTTTGTAGGTGCTGTTGGCTAACTAATCACAGACTTACTGGGATATTTGGCAAACTAAAAACAAAAATCATGTTTTATTATAACCCAACAGTGAATAAATCAATGTTATAATTCCTCTATGGATAGCTGACCTTGCTGGAATCACTGGTTATTATTTATTATACAGTGACCTTTTCTACCATATTTAAGATAGATTGGATTTGATCCAAAAATCATTGGCATGCTTAAAACCACCATGGATCTCTCATTATAACACATTGTGCTTGTTAGCAGGGTTTTATATCTCTAACATTATTGTTTAACATACAACACTGGTAAACATATAGCATCTCTATATCATCCTGGATATATTCATTCAAATAATCTTTATATTAATACATATACAATGCCATAACTTTTTTTGTATATTCATTCTTAATTGTTATGCAATGATGCATACATGTGCTGTCTGTTTTCTTAACCTAGATGGGGAATTGTAATATAACTTTATGCTTTTTAATATGAACTATTGCTGACAGCACAGTCAATATATTTCCCAAGCTTTGTTTTTGTGTCTGAACTTTGGACACATACATTGTGAAAGGAAAACAACCCCCATCCAAGGCTTCTATGCATTAAATACAGCCAGGTCTGAGCCATTGTTTACAAAAACTGGTTCATTTACCAACAAAAGCTAGTTAAGGCCTGGTCTGTCTCTTTCATTGTTTTAAGACTCTTCTTGTTGGGCAATTGTTTGGTCAAACAAGGTACTTGTCTGCTTCCATTGTTCAAGTAAGGTGAATGGGATTACCCATTGCAAATAGTACCTCAGCTGACTGCCTGTTGTTCAACATCTGACCTTCCTTTAGAGACACATACAA
The DNA here is from genome assembly GCF_040937935.1 of Hyperolius riggenbachi. Classification (NCBI taxonomy): domain Eukaryota; kingdom Metazoa; phylum Chordata; class Amphibia; order Anura; family Hyperoliidae; genus Hyperolius; species Hyperolius riggenbachi. The sequence goes on from NC_090647.1 coordinate 63,222,917, forward strand.
GTCACCTTTGTAGGGCAATATTACATCGCCATATTAAAATAATCTATACATTTCTAAATAATCAATGCACCTATATTAATCTATAATAACTCTGATCATCAGAAAGTCTTTGTCTCCTATAACCTAAGGGAAGGAAATTATTAGGTTTTATTCCTATTTGATCATACACAATTCAGTTTATCGGGGAAAACAATGTTCCGCCATATGGACATCTCGACACATCCCCCTTTTTTCCAGAACGTTTCACAAAGTGTGAACTTTCTGGAAATAACAACAAGGATTATTAAACGTTTTTCGTTTGCTTCATTCCTATGGGAACGCGTTGCGAATAAACTTCATGTTTTGTATTGGTAATCCAAGTATGAAAGGGAAATGGACTTTAAAACATTGTCTTCATCATATTGAAGTTCATGTTTCACGCTTCAAGAAAAATAAACTTGGCAAATGATACTCCGGCTGTAAACAAACAGGTTTCCTCTTGCTGCAAAGGTAGCAAACAGCAACTGTAACAGCGATGAACTGCTTTGGCCTTTGGCTCAAACAAAAGGATTTTCCGGATCTGCTTCAAGATTTGAACTACTCACTCCAGTGAGTATCTGGTGTGCAACAGGTATCAGACTTGCATCTCCCTTCAATGGACCTCGGATACATCAGCTCGTCATTCAACGACACATCGCGGGTTTAGGCTCATCTGGACCCTCTAGGATAGGAACATCTATCTGGTCATGATGAACTCCGCTGTATCCGGTAACATCACGGATGCTGGATCTGGCACCACACTTGGCTCGGCACTCTTCCCCAAGATTAGGACTGCGTAAAGGATGGCAATCGTCAGGTGGGGCATCTTTGCGCCGGCTTGGAATCTTTGTGTCCATATGGATTCTAGTAGAGATTAACACATCATTAGGTATACCTGTCAGGAGAAAAATAATTTGTTAGCACACATTTCCAGATTGCTCAATTCTCCGAAGCTGTGAACTAGGGTGACCTATACGTAACTGATTAATATGCACCCATTTTTCAACAAAATCATCCCCCTTAGGGATCTTGACCTTGTAAACCACAGGAGACAATTTATCGGTGATTGGATATGGACCTTTCCATGAAGGGAGGAACTTCTTTTCCTTTACCTGGTCTCTGGCAAAATTATATAGATAAACTTTGTCATCAATCTGATACTCCTTTTGCGTAGTTTTGAGGTCATAGTACGTTTTCGTACTGACTGCGGCTCTTTCGATGTTTCTTTGAGCAAATGCGAATGCATGCTGGAGGTGCTTCCGTAAGTTCTCCACATATTGATGTGCAGTAGTTGCATTCATCAAGTTGTGATCTGAGGTTTTGTAAAGCAAATGCTGGGGTAACACCATCTTTCTACCTGTGAGCATCTCAAATGGAGAAAGTTTGGTTGCTGCGCTTGGAGTAGCTCTAATAGCCATAAGAACTAGTGGCAGCTTGACGTCCCAGTCTTTACCTGATTCGCTAACAAATTTTTTTAGGATATTTACAATAGATTGATTGTAACGCTCCACTCCACCACTAGAGGCTGGTCGGTAAGCTATGTGTAGCTTCCGTTTTACCCCTAGGATTTCCCACATTTTGGTCATTACTTCACTGGTGAAGTGACTTCCGCGATCGGATTCGATACGCTGGGGAAGACCAAATCGGGAAAATACATGGTTAATGAGCAGTGATGCGCACACACTAGAACTGCATGTTTTACTTGGTAGACATTCTACCCATTTAGTGAACAGGCATGTTACGGTTAACATATACCGGTTTCCCTTTGAAGACGTTGTTACCGGTCCAATGAAATCGATCTGGATGTCTGACCATGGCATGGATATGCCTCTTTTCATCAGCGGTGCCCTATGAGTGGGACCTTGTGGCTGGAATTGAGGGCATACCAAGCACCCTTGACAATATGTCCTGACATCCTGTAACATGTGTGGCCAGTAAGCGTAGTCTCTTAATAACTCATACGTTATTTTCTCTCCTCGATGACCAGCTGTCGGGGCATCATGAGCATGTTGCAACATCAAACCCCGATATGCTGCGGGTACTACCCACTGCGTAATACCATTTTTCGAGGTTCGTATCAGCAATCCATCCTGTAATGAAAATTGTGACACACCTTTCATCAGAATACGTAATTCTTCGTTGTCACTGCAGTCTTCCACGGTGATGGGATAATCATGTGGACTTCCAATATGTTTATAAAACAAACCAATAACGGGATCCCCCTTTTGGCTCGCAATGAGATCCTCATTAGGAGAATCTTGACTCCACATTGCTACACTGGGTTGAGACTCCTTTTGGGCCTGCCCCCTAGTGGTGACATTTACTTCGATAGTTCCCATGAGGTCATTGATATCGAAGATTTCACCATCAATGGCTGCTTTCTTAGCGAGGGAATCTGCTAGATCGTTCCCATCTTTATCAGCGCCAGGGTGTTTCGAATGACCCCTTACCTTTTTCCAATAAATGGTAAGGTCGTGGGTATTAACCAGTTCATCAATTTTACAAAACAATTTACCATGTTTGACTGGCTTTTTGTTACTCCTTGTCATGCTAGTCCTTTTCCAACTGGGAAAATATTCCACAAAACTGTTCCGAACATACTCAGAATCTGTTATCAAAACAAATTCCTTAAGGTCATGTTCGATAGCCATTTGTATAGCTTTATACACGGCAGCGAGTTCTGCGACTTGGCTACTTTTGGGACCAATTTTGTATCCCGCAGATATCTCTGGAAATATGTTATTCCATACGATACCGATACCTGCAACCAGCATCTTTTCATCTCCTTCTGTGTGAAAAGAACAGCCGTCAACATATGCACATGGTAGTGATTTGCAGTACTCCTCTTCATAGGATTTATATGGAGATAGAGATTGCTCTTCCAGAAAATCGTTTTCTGGTGGCTTATCTTTATGTTCCACATGAGAGCAATCATGGAGTTCAGCTAATCCTTGAGCAACTGGATTTTTAGTATCCTGTTTATATTTGATTTCCAGTGGCCATCCCATTAGGGACATTGTCCATGCCGTTATCCTACTGTTTGACAGGTTACCTTCTTTTATTTGGTTACTTTGCAAATATTGTAGTGATTGGTGTGCAGTTTCTACAATGATCTTTTCCCCTTGAATAAAACTTCTGAAATATTGCAAAGCCCACACAGTTGCTAATAATGCCTTCTCACAATTATTAAATTTGATTTCAACTGGTGATAGTGATTTACTGGCATAAGCAATTATTTTATTCAGTCTTTCTTGCTTTTGGAAAAGAACTGCACTTACACTCTTGTCGGTAAAACCTGTTTCAACATAGAAGGGTTTACCACCTTCTGGATAAGCAAGGCATGGGGCCTGTATGAGTTTTGTTTTAAGCTCAGATACAGCTTGTTCATGGCACTCATTCCATTCCCATTGTACTCCTTTCTTTAGCAGCTGTAATAGCGGCTTTGTAATCTCAGCATAGTTATCTATGAACTTGCGAGAATAATTCATCATCCCCAGGAATGATCTCAGTTCCTTGAGATTTGTGGGGGACTTCGTATTTTTGATTGCTTCCACTTTCTTTTTCTGTGGATTAATTCCTTCTGCAGTAATTTCATGTCCTAGGAAATTTACTTTAGATCGGCACCATTGAGCTTTCTGTAGGGAAAGTTTAACACCTGCTTCTCTTAGTTGATTCAATACATATCTCAACTCTGAAATATGTTCCTCAAAGATTGTACTTTTGATAAGGATATCATCGACATAAGTTAGGGTACCTCGTTCAGCTGCATCAGGCATTGCTTTGTGCATGAACACAGCAAATTCGTGGCCTGCGTTGATGTATCCGAAAGGCGTACGGGTCCACGCAAATTGTCTATTACCGAATGTGAAGGCTAGTTTGTATTGATCCCTTTCATCCACTTTAATTGTCCAATATCCTTGTGCGCAGTCAAGGGCTGTGAATATTTTAGACCCTTGGATTTGCGCCAAGCATTGGTCAATGTATGGTATAGGCCAACCCGACATGTAGACACGTTTGTTTAACTGTCTCAAGTCTGAGCATAGACGGAACTGACCATTCGGTTTGAGAACTCCGAGTACTGGATGATTGAAGGAACTGTGTACTGGGCGGATAATACCTTTCTTTTCCAGGTTCTTAACAATTTCCGATAATGACTCGTAGGCTGCTAGCGGAAGTCGATATTGTTTGATAAACACAGGGGGTGCATCTGGATCAGTCAGGATTCTCGTAACATGCAGGTTAGTCTCCCCACAGTCATAAGAGTCCTTGGCAAACATCTCCTGGAAATCCCAGAATAGTTGCCTTAGCTGCTGTCGTTCTGATTCATTAGAACATCCATCAGCTATAGAGAGTTGTTCTTCTACCCGTTCCTGAAATTCTGGGAAAATCTCAGGTTGACCTACCTCATAAGCTTCTTCAAGCCTATTAGTTAGGTCGTTTGGGGTGTAACATGCTTGATCCTTACCCTGCTGGAGTGTTTGATACTCACTTTCATTGATCTCATGGTTAAAAATCAATGATGTTCCCTCGACATGACATGTACCTTCCTCAGGACTGAAAGGATAAACAGAGTGTATGCTGAACAATCCTTCAGGTGTTGAGAAATATTGTTGGTCCACTATTTGTTCTTCTGTCAAATATTCATCAGGTATTATTCCAATGACTTCATTTTGGAATCCAAAAGTGTAATATTCTGAGTCAATGGCTAAGCCAATCATTGTATCCTCCTGTAACGTGATACTATGAGGGCTCATGTTTTGCATGACCATATATAATGGTTCCTGATGAATATTTATTAGGGGAATTGGTTTTACCTTCAACCCCAATTGTTGCATCCGATTGGATAAACTAATTAAGGCATCTGCATTTCTCATCTTTTGACCCTTCTTTACTCGAATGGGTAAAAGAAATGATTTGCAACCTTCAGGGATTTTTACTTTTTCAGCGACAGTGATATCCACTGCATATGGTATTCGCTGTCCCCATCTCAAGGCTTGTTCTCTATCCTGGAATTCCTCTGGGTTTCCGGATAATTTGGACCACAGAACATTATTAACCAGATCAACCTGTATGGCAAATCGGTGAATAATGTCGTTTCCTAAGTACATTTGGTACTGTGGTTCCTTTAACACACTGAAGACATGTTTTGCAGATTTGTTTCCTAGAGACACAGATAAAATGCATTTTGCAATCACATTATGACTCTGGTTATCGTTATCCAGATCGTGGATCCATTCCTGTGTAGAGATAAATTTGATTACCTGAGGGTCGGTAACCTGCCTCAGCAGTCCTAGGCTTATGTAGCTGGCCTCAGATTTGAGATCCAACTTGGCATATTTTACCCGAGCAATATTATTTACCTGCACGGGAACCAGCACATTATCATTGATTTTCTCGATTTCAACCAATGCCTGTGTATGCTTGGTTATGCCTGCCACTTCCTGGTTTCCCCCTTTAAAGGAAATAGTTAACACATCCTCTTCAAGGACTATCTTTTCAATCTTATCCTTTCGGATATTTATGATGTGAAAAGCAGTGTTAGCATTTTCCTCGGGTTTACCGTTTTTCAGGATCGTGACTTCTGGTATCTGACTGTTCCGGAAATGGATTTCAACAGAGTTAGGCCTTTCCTCAATCATATGGCAGCTACGTTGCGACTGTGCATTGCTGGAGCGCTCAAAATCAATTGGAGTATTGACTTGAGCCCATATTGCTTCATTAATGAAGTCAATTATGGAATTTAGTCGTTTGAGCAAATCGATTCCAATGATCAATCTATCATATGGAAGATCAACAATCAAAGTTGGATGTTTAATGACCTTTTTACCGATCTTATATGTCAGCCAGGATGTGCCTTTCACTTGTAAACTATTACCACCAACGCTTATCAGCGCACCGTCAAAGGCTTTTAATCTTGGCTTCCTTTGTGATGAATCCAAGATCTGCTGGTAATAGTTAAAAGACAGAATAGTGACCTGGGAACCGGTATCCAGTAAACCTGGGATCGGTCCGATACATCCATCTTGTAGATGGGTATCGATAAAATACCGGCCATCTATCTGTTCAAGATTGCAAAGAAAATTGGAATGCTTTTCCATTTGTTGCTTCAGAGAATGATTTCTCTGCAGTGCCAGGGTATTAGGAACTTGTTCCTCCTGATTCTGCCTGCAAGGCATTTGGGTTCCCATGGATTCTACCACTGGGACAATCTGAACAGAGGGTACTTCACGCTCTGGCTCACATGACACAGTATCACACATTTGTGGTGAAATATCAAGCACATTAGACTTCCCTTCCTCGACCTGGGGTAGGTCGGTACATTGCACATCATTTTCATTACTCGTATTTAGTATTGCCATATCCATTTCCGTATAGTGATTTGTCTCGGTTTCCTTTAATTAGCAGAGCTGGGCCCTGCCTCCCCAGCTAAAAAATCCTCATGCTGTCTTCCTGCAGATCCCTGAGCCAACTTACCCATCATGTCACTCAATTTGTTCACTTGATCAACAAGCTGATCAAACCTATTAGGTCGGCGAGGGTTCTGGTTCCTGGGATCATATCTGTTCCCTGCGGGTGATCCACTCCTAGGTGAGTTAGGTGGTGATCTACCCCTAGGTGAATTAGGTGGGTGCTGTCTCCTTTCCCACTGCTGCCTGGGTCGGTTATCCCATTGTCTATATCTTTGGGGTCGTCTGTACCCCTGGGGTTCTCTATATCCCTGGTAACCTCTATACCTTTGACTACCCTGGTTTCCTTGGTAACCCTGGTATCCTTGATACCTGCGATTGAACCGAGGACGGTAGACCTGGTTCTCAGAACCTGAGCTATCCCTATCTGACCCTTTAGGATTTTGTGGTCTGTTTTGATTAGGGTTTTGTTGCTGTCTTTGGCCCTGCTGGATAGGTACTTTTGCAGGAGGTATTTTCTTCTGCTGGGATTCAAGGTTTAGGTCCGCTTTCACTTTGGTTTCTTCTACTCTGCGCTCTGGGTACTTTTTGTTGTTTCTCCCACTTACATTGGAACTCCCACTGATGTTGAACAGCAGTGTCGCTGAGGTAACCATTTTCTCTAGGGAGTTTCCGAAGTCTAACTCATTGGCCATGCTTAACTTTATTTGGGTAGGCAATGCATCGTAATATGCCTGTTTAAAATCAAGAGACTCCCAGTTAGGATTCCGATATGCTAAACTGTAAGAGTTTTTTAGCACGGAAAGGAATTCTCGGGGGCTCTGATCGGGTCGACAAGTAAGTCGATACACATCTCGTTTTGCTTCTGAGTTAGTGCGATACGGCCCAAACTCAAGCTTCACTTCGTGTGCAACTGCTTGCCATCTAATGATACCCCGCTCTTTAAATGAGGTGAAATAGTGGCGGTATCTGTCATCAAAAACCCATGGGAGAAATCTGATCCTGTCTGCTTCAGACAGATTTAAAGAATCCATGGTGGATTCATATAACTCCAAGTGGGATGCGATTTGCGCTGAACCCTTTTTAGTGAACTTTGGCACAGCGGTGTTTAAGAATTTTATGATGCTGGCCGAGCTCTGCTTTTCCTGGGAGTACTGATTATTTCCCCTGCTTGAAACCCCTTTATACGTACCTTTCCCCCTTCTTGGGATAGGGCTGGATTTCCGCTTTCTTTCATCAGCCTCAAATTCATCTGAATCGATATCAGCAAGGGAGTCGTGACCTTTATGGGAATCATCATACCTAGGGGCCCTCATTTGCATATCTCTCTCTGGAGAGGAATCCAAATGTTGATCTTTAGGGACCCTTGTACTGTCATCGATTATGGTATTCATAGTCTTACATACCGTCTCCATACGATCCAACATGCCTTGCCATTTTAGGTCATATGGAGTGAGTACTGGCGGGCAAGGGCTGGATGATCTATCGAGTCTACCTGCCTGTTGGATTTTGAAGTACTGCTGTTGTAGTTCTTCAAAATCCTGTTTAAGTCTGCGATGCGCTTCACGATTCCGTTCGGCGTCTCTTTCCAGACTTTTGATCGCTACCTCCCTGTCTGAAATATCAATCATTAATTGGTCTCTATCAGCCCTTATAATTTGAAGATCTGATTCCACATCCCGTAACTGGGAGTTCAATGATTGGACGTTTCCCTCTGTTCCTTGCAATTGGGATCTCAACTGTACAATCTCTTTTTTCCTAGATTGTGCAAGAATATCTACCTCTAATAACCCATATAACACAGAGGGTAGGGCGCCTAACAACCTCTTCTTCAGTTCGGAATCCGAGGTTATTGTGATCATACATGAAAGATAGTGATCCACCATACCTTTAGATTGAAATATACAATCAGCTTCCTGTTTTACACTTTTCCTCATTCTGCCTATCCATTCATCTACTTCCTCATTATATTTTAGTTGTATAAATATAAATTCCACAATTTTTCGGAACGTCTGTTCCAAATGCAGTTCTGAATCACTACCTGTAGCACTCATGATTCAATAGCCAATGCAATAAAACCAGCTCAATAAAACGTTTTTACACTGTTTAAACCAGTAATGGAAAGTAAACGGATCTCACTAGGGCCTCCAATTTTATGTCGGGCGTTTTGTCAATGTTTGTATAACTTGTTTAAAAATAAATATAAAATCAAAAATGTAAATGTAATGCTCCTGGGAAAATAGGAGGAGCTAAAATACAAACATACGCCTAACTGTGTGAGCTTGTTTTCCGAGGTTTTACAGTACTGGTTTAAACATGCAAATAAATGTGGACCAATTTATAAAAATATCAATTTAATATCGAATAAATATTACAATATCAAAACAATATAATATTGCACTTTTGATATAAAACAAAACTCATAAGGTCATTCTTATAATAAGCAATGAGCTGGATAATAATTTCAGTAAAACATCAAAATGTTATTATACTTATTCACCAATACAAAAGGCTTAAACCAATTAGCAGTCAACTCAAATACAGTGCAGAGTTATGACTCATCAAATATGGCCGTCGGCCCTGTTACTCAATTTACCACAGGGTCTCTGGAGACAAAATGGATGAATTGAACGACAACAAAATGGCTGTTATCAAAATCAAAATGGCTGCTATCAAAAACAAAATGGTGGCTATCAAAAACAAAATGGTGGCTATCAAAAATCAAAATTGCGCAGTCCAAAATCAAAAATGCGCTATCCAAAATAAACTGGCTGATGTCAGCTATACCATTCAATATAACAAATTTAGGATGACTCAGTGGATCTGACGACTGGGCGTTGCCCCACAATCGCTATGCAATCAACTATAAATGACAGGAATTTTCCCACTGTCTATACTTTAACCTCCGCTGGCCTGTGATACTACACAGAGCAAGCGGGTAAAATACATATAATTTTGGAATAAGATATCTATTGAGTCGTCCTAAATTTGGCTAGGTGTGGCTTGCACATGCTGCGGCAAAGTATCAAAATATCTAGAGGAGGTAGCTTGAAAGGTCTAGTTTTTTTATCCAAGACTGAGTTAAACAGCCAGTTATCAATGAACATATGGTAGAACTTAGGTGAGTTGTTTCCAACTTGCAACTTTGGAAAAGCTCACCCCTTTTTAAAATATCAACCAATGAAATTCAATCAATACATCATATGTTCAGATATTCTGCGCTGTAATAAGCCGTCTAACTAACAAGAAAATCAGAACTGGGTTCAAGTATAGTCACCAAGATGGCCTCTGGGCGTGTTCCTCTTAGGCGTGGTTGCGTTCGGATGGCAGGGATCCCTTATGTCCTGGTCCGCTCAGCTCTCTCCTGATGGTCTGATCCTCCTCATTGAATGACCCCTCTCATCTTATTCCCCTCACTACCTATGGTCCTGCCCAGGAGATTAAATCTTCTAGCCTATCACTGGGCAGTGGGAGTGACCAATGGGAGCTTTCTGTGACTAATCTTTAACCCAAGTGTAATACTGGCTTTCACCCTTTGTAGGTGCTGTTGGCTAACTAATCACAGACTTACTGGGATATTTGGCAAACTAAAAACAAAAATCATGTTTTATTATAACCCAACAGTGAATAAATCAATGTTATAATTCCTCTATGGATAGCTGACCTTGCTGGAATCACTGGTTATTATTTATTATACAGTGACCTTTTCTACCATATTTAAGATAGATTGGATTTGATCCAAAAATCATTGGCATGCTTAAAACCACCATGGATCTCTCATTATAACACATTGTGCTTGTTAGCAGGGTTTTATATCTCTAACATTATTGTTTAACATACAACACTGGTAAACATATAGCATCTCTATATCATCCTGGATATATTCATTCAAATAATCTTTATATTAATACATATACAATGCCATAACTTTTTTTTTATATTCATTCTTAATTGTTATGCAATGATGCATACATGTGCTGTCTGTTTTCTTAACCTAGATGGGGAATTGTAATATAACTTTATGCTTTTTAATATGAACTATTGCTGACAGCACAGTCAATATATTTCCCAAGCTTTGTTTTTGTGTCTGAACTTTGGACACATACATTGTGAAAGGAAAACAACCCCCATCCAAGGCTTCTATGCATTAAATACAGCCAGGTCTGAGCCATTGTTTACAAAAACTGGTTCATTTACCAACAAAAGCTAGTTAAGGCCTGGTCTGTCTCTTTCATTGTTTTAAGACTCTTCTTGTTGGGCAATTGTTTGGTCAAACAAGGTACTTGTCTGCTTCCATTGTTCAAGTAAGGTGAATGGGATTACCCATTGCAAATAGTACCTCAGCTGACTGCCTGTTGTTCAACATCTGACCTTCCTTTAGAGACACATACAAGTCACCTTTGTAGGGCAATATTACATCGCCATATTAAAATAATCTATACATTTCTAAATAATCAATGCACCTATATTAATCTATAATAACTCTGATCATCAGAAAGTCTTTGTCTCCTATAACCTAAGGGAAGGAAATTATTAGGTTTTATTCCTATTTGATCATACACAATTCAGTTTATCGGGGAAAACAATGTTCCGCCATATGGACATCTCGACACATCCCCCTTTTTTCCAGAACGTTTCACAAAGTGTGAACTTTCTGGAAATAACAACAAGGATTATTAAACGTTTTTCGTTTGCTTCATTCCTATGGGAACGCGTTGCGAATAAACTTCATGTTTTGTATTGGTAATCCAAGTATGAAAGGGAAATGGACTTTAAAACATTGTCTTCATCATATTGAAGTTCATGTTTCACGCTTCAAGAAAAATAAACTTGGCAAATGATACTCCGGCTGTAAACAAACAGGTTTCCTCTTGCTGCAAAGGTAGCAAACAGCAACTGTAACAGCGATGAACTGCTTTGGCCTTTGGCTCAAACAAAAGGATTTTCCGGATCTGCTTCAAGATTTGAACTACTCACTCCAGTGAGTATCTGGTGTGCAACAGGTATCAGACTTGCATCTCCCTTCAATGGACCTCGGATACATCAGCTCGTCATTCAACGACACATCGCGGGTTTAGGCTCATCTGGACCCTCTAGGATAGGAACATCTATCTGGTCATGATGAACTCCGCTGTATCCGGTAACATCACGGATGCTGGATCTGGCACCACACTTGGCTCGGCACTCTTCCCCAAGATTAGGACTGCGTAAAGGATGGCAATCGTCAGGTGGGGCATCTTTGCGCCGGCTTGGAATCTTTGTGTCCATATGGATTCTAGTAGAGATTAACACATCATTAGGTATACCTGTCAGGAGAAAAATAATTTGTTAGCACACATTTCCAGATTGCTCAATTCTCCGAAGCTGTGAACTAGGGTGACCTATACGTAACTGATTAATATGCACCCATTTTTCAACAAAATCATCCCCCTTAGGGATCTTGACCTTGTAAACCACAGGAGACAATTTATCGGTGATTGGATATGGACCTTTCCATGAAGGGAGGAACTTCTTTTCCTTTACCTGGTCTCTGGCAAAATTATATAGATAAACTTTGTCATCAATCTGATACTCCTTTTGCGTAGTTTTGAGGTCATAGTACGTTTTCGTACTGACTGCGGCTCTTTCGATGTTTCTTTGAGAAAATGCGAATGCATGCTGGAGGTGCTTCCGTAAGTTCTCCACATATTGATGTGCAGTAGTTGCATTCATCAAGTTGTGATCTGAGGTTTTGTAAAGCAAATGCTGGGGTAACACCATCTTTCTACCTGTGAGCATCTCAAATGGAGAAAGTTTGGTTGCTGCGCTTGGAGTAGCTCTAATAGCCATAAGAACTAGTGGCAGCTTGACGTCCCAGTCTTTACCTGATTCGCTAACAAATTTTTTTAGGATATTTACAATAGATTGATTGTAACGCTCCACTCCACCACTAGAGGCTGGTCGGTAAGCTATGTGTAGCTTCCGTTTTACCCCTAGGATTTCCCACATTTTGGTCATTACTTCACTGGTGAAGTGACTTCCGCGATCGGATTCGATACGCTGGGGAAGACCAAATCGGGAAAATACATGGTTAATGAGCAGTGATGCGCACACACTAGAACTGCATGTTTTACTTGGTAGACATTCTACCCATTTAGTGAACAGGCATGTTACGGTTAACATATACCGGTTTCCCTTTGAAGACGTTGTTACCGGTCCAATGAAATCGATCTGGATGTCTGACCATGGCATGGATATGCCTCTTTTCATCAGCGGTGCCCTATGAGTGGGACCTTGTGGCTGGAATTGAGGGCATACCAAGCACCCTTGACAATATGTCCTGACATCCTGTAACATGTGTGGCCAGTAAGCGTAGTCTCTTAATAACTCATACGTTATTTTCTCTCCTCGATGACCAGCTGTCGGGGCATCATGAGCATGTTGCAACATCAAACCCCGATATGCTGCGGGTACTACCCACTGCGTAATACCATTTTTCGAGGTTCGTATCAGCAATCCATCCTGTAATGAAAATTGTGACACACCTTTCATCAGAATACGTAATTCTTCGTTGTCACTGCAGTCTTCCACGGTGATGGGATAATCATGTGGACTTCCAATATGTTTATAAAACAAACCAATAACGGGATCCCCCTTTTGGCTCGCAATGAGATCCTCATTAGGAGAATCTTGACTCCACATTGCTACACTGGGTTGAGACTCCTTTTGGGCCTGCCCCCTAGTGGTGACATTTACTTCGATAGTTCCCATGAGGTCATTGATATCGAAGATTTCACCATCAATGGCTGCTTTCTTAGCGAGGGAATCTGCTAGATCGTTCCCATCTTTATCAGCGCCAGGGTGTTTCGAATGACCCCTTACCTTTTTCCAATAAATGGTAAGGTCGTGGGTATTAACCAGTTCATCAATTTTACAAAACAATTTACCATGTTTGACTGGCTTTTTGTTACTCCTTGTCATGCTAGTCCTTTTCCAACTGGGAAAATATTCCACAAAACTGTTCCGAACATACTCAGAATCTGTTATCAAAACAAATTCCTTAAGGTCATGTTCGATAGCCATTTGTATAGCTTTATACACGGCAGCGAGTTCTGCGACTTGGCTACTTTTGGGACCAATTTTGTATCCCGCAGATATCTCTGGAAATATGTTATTCCATACGATACCGATACCTGCAACCAGCATCTTTTCATCTCCTTCTGTGTGAAAAGAACAGCCGTCAACATATGCACATGGTAGTGATTTGCAGTACTCCTCTTCATAGGATTTATATGGAGATAGAGATTGCTCTTCCAGAAAATCGTTTTCTGGTGGCTTATCTTTATGTTCCACATGAGAGCAATCATGGAGTTCAGCTAATCCTTGAGCAACTGGATTTTTAGTATCCTGTTTATATTTGATTTCCAGTGGCCATCCCATTAGGGACATTGTCCATGCCGTTATCCTACTGTTTGACAGGTTACCTTCTTTTATTTGGTTACTTTGCAAATATTGTAGTGATTGGTGTGCAGTTTCTACAATGATCTTTTCCCCTTGAATAAAACTTCTGAAATATTGCAAAGCCCACACAGTTGCTAATAATGCCTTCTCACAATTATTAAATTTGATTTCAACTGGTGATAGTGATTTACTGGCATAAGCAATTATTTTATTCAGTCTTTCTTGCTTTTGGAAAAGAACTGCACTTACACTCTTGTCGGTAAAACCTGTTTCAACATAGAAGGGTTTACCACCTTCTGGATAAGCAAGGCATGGGGCCTGTATGAGTTTTGTTTTAAGCTCAGATACAGCTTGTTCATGGCACTCATTCCATTCCCATTGTACTCCTTTCTTTAGCAGCTGTAATAGCGGCTTTGTAATCTCAGCATAGTTATCTATGAACTTGCGAGAATAATTCATCATCCCCAGGAATGATCTCAGTTCCTTGAGATTTGTGGGGGACTTCGTATTTTTGATTGCTTCCACTTTCTTTTTCTGTGGATTAATTCCTTCTGCAGTAATTTCATGTCCTAGGAAATTTACTTTAGATCGGCACCATTGAGCTTTCTGTAGGGAAAGTTTAACACCTGCTTCTCTTAGTTGATTCAATACATATCTCAACTCTGAAATATGTTCCTCAAAGATTGTACTTTTGATAAGGATATCATCGACATAAGTTAGGGTACCTCGTTCAGCTGCATCAGGCATTGCTTTGTGCATGAACACAGCAAATTCGTGGCCTGCGTTGATGTATCCGAAAGGCGTACGGGTCCACGCAAATTGTCTATTACCGAATGTGAAGGCTAGTTTGTATTGATCCCTTTCATCCACTTTAATTGTCCAATATCCTTGTGCGCAGTCAAGGGCTGTGAATATTTTAGACCCTTGGATTTGCGCCAAGCATTGGTCAATGTATGGTATAGGCCAACCCGACATGTAGACACGTTTGTTTAACTGTCTCAAGTCTGAGCATAGACGGAACTGACCATTCGGTTTGAGAACTCCGAGTACTGGATGATTGAAGGAACTGTGTACTGGGCGGATAATACCTTTCTTTTCCAGGTTCTTAACAATTTCCGATAATGACTCGTAGGCTGCTAGCGGAAGTCGATATTGTTTGATAAACACAGGGGGTGCATCTGGATCAGTCAGGATTCTCGTAACATGCAGGTTAGTCTCCCCACAGTCATAAGAGTCCTTGGCAAACATCTCCTGGAAATCCCAGAATAGTTGCCTTAGCTGCTGTCGTTCTGATTCATTAGAACATCCATCAGCTATAGAGAGTTGTTCTTCTACCCGTTCCTGAAATTCTGGGAAAATCTCAGGTTGACCTACCTCATAAGCTTCTTCAAGCCTATTAGTTAGGTCGTTTGGGGTGTAACATGCTTGATCCTTACCCTGCTGGAGTGTTTGATACTCACTTTCATTGATCTCATGGTTAAAAATCAATGATGTTCCCTCGACATGACATGTACCTTCCTCAGGACTGAAAGGATAAACAGAGTGTATGCTGAACAATCCTTCAGGTGTTGAGAAATATTGTTGGTCCACTATTTGTTCTTCTGTCAAATATTCATCAGGTATTATTCCAATGACTTCATTTTGGAATCCAAAAGTGTAATATTCTGAGTCAATGGCTAAGCCAATCATTGTATCCTCCTGTAACGTGATACTATGAGGGCTCATGTTTTGCATGACCATATATAATGGTTCCTGATGAATATTTATTAGGGGAATTGGTTTTACCTTCAACCCCAATAGTTGCATCCGATTGGATAAACTAATTAAGGCATCTGCATTTCTCATCTTTTGACCCTTCTTTACTCGAATGGGTAAAAGAAATGATTTGCAACCTTCAGGGATTTTTACTTTTTCAGCGACAGTGATATCCACTGCATATGGTATTCGCTGTCCCCATCTCAAGGCTTGTTCTCTATCCTGGAATTCCTCTGGGTTTCCGGATAATTTGGACCACAGAACATTATTAACCAGATCAACCTGTATGGCAAATCGGTGAATAATGTCGTTTCCTAAGTACATTTGGTACTGTGGTTCCTTTAACACACTGAAGACATGTTTTGCAGATTTGTTTCCTAGAGACACAGATAAAATGCATTTTGCAATCACATTATGACTCTGGTTATCGTTATCCAGATCGTGGATCCATTCCTGTGTAGAGATAAATTTGATTACCTGAGGGTCGGTAACCTGCCTCAGCAGTCCTAGGCTTATGTAGCTGGCCTCAGATTTGAGATCCAACTTGGCATATTTTACCCGAGCAATATTATTTACCTGCACGGGAACCAGCACATTATCATTGATTTTCTCGATTTCAACCAATGCCTGTGTATGCTTGGTTATGCCTGCCACTTCCTGGTTTCCCCCTTTAAAGGAAATAGTTAACACATCCTCTTCAAGGACTATCTTTTCAATCTTATCCTTTCGGATATTTATGATGTGAAAAGCAGTGTTAGCATTTTCCTCGGGTTTACCGTTTTTCAGGATCGTGACTTCTGGTATCTGACTGTTCCGGAAATGGATTTCAACAGAGTTAGGCCTTTCCTCAATCATATGGCAGCTACGTTGCGACTGTGCATTGCTGGAGCGCTCAAAATCAATTGGAGTATTGACTTGAGCCCATATTGCTTCATTAATGAAGTCAATTATGGAATTTAGTCGTTTGAGCAAATCGATTCCAATGATCAATCTATCATATGGAAGATCAACAATCAAAGTTGGATGTTTAATGACCTTTTTACCGATCTTATATGTCAGCCAGGATGTGCCTTTCACTTGTAAACTATTACCACCAACGCTTATCAGCGCACCGTCAAAGGCTTTTAATCTTGGCTTCCTTTGTGATGAATCCAAGATCTGCTGGTAATAGTTAAAAGACAGAATAGTGACCTGGGAACCGGTATCCAGTAAACCTGGGATCGGTCCGATACATCCATCTTGTAGATGGGTATCGATAAAATACCGGCCATCTATCTGTTCAAGATTGCAAAGAAAATTGGAATGCTTTTCCATTTGTTGCTTCAGAGAATGATTTCTCTGCAGTGCCAGGGTATTAGGAACTTGTTCCTCCTGATTCTGCCTGCAAGGCATTTGGGTTCCCATGGATTCTACCACTGGGACAATCTGAACAGAGGGTACTTCACGCTCTGGCTCACATGACACAGTATCACACATTTGTGGTGAAATATCAAGCACATTAGACTTCCCTTCCTCGACCTGGGGTAGGTCGGTACATTGCACATCATTTTCATTACTCGTATTTAGTATTGCCATATCCATTTCCGTATAGTGATTTGTCTCGGTTTCCTTTAATTAGCAGAGCTGGGCCCTGCCTCCCCAGCTAAAAAATCCTCATGCTGTCTTCCTGCAGATCCCTGAGCCAACTTACCCATCATGTCACTCAATTTGTTCACTTGATCAACAAGCTGATCAAACCTATTAGGTCGGCGAGGGTTCTGGTTCCTGGGATCATATCTGTTCCCTGCGGGTGATCCACTCCTAGGTGAGTTAGGTGGTGATCTACCCCTAGGTGAATTAGGTGGGTGCTGTCTCCTTTCCCACTGCTGCCTGGGTCGGTTATCCCATTGTCTATATCTTTGGGGTCGTCTGTACCCCTGGGGTTCTCTATATCCCTGGTAACCTCTATACCTTTGACTACCCTGGTTTCCTTGGTAACCCTGGTATCCTTGATACCTGCGATTGAACCGAGGACGGTAGACCTGGTTCTCAGAACCTGAGCTATCCCTATCTGACCCTTTAGGATTTTGTGGTCTGTTTTGATTAGGGTTTTGTTGCTGTCTTTGGCCCTGCTGGATAGGTACTTTTGCAGGAGGTATTTTCTTCTGCTGGGATTCAAGGTTTAGGTCCGCTTTCACTTTGGTTTCTTCTACTCTGCGCTCTGGGTACTTTTTGTTGTTTCTCCCACTTACATTGGAACTCCCACTGATGTTGAACAGCAGTGTCGCTGAGGTAACCATTTTCTCTAGGGAGTTTCCGAAGTCTAACTCATTGGCCATGCTTAACTTTATTTGGGTAGGCAATGCATCGTAATATGCCTGTTTAAAATCAAGAGACTCCCAGTTAGGATTCCGATATGCTAAACTGTAAGAGTTTTTTAGCACGGAAAGGAATTCTCGGGGGCTCTGATCGGGTCGACAAGTAAGTCGATACACATCTCGTTTTGCTTCTGAGTTAGTGCGATACGGCCCAAACTCAAGCTTCACTTCGTGTGAAACTGCTTGCCATCTAATGATACCCCGCTCTTTAAATGAGGTGAAATAGTGGCGGTATCTGTCATCAAAAACCCATGGGAGAAATCTGATCCTGTCTGCTTCAGACAGATTTAAAGAATCCATGGTGGATTCATATAACTCCAAGTGGGATGCGATTTGCGCTGAACCCTTTTTAGTGAACTTTGGCACAGCGGTGTTTAAGAATTTTATGATGCTGGCCGAGCTCTGCTTTTCCTGGGAGTACTGATTATTTCCCCTGCTTGAAACCCCTTTATACGTACCTTTCCCCCTTCTTGGGATAGGGCTGGATTTCCGCTTTCTTTCATCAGCCTCAAATTCATCTGAATCGATATCAGCAAGGGAGTCGTGACCTTTATGGGAATCATCATACCTAGGGGCCCTCATTTGCATATCTCTCTCTGGAGAGGAATCCAAATGTTGATCTTTAGGGACCCTTGTACTGTCATCGATTATGGTATTCATAGTCTTACATACCGTCTCCATACGATCCAACATGCCTTGCCATTTTAGGTCATATGGAGTGAATACTGGCGGGCAAGGGCTGGATGATCTATCGAGTCTATCTGCCTGTTGGATTTTGAAGTACTGCTGTTGTAGTTCTTCAAAATCCTGTTTAAGTCTGCGATGCGCTTCACGATTCCGTTCGGCGTCTCTTTCCAGACTTTTGATCGCTACCTCCCTGTCTGAAATATCAATCATTAATTGGTCTCTATCAGCCCTTATAATTTGAAGATCTGATTCCACATCCCGTAACTGGGAGTTCAATGATTGGACGTTTCCCTCTGTTCCTTGCAATTGGGATCTCAACTGTACAATCTCTTTTTTCCTAGATTGTGCAAGAATATCTACCTCTAATAACCCATATAACACAGAGGGTAGGGCGCCTAACAACCTCTTCTTCAGTTCGGAATCCGAGGTTATTGTGATCATACATGAAAGATAGTGATCCACCATACCTTTAGATTGAAATATACAATCAGCTTCCTGTTTTACACTTTTCCTCATTCTGCCTATCCATTCATCTACTTCCTCATTATATTTTAGTTGTATAAATATAAATTCCACAATTTTTCGGAACGTCTGTTCCAAATGCAGTTCTGAATCACTACCTGTAGCACTCATGATTCAATAGCCAATGCAATAAAACCAGCTCAATAAAACGTTTTTACACTGTTTAAACCAGTAATGGAAAGTAAACGGATCTCACTAGGGCCTCCAATTTTATGTCGGGCGTTTTGTCAATGTTTGTATAACTTGTTTAAAAATAAATATAAAATCAAAAATGTAAATGTAATGCTCCTGGGAAAATAGGAGGAGCTAAAATACAAACATACGCCTAACTGTGTGAGCTTGTTTTCCGAGGTTTTACAGTACTGGTTTAAACATGCAAATAAATGTGGACCAATTTATAAAAATATCAATTTAATATCGAATAAATATTACAATATCAAAACAATATAATATTGCACTTTTGATATAAAACAAAACTCATAAGGTCATTCTTATAATAAGCAATGAGCTGGATAATAATTTCAGTAAAACATCAAAATGTTATTATACTTATTCACCAATACAAAAGGCTTAAACCAATTAGCAGTCAACTCAAATACAGTGCAGAGTTATGACTCATCAAATATGGCCGTCGGCCCTGTTACTCAATTTACCACAGGGTCTCTGGAGACAAAATGGATGAATTGAACGACAACAAAATGGCTGTTATCAAAATCAAAATGGCTGCTATCAAAAACAAAATGGTGGCTATCAAAAACAAAATGGTGGCTATCAAAAATCAAAATTGCGCAGTCCAAAATCAAAAATGCGCTATCCAAAATAAACTGGCTGATGTCAGCTATACCATTCAATATAACAAATTTAGGATGACTCAGTGGATCTGACGACTGGGCGTTGCCCCACAATCGCTATGCAATCAACTATAAATGACAGGAATTTTCCCACTGTCTATACTTTAACCTCCGCTGGCCTGTGATACTACACAGAGCAAGCGGGTAAAATACATATAATTTTGGAATAAGATATCTATTGAGTCGTCCTAAATTTGGCTAGGTGTGGCTTGCACATGCTGCGGCAAAGTATCAAAATATCTAGAGGAGGTAGCTTGAAAGGTCTAGTTTTTTTATCCAAGACTGAGTTAAACAGCCAGTTATCAATGAACATATGGTAGAACTTAGGTGAGTTGTTTCCAACTTGCAACTTTGGAAAAGCTCACCCCTTTTTAAAATATCAACCAATGAAATTCAATCAATACATCATATGTTCAGATATTCTGCGCTGTAATAAGCCGTCTAACTAACAAGAAAATCAGAACTGGGTTCAAGTATAGTCACCAAGATGGCCTCTGGGCGTGTTCCTCTTAGGCGTGGTTGCGTTCGGATGGCAGGGATCCCTTATGTCCTGGTCCGCTCAGCTCTCTCCTGATGGTCTGATCCTCCTCATTGAATGACCCCTCTCATCTTATTCCCCTCACTACCTATGGTCCTGCCCAGGAGATTAAATCTTCTAGCCTATCACTGGGCAGTGGGAGTGACCAATGGGAGCTTTCTGTGACTAATCTTTAACCCAAGTGTAATACTGGCTTTCACCCTTTGTAGGTGCTGTTGGCTAACTAATCACAGACTTACTGGGATATTTGGCAAACTAAAAACAAAAATCATGTTTTATTATAACCCAACAGTGAATAAATCAATGTTATAATTCCTCTATGGATAGCTGACCTTGCTGGAATCACTGGTTATTATTTATTATACAGTGACCTTTTCTACCATATTTAAGATAGATTGGATTTGATCCAAAAATCATTGGCATGCTTAAAACCACCATGGATCTCTCATTATAACACATTGTGCTTGTTAGCAGGGTTTTATATCTCTAACATTATTGTTTAACATACAACACTGGTAAACATATAGCATCTCTATATCATCCTGGATATATTCATTCAAATAATCTTTATATTAATACATATACAATGCCATAACTTTTTTTGTATATTCATTCTTAATTGTTATGCAATGATGCATACATGTGCTGTCTGTTTTCTTAACCTAGATGGGGAATTGTAATATAACTTTATGCTTTTTAATATGAACTATTGCTGACAGCACAGTCAATATATTTCCCAAGCTTTGTTTTTGTGTCTGAACTTTGGACACATACATTGTGAAAGGAAAACAACCCCCATCCAAGGCTTCTATGCATTAAATACAGCCAGGTCTGAGCCATTGTTTACAAAAACTGGTTCATTTACCAACAAAAGCTAGTTAAGGCCTGGTCTGTCTCTTTCATTGTTTTAAGACTCTTCTTGTTGGGCAATTGTTTGGTCAAACAAGGTACTTGTCTGCTTCCATTGTTCAAGTAAGGTGAATGGGATTACCCATTGCAAATAGTACCTCAGCTGACTGCCTGTTGTTCAACATCTGACCTTCCTTTAGAGACACATACAAGTCACCTTTGTAGGGCAATATTACATCGCCATATTAAAATAATCTATACATTTCTAAATAATCAATGCACCTATATTAATCTATAATAACTCTGATCATCAGAAAGTCTTTGTCTCCTATAACCTAAGGGAAGGAAATTATTAGGTTTTATTCCTATTTGATCATACACAATTCAGTTTATCGGGGAAAACAATGTTCCGCCATATGGACATCTCGACACATCCCCCTTTTTTCCAGAACGTTTCACAAAGTGTGAACTTTCTGGAAATAACAACAAGGATTATTAAACGTTTTTCGTTTGCTTCATTCCTATGGGAACGCGTTGCGAATAAACTTCATGTTTTGTATTGGTAATCCAAGTATGAAAGGGAAATGGACTTTAAAACATTGTCTTCATCATATTGAAGTTCATGTTTCACGCTTCAAGAAAAATAAACTTGGCAAATGATACTCCGGCTGTAAACAAACAGGTTTCCTCTTGCTGCAAAGGTAGCAAACAGCAACTGTAACAGCGATGAACTGCTTTGGCCTTTGGCTCAAACAAAAGGATTTTCCGGATCTGCTTCAAGATTTGAACTACTCACTCCAGTGAGTATCTGGTGTGCAACAGGTATCAGACTTGCATCTCCCTTCAATGGACCTCGGATACATCAGCTCGTCATTCAACGACACATCGCGGGTTTAGGCTCATCTGGACCCTCTAGGATAGGAACATCTATCTGGTCATGATGAACTCCGCTGTATCCGGTAACATCACGGATGCTGGATCTGGCACCACACTTGGCTCGGCACTCTTCCCCAAGATTAGGACTGCGTAAAGGATGGCAATCGTCAGGTGGGGCATCTTTGCGCCGGCTTGGAATCTTTGTGTCCATATGGATTCTAGTAGAGATTAACACATCATTAGGTATACCTGTCAGGAGAAAAATAATTTGTTAGCACACATTTCCAGATTGCTCAATTCTCCGAAGCTGTGAACTAGGGTGACCTATACGTAACTGATTAATATGCACCCATTTTTCAACAAAATCATCCCCCTTAGGGATCTTGACCTTGTAAACCACAGGAGACAATTTATCGGTGATTGGATATGGACCTTTCCATGAAGGGAGGAACTTCTTTTCCTTTACCTGGTCTCTGGCAAAATTATATAGATAAACTTTGTCATCAATCTGATACTCCTTTTGCGTAGTTTTGAGGTCATAGTACGTTTTCGTACTGACTGCGGCTCTTTCGATGTTTCTTTGAGCAAATGCGAATGCATGCTGGAGGTGCTTCCGTAAGTTCTCCACATATTGATGTGCAGTAGTTGCATTCATCAAGTTGTGATCTGAGGTTTTGTAAAGCAAATGCTGGGGTAACACCATCTTTCTACCTGTGAGCATCTCAAATGGAGAAAGTTTGGTTGCTGCGCTTGGAGTAGCTCTAATAGCCATAAGAACTAGTGGCAGCTTGACGTCCCAGTCTTTACCTGATTCGCTAACAAATTTTTTTAGGATATTTACAATAGATTGATTGTAACGCTCCACTCCACCACTAGAGGCTGGTCGGTAAGCTATGTGTAGCTTCCGTTTTACCCCTAGGATTTCCCACATTTTGGTCATTACTTCACTGGTGAAGTGACTTCCGCGATCGGATTCGATACGCTGGGGAAGACCAAATCGGGAAAATACATGGTTAATGAGCAGTGATGCGCACACACTAGAACTGCATGTTTTACTTGGTAGACATTCTACCCATTTAGTGAACAGGCATGTTACGGTTAACATATACCGGTTTCCCTTTGAAGACGTTGTTACCGGTCCAATGAAATCGATCTGGATGTCTGACCATGGCATGGATATGCCTCTTTTCATCAGCGGTGCCCTATGAGTGGGACCTTGTGGCTGGAATTGAGGGCATACCAAGCACCCTTGACAATATGTCCTGACATCCTGTAACATGTGTGGCCAGTAAGCGTAGTCTCTTAATAACTCATACGTTATTTTCTCTCCTCGATGACCAGCTGTCGGGGCATCATGAGCATGTTGCAACATCAAACCCCGATATGCTGCGGGTACTACCCACTGCGTAATACCATTTTTCGAGGTTCGTATCAGCAATCCATCCTGTAATGAAAATTGTGACACACCTTTCATCAGAATACGTAATTCTTCGTTGTCACTGCAGTCTTCCACGGTGATGGGATAATCATGTGGACTTCCAATATGTTTATAAAACAAACCAATAACGGGATCCCCCTTTTGGCTCGCAATGAGATCCTCATTAGGAGAATCTTGACTCCACATTGCTACACTGGGTTGAGACTCCTTTTGGGC
Source organism: Hyperolius riggenbachi (assembly GCF_040937935.1). Classification (NCBI taxonomy): domain Eukaryota; kingdom Metazoa; phylum Chordata; class Amphibia; order Anura; family Hyperoliidae; genus Hyperolius; species Hyperolius riggenbachi. The sequence goes on from NC_090647.1 coordinate 63,246,871, forward strand.
CTGCCCCCTAGTGGTGACATTTACTTCGATAGTTCCCATGAGGTCATTGATATCGAAGATTTCACCATCAATGGCTGCTTTCTTAGCGAGGGAATCTGCTAGATCGTTCCCATCTTTATCAGCGCCAGGGTGTTTCGAATGACCCCTTACCTTTTTCCAATAAATGGTAAGGTCGTGGGTATTAACCAGTTCATCAATTTTACAAAACAATTTACCATGTTTGACTGGCTTTTTGTTACTCCTTGTCATGCTAGTCCTTTTCCAACTGGGAAAATATTCCACAAAACTGTTCCGAACATACTCAGAATCTGTTATCAAAACAAATTCCTTAAGGTCATGTTCGATAGCCATTTGTATAGCTTTATACACGGCAGCGAGTTCTGCGACTTGGCTACTTTTGGGACCAATTTTGTATCCCGCAGATATCTCTGGAAATATGTTATTCCATACGATACCGATACCTGCAACCAGCATCTTTTCATCTCCTTCTGTGTGAAAAGAACAGCCGTCAACATATGCACATGGTAGTGATTTGCAGTACTCCTCTTCATAGGATTTATATGGAGATAGAGATTGCTCTTCCAGAAAATCGTTTTCTGGTGGCTTATCTTTATGTTCCACATGAGAGCAATCATGGAGTTCAGCTAATCCTTGAGCAACTGGATTTTTAGTATCCTGTTTATATTTGATTTCCAGTGGCCATCCCATTAGGGACATTGTCCATGCCGTTATCCTACTGTTTGACAGGTTACCTTCTTTTATTTGGTTACTTTGCAAATATTGTAGTGATTGGTGTGCAGTTTCTACAATGATCTTTTCCCCTTGAATAAAACTTCTGAAATATTGCAAAGCCCACACAGTTGCTAATAATGCCTTCTCACAATTATTAAATTTGATTTCAACTGGTGATAGTGATTTACTGGCATAAGCAATTATTTTATTCAGTCTTTCTTGCTTTTGGAAAAGAACTGCACTTACACTCTTGTCGGTAAAACCTGTTTCAACATAGAAGGGTTTACCACCTTCTGGATAAGCAAGGCATGGGGCCTGTATGAGTTTTGTTTTAAGCTCAGATACAGCTTGTTCATGGCACTCATTCCATTCCCATTGTACTCCTTTCTTTAGCAGCTGTAATAGCGGCTTTGTAATCTCAGCATAGTTATCTATGAACTTGCGAGAATAATTCATCATCCCCAGGAATGATCTCAGTTCCTTGAGATTTGTGGGGGACTTCGTATTTTTGATTGCTTCCACTTTCTTTTTCTGTGGATTAATTCCTTCTGCAGTAATTTCATGTCCTAGGAAATTTACTTTAGATCGGCACCATTGAGCTTTCTGTAGGGAAAGTTTAACACCTGCTTCTCTTAGTTGATTCAATACATATCTCAACTCTGAAATATGTTCCTCAAAGATTGTACTTTTGATAAGGATATCATCGACATAAGTTAGGGTACCTCGTTCAGCTGCATCAGGCATTGCTTTGTGCATGAACACAGCAAATTCGTGGCCTGCGTTGATGTATCCGAAAGGCGTACGGGTCCACGCAAATTGTCTATTACCGAATGTGAAGGCTAGTTTGTATTGATCCCTTTCATCCACTTTAATTGTCCAATATCCTTGTGCGCAGTCAAGGGCTGTGAATATTTTAGACCCTTGGATTTGCGCCAAGCATTGGTCAATGTATGGTATAGGCCAACCCGACATGTAGACACGTTTGTTTAACTGTCTCAAGTCTGAGCATAGACGGAACTGACCATTCGGTTTGAGAACTCCGAGTACTGGATGATTGAAGGAACTGTGTACTGGGCGGATAATACCTTTCTTTTCCAGGTTCTTAACAATTTCCGATAATGACTCGTAGGCTGCTAGCGGAAGTCGATATTGTTTGATAAACACAGGGGGTGCATCTGGATCAGTCAGGATTCTCGTAACATGCAGGTTAGTCTCCCCACAGTCATAAGAGTCCTTGGCAAACATCTCCTGGAAATCCCAGAATAGTTGCCTTAGCTGCTGTCGTTCTGATTCATTAGAACATCCATCAGCTATAGAGAGTTGTTCTTCTACCCGTTCCTGAAATTCTGGGAAAATCTCAGGTTGACCTACCTCATAAGCTTCTTCAAGCCTATTAGTTAGGTCGTTTGGGGTGTAACATGCTTGATCCTTACCCTGCTGGAGTGTTTGATACTCACTTTCATTGATCTCATGGTTAAAAATCAATGATGTTCCCTCGACATGACATGTACCTTCCTCAGGACTGAAAGGATAAACAGAGTGTATGCTGAACAATCCTTCAGGTGTTGAGAAATATTGTTGGTCCACTATTTGTTCTTCTGTCAAATATTCATCAGGTATTATTCCAATGACTTCATTTTGGAATCCAAAAGTGTAATATTCTGAGTCAATGGCTAAGCCAATCATTGTATCCTCCTGTAACGTGATACTATGAGGGCTCATGTTTTGCATGACCATATATAATGGTTCCTGATGAATATTTATTAGGGGAATTGGTTTTACCTTCAACCCCAATTGTTGCATCCGATTGGATAAACTAATTAAGGCATCTGCATTTCTCATCTTTTGACCCTTCTTTACTCGAATGGGTAAAAGAAATGATTTGCAACCTTCAGGGATTTTTACTTTTTCAGCGACAGTGATATCCACTGCATATGGTATTCGCTGTCCCCATCTCAAGGCTTGTTCTCTATCCTGGAATTCCTCTGGGTTTCCGGATAATTTGGACCACAGAACATTATTAACCAGATCAACCTGTATGGCAAATCGGTGAATAATGTCGTTTCCTAAGTACATTTGGTACTGTGGTTCCTTTAACACACTGAAGACATGTTTTGCAGATTTGTTTCCTAGAGACACAGATAAAATGCATTTTGCAATCACATTATGACTCTGGTTATCGTTATCCAGATCGTGGATCCATTCCTGTGTAGAGATAAATTTGATTACCTGAGGGTCGGTAACCTGCCTCAGCAGTCCTAGGCTTATGTAGCTGGCCTCAGATTTGAGATCCAACTTGGCATATTTTACCCGAGCAATATTATTTACCTGCACGGGAACCAGCACATTATCATTGATTTTCTCGATTTCAACCAATGCCTGTGTATGCTTGGTTATGCCTGCCACTTCCTGGTTTCCCCCTTTAAAGGAAATAGTTAACACATCCTCTTCAAGGACTATCTTTTCAATCTTATCCTTTCGGATATTTATGATGTGAAAAGCAGTGTTAGCATTTTCCTCGGGTTTACCGTTTTTCAGGATCGTGACTTCTGGTATCTGACTGTTCCGGAAATGGATTTCAACAGAGTTAGGCCTTTCCTCAATCATATGGCAGCTACGTTGCGACTGTGCATTGCTGGAGCGCTCAAAATCAATTGGAGTATTGACTTGAGCCCATATTGCTTCATTAATGAAGTCAATTATGGAATTTAGTCGTTTGAGCAAATCGATTCCAATGATCAATCTATCATATGGAAGATCAACAATCAAAGTTGGATGTTTAATGACCTTTTTACCGATCTTATATGTCAGCCAGGATGTGCCTTTCACTTGTAAACTATTACCACCAACGCTTATCAGCGCACCGTCAAAGGCTTTTAATCTTGGCTTCCTTTGTGATGAATCCAAGATCTGCTGGTAATAGTTAAAAGACAGAATAGTGACCTGGGAACCGGTATCCAGTAAACCTGGGATCGGTCCGATACATCCATCTTGTAGATGGGTATCGATAAAATACCGGCCATCTATCTGTTCAAGATTGCAAAGAAAATTGGAATGCTTTTCCATTTGTTGCTTCAGAGAATGATTTCTCTGCAGTGCCAGGGTATTAGGAACTTGTTCCTCCTGATTCTGCCTGCAAGGCATTTGGGTTCCCATGGATTCTACCACTGGGACAATCTGAACAGAGGGTACTTCACGCTCTGGCTCACATGACACAGTATCACACATTTGTGGTGAAATATCAAGCACATTAGACTTCCCTTCCTCGACCTGGGGTAGGTCGGTACATTGCACATCATTTTCATTACTCGTATTTAGTATTGCCATATCCATTTCCGTATAGTGATTTGTCTCGGTTTCCTTTAATTAGCAGAGCTGGGCCCTGCCTCCCCAGCTAAAAAATCCTCATGCTGTCTTCCTGCAGATCCCTGAGCCAACTTACCCATCATGTCACTCAATTTGTTCACTTGATCAACAAGCTGATCAAACCTATTAGGTCGGCGAGGGTTCTGGTTCCTGGGATCATATCTGTTCCCTGCGGGTGATCCACTCCTAGGTGAGTTAGGTGGTGATCTACCCCTAGGTGAATTAGGTGGGTGCTGTCTCCTTTCCCACTGCTGCCTGGGTCGGTTATCCCATTGTCTATATCTTTGGGGTCGTCTGTACCCCTGGGGTTCTCTATATCCCTGGTAACCTCTATACCTTTGACTACCCTGGTTTCCTTGGTAACCCTGGTATCCTTGATACCTGCGATTGAACCGAGGACGGTAGACCTGGTTCTCAGAACCTGAGCTATCCCTATCTGACCCTTTAGGATTTTGTGGTCTGTTTTGATTAGGGTTTTGTTGCTGTCTTTGGCCCTGCTGGATAGGTACTTTTGCAGGAGGTATTTTCTTCTGCTGGGATTCAAGGTTTAGGTCCGCTTTCACTTTGGTTTCTTCTACTCTGCGCTCTGGGTACTTTTTGTTGTTTCTCCCACTTACATTGGAACTCCCACTGATGTTGAACAGCAGTGTCGCTGAGGTAACCATTTTCTCTAGGGAGTTTCCGAAGTCTAACTCATTGGCCATGCTTAACTTTATTTGGGTAGGCAATGCATCGTAATATGCCTGTTTAAAATCAAGAGACTCCCAGTTAGGATTCCGATATGCTAAACTGTAAGAGTTTTTTAGCACGGAAAGGAATTCTCGGGGGCTCTGATCGGGTCGACAAGTAAGTCGATACACATCTCGTTTTGCTTCTGAGTTAGTGCGATACGGCCCAAACTCAAGCTTCACTTCGTGTGCAACTGCTTGCCATCTAATGATACCCCGCTCTTTAAATGAGGTGAAATAGTGGCGGTATCTGTCATCAAAAACCCATGGGAGAAATCTGATCCTGTCTGCTTCAGACAGATTTAAAGAATCCATGGTGGATTCATATAACTCCAAGTGGGATGCGATTTGCGCTGAACCCTTTTTAGTGAACTTTGGCACAGCGGTGTTTAAGAATTTTATGATGCTGGCCGAGCTCTGCTTTTCCTGGGAGTACTGATTATTTCCCCTGCTTGAAACCCCTTTATACGTACCTTTCCCCCTTCTTGGGATAGGGCTGGATTTCCGCTTTCTTTCATCAGCCTCAAATTCATCTGAATCGATATCAGCAAGGGAGTCGTGACCTTTATGGGAATCATCATACCTAGGGGCCCTCATTTGCATATCTCTCTCTGGAGAGGAATCCAAATGTTGATCTTTAGGGACCCTTGTACTGTCATCGATTATGGTATTCATAGTCTTACATACCGTCTCCATACGATCCAACATGCCTTGCCATTTTAGGTCATATGGAGTGAGTACTGGCGGGCAAGGGCTGGATGATCTATCGAGTCTACCTGCCTGTTGGATTTTGAAGTACTGCTGTTGTAGTTCTTCAAAATCCTGTTTAAGTCTGCGATGCGCTTCACGATTCCGTTCGGCGTCTCTTTCCAGACTTTTGATCGCTACCTCCCTGTCTGAAATATCAATCATTAATTGGTCTCTATCAGCCCTTATAATTTGAAGATCTGATTCCACATCCCGTAACTGGGAGTTCAATGATTGGACGTTTCCCTCTGTTCCTTGCAATTGGGATCTCAACTGTACAATCTCTTTTTTCCTAGATTGTGCAAGAATATCTACCTCTAATAACCCATATAACACAGAGGGTAGGGCGCCTAACAACCTCTTCTTCAGTTCGGAATCCGAGGTTATTGTGATCATACATGAAAGATAGTGATCCACCATACCTTTAGATTGAAATATACAATCAGCTTCCTGTTTTACACTTTTCCTCATTCTGCCTATCCATTCATCTACTTCCTCATTATATTTTAGTTGTATAAATATAAATTCCACAATTTTTCGGAACGTCTGTTCCAAATGCAGTTCTGAATCACTACCTGTAGCACTCATGATTCAATAGCCAATGCAATAAAACCAGCTCAATAAAACGTTTTTACACTGTTTAAACCAGTAATGGAAAGTAAACGGATCTCACTAGGGCCTCCAATTTTATGTCGGGCGTTTTGTCAATGTTTGTATAACTTGTTTAAAAATAAATATAAAATCAAAAATGTAAATGTAATGCTCCTGGGAAAATAGGAGGAGCTAAAATACAAACATACGCCTAACTGTGTGAGCTTGTTTTCCGAGGTTTTACAGTACTGGTTTAAACATGCAAATAAATGTGGACCAATTTATAAAAATATCAATTTAATATCGAATAAATATTACAATATCAAAACAATATAATATTGCACTTTTGATATAAAACAAAACTCATAAGGTCATTCTTATAATAAGCAATGAGCTGGATAATAATTTCAGTAAAACATCAAAATGTTATTATACTTATTCACCAATACAAAAGGCTTAAACCAATTAGCAGTCAACTCAAATACAGTGCAGAGTTATGACTCATCAAATATGGCCGTCGGCCCTGTTACTCAATTTACCACAGGGTCTCTGGAGACAAAATGGATGAATTGAACGACAACAAAATGGCTGTTATCAAAATCAAAATGGCTGCTATCAAAAACAAAATGGTGGCTATCAAAAACAAAATGGTGGCTATCAAAAATCAAAATTGCGCAGTCCAAAATCAAAAATGCGCTATCCAAAATAAACTGGCTGATGTCAGCTATACCATTCAATATAACAAATTTAGGATGACTCAGTGGATCTGACGACTGGGCGTTGCCCCACAATCGCTATGCAATCAACTATAAATGACAGGAATTTTCCCACTGTCTATACTTTAACCTCCGCTGGCCTGTGATACTACACAGAGCAAGCGGGTAAAATACATATAATTTTGGAATAAGATATCTATTGAGTCGTCCTAAATTTGGCTAGGTGTGGCTTGCACATGCTGCGGCAAAGTATCAAAATATCTAGAGGAGGTAGCTTGAAAGGTCTAGTTTTTTTATCCAAGACTGAGTTAAACAGCCAGTTATCAATGAACATATGGTAGAACTTAGGTGAGTTGTTTCCAACTTGCAACTTTGGAAAAGCTCACCCCTTTTTAAAATATCAACCAATGAAATTCAATCAATACATCATATGTTCAGATATTCTGCGCTGTAATAAGCCGTCTAACTAACAAGAAAATCAGAACTGGGTTCAAGTATAGTCACCAAGATGGCCTCTGGGCGTGTTCCTCTTAGGCGTGGTTGCGTTCGGATGGCAGGGATCCCTTATGTCCTGGTCCGCTCAGCTCTCTCCTGATGGTCTGATCCTCCTCATTGAATGACCCCTCTCATCTTATTCCCCTCACTACCTATGGTCCTGCCCAGGAGATTAAATCTTCTAGCCTATCACTGGGCAGTGGGAGTGACCAATGGGAGCTTTCTGTGACTAATCTTTAACCCAAGTGTAATACTGGCTTTCACCCTTTGTAGGTGCTGTTGGCTAACTAATCACAGACTTACTGGGATATTTGGCAAACTAAAAACAAAAATCATGTTTTATTATAACCCAACAGTGAATAAATCAATGTTATAATTCCTCTATGGATAGCTGACCTTGCTGGAATCACTGGTTATTATTTATTATACAGTGACCTTTTCTACCATATTTAAGATAGATTGGATTTGATCCAAAAATCATTGGCATGCTTAAAACCACCATGGATCTCTCATTATAACACATTGTGCTTGTTAGCAGGGTTTTATATCTCTAACATTATTGTTTAACATACAACACTGGTAAACATATAGCATCTCTATATCATCCTGGATATATTCATTCAAATAATCTTTATATTAATACATATACAATGCCATAACTTTTTTTTTATATTCATTCTTAATTGTTATGCAATGATGCATACATGTGCTGTCTGTTTTCTTAACCTAGATGGGGAATTGTAATATAACTTTATGCTTTTTAATATGAACTATTGCTGACAGCACAGTCAATATATTTCCCAAGCTTTGTTTTTGTGTCTGAACTTTGGACACATACATTGTGAAAGGAAAACAACCCCCATCCAAGGCTTCTATGCATTAAATACAGCCAGGTCTGAGCCATTGTTTACAAAAACTGGTTCATTTACCAACAAAAGCTAGTTAAGGCCTGGTCTGTCTCTTTCATTGTTTTAAGACTCTTCTTGTTGGGCAATTGTTTGGTCAAACAAGGTACTTGTCTGCTTCCATTGTTCAAGTAAGGTGAATGGGATTACCCATTGCAAATAGTACCTCAGCTGACTGCCTGTTGTTCAACATCTGACCTTCCTTTAGAGACACATACAAGTCACCTTTGTAGGGCAATATTACATCGCCATATTAAAATAATCTATACATTTCTAAATAATCAATGCACCTATATTAATCTATAATAACTCTGATCATCAGAAAGTCTTTGTCTCCTATAACCTAAGGGAAGGAAATTATTAGGTTTTATTCCTATTTGATCATACACAATTCAGTTTATCGGGGAAAACAATGTTCCGCCATATGGACATCTCGACACATCCCCCTTTTTTCCAGAACGTTTCACAAAGTGTGAACTTTCTGGAAATAACAACAAGGATTATTAAACGTTTTTCGTTTGCTTCATTCCTATGGGAACGCGTTGCGAATAAACTTCATGTTTTGTATTGGTAATCCAAGTATGAAAGGGAAATGGACTTTAAAACATTGTCTTCATCATATTGAAGTTCATGTTTCACGCTTCAAGAAAAATAAACTTGGCAAATGATACTCCGGCTGTAAACAAACAGGTTTCCTCTTGCTGCAAAGGTAGCAAACAGCAACTGTAACAGCGATGAACTGCTTTGGCCTTTGGCTCAAACAAAAGGATTTTCCGGATCTGCTTCAAGATTTGAACTACTCACTCCAGTGAGTATCTGGTGTGCAACAGGTATCAGACTTGCATCTCCCTTCAATGGACCTCGGATACATCAGCTCGTCATTCAACGACACATCGCGGGTTTAGGCTCATCTGGACCCTCTAGGATAGGAACATCTATCTGGTCATGATGAACTCCGCTGTATCCGGTAACATCACGGATGCTGGATCTGGCACCACACTTGGCTCGGCACTCTTCCCCAAGATTAGGACTGCGTAAAGGATGGCAATCGTCAGGTGGGGCATCTTTGCGCCGGCTTGGAATCTTTGTGTCCATATGGATTCTAGTAGAGATTAACACATCATTAGGTATACCTGTCAGGAGAAAAATAATTTGTTAGCACACATTTCCAGATTGCTCAATTCTCCGAAGCTGTGAACTAGGGTGACCTATACGTAACTGATTAATATGCACCCATTTTTCAACAAAATCATCCCCCTTAGGGATCTTGACCTTGTAAACCACAGGAGACAATTTATCGGTGATTGGATATGGACCTTTCCATGAAGGGAGGAACTTCTTTTCCTTTACCTGGTCTCTGGCAAAATTATATAGATAAACTTTGTCATCAATCTGATACTCCTTTTGCGTAGTTTTGAGGTCATAGTACGTTTTCGTACTGACTGCGGCTCTTTCGATGTTTCTTTGAGCAAATGCGAATGCATGCTGGAGGTGCTTCCGTAAGTTCTCCACATATTGATGTGCAGTAGTTGCATTCATCAAGTTGTGATCTGAGGTTTTGTAAAGCAAATGCTGGGGTAACACCATCTTTCTACCTGTGAGCATCTCAAATGGAGAAAGTTTGGTTGCTGCGCTTGGAGTAGCTCTAATAGCCATAAGAACTAGTGGCAGCTTGACGTCCCAGTCTTTACCTGATTCGCTAACAAATTTTTTTAGGATATTTACAATAGATTGATTGTAACGCTCCACTCCACCACTAGAGGCTGGTCGGTAAGCTATGTGTAGCTTCCGTTTTACCCCTAGGATTTCCCACATTTTGGTCATTACTTCACTGGTGAAGTGACTTCCGCGATCGGATTCGATACGCTGGGGAAGACCAAATCGGGAAAATACATGGTTAATGAGCAGTGATGCGCACACACTAGAACTGCATGTTTTACTTGGTAGACATTCTACCCATTTAGTGAACAGGCATGTTACGGTTAACATATACCGGTTTCCCTTTGAAGACGTTGTTACCGGTCCAATGAAATCGATCTGGATGTCTGACCATGGCATGGATATGCCTCTTTTCATCAGCGGTGCCCTATGAGTGGGACCTTGTGGCTGGAATTGAGGGCATACCAAGCACCCTTGACAATATGTCCTGACATCCTGTAACATGTGTGGCCAGTAAGCGTAGTCTCTTAATAACTCATACGTTATTTTCTCTCCTCGATGACCAGCTGTCGGGGCATCATGAGCATGTTGCAACATCAAACCCCGATATGCTGCGGGTACTACCCACTGCGTAATACCATTTTTCGAGGTTCGTATCAGCAATCCATCCTGTAATGAAAATTGTGACACACCTTTCATCAGAATACGTAATTCTTCGTTGTCACTGCAGTCTTCCACGGTGATGGGATAATCATGTGGACTTCCAATATGTTTATAAAACAAACCAATAACGGGATCCCCCTTTTGGCTCGCAATGAGATCCTCATTAGGAGAATCTTGACTCCACATTGCTACACTGGGTTGAGACTCCTTTTGGGCCTGCCCCCTAGTGGTGACATTTACTTCGATAGTTCCCATGAGGTCATTGATATCGAAGATTTCACCATCAATGGCTGCTTTCTTAGCGAGGGAATCTGCTAGATCGTTCCCATCTTTATCAGCGCCAGGGTGTTTCGAATGACCCCTTACCTTTTTCCAATAAATGGTAAGGTCGTGGGTATTAACCAGTTCATCAATTTTACAAAACAATTTACCATGTTTGACTGGCTTTTTGTTACTCCTTGTCATGCTAGTCCTTTTCCAACTGGGAAAATATTCCACAAAACTGTTCCGAACATACTCAGAATCTGTTATCAAAACAAATTCCTTAAGGTCATGTTCGATAGCCATTTGTATAGCTTTATACACGGCAGCGAGTTCTGCGACTTGGCTACTTTTGGGACCAATTTTGTATCCCGCAGATATCTCTGGAAATATGTTATTCCATACGATACCGATACCTGCAACCAGCATCTTTTCATCTCCTTCTGTGTGAAAAGAACAGCCGTCAACATATGCACATGGTAGTGATTTGCAGTACTCCTCTTCATAGGATTTATATGGAGATAGAGATTGCTCTTCCAGAAAATCGTTTTCTGGTGGCTTATCTTTATGTTCCACATGAGAGCAATCATGGAGTTCAGCTAATCCTTGAGCAACTGGATTTTTAGTATCCTGTTTATATTTGATTTCCAGTGGCCATCCCATTAGGGACATTGTCCATGCCGTTATCCTACTGTTTGACAGGTTACCTTCTTTTATTTGGTTACTTTGCAAATATTGTAGTGATTGGTGTGCAGTTTCTACAATGATCTTTTCCCCTTGAATAAAACTTCTGAAATATTGCAAAGCCCACACAGTTGCTAATAATGCCTTCTCACAATTATTAAATTTGATTTCAACTGGTGATAGTGATTTACTGGCATAAGCAATTATTTTATTCAGTCTTTCTTGCTTTTGGAAAAGAACTGCACTTACACTCTTGTCGGTAAAACCTGTTTCAACATAGAAGGGTTTACCACCTTCTGGATAAGCAAGGCATGGGGCCTGTATGAGTTTTGTTTTAAGCTCAGATACAGCTTGTTCATGGCACTCATTCCATTCCCATTGTACTCCTTTCTTTAGCAGCTGTAATAGCGGCTTTGTAATCTCAGCATAGTTATCTATGAACTTGCGAGAATAATTCATCATCCCCAGGAATGATCTCAGTTCCTTGAGATTTGTGGGGGACTTCGTATTTTTGATTGCTTCCACTTTCTTTTTCTGTGGATTAATTCCTTCTGCAGTAATTTCATGTCCTAGGAAATTTACTTTAGATCGGCACCATTGAGCTTTCTGTAGGGAAAGTTTAACACCTGCTTCTCTTAGTTGATTCAATACATATCTCAACTCTGAAATATGTTCCTCAAAGATTGTACTTTTGATAAGGATATCATCGACATAAGTTAGGGTACCTCGTTCAGCTGCATCAGGCATTGCTTTGTGCATGAACACAGCAAATTCGTGGCCTGCGTTGATGTATCCGAAAGGCGTACGGGTCCACGCAAAGAATGTGAAGGCTAGTTTGTATTGATCCCTTTCATCCACTTTAATTGTCCAATATCCTTGTGCGCAGTCAAGGGCTGTGAATATTTTAGACCCTTGGATTTGCGCCAAGCATTGGTCAATGTATGGTATAGGCCAACCCGACATGTAGACACGTTTGTTTAACTGTCTCAAGTCTGAGCATAGACGGAACTGACCATTCGGTTTGAGAACTCCGAGTACTGGATGATTGAAGGAACTGTGTACTGGGCGGATAATACCTTTCTTTTCCAGGTTCTTAACAATTTCCGATAATGACTCGTAGGCTGCTAGCGGAAGTCGATATTGTTTGATAAACACAGGGGGTGCATCTGGATCAGTCAGGATTCTCGTAACATGCAGGTTAGTCTCCCCACAGTCATAAGAGTCCTTGGCAAACATGTCCTGGAAATCCCAGAATAGTTGCCTTAGCTGCTGTCGTTCTGATTCATTAGAACATCCATCAGCTATAGAGAGTTGTTCTTCTACCCGTTCCTGAAATTCTGGGAAAATCTCAGGTTGACCTACCTCATAAGCTTCTTCAAGCCTATTAGTTAGGTCGTTTGGGGTGTAACATGCTTGATCCTTACCCTGCTGGAGTGTTTGATACTCACTTTCATTGATCTCATGGTTAAAAATCAATGATGTTCCCTCGACATGACATGTACCTTCCTCAGGACTGAAAGGATAAACAGAGTGTATGCTGAACAATCCTTCAGGTGTTGAGAAATATTGTTGGTCCACTATTTGTTCTTCTGTCAAATATTCATCAGGTATTATTCCAATGACTTCATTTTGGAATCCAAAAGTGTAATATTCTGAGTCAATGGCTAAGCCAATCATTGTATCCTCCTGTAACGTGATACTATGAGGGCTCATGTTTTGCATGACCATATATAATGGTTCCTGATGAATATTTATTAGGGGAATTGGTTTTACCTTCAACCCCAATTGTTGCATCCGATTGGATAAACTAATTAAGGCATCTGCATTTCTCATCTTTTGACCCTTCTTTACTCGAATGGGTAAAAGAAATGATTTGCAACCTTCAGGGATTTTTACTTTTTCAGCGACAGTGATATCCACTGCATATGGTATTCGCTGTCCCCATCTCAAGGCTTGTTCTCTATCCTGGAATTCCTCTGGGTTTCCGGATAATTTGGACCACAGAACATTATTAACCAGATCAACCTGTATGGCAAATCGGTGAATAATGTCGTTTCCTAAGTACATTTGGTACTGTGGTTCCTTTAACACACTGAAGACATGTTTTGCAGATTTGTTTCCTAGAGACACAGATAAAATGCATTTTGCAATCACATTATGACTCTGGTTATCGTTATCCAGATCGTGGATCCATTCCTGTGTAGAGATAAATTTGATTACCTGAGGGTCGGTAACCTGCCTCAGCAGTCCTAGGCTTATGTAGCTGGCCTCAGATTTGAGATCCAACTTGGCATATTTTACCCGAGCAATATTATTTACCTGCACGGGAACCAGCACATTATCATTGATTTTCTCGATTTCAACCAATGCCTGTGTATGCTTGGTTATGCCTGCCACTTCCTGGTTTCCCCCTTTAAAGGAAATAGTTAACACATCCTCTTCAAGGACTATCTTTTCAATCTTATCCTTTCGGATATTTATGATGTGAAAAGCAGTGTTAGCATTTTCCTCGGGTTTACCGTTTTTCAGGATCGTGACTTCTGGTATCTGACTGTTCCGGAAATGGATTTCAACAGAGTTAGGCCTTTCCTCAATCATATGGCAGCTACGTTGCGACTGTGCATTGCTGGAGCGCTCAAAATCAATTGGAGTATTGACTTGAGCCCATATTGCTTCATTAATGAAGTCAATTATGGAATTTAGTCGTTTGAGCAAATCGATTCCAATGATCAATCTATCATATGGAAGATCAACAATCAAAGTTGGATGTTTAATGACCTTTTTACCGATCTTATATGTCAGCCAGGATGTGCCTTTCACTTGTAAACTATTACCACCAACGCTTATCAGCGCACCGTCAAAGGCTTTTAATCTTGGCTTCCTTTGTGATGAATCCAAGATCTGCTGGTAATAGTTAAAAGACAGAATAGTGACCTGGGAACCGGTATCCAGTAAACCTGGGATCGGTCCGATACATCCATCTTGTAGATGGGTATCGATAAAATACCGGCCATCTATCTGTTCAAGATTGCAAAGAAAATTGGAATGCTTTTCCATTTGTTGCTTCAGAGAATGATTTCTCTGCAGTGCCAGGGTATTAGGAACTTGTTCCTCCTGATTCTGCCTGCAAGGCATTTGGGTTCCCATGGATTCTACCACTGGGACAATCTGAACAGAGGGTACTTCACGCTCTGGCTCACATGACACAGTATCACACATTTGTGGTGAAATATCAAGCACATTAGACTTCCCTTCCTCGACCTGGGGTAGGTCGGTACATTGCACATCATTTTCATTACTCGTATTTAGTATTGCCATATCCATTTCCGTATAGTGATTTGTCTCGGTTTCCTTTAATTAGCAGAGCTGGGCCCTGCCTCCCCAGCTAAAAAATCCTCATGCTGTCTTCCTGCAGATCCCTGAGCCAACTTACCCATCATGTCACTCAATTTGTTCACTTGATCAACAAGCTGATCAAACCTATTAGGTCGGCGAGGGTTCTGGTTCCTGGGATCATATCTGTTCCCTGCGGGTGATCCACTCCTAGGTGAGTTAGGTGGTGATCTACCCCTAGGTGAATTAGGTGGGTGCTGTCTCCTTTCCCACTGCTGCCTGGGTCGGTTATCCCATTGTCTATATCTTTGGGGTCGTCTGTACCCCTGGGGTTCTCTATATCCCTGGTAACCTCTATACCTTTGACTACCCTGGTTTCCTTGGTAACCCTGGTATCCTTGATACCTGCGATTGAACCGAGGACGGTAGACCTGGTTCTCAGAACCTGAGCTATCCCTATCTGACCCTTTAGGATTTTGTGGTCTGTTTTGATTAGGGTTTTGTTGCTGTCTTTGGCCCTGCTGGATAGGTACTTTTGCAGGAGGTATTTTCTTCTGCTGGGATTCAAGGTTTAGGTCCGCTTTCACTTTGGTTTCTTCTACTCTGCGCTCTGGGTACTTTTTGTTGTTTCTCCCACTTACATTGGAACTCCCACTGATGTTGAACAGCAGTGTCGCTGAGGTAACCATTTTCTCTAGGGAGTTTCCGAAGTCTAACTCATTGGCCATGCTTAACTTTATTTGGGTAGGCAATGCATCGTAATATGCCTGTTTAAAATCAAGAGACTCCCAGTTAGGATTCCGATATGCTAAACTGTAAGAGTTTTTTAGCACGGAAAGGAATTCTCGGGGGCTCTGATCGGGTCGACAAGTAAGTCGATACACATCTCGTTTTGCTTCTGAGTTAGTGCGATACGGCCCAAACTCAAGCTTCACTTCGTGTGAAACTGCTTGCCATCTAATGATACCCCGCTCTTTAAATGAGGTGAAATAGTGGCGGTATCTGTCATCAAAAACCCATGGGAGAAATCTGATCCTGTCTGCTTCAGACAGATTTAAAGAATCCATGGTGGATTCATATAACTCCAAGTGGGATGCGATTTGCGCTGAACCCTTTTTAGTGAACTTTGGCACAGCGGTGTTTAAGAATTTTATGATGCTGGCCGAGCTCTGCTTTTCCTGGGAGTACTGATTATTTCCCCTGCTTGAAACCCCTTTATACGTACCTTTCCCCCTTCTTGGGATAGGGCTGGATTTCCGCTTTCTTTCATCAGCCTCAAATTCATCTGAATCGATATCAGCAAGGGAGTCGTGACCTTTATGGGAATCATCATACCTAGGGGCCCTCATTTGCATATCTCTCTCTGGAGAGGAATCCAAATGTTGATCTTTAGGGACCCTTGTACTGTCATCGATTATGGTATTCATAGTCTTACATACCGTCTCCATACGATCCAACATGCCTTGCCATTTTAGGTCATATGGAGTGAGTACTGGCGGGCAAGGGCTGGATGATCTATCGAGTCTATCTGCCTGTTGGATTTTGAAGTACTGCTGTTGTAGTTCTTCAAAATCCTGTTTAAGTCTGCGATGCGCTTCACGATTCCGTTCGGCGTCTCTTTCCAGACTTTTGATCGCTACCTCCCTGTCTGAAATATCAATCATTAATTGGTCTCTATCAGCCCTTATAATTTGAAGATCTGATTCCACATCCCGTAACTGGGAGTTCAATGATTGGACGTTTCCCTCTGTTCCTTGCAATTGGGATCTCAACTGTACAATCTCTTTTTTCCTAGATTGTGCAAGAATATCTACCTCTAATAACCCATATAACACAGAGGGTAGGGCGCCTAACAACCTCTTCTTCAGTTCGGAATCCGAGGTTATTGTGATCATACATGAAAGATAGTGATCCACCATACCTTTAGATTGAAATATACAATCAGCTTCCTGTTTTACACTTTTCCTCATTCTGCCTATCCATTCATCTACTTCCTCATTATATTTTAGTTGTATAAATATAAATTCCACAATTTTTCGGAACGTCTGTTCCAAATGCAGTTCTGAATCACTACCTGTAGCACTCATGATTCAATAGCCAATGCAATAAAACCAGCTCAATAAAACGTTTTTACACTGTTTAAACCAGTAATGGAAAGTAAACGGATCTCACTAGGGCCTCCAATTTTATGTCGGGCGTTTTGTCAATGTTTGTATAACTTGTTTAAAAATAAATATAAAATCAAAAATGTAAATGTAATGCTCCTGGGAAAATAGGAGGAGCTAAAATACAAACATACGCCTAACTGTGTGAGCTTGTTTTCCGAGGTTTTACAGTACTGGTTTAAACATGCAAATAAATGTGGACCAATTTATAAAAATATCAATTTAATATCGAATAAATATTACAATATCAAAACAATATAATATTGCACTTTTGATATAAAACAAAACTCATAAGGTCATTCTTATAATAAGCAATGAGCTGGATAATAATTTCAGTAAAACATCAAAATGTTATTATACTTATTCACCAATACAAAAGGCTTAAACCAATTAGCAGTCAACTCAAATACAGTGCAGAGTTATGACTCATCAAATATGGCCGTCGGCCCTGTTACTCAATTTACCACAGGGTCTCTGGAGACAAAATGGATGAATTGAACGACAACAAAATGGCTGTTATCAAAATCAAAATGGCTGCTATCAAAAACAAAATGGTGGCTATCAAAAACAAAATGGTGGCTATCAAAAATCAAAATTGCGCAGTCCAAAATCAAAAATGCGCTATCCAAAATAAACTGGCTGATGTCAGCTATACCATTCAATATAACAAATTTAGGATGACTCAGTGGATCTGACGACTGGGCGTTGCCCCACAATCGCTATGCAATCAACTATAAATGACAGGAATTTTCCCACTGTCTATACTTTAACCTCCGCTGGCCTGTGATACTACACAGAGCAAGCGGGTAAAATACATATAATTTTGGAATAAGATATCTATTGAGTCGTCCTAAATTTGGCTAGGTGTGGCTTGCACATGCTGCGGCAAAGTATCAAAATATCTAGAGGAGGTAGCTTGAAAGGTCTAGTTTTTTTATCCAAGACTGAGTTAAACAGCCAGTTATCAATGAACATATGGTAGAACTTAGGTGAGTTGTTTCCAACTTGCAACTTTGGAAAAGCTCACCCCTTTTTAAAATATCAACCAATGAAATTCAATCAATACATCATATGTTCAGATATTCTGCGCTGTAATAAGCCGTCTAACTAACAAGAAAATCAGAACTGGGTTCAAGTATAGTCACCAAGATGGCCTCTGGGCGTGTTCCTCTTAGGCGTGGTTGCGTTCGGATGGCAGGGATCCCTTATGTCCTGGTCCGCTCAGCTCTCTCCTGATGGTCTGATCCTCCTCATTGAATGACCCCTCTCATCTTATTCCCCTCACTACCTATGGTCCTGCCCAGGAGATTAAATCTTCTAGCCTATCACTGGGCAGTGGGAGTGACCAATGGGAGCTTTCTGTGACTAATCTTTAACCCAAGTGTAATACTGGCTTTCACCCTTTGTAGGTGCTGTTGGCTAACTAATCACAGACTTACTGGGATATTTGGCAAACTAAAAACAAAAATCATGTTTTATTATAACCCAACAGTGAATAAATCAATGTTATAATTCCTCTATGGATAGCTGACCTTGCTGGAATCACTGGTTATTATTTATTATACAGTGACCTTTTCTACCATATTTAAGATAGATTGGATTTGATCCAAAAATCATTGGCATGCTTAAAACCACCATGGATCTCTCATTATAACACATTGTGCTTGTTAGCAGGGTTTTATATCTCTAACATTATTGTTTAACATACAACACTGGTAAACATATAGCATCTCTATATCATCCTGGATATATTCATTCAAATAATCTTTATATTAATACATATACAATGCCATAACTTTTTTTGTATATTCATTCTTAATTGTTATGCAATGATGCATACATGTGCTGTCTGTTTTCTTAACCTAGATGGGGAATTGTAATATAACTTTATGCTTTTTAATATGAACTATTGCTGACAGCACAGTCAATATATTTCCCAAGCTTTGTTTTTGTGTCTGAACTTTGGACACATACATTGTGAAAGGAAAACAACCCCCATCCAAGGCTTCTATGCATTAAATACAGCCAGGTCTGAGCCATTGTTTACAAAAACTGGTTCATTTACCAACAAAAGCTAGTTAAGGCCTGGTCTGTCTCTTTCATTGTTTTAAGACTCTTCTTGTTGGGCAATTGTTTGGTCAAACAAGGTACTTGTCTGCTTCCATTGTTCAAGTAAGGTGAATGGGATTACCCATTGCAAATAGTACCTCAGCTGACTGCCTGTTGTTCAACATCTGACCTTCCTTTAGAGACACATACAAGTCACCTTTGTAGGGCAATATTACATCGCCATATTAAAATAATCTATACATTTCTAAATAATCAATGCACCTATATTAATCTATAATAACTCTGATCATCAGAAAGTCTTTGTCTCCTATAACCTAAGGGAAGGAAATTATTAGGTTTTATTCCTATTTGATCATACACAATTCAGTTTATCGGGGAAAACAATGTTCCGCCATATGGACATCTCGACAGGATCTGCAGATGAATGTCCGTCAAACAAGGTGTGTATTATGCTGGGCATACATGGTACGTTTTCTACCGTGTAATCGAGCCGCTGGCTCGATTCCCACTCGTCCCCGCGGGTGCCCGGATCGATTCCCGCTCGTCCCCTCGAGCGCTTTCTTATTTTCCACTCGTTTCTTTTTTTTTCCTGCCCGCCGGTATTGAGCGCAGAATCGATCCGGCGGGGTATCGGACACGTCGGAAATTATCCAACGTGCCATCAGCGGCTCGATTACATGGTAGAAAACATACCTTGTATGCCCAGCATGAGATCTGCAGATATCATAGACTATGAATGCATTTTGCAGAAACTGATATTTTTGCAGGAACAGATCTTTTGCAGATACTGATCTGTTGCATGTGTACAGCATCTTTGTGTGCAGCCAGTATCTTGCAAACATTTTTATCTGATGGGGAGTTCAGCTCAATAGAATAGACTGTGTAGGTATGGCTCTCATACTACATAGAAGGGGGTAACATTGGTCTGTGATCTTTCATTTTCCAAAGACTTTTATCTGATGTGTGTACCCACCTTTAGACTTTCCATTAGAAAATGTATGCGTGCTCAAACACCAAGTTTAACCCAAGCAAGTCTGGCTTTCCAAATCTGGCCTAATTGGCTATTCATGAGGCAATGCTTATGCAAATATGCATTTGCTTTCGCATGCCAAACTATGCAGGGTCAAAAAACTAATACCACAAAGCGGTCGCCCTGCGAGAATTAGTTCATGCTACATTAGCACTATCCAGGAGCGCCACGGGGAGGCTTCCCAATACCCCCTTTTTATACAACCCGGGGGAACCACGGGGTCCCAGGCTCTCTCACTGCCTGGGAACCATAGCATAGGTGCTGCAGGCGACAAACCCAAGCATGGCCAGCGCCGGGGAGAGCCGTCCGCACCCACCTCCCAATATTAAAAACATCCTCGATATAGCAGATAGTAGAGGAATGGTCGGCACATGCAGGGTAATCAGCGTAAAAAAGCTTTATTCCAAAAAGGCTTCATGCAATATGCTTAGATAAAACATCCATTAAAAAAGATAGATCCTACCCGATACTAAGATGGCTGTGGGGTGAAGTGGGAGCGGTGGGGGCCACCTTACAACCGTTTCGCTCTCCTGAGCGTCTTCAGAGGCAATGCGCACTGCCTCTGAAGACGCTTAGGAGAGCGAAACGGTTGTAAGGCAGCCCCCACCGCTCCCACTTCACACCACAGCCATCTTAGTATCGGGTAGGATCTATCTTTTTTATGGATGTTTTATCTAGGCATATTGCATGAAGCCTTTTTGGAATAAAGCTTTTTTACGCTGATTACCCTGCATGTGCCGACCATTCCTCTACTATCTGCTATATCGAATTTGTTGTGTTTTAAGGTCTGAGCACGCAACTAAAAGCTCAACCCGATACTAACTCCTCAGCACCTAATGCCTGTCTTAAAGCACAAGTCCTAAGATCTGCAGTGCCGGTTTCTTTCTTCTCTAAGTATACAATATTAAAAACAGGCACTTACTTTAACGTCCATTGCGTTCTGCTTCATGCGCACTAACTTGGGCCCCCCACATGAGAAAGGAGTGAAGCATGGGTCACCCCGAGCTTTAGAGTTCAGGGCTGGCTCACATACAACACTCCAGAGGGGCGGGGGGGGGGGGGGACAGGCGCAGACAACTCACTGCGGGCTCACACCACCGTTGCAAGCCATTCACAACCTGCCTTCAAAGGATACAACTGCAAAAAATGCTTTCCATGAGAAAAATTATGCATGTTGAAACACCAAGTTTAACTCAGAAATATTTGCGTTTTCGACCAGCATCGAAAATTCATTTTATGCGGATGCTTATGCCCTTATGCGGAAAAATGTCCGCAATAATGCTCAAGAAACTTCTCTGAATGCGGACGCTAATGCCCTTATGCGGAAAATGTCCGCAATAATACGCAAGTAACGCATTAAGCGAAAATTAACGCGAAAAAATTAGATGGAAAATTTGCCTGTCAAAACGAAATTAGGCGAAAATTCTGTAAAAATTTGTCGAAACAAATTTTTGCATTTTCGCTCATCACTGGCATGTAGCAGGGTGACCGCTTTGCGTTATTGGTTTTTTGACCATGCATAGTTTGGCATGCAAAAGCAAATTTGCATGAGCATTGCCTCATGAATAGCCAATTAGGCCAGATTTGCAAAGCCAGACTTCCTAGGGTAGGCCTCTTTTCCACGGACAGTTGATAGGCAGTAAAATGCCTCTCAAACTCTTACAACTGCTCACTACTGCCTGGTAACAGCTTGCTGCTGCCTGGTAACAGCTTGCTGCTGCCTGGTAACAGCTTGCTGCTGCCTGGTAACAGCTTGCTGCTGCCTGGTAACTGCTTACTGCTGCCTGGTAACTGCTTGCTGAGCACACAGCTCAACAGTCAGTGGAAAAGAAGCCTTAAACTTGGTGTTTGAGCACGCATACATTTTCTCATGCAAAGTACTTCTTCTTGCTTGAAGGTTGAGGCACGCCCTGGGGGCAGGGCACTACTTCTTCTTCTTGCTCGAAGGTTGAGGCACTTAGCCTATTATATATATAGATAAAGACATTCCCTAAAAAAATATTTAAACAATGATGATGGCCAGCTTCCCTTCTCGCTACACGGTTTTTTGGCAGTTGGACAGAGCAGCTGCCATTCACTAAGTGCTTTTGAAAATAAATAAATCCCTGAGAATCCCCCCATGAAGAGATGGACTAGTCCAAAACCTGTCGCTTCTGTCAGATTTCTACTACCTACTGTAAGTGACAACAACATAGGAGAAAAGTCATTTATGGCTCATTTTACACTGGAAAACATATGTACTTTTTATTTGTATATGTTTACACATATTTTAAATTTTACAATTTTTCGCCATAGTGCCCCTTTAAATAAATACATAAATAAATAAATAAAAATTAGCAATATAAATGTTTTGAAAGCTTGCAAACTGTGTAATTCAAAACATTTTAAGGTTCACTTTAACTTTAGCATACATTGCAAATAAATACGGTGTTAACATCGTATACTGGTTTAGGAAAACCGATTTAAACAAGGCTACAATGATTTGACCACAGAAAATGTAACATGAAGTGTATTTTTAACTAAAGTCAACGCTTATATACTGTGTCCTTCCAACACTACCGTGACCTGTAATACACCTATGTTCCCCGGGGCTTAGGCAGTATATTTTTATAGCCCATGAATTAGCCACAAAGGGAAGAAATACAACAGGTAATAAAAGTAGCTAAACTGTAATAAAAAGTTGATATGTATCTCCCTACAGTTTTTCAAAATGGGCAAAAATAACCGTTTAACTCATACCCCAGATAAACATGGGTGCAATGAATACTCTTTTATTGCCCACCTAACCTTTGGAATGACCAGAACAATTCATTTTAAACAGGTTCCCTTGCCACAAGGTCAATAAATAACAAGCATTGAAGAGAAATGGGCTTTTATCTCGCACGCTCTTGATCGGTGCTGCAGAAGACACCATTATGTGCGAAGAATCTGGATGGCTGAATTAACCCCTAAGCATGCCTGGATCAAAACAAATCCATCACTGTTCTCTTTGTCAACATGTGGACAACGGTGGAATGTGGTCTTTCATAAAAGTGCCCATATATCTAGCGATGTCTGGTATGGGCAGACTAACCAAGAGACTGATCTCTGGAGAGAGATCTGTTGAATGCCCATACATCAGAAGCTGATACATGAAGAATCGGCCTAGAAGTGCCTCGTCTGCCGCTTGTCTGGCCACCCCCCAAATCTCAATGTCCCTCTCAGTGTCCATGTGGGTTAAAATTTCAACTGTCCTGCCAGAGCCGGTTCTGGTAACAATGGGGCCCCTGGGGCAAGATTAAGCTGGGGACTCGCCAAAAAAAATCTTCCTCGACAAAAACCGGCATTAGGGCCCTTTGTTGCAGCTGCCCTCCCCCCAAAACACACCCCAAGTGAACTATGCCCTCAGGCCCTGAAATGTCTTTCCTGGCAGGCATGCTCCTCTGTCAGTCCTTCATTGCTCCATTGCAGGGTCCCCAAGGAGTACAGGTAAGTTGGAGGAGGGACACCTTGGGGGGCCTCTACAGGCTTTGGGGCCCTGGGTCAATTGCCCTCTTTGCCTCTATGGAAGCGCCGGCCCTGTGTCCTGCTGCCACGACTCCCAGCCTCCTCTGTCATCTCCATCAAGTGCCATCATGTGACACGTGTACCATGTGGTGACGTCATGTCTTACACATGCGCCTGGTGCCAGCCACGTGAGGAAGATGGCAACAGGGGGTCCAGGAGTCACGGCATGAGGACAAGCAAGATTTTACACTGCACAAGCAATGGGAAGAGACATTTACATTTGGGGCAGGCAGGTAGGTGGCGTCTGTCGCACCCGTCGGTCGCTGTAACAAACATGCAATTGAGCACTTTCAACCGAGCACTTTCAACGCATTCCACCAGGTTTGGGCTGCGGCTTCGCAGCAGAACCAGAGCTGCAGCTGAATCAGAAATGGCCGCTGCTGCTAGCGGAATAAATCCTAAAGGTGGCCAATAATGGTACAATTTGAGGAACGATTATTTGTGAGCGATCGGAAATTATCATTTGGGACCACTAACAGACGAAAATCTTCTAACCAATCCAATCAGATTGATGGGATTGATCTGAAAATCGGATCAATTTCATTAATCTGAACGGATTGGTTAGGAGATTTTTTTTACCATGTGTGGTCACAGACGATCATTTCCGATCGTTCATGCTCAAGAATTGTTTGCAAACTATCGTTCAGCAAATTGTATCATTAGTGGCTACCTTAAAGAGAAAACTTAAACAAGAATTTAACTTCCTCCCAATCAGTAGCTGATACCTCCTTTTTCGTGAGAAATCTACTCCTTTTCTCAAACGGATCATCAGGGGGCTCTGTATGGCTGGTATTGTGGTGAAACCCCTCCCACAGTGTGATGTCAGCTCCTTACAGCTCTGAGGTCCTGACATCACACTGTGGGAGCCTTGTTGCATTGTGGGAAATAACAGCTGATTCCAACTGCCAAAAAAGCAAGCAGCATCTCCTTCCAGTGACATCACCTACCAGCAGTAAAAATGTCACCATGTGATAAATGTCAGAATGTAAATCTGGGAGAGGAAAGATTTTACAATGAGCAAACACTGACTAAATCATTTATACATAATTATTATACAAATTAAGCACTTTTTTATTACATTATTTTCACTGGAGTTCCTCTTTAAGAGACTTGACTGTACTCTGTAAAGTGCTAACAAAGATATAATAATAATCAGTGATTTTATGTGATTAAAGCCAAGCTTACATATAGAAGTATACGGAACACTCTCATTATTTCCCAAAACAGAAAGTGTCTTCATTACCTTTGTTCTGTTTTTTCATCTACTTTTTTTTTTCTTTTTTAACAAAAGAACAGAGTAGTAATGAATTATAGAAATTTGATTAGGCTGGAGGCCTCCTAATTTTAAATAACAAATGGAGCCATTTCTAAAGAAGAAGGTAGTGACATTTCTCCCGGACATTTGCAGAGCGACTACCAAAGGGTACATTTGTTATGAAGGCAGAGATTAATAAGACTGTGAGTGCTACTGAGAAAACAAATCCAAAAGAGTAAGATAAATTTACCGTGTCGGAAATCTACAGGGACAAAAACAAGTTGTAGACGTGATAATCTATTTAAACTGTGAAATGCTCGAGACGCAGAAGAAAGGAGATGGAATAGGCAGCTAAAGTGCTCGAGCACGGGAGATCAAATGCAAAGCAGAGCACGTGCCGCCAAATAAAAGGCCAAGATTTTACAGATGCTTGAAGGGAAAATATGAAGATAAGGTCAACGCAGAGGATTATCGGTGGGCATTATGGTTTTTCACTGCCGCTGTCCTTTATCCTTTACTCCTGTTCCAGCAGGGAACCAGCTTGCATCTTCCTCCTGTCTTTGTGTGGATTTCCAGCTGTCAGTAAAATATAAGCACACAATGGAATGTTTAGAGGTAGTTAAAGTGAACCTCCGGACTAAAAATCTGCTCAGCAGCACTGAAAAGGTTTGGTGTTTCTTTAACAGTTTTACAGCATCAGAACTTTGTTTTTCTTACCAAAGCATAATTTTTAGCTGCATTTTTAGCTAAGCTCCACCCATCAAAGAAAAAAAAGCCCAGGCTTTTTTTCCCTGATGCTGTGCAGAGCATGATGGGATTTCCTATGTTGTTATTCGCATTGCCTAGCAACTGGGAGAGGTGCTCAGGACAGTTGGAACTGTGTCTCATGCACCCTGTCACCTCCTTTCAACCAAAAAGATGCTATCATGAAATCAAACATTTGCCTGTTCTTTTAAAACAGTGTGGGTGAGAGATTATATTACCTATCTATTTTAATTAACATAACAAATGTAACTTAATGACAGTATGTTTGTTTAGGCTGGAGTTGATCTTTAAAGTACACTTTTATCAGATAAGAAAGAACACTGATTTCACAGAAGTCCAGGCTAATACTCACCATACGTGGGTTGATGTCGGGCCAGTCTGGCAGGTGAGCGATCACTCTCCAAATAAACATCAGCACTACCACCCTGTCCACTCTGTCCCTCAGCCTGTACCTTTTTACTCCAGAACCATCTGGGATGGCACTGATGCCCACCTGTTGTGTTCATTAGTAATCACGGATGCAGAATAACTCAAACTAGGTTTATTTGCACTCATCCTCATCGCCAATTTGTTGTGTCCAGTAATTACAAATGCAGAATAACTGGAACTATATTATTATAGTGCAAGTGTTTTTGTGGAGTAAGAATTAAATTGTTCACTTATGTGAATCAGTGCGATTTGTCTTTTCTGGGGAGGTGTATCATCCAGCACCCCCCATTTGATATATTTTAAATTTAGTGATTTTAATCTTTGAGCGCCTCTGTTACCTTTGTTGAAATTATTACAGTATGATACATCGAGCCATGTTTTACTTTGTATATCTAGCACCGGTACTGAAGTCAAGAACTGGAATCAACAACCATAATACAGCATAGATAGATCCCATGTAATCATGAGGTATCACAGCAGTATGACAGTAATATCATGGTGCCATCTACAGGCAAGAAGTGTGAACTTCACTCTACCTAATAAGTAATAAGAAAACACTTTTTATGGACTTTTTAAGGTGTTGGAGTAGGGATCGTGAAGCCAACAGGAAAACATTGATAACAAACTCTTTGTCTTTACACCCCCTTCTCTCCCCTGTGGTGACCCCACAGTCAGAAGACTCATCTTCTAGGGGTCATATAACAAGTGTAGTCTTTGTGATTGCTCCACTCATAACACTTGGTACTAGGGATGGTCGGACATGCTGTTTTTTTATTCTGAAGGATTTCCGCTTGCCAAGAGGTTCCGATTTTCGCAGAATGTTATTTTTTGTTATTTTGTCAATAAAGCTAGTTACATGTATTTTTTTTTCTTTTTGCAGAATCCACTATTTTTTTTGCAGATGCCATTATGCAGAATCTGCATTTCCAATTTTTTTTTTCAAATTGCTTTTATACAGGGATATGTCCCTTACAAATTGTTGGTTGATGTTTGTGGATAACATTGTCAATTCTCATTTCGATGCCATGGTTATATCTTTCTCTTTATATACAGAATCTGCATTTCCAATCAGCAACCGTGGTAAATGTCTGCATTCTCTGATTTGTCTTAGGCCCACCTTTACACTTAAAGGGGCACTTTAATGAAAATTGTTTTTCTGGCATAACCCTCTTAGCATGTACCTAAATTAGGAGCATCAAAAACCAAGCAGCTTTTGCTTTTTTAAATGCTTGAAAAGGTTATACAAAGCTCATGCAGAGATCCTGCCCATCCCCCCTTCCTCTGCTGACTGGGGCTGCTCCATAGCAGCTCTCTCTCTCTGCTGAAGCTGACGCTGGAATGTTGAAGATGTTAGATAAACAAATAAGCAAGGTAAATTACTTTACAGTCCCGTTTTCACTCACTCGGCTACTTCTGTTTGCAGTGCTATGAACTTCCCCAGCACACAGCCTGTATGTCCTGTAAATCAGAGAGAGAGAGAGAGAGAGAGAGGGGAGAAATCAGCTATTAAACTCAGCCTGACTTAGCAGAGGGATATGACACGTCGATGCGTCAGGAAGGATATCTGCATCTGCTCTGTATAACCCGTCAAGGACACATTTAAAAAAAAAACTGCTTGGCATCTGAAGCTCCTAATGTTAGGTACATGATAACAGGGTTATGGCAGACACCTAGTTTTCTCCATAACGCCCTTTTAATCAGTTGCTCTCCGTTATAACTGAAAGAAAACTGATTTTCAAAGTAATGCCCATGTTTTCCTATAGCACCTTTCACACTTGACGCGTTTTAACTGACATGTTCTTTCCAATGCACTGCTATGGAAAAAATGCGGACTAACACATACTAACGCACACTAATGCATACCAACTGATTAAGTGTAAATGGGGCCCTATACTTCTAAGTCTTCTGATTGGCCTAAAATTCTGATTTCTGCAGTACCAATTTCTGCCACAGAAAGCTGATCTCCGATTGGAAACTCATCCCTACTTGTGACCACGCCAACCCCTCTGTCCTCCTCTTTAATAATCTGCAGAGCTGAGCAGTGGCGTAACTAGAACTCATTGGGCCACCCTGCGAAACTTTGGATGGGGGCCCCCCTTGACCCTGCTGAACACTGAATAGGGACTGTCTACAAATCTGTGTCTGCAAAACTTTGTATGATTCCTTATCAGTGGCTAAGCAGATACAGTCATTCGAAAAATTGTGTAGAGCAGAATTTTTCTTTCCATACCCTTAGTTGTCAGTCTCTAAGGACAGGGAAAATAAACTCCTCCCTCCACAGGGCCCCCTGCAGCTTCTGGGCCCCTCTGCAGCTGCATCCCTTGCAGGGTCTATTGTTACGCCCCTGGAGCTGAGTAATACTTGTTGGTCTCCCTTCACCTGTCAGGGGGAAAGAAGTCTGTTTATCAATAGGATTACTCATTCCGATCTCAGGAATTGAAATTTCTGCATTTCAGATCGGAAATCTGCATTTCTGATCAGAATTCGGAAAACGTAATTCCATGGAAATGCGATGTACAGCAACTCGCTGCACTGCGTAATATGTTGGCGCTTTATAAATACAATAAATAAATAAACTCGGTAATTTTAGCTCAATTACAAAACTTGGAAGCATTGGACTAATCAGACTATGCAGAGTTTAGGCCAATCACGAGATTTTCCGATTTCCGTTTTTTCCAATTTTTGTTCCATTCTCTTCCTTTTTTGCATTCTCTGATACAAAAAAAATTTTAAAAAAATTACTTACAAAATACTCCTCAAAAATTGAAAATCAGAAAATCGGAAAAATGGAAAGTGGTATTGGGGGAAATCGAAATTTCCAGGTATTTCCGACCATCCCTATTTATCGATCCTCCATAGAAAAAAATGAGAAAAGATCTTACAATGGGCAAACATTGACTTAATAATCCATAAATAAATATTGAAAAAAAGAAGCAATTTTATTCATTATCTTATTTTCACTACAGTTTCTCTTTAAAGAGAACCAGAGAGGATCAAGAAAAGGTTTTATACATACCTGGGGCTTCCTCCAGCCCCATACAAATCGCTCCCACGCCGCCGTCCTCTGCTGCCTGGATCCGCCGGTACCGGGTCCCGTCATTGCCGCGAGTCGGCCAGTCGGCCGGCAGACGCGGCCGATTCTCCGCATCATACGGAGCTCCCTCCATAGACGTACGCATGAGGCTGACTACTGCGCAGCCGCATGGTATGGAGGGAGCCCCTGTGATGCGGACAATTGGCCGCGTCCGCCGGAAGTGACGGGCCCGGTACCGGCGGTTCCAGGAAACGGAGGATGGCGGCGTGGGAGCGATCCAGGCTTATGGGGCTGGAAGAAGCCCCAGGTATGTATGAAATCTTTTTCTATTTTAATAAACCATTCCTCTCCGGTTCCCTTTAAAGTGAACCCGAGGCGGGGTTCTTACATCGCAATCACCATACAGAGGCTGGATCTGTCTATAGAGCCCAGCCTCTGTTGCTATTTAGCTTCCCCCAAAGCCCCCCCCTGCGCGCTGTGAGACCCAATAAAAAACAGCCGCGCTGTGCGGCTGTGTTTACCTCTCTAATGTCAGTCTCCGCTCTCCCCCGCCTCCTGCATCGCTCCGGTCCCCGCCCGCGTCCCTTCCCTCCAATCAGCGGGGAGGGAAGGGACGTGGGCGGGGACCAGAGCGATTCAGGAGGCGGGGGAGCGGCGAGACTGGCATTAGTGAAGTAAACATGCAGCGTGTCGCAGCGCGGCTGTGATTTATGGGGTCTCACAGCGCGCAGGGGGGGGGTTTGGAGGAAGCTAAATAGCAACAGAGGCTGGGCTCTATAGACAGACCCAGCCTCTGTATGGGGATTGCGATGTAAGAACCCCGCCTCGGGTTCTCTTTAATGTACTACTCTTTGGCTGTTGCTCTCCATGGTACTGATACTATATCTGCTTCCAGATTATGACCACATTGAACACATCTACATTCCAAACAAACTTTGGTTCATTTGCTCACACCAGTAACTGAATAAATTTCTGAAAAAATATGATGCCCTACAATTGTTTACAGTTTAGCAAATAAAAAAATCATTAGTCTAATGGGAAGATAAAGCACTCAGAAATCACAGCTGTAACTGACAGCTGCTCTATGAGTAGCTCTGACAGCCTGTTCTATAATGATATATTGCCTTTAAAAATGCTGCCTTGTTCCACTTATCCTCACTGCGCAGAGACTGGAGTGCTGCTGTTTACTTGCATTGCCTAATGGTTTGCATAGAATGTTGTCTTTATGGAAAGGTCACTGGGAAAGGTCTCTCTGCAGTCATGCCTGCGAAGTGTGTGACACTGAGATGGATTCTTTGACTATCAGTGGACAGAAATGGGTGTGCGCAAATTTCAGAATTCTATTTTAGCTTTAGGGCAAATTTATGAAAAGGCCATATAGACAGTGACCTGGAAGGGTGGATATTTTAGGGCATCACGCCATAATTTCTTATTGCAATTCTAGGTTGAGTTTTCAGAGAGAGGTTACATATTTACTTTACATATACTTCAAATACATGTGACATTATCTGCATCACTTGGCTACTGAGGTTGTTTTCACAGTTCAGCGCAGCTCTAATTACTTTGGCAATAACTTGATCACTACTTATTACACCTGAATGATCTATATATTTTTTTTCAGGAAAAATTAAACAACAGTCAATAGCAAACCACAATACCGTATAGATTCAAAAGGGTTACTCATATGCACTGCAGCCACATGGGGGTCAATTCCTTTATCCAGTAATCGACTGATAATATAAACTTGTAGCGCTATGCAGATCAGATCTGTATGTAGATTATCTCAGTTCTTGTGAGATCACTTGCAGAGTCCCTTCAATGTTAGTGCTTTCCACCTACATAGGAACTGAGTCCAAGTATCAAGATAAGAAAGAAAGTGATCCTCTCTGTGGTGTTTCTCCAAGAAAGTTTTATAAAAGTAAACACAGAACAGGTTAAAAAGTACTAGGTTCACTTACAGATCGAGGGTCCCAATCCACTTAGGAACCGCTTTGGCTGATACAGCTTCCCACACTGAGTGGTACTAATAGGTTAAAAAGTACTAGGTTCACTTACAGACTGAGGGTCCCGTTGTCTTGGGTCAGGGTCAACCAAAATGTGGGCACTGTTTTGTGCAGACCTGATGAAGCGGGTGAAGTCCTGAAAAACAATGTCCATTTTTAGTTCTATAATACACATTATTTATACAGATGTACTGGCCTTTAAAAAAAAAAAAAACCAAAACATTTAAATAGAAACTCCAACCTAGAATTGAAGTTTATCCCAATCAGTAGCTGATACCCCCTTTTACATGAAAAATATCATGCTTTTTACAAACAGACCATCAGGGGGCGTTGTATGACTGATTTTGTGCTGAAACCCCTCCCACAAGAAGCTCTGAGTACCGCGGTACTCTGGGCAAACTGCCACAATGTAACAATGTTCACAGACAGGAAATGGCTGTTTACAGCTGTCTCTAACAGCCAAAACAGCTAGGAGCAGCTTACATAACCTGCCCACAGTAAAAATGTCACCATGTAATAAATGTCAGAATGTAAATTAGGGAGAGGAAATATTTGACAATGAGCAAACACTGATTAAATCATTTATACATAATTATGGTAAAAAATGAAGCACTTTTTTTACTACATTATTTTCACTGGAGTTCCTCTTTAAGTGAACAGACGCCTCAGAAAAAGCTTGCTTGTGAACGTCAGTTACTTATTCTTTCCAGCTAGACAGCATGAGGCTTTGGAAGGGAGGGGCGAGGAGTGATGATGGGGGAGTCACCAAGTTCAGCTGTGACTCCTCTACTAAATAGACGATGTGAACAGCAGGATTCTTGATATGGCTGCATAAAAGATAAATATGTTCAGGCTAAGAAACAGCATCTGTGCTTTTATTAAATACTTCAATATTTTCAAGATATAACATTGGATTTATATGCAATGTATTTATTCTTCAGATGTTTTTTTTTTCTACTTAATTTTTCTACATGTTTTGACCCTATCATTTAAAGGGCATTCATTGTTAAATAAATATTTTAATTTTTAAAAGTTTTTTTTCTTTTGAAATCTATTTATTTAAATTATATATATATATGCTATAAGTATTTTTATTATTACGCAGTTTTCCATTTAGTCCATTTGTGTAAATATGGTTCTTATTTACATTTGCTACAAACAGAAAGCCCTGTAAAGAAAAAAAGACAATTCTTTAAAGGGACTTCGAGCACCTGTCATGGGTATGCCTTTAAAGGGACTCTGAGCAGCCCCAAAAATAAAAAATGTCACTTATCTGGGGCTTCCCCCAGCCCACCGTAGGCTGCGAGGTCCCCCGGCGTCATCCTGGCTCCTGTCTTTGTCCCTCCGGCCGCTCCCATTACCGCCGGGCGTCGGGCCAGCTCTTACTGCTTTATGACACTCCTCGTCATCACGGCGGCCAGCGTGACAATCCTGCACATGCGCGTTATAGATTTAGAAAACCGCGCATGCGCAGGACTGTCGCGCCGGTTGCCATGATGAAGCATAGCGGCCGGCGTGATGATGAGGAGTGTCATAAGGCAGGAAGAGTCAGCCTGACACAAGACCCGGGTGTCGCCGGTAATGGGAGATGCCAGAGGGACACGGACAGGAGCCAGAATGACGCCGGGGGACCTCACGGCCTATGGTGGGAGGAAGCCCCAGGTAACTGAATTTTTTTATTTTAGGGCACTACTCAGAGTCCCTTTGAGCATTCCCACAAACAAACGAGTGTATCAGCACACTTACCAGCCACTTGTTTTATCCAAACTCGCTCTGCTATTGCCGCTATAAAATGCATGGGGCCAAACGACTTCATACAAAGTCCTGCTATGACCTCTCTGGAGGAGCCTCTTGCAGTGGCCATGCATGTAACTTTCTCTTCCTGCTTCCTTCACTTGTTCAATGGCCATGCGTGTCACTTCCTCTTCCTGCTTCATTCAGTGATGCACCACAATTTTCAAATTGATATTGAGCAAAAACTAGTTGGCGTAGAACGGCAATTCAGGCATCAAATGAAAGAGGAGAGCACAAGCTACATGCATGGTATGCATCTTTAAGTACTTTGCAGTACTGAGTCCATTTAAGTTTAAAAATGGGGTTCAAGGAGATGTGACAGACACTGAGGTATACGGAGGCTGCCATATTTATTTCCTTTTAATTAATACCAGTTGCCTGGCAGCCCTGCTGGCCCATTTATCTGCAGTAGTATCTGAATCACACCAGAAACAAGCATGCAGCTAGTCTTGTCAGATCTGACTTTAAAGTCTGAAACACCTGATCTGCTGCATGCTTGTTCAGGGGCTATGGCTAATAGTATTAGAGGCATAGGATTAGCAGGGCTGCCAGGCAACTGGTATTGCTTAAAATGAAATAAACATGGCAGCCTCCATGTATCTCTCTCTTCAGTTCCCCTTTAAGGTTCCCTTTAACATTTTTATGGAAGTGATTCACACAATAAAAGTCTGCAACATGCAAAGAAGCAATATCCATGTTATTTCTATGTCTTCTCTTTATTTCCCAGGAGTGATGGGGGAATATGAGCCAAAAATTGAGGTCCACTTTCCATACACGTTTACGGCAGCTAAGGGAACCACCGTTCGGATGGAGTGCTTCGCGCTCGGCAAGTAAGTGCAAACTTCCTCCAAATCAGGAGCCGTTGTTTATTAGCGGTTGTTGAGTTTCATTTGTGCTCGGCCATCTACCTGGATTCTTGATGTTATTCTGGGTTTTAGTGGAGCTCGCGAGGCTACTAAAGATCAGAAAGTGCGTTATGATTGTTAAGTGTGATAAGCCCTGCAATCCCAAACACTTCTCTCCACTGTTTTCACTGTATGAAATATTTATTGCCTCTTCTGGAAATATACAGATCTTTTTTATGTGTGGTTCAACCGAGATTTAAGGAGGATTCGGATGGAAACAGCAGAGGCTGCTCGTAAAACAGATGCTGCTTATTCAGTCGTATATATGGTGCATTGAAAAGCCTAAAGCGAAATCTATACCTGGCTGTTGCATTGCAAGCAATGAGATTTGTTGGACAGGACGTGGCTTTGTGTCCCGTACATGTAAAAAGGATGCCCGGTTAAAATTATACCCCAAATGCCATATTTTATAACTAGCTGAGCATGTGGTGGACCATCATCCCCAGCCTGTGTGTCTCTAGTGATTGGATGTGTCTGATAGGGCAACAGTGCTGTACAGATGCTACGTCCTAAAATGTACAGCAGCACAAATTAGGACATAGAATCTATGTCCTGAAACAATAAGCAATTAACCTTTGTCTTACATTAACCTGCCTCCTCTACCAATGCCTAACACTAACCCCCACGTATGGCTAACACTAACCCCCTCCCCCCCCACACACACACGTAACAGTAATGCCCCTTCACCGAAACCCCACCAACACTAAACTTTCGGCTTCCTACTATGGAGTGTCACAGCTGATTGAACGCTGCTTACTCACCCCCGCTGCATCAGTTTGCCACTTGAAGTGGATCCGAGATCAACTTTTACTCAGTGCATAATTCTGTTCCTTTCAAATAGTTTATAGGGCATTCCTCAAGCCAAATACTTTTTTGTGTTGTTTTAATACTCTAATTCCCTATAAACTAAACAAGCCTCGCCCACAGCTTTTCAGAGAGCCTTGGCACTGTAGCAAGGGCTTATGGGAGCTCAGTCTAGGCAGGAGGAGAAGGAGGTTACTAGCCAGAGATTTCAGAGGCAGAGGGGAGAAGGGGGGAGGAGAGGGGACTGAATTTACACACAGGCAAGCTGATAGCATCTTCAGCCCTCAGGCCTGTGACAATGTGAAAAACAGAACATGGCTGCCCTCATTGTATCAGAAATTAATAATCCTAAACTTTTAAAGCTGTTTGCAACTAGATTTGCTGAGTAAACTATCTAAACTTTAGATAAGATATATAGACAAGTTATTTGTTATTGTTACTTTTCATCTCGGATCCGCTTTAAGTGATCCCACACGCTCTTGTCAGATTTGTTTAGAGGAACCTAATGCTGGAACTGTGGGCTGCAGGAGGATCAGGGGAGCTTCTGGACTATACAGAGTCTTCCTGCTATTGGGTGAGTATCTCATTTTTAGTAGTGATCGTAATCTGCTCATAACGATTATGCAAAATTTGTGTAATTACGGCCATATGTAATTACGATTGATTTTGGGTAATCCATTCATAATTTTGTGCCGACTTTAGCGGTGGGAACAAATAAAAAATTAAAAAAGAACTTATAGTTTTATGTGACAATCAGTTTTGAAAATGCAAAGGAAAAATAGGTTTTAAACTTATAAAACCATTTTTCCTTTGCGTGATCAAAACCGATTATCTCAAAAACTACAAGATCTTTTTGCAAAAACGTTTTTTGACTTATTCCTACTATTCCCCTAAACTTACCTAGCAATTTTGGTACCAATGGGGGCTTTGCTATTAGCCGCTAAAGTTGAAATTATGCAAAAATTACGCAAAATTGCACAACTATTGTCCCTGATTACGTTTACCTATGAGATGAATTACAAATTTTCATGAAATTTCGCATTACGATTTTGCATTGTAATTGTGAATTAGGATGCAAAATTACAATATTGCAAAATTTGTGCTCATCACTGCTCGTTTTATCTAATGCTAGGTACACACCATACAATTTTCTGTTAGATTTTCTTTTAGATTTACCTGCCAGATAGCTTTTTTTCCATGTTGTAGGTAAATCTAACAGAAGATTGTATGGTGTGTACCTAGCATTAGAAATTCAATTCAGGTAATTCACTTTAAACCTTTGCAGCAAAATGACAGGTGCACTTTTACACAATGCAATGCTATGGAAGAGCGAGTACAAGTCAGGCTGCCTCTGGACCCTGGGCATCAGCTAATAATTACTCCACAATACAGCAAACCTCTAGAGCCAAAAGTGAAAATATAGCTTGCGACACGAGTGAGCTCCTGATCACACAGTAAATTTCGCTTCATTCGTTGGCATGGGAAAGGAACAATACGCGGCGGGTCCCTCCAGCGTGGAGGTGTTAATAAACGATAGCTTTGCGCCGTCTGGATACTTGGCACCTTCTTCTCCCTTGTAATTGACACCTTTCTGCTCTAGAAATTATTTATCATCACTGTTTGCAGATTCATTTGAAATAAATTAGCCTTTCCGCGATACAAAGAAAAATGACCTCTAGAGATGCCGCAAACGTGTGAGGGACTTTCACGGAAGTTTGTTAATTCTTACACTTTTGTAAGTGTCTCTAAAAATGCATGTATTAGTGGTTTCCCTGCTCTCTGTAAAGTTCCATCAGTGGAATTTTCTGAACGATACGTGCATCTAAACTATTGATATCATGTATTTTTATTTTATGTATTTATTTTATTTATAAAGTGCCAACATATTATGCAGTGCTGATATCATATTGTAGTATAAACTTTTTCTCTTAGGAAATAATTTTTCATCTTTAGAATGACGTTTAGAATAACTTTTCAGCACTTTCTAATGGAAAAAGTACCAAAAAGGAGGTGAAAAAAAGTACTGTCAAAATTATTTTGAATATTTTCTTTTCCTTGCTGGTGGTTTAGAAGGCATCTTATTGAAAAGTTTCAAAAGCTCACCTAGGTGAAAATTCAGGAGAAAAAGATATTTGCATATGGGCCCATGTGAGAGAAATAAGCAGCTTTTATAGAAAAAAAAAGAGAATTTTTTTTAAAGGTGTGGTTAAAATATGCAGCCAAGTATAATCAGTTCTTGGTGTCTAATTATAATGAGCAGAAACCTTAAAGGACAACTTTATCCCCCCCCCCCCCCACACCCCAAAAAAAAAATAGATAATCACCTACTGTGGGGGAGGCTCTAGATCCCTTTGAGAGATCTCGTTCCTCTTTGATTTCCCTTGTTCCACCACCGGACCTCCAGTCCCAGCCTCCAACTGTAATGTCAAAGGGCTTCGGGTCTCATTTGGAACGCTATAGAAGTACTCAGGCCTCCAAGTACTTCCTAAGATAAGCCGCTCAGCACTGCCCAGGTGTGAGTATGGACCTAAGCATATGCAGTACGGAGCAGCTCATCTTTGGAAGTACTAAGAGCACCAAGTACTTCTGGGGAGACCCAAACACACAGTTGGCAGAAGATTTGAATGGAGGCCTGGGGGTGTAACCAGGGGATGCATGGAGGAAAGGGGAAGGGATACAAAGCATTCCCTCCTCTTTTGGTGAGTATGTAACCTTTTAATTTTAGGAGTTTGCAGTTGTCCTGTAAAGGGCTTATTCCACCAGGGGCAAGTCAGATCAATTTCCTGCACGCAAATTCAGACAGGGAATTACTTCCTGTTGAAATCAATAGGCTGCGACCCAATTCGCATGCAGGGAAAAAATAGATGGTTAGCAGCATTTTATTTCATCTCCCATAGAGGGATTCGGATGCCTATTCAATCAACACAAGTGCAGGCATGCTTCTCAGAGATGCACGCTGGCACAAATGGATATGGGCCCTACTGGTATCTGAATGCAGCAAAAATGTACGAGGTGACCATACCTGGGGCTTCAAAAAGGTCCCATAAATTGCATGGCCTCTCAGCATCACTGCTTTCCCCTCCATGTTGTAACTAAGCTCCATATTCAGAGATCCAATTGGACCTGGTCGGAGTAAGGGGACATGCTCTGTTCACTAAGCTTGCCCTCTTCAATCATGCTTCCGAATAGCTGTTGTGGCTAATAGTATTTTGGGCTTGCATGCTTCAGAAACATTCATATCCATGTTTGCCAAGAAAGTTCGCAGCCCAGGCTCCTGCACACAGCCGTGGAGGAACGTGCATGTAGAGCATGTGCGGAGTGGATAGAGAATGCGCCCTTCAGGGGTGAACTGGGTGCATAGCTCCAACAAGGAGGAGAGAGGATGGCAAAGCTGAGGGACCACACAGCATATGGAGACACTAGAGAATCCCTAAGTATGACCACCAAGTTTGGAGGGTGAAAGGAGGGAACATTGTGGCAAGTCAGCCTCTTCCTGTCAAAAAATGTGACTTTGGCTGAAAGTCAAATTTAAAAAAAAAATGATTTAAGACTGGGGGAACAAGAAGAAGAATGGACAATTCACTGAGGTGTGTGGATCCAGTATGGACGTACCACTGAGCTTAACTTAATAATAATTCTACTTAAAGTATTCTACTTTAAATAAAAGTAGTAGAAGTTTCACCTTTTCTCTTTATGTATTTTATCTGAGCCACCTATTGGCATTCTATAGAATGCAAAGTGCTTTCCCTGATACCTTGCCCAAGGCTGGATTTATACTTTTTCTGCCCCTAGGCCAACCTTCTTGTACAGTGCCCTGTGCAGCCCCATCTTCCATGTTTAACATTCATGTACAGCAGTTATATACAGATTTTTAGTGCACCAGATCCCCTCTTCTATGTGTTGCTCCCATTTGCAGCCTCTTCTTCCATGTGCAGCAATCCCTCTTCCATGTTCAGCCACTCCTTGGCCAGCTGCCGCCCAAGGCCTGGGCCTTGGTGGCCTTCCCAGAAACCCAGCCCTGACTTTGCCTATAATTAAATATATAGTTATTTCTCTATTTCATTTGTATTGCCCTTCATGATGATAATACCATTGTTTGATATTTATAATATTTATTGTTCCACACCAGATATATTGGCACTTTATAAAATAATAATGCTGATTTCCTATTGAAATGGGCTGGTTCTTCATCACTCCTAAAGCCACTCAGGAACACCCACCTTGTCCCAGCTTTCCATCCATCAGTGACAAGCTATAGGGAAAAACTAGTGTCTCCCTGTGTGCTATTATCCCCTACCAGCATTTTCCTTCCATTTTAAAAGCTGAGCGAAGGTTAAACCAATAACTCCTACTATGGGGTAAAAAAAAAGCCTTGATTTACTACTGCAAATATGCATTATTTATGCTGGGTGAGAGAATAGGAGGAGAAGAGCAAATACTCCTGTAACTTTCCTGGCGTTGTATGATTCCCTCCAAGAAGGCGGACTAAAGAAGAGAGTGATATTTCCCTCTGTGCATTAAAATGTAAAATATTTCCAGACTTCTTTTGCTTTCCTCCCTGCACAGTAAAGGATTCGTTATTTTAGGCATGCGGATAAGGCCATACATTAAATTGGTCTCCCTGCTGAGAGCTCTATTTAAAGACACGTATGTGCAGATAGGCAGGAGGAGGAAGAGTCCCGAACATAGAAGATAATCCATACAGAGAGGAGCAAGATGCGCTCGCTTCAAATATGAACTATCAGTGGGGGCTCTGATTCAAAGGGACTCGTTCCAAACACAACAAAATCTTTAAAGAACAGCAACCAATTTTGTATTCTGTTATTTTTTTTCTCTGCTTCTGCATCAGCTTTTGAAGTTATTCAGTTGGAAATACGTAATTGGAAAAAGGTGGCTATGTTTATTACACCCTAAAGTTGTGATGTTTTGTAAAAAAGTTTAGGTTATGGAAAAAGGTACAAGGGGGAGGAAGGATGGGAGGGGACAGGGAATCAATCAGTAAGGGGCTTTGGTTGAAGTAAAAATGAAGTGAAAATAAACTTACAATTAAATGTATGTGTTTTACTAAATTTAAATAGAACTTAGAACTGAGTCTCATATTTTTATTTTTAGTTTAAAGTGTACTGCAGGGTGGGCAGAGGGGACACAGAGACATGTCCCCTGGTCCATTACATGCCTCTGTGGCCTCTTTGCGCAGCCGCTGGAGAGATACGTAGAGAGCGCACTTCTCTCGTGCAGACTGGCCGCGACTGCCAGAACTGACGGGACCTGGTACCGGAGCTGGAGAAGACTGAGGATGGCGGTGTGGGAGGGATCCGTGTTCATGGGGCTGGAGGAAAAACTTGTCTTACATTTCATCTCAATTTCGAATCGTTTGGATTCGCGCGAACCAGGCAAGCCTCCATAGACTTCAATGGGCAGGTGAATTTAGAAACCTACAAAGATTGTTTCTGGCCACAAAAGTGATGGAAAACTAGTTTCAAAGGGTGTGACACCTGAATAGAGGCATGCCGAAGGGTATCCATGCCAAAAGTCCCACCAAAAATTATGGAGTTGACGCAGAGTCGTGTTTTAATCCCCAAAGGGCAGAAATCACATTACATTCCTACATTTGAGGAAGAAATGGCTGATTTTGAATGTCCAGGGTGTTAATGTAAGGGTTATGCACTGAGGTATGCAACAGGTGAGGTAAAACACAATACAGTGAGAACAACAAATGCCCTGGAGCACAGTAGTGGTAAAACTGTGCTTGTGTGTTATGTGTGGCACACAATTCAATATCACTAGAAGTGGGCACAGGTGTGGTCTAATGTGACACACAATTAAAGCGGGCACTGGGCACAGCTCTGGGTGGCAAACACACACACAACACACACACACAACACACACAAAACACACACCACACAAAATACACACACACCACACAAAGCACAGACACACCACGCCAATGATATAGTAGCCCTCAAAAGGACTGTTTGGGGTACTTTAGCAGCAAGTATGTCAGTGAGGATCAGAATAAACAGGCCTAGCTAACACTTTCCCTATCTCCAGCACGCACTGTCCCTTCCGCTCTCTATTCCAGCCAAAGACAGACTGGAGCATGGCGGGCGCTGCAGCTTTTTATAGGGGTGTGGGGGGCGTGAGGGAGTGCAGGCTGATTGGCTCCCATGTGTCTGCTGACTGTGATGTAAGAGGTCAAAGTTTAGCCCAATGATGATGTATGGGGGCGAGTCGAATAGTGACATGTGCTCGCGGCGAGCGCGAATACACGATCTTCGCCAAATAGTGCTTGCCGGCAAACTATTTGAGCCATCTCTGTTTCTGACATTGCCAGATCTGATAAGATTATCTGCATACTTGTTTCTGGTGACACTACTGCAACCAAATAGGCTAGTAGGTCTGCCTAGTAACTGGCATTGTTTAAAGGGAAATAAATATGGCAGCCTCCATATACTTCTCACTTCAGTTGTCCTCTAAGACTAGATTCTAAACAGCAGCTGTGACAAATCTGCTTTGCTGAGCTAAAAAACAAAACAAGAGTAATGAAGGGTAGTAGGTGAGGGGCTAATGCTGGGTACACACGATGTGATTTCCCGCTCGAACGACAGGATTGATTATTTACGAGCAGGTTCCGGATTTGTACTTTTCTCCACCCAAGGCCTACTGTCACCAACTGCCAACGGGCAGTATTTCTTCCCACGCTGTCTACCAACACTTTTATATTTAAAATAAACCAAAAAACGTATTAACTTGAAAGTTCACTTTAAGTTAACCTGAGATGTCAAAATACAAAGATTTGATACTTACCTGGGGATTCCCCCAGCCTCATGAGCACTGATGCCTCCCTCACCGTCCTCCATTCAGCGGCAATCAGCCTTGGTAACTAGCTCAGCCACGCCAGCTGGCTCTTCTGCGCATGTGCAGAGGGGCCGTGCATGCGCAGAAGAGCCGACTGGCATGACTGAGTCAGTTACCAAGGCTGATTGTGGCTGAACGGAGGCACTCAGAAGGACAGCGAGTAAGGCATTGGTTCTCATGGGGCTGGAGGAATCTTTTTTTTTTGACATCTCAGGTACACTTTAATCACAGCCTTTTGCTCCCCTGTCAGAGTGTCAGTAAAACAAATACAGTAGTCCATCCAGGCCCAACATTCACCATACACATCAGTTCAGACACTCTGCAGGCTGTGTGCAGCAGAAAACTTTGTTTCAAGTGGGGGAAGAGTGTCTCGATCTGTGCTGCTCCTGCACCCAGGGGTTCTGGTCTGTTCATCAGCCCCAGCGGCACCACGAGACCACTCCATCCCCATCCACCCCACACTCCTGGAGACGTAGCTAAGGTTTTAGGAAACCCGGATTTTGTGCAGTGGCTTCAGTGTGTGTGTGTATGACACTGGCTGGGGGCGGAATGCAGACTTGGTAGGTGTATCGGAGGGTGGGGGAGGTGGGTAATGTGGACATTGAGAGCCCCAGGACATTCAGCGCACAAAAGCGGGACATTACCCAGGACACATTTCAGCTTGGGACAGGGGACCCTGAATCGGGGATGTGTCCCAGGTAAAGTGGGATGTCTGCTCAGATTCACCTAGATGTTAACCAAGAGAACATCAACCTCCATGCTTAAAAACACACACAGACACACAGCCAGGCAAACTAACCACCAGAAGACCACAACACATACCACAGACACACACTCTGTATACGCACACACACACCAAACTAAACATACACACACACCACACACAGCACCACACCACGCACATACACACACACACACACTGTCAGCTGCACAGACTCACCAAGTCAAGCCTTTGGCTTTGCCATCCAGCTGCTATAATCTCCCGCTGGCCAGAGTCCTGCAACTACTCCTGTCCATTCATCGGGCCCTGGTGCCCAAGTTCAAATTCCACAGAGAGTGGCAGCTTGAAAGTGAGAAGGGGAGGTGCATAACGGGAGGGGGGGGGAGGATAGTGGTGTAGGGGAGGGGTCGATCGCCTGGCTCAGTGCAGCGTCACAGAGTCCCGCGGCGGACACTCTGAGTGCTCAGGGCAGACGTCATTGGCAGCTTTGTGGTTTGATTGACAGCGGGTTGAGACGCTGTGGCCGCTGCCCACTATCTTTAATCCGCTTGTGCTCTGAGCTGCCAGACACACACTGGAGGCAGGGACTCGGCTGGTACCAGAGCTGGAGTGAGAGTCTGTTGTGATCGTAGGCTCTCTCCAGCCTCTCACAGCCACTACTGTATTCAGGTGGCTGCCCCCGCCAGCTGATCTGCTTGCACCACAGGCAGTTCACACACACACACAGCAAAGCGGGTGGCTGACTGTAGAATAGCTTTCAGTTATGTCACCCGCCCCACGGAATAAGGTTTATTCTGGCGCCCTAGTTCCATGCCTTGATGGCCTGCCCCCAAATCCGGCCCTGTTTACGAGTCGACGTGTCCGATCGGCTCTCGGTCGATACAGCAGTCGATTTTGCACATAGAAAATTGACTGCTGTATCGATCGAGAGCCGATCGGACACGTCGGAAGTAATCGATTGACCAGTCGATCGAGCAGCAAATCACATCGTGTGTACCCAGCATAAGAGGAGGCACAAGCCAATCTTTTCCAGGGAGCATAGAACTTATTATCCAACTCCCATCTGCTTTTATGATCGATTCTTTTGTGATCAGCATTGCAGCAATGGAATTCTATAGAGTCTATTCAGCTCCTAACCCTGAATAGAGACAGTAGATTTCTGCGATTTCTCTCTGATCAGATAATGATCTTCAAGGATTGTATCTCCTGGCCAGATCGTCCGATGTATGGCCACCCTTAGTGTAGTTATTTATTTCTTAGTTTCTTATATTTACTGTAGATGTTTTTAAGCTTTCACTAGACAGCAGATTGTACAGAATGAGTTCACATGGCATTTAAGTGTCTTTAACCTCTGCAAGCGATCTTGTTTCTCCGACCTTTCCCTTTCGGTTTATCATTACCAAAGTCTAGTCCTTAAAACCTTGTTGTTCAAGTGATGGGCTATCACCCAGGATTTGAATAATTAGAGATCACAAGTTTAAGATGGCTTCGAGGAGGCAATTGAAAAATGGT
The DNA here is from genome assembly GCF_040937935.1 of Hyperolius riggenbachi. NCBI lineage: Eukaryota > Metazoa > Chordata > Amphibia > Anura > Hyperoliidae > Hyperolius > Hyperolius riggenbachi. The sequence continues at coordinate 63,290,642 of NC_090647.1, forward strand.
GGAAAAGGTTAATTAGGAACGGAGAAAAGCAGCTAATGGAAGGCAATATTACAGACGAGGAAGGAAGGATGGTGATTACTGACAGACGAGAAAGAGACCCGCTCTATTATATCTTGGCAGCTGGCAGAATTTAAGCCAGGGAGGAGCTGGTGCATTTTAAGTATCATTGATACTACCAGCCAGACGCTGCCTCCAGCTATTGTGTATAGCTGTACAGTAGAGATGGCTCGAACATCCGATTTTCGGTTCGCAAAACTCGAATGCGCATCTCCGCAAAAAGTTTGGTTCGTGCAAACTTCCGCGAACCGCAATAGGCTTCAATATGAGGCGAACTTCGAAAATTAGAAACATTTATGCTGGCCACAATGATGGAAAAGATGTTTGAAGGGGTCTAACATCTGAGTTATTGCATGGGGGAGTGGGATACACGTCAAAAGTCCCGGGGAAAAATCTGGATTTGACGCACAGCAGCGTTTTAAGGGCAGAAATCACGTTGCATGCTAAGTTGCAGGCCTAAATTGCTTTAAAACATCTTGCATGTGTATACATCAATCAGGTAGTGTAATTAATGTACTGCTTCACACTGACAGACCAAACTCACTGTGTAACGCACCGCACACAGCAGTTTGTGTAGTGACGGCCATGCTGGACTGGTGCGCACCATGGCGAGAGTGCAGGTGATGGCGGCTTTTTAATCATCCTCCCCAGCTTTGCTTGCCTCAGACACCTCATAAACTGCACCAACAGCAGGTACTTCATCATCCTCCTCCTCACACATTACGTCCATAGTGTCGCCTAACTCAGACATATGAGGTGGTGTAACTTGCTTAGTGTCTTCAACTTGTTGTAACTATAATGTCTGTGAATTAGTTAATTCCCCACCAAATAACTCCTGCGAAGTGTCAAATGCAGTGGATTTTGTGCTTGTAGTAGCGCTGGTGGCTGTGGAAGATGAGGTGTTCTGTGTTAAATAGTCAGCCACGTCCTGACAATCTTGGGAGTTGATGGGACGTGCCTTCTTCTGAGCACTATACCTTGGGCCAGGGCCGCACAAAATGTGAAAGGTATGCACTGACTTGACTAATACAATGTGCAGTCACACAGGTGCAGTGAAAGGTATGCAGTGACTGGTATTACAATACAATGTGCAGCTGTCACACAGGTGCAGTTAACAGGTATGCACGGACTGGTATATTACACAGCGTGCGGTCACACAGGTACTGTGAACAATTATGCAATGACTAGTATTTGTAATGATCTGCTCTGCTGTCTGCACAGGCAGACAGCTTTTTGACCATTTTGTAGGTCTGAGTGCTGCAGGTTTCTGGAAAAGAGACCTGTCTTCACTCTGCAAGTTTCAGAGTTACTCTGCTGGTGAGGAATTTGCATCCACTTGTCATGCAAATTGCTTAGCTGCTTCCTTTGATGGCTTGCAGTATAAATGTCATTTCCTCCCAGAATTCCCTGCTGGTTATGATGATTTGTTCCTGCTAACTTACCTGGAGTCTCAGCCCTCTGCTCATTGTAGGCAGTTATTGCTAGCTTAGAGTAGTTCCCTTTGGGAGTGCTCCTGGCATTCTTACTTAGTAAAGTCAGGTTTGTGTTATAATTTGTACTGCCTATTCTGTCTTGTCTTGTCCTTGCGATTGCACTGTCGCCAGCGGTTGGCGGTAGTGAATCGTTCTGTCTTTCCGTTGCGATTGTTCTGTCACCAGCGGCGGCTGACAGAAATTTGCTCTGTCTGTTTGGATCGCACTCGCCCTAGCGTTAGAGGTGGTGGATCTCTTTGTATTCAGTCTTGGAGTTTAACCTCAGCTGCGGTTGCTGCTGGTTACTCCTTCTGTCTGTCTTGTTGTGCGGATCGCACTCGCTCTTGCGGAAAAGCAGTGGATCCTATCTGATTTGTTCCTGTTGTCTGTTTGTCCGGAGCAAACGCTTGCTGTTGCCTGAGGTAAGGCAACCGATTAGCAAGCGTTTCTGTTATATGTTTGTTTGTGTTTTCTGTGTTCTTTTGTTAGTCAGCGTTGGCGCGTTTTGTCTCTGTTGCGCTTCTCGTGTGGAGGCCGCGCCATTAACTTGTTTTTGTCGCTGTTGCGCTTCTCGCATGGCGACCGCGTTCAGCTAGTGCGTTTGTTATTTTCCTTGGCATTCTGATCATTGTTGTTTGCTGTGTCTTTCTTGCTACACCTATGCTCTGTCTTTACTCAGTCTTGTGTCGCTATTAGCAATTGCCATTCTTGCGATTGCTTTCCACTTGGTCTTTGCTGTTGTGTGTTCACCGTCGCCAGGTGGCGAGTGGCGACTAGATTGGTGGACATACAAACATTTTGTCTCTGTGCTCACTCTCTCTCACTACGGGCTATCTTGCCTTGCGATTGCTTCCCACTTGGTCTTTGCTGTTGTGTGTTCACCGTCACCAGGTGGCGACTAGATTGGTGGACATACATACATTCTGTCTCTGTGCTCACTCTCTCGCACTAGGGGCTATCTTGCCTTGTATTGCTTCCCATCGTACAATTCCTCTCTGGCATCTGTGGCAGTGCAGAGGGTTTATTCCTCTGCACTCTACAGCTCCATCTGCCGGTGGGAATTCCCCTCTACAGGTGCATTCATCATATCCTCATGGGTAGGCATCAATTGTCAAGGAGGATTTGGTTAGGATTAGGCACTGGTTGAGGGGGTTGATTAGGGTTAGGTATCGATAGAGGTAGGGTTCAAGTAATATTGGGGTTAGCTTAGGCGATAGTAAAATATCAATAAAAATTACAGCAGCACCCTTTTTACATGTACCCCTCTGCAGACCCTGCACCATTTCTCACATTGTCCCTGTCAACAAAACAACCCTGTATATACGTTACAAGATGAACATAATCCAAATAGGCTACATCTACGTCCTGGTGGTGACAGAAACATCTTCATGAGAATCAGATATGGGTTAAGATGAATCGGGCCCTAGACACAATAGCAGTTTTTGCCCATGCTGATGAACTGTTTTTTAGTAAGATTTGGTGGGGGTTAGGATCCACCAGGCCTAGGCAACCATCCTCGGTATGCCTTGTGGGTGATCCGGCTCTGATGAGAATTATTTCAGATTCTTCACATTTGGGCTTCACGAATACGGATCCACCAACACAGCAGCGAGACGCTTGTACTCCTAGAGGGATTGGAGAATCTGAGATACGGGATGTGACATTAAAAGAAAGCTTTCACACTGTTCTCCCTTTGTTACATGCTAGTTTAAGCTCCCGAGAATCAGAACACCTTTACTGCTGCTAATAAGAGTCAGAGAAACAGACATTATCATTTCACTCCCGCTTCTTACACCTTGCCATCAACAAAAGATGTGTCCTGTTAAGCAATTAAAGGTTATCAAAGTGAACTCTATCAGCTAACAACATAGAGTTATTTCGGTGTTCATGTAACAACTTCTTATCTGCGTCTGGCAGCCATTAGCCGAGGATCAGATCGCTGGTTTTATTGCTGCTTCTGACCAACTCCGGCGTCCATTTAAAATGACATTTTATGCCTTGTCTAATTTCTGTGTTTGAAGCAAAGTCTAGAAATTTAGGTCTGATTCACTTCATAAAAGTATAGGGGTCGACTTATACATGAGTCACAGACAACACTGAGCAAACAAAATTATGTGTGTACTAATAGTGACAACTAATAGTGACATTCCCATTTGCAGTAATGCACCCTGTGGTAAGTGATACTTTGAAGAAAGGAAATGCCAAGAAAACACAGGTATAAAAGTCCTGGCCACAACAATTAACAACGAAAGGGGCAGGGAGCAAATACTCGGCTGCATAAAAGGGAGTTAATAATTGCAGCACTTGGGGGGCTGGAGGAGGTATTGGTGGAACTTAAGGGACAGGAGGGGTTAATGGCTGCAACACTATATGCAGTTCAGTCATTAACCTCTCCTGAGCCCCAAGTACAGTCATTAACTTTGCTGGGTAGACTTATACTTGAGTCAATAAAAATTCCAGCTTAAGAGGGTTGAATATTGGCGTAGACTTATACACGATGTCGACTTGTATTCAAGTATATTCAGTAAGTTAAAATTTGACCTTAGTTAAAAGAATAAAAAAAAAATCTGTATTTTATTAAAATGTGCTTTTAGATTAAGAAAATGTATAAAACTGACAAAGCAAAAGTTTGTCTTTATTCAGTACAGAAAGTTGTATATTTATTTAGGAGGAAAAATTATGCATCTCCATCAAGTTCAACCTCTTTAACGTGCATTTCTTACCATTGCATGCAGGCACGTAACTTCAGGGGAAAAGCCTCTGCATGTAGTCCCAGAGCTGTAAGGGGGCCACAACTAGTGTTGGGCGAACATCTAGATGTTCGGGTTCGGGCCGAACAGGCCGAACATGGCCGCGATGTTCGGGTGTTCGACCCGAACTCCGAACATAATGGAAGTCAATGGGGACCCGAACTTTTGTGCTTTGTAAAGCCTCCTTACATGCTACATACCCCAAATTTACAGGGTATGTGCACCTTGGGAGTGGGTACAAGAGGAAAAAAAATTTAGCAAAAAGAGCTTATAGTTTTTGAGAAAATCGATTTTAAAGTTTCAAAGGGAAAACTGTCTTTTAAATGCGGGAAATGTCTGTTTTCTTTGCACAGGTAACATGCTTTTTGTCGGCATGCAGTCATAAATGTAATACATATAAGAGGTTCCAGGAAAAGGGACCGGTAACGCTAACCCAGCAGCAGCACACGTGATGGAACAAGAGGAGGGTGGCGCAGGAGGAGAAGGCCACGCTTTGAGACACAACAACCCAGGCCTTGCATGAGGACAAGAAGCGTGCGGATAGCAATTTGCATTTTGTCGCCATGCAGTCATAAATGTAATACAGATGAGAGGTTCAATAAACAGGGACCGGAAACGCTAACCCATCACAGATGTTCATTGTTCATGTTACTTGGTTGGGGTCCGGGAGTGTTGCGTAGTCGTTTCCAATCCAGGATTGATTCATTTTAATTTGAGTCAGACGGTCTGCATTTTCTGTGGAGAGGCGGATACGCCGCCGATCTGTGACGATGCCTCCGGCAGCACTGAAACAGCGTTCCGACATAACGCTGGCTGCCGGGCAAGCCAGCACCTCTATTGCGTACATTGCCAGTTTGTGCCAGGTGTCTAGCTTCGATACCCAATAGTTGAAGGGTGCAGATGGATTGTTCAACACAGCTACGCCATCTGACATGTAGTCCTTGACCATCTTCTCCAGGCGATCGGTGTTGGAGGTGGATCTGCACGCTTGCTGTTCTGTGTGCTGCTGCATGGGTGTCAGAAAATTTTCCCACTCCAAGGACACTGCCGATACCATTCCCTTTTGGGCACTAGCTGCGGCTTGTGTTGTTTGCTGCCCTCCTGGTCGTCCTGGGTTTGCGGAAGTCAGTCTGTCGGCGTACAACTGGCTAGAGGAGGGGGAGGATGTCAATCTCCTCTCTAAAGTCTCCACAAGGGCCTGCTGGTATTCTTCCATTTTGACCTGTCTGGCTCTTTCTTCAAGCAGTTTTGGAACATTGTGTTTGTACCGTGGATCCAGAAGGGTATAAACCCAGTAATTGGTGTTGTCCAGAATGCGCACAATGCGTGGGTCGCGTTCAATGCAGTCCTAGGCCGAAGAGGTCATAGCCTAGGGTCACAAAACCTGTTTATTGGGCAATTTCAATGGTGGCGAGTCTGACGTACATAAATCGCAGCAATGGCCGTTAGCAACGTCTGAATCTCACGAAATGTCTCATGCAGGTAGAAGACATATTGTTAGACTTGGGCTCCAAAGATGGGTTCCCTACATCTCTGCAAACCAGAGTTACAGGGCTCCAAATTTGGTAAAATCCCCCATAGGCTTTCATTGGGCCTCCTATTTACAGTTCCAAAATCTCACATCTTTTCAAAGGGCAATTACTCAGCAGCGGCAAATTTTCTAGCATTGTAGGGACCCTTAGGGGGAACATGACTGGTGAGTTTCGGGCCCCTAGGCCGAAGAGGTCATAGCCTAGGGTCACAAAAACCTGTTTATTGGGGCTATTTCAATGGTAGTGATGGTGACGTACATAAATCGCAGCAATGGCCGTTAGCAAAGTCTGAATCTCACGAAATGTCTCATGCAGGTAGAAGACATATTGTTAGACTTGGATTCCAAAGATGGGGTCCCTACATCTCTGCAAACCAGAGTTACAGGGGTCCAAAATTGGTAAAATCCCCCATAGGATTTCATTGGCTCCCTATTTCACTTTCCAAAATCTCACATCTTTTCAAAGGGCAATGGCTCAGCAGTACCAAATTTTCTAGCATTGTAGGGACCCTTAGGGGGAACATGACTGGTGAGTTTCGGGCCCCTAGGCCGAAGAGGTCATAGCCTAGGGTCACAAAAACCTGTTTATTGGGGCTATTTCAATGGTAGTGATGGTGACGTACATAAATCGCAGCAATGGCCGTTAGCAAAGTCTGAATCTCACGAAATGTCTCATGCAGGTAGAAGACATATTGTTAGACTTGGATTCCAAAGATGGGGTCCCTACATCTCTGCAAACCAGAGTTACAGGGGTCCAAAATTGGTAAAATCCCCCATAGGATTTCATTGGCTCCCTATTTCACTTTCCAAAATCTCACATCTTTTCAAAGGGCAATGGCTCAGCAGTACCAAATTTTCTAGCATTGTAGGGACCCTTAGGGGGAACATGACTGGTGAGTTTCGGGCCCCTAGGCCGAAGAGGTCATAGCCTAGGGTCACAAAAACCTGTTTATTGGGGCTATTTCAATGGTAGTGATGGTGACGTACATAAATCGCAGCAATGGCCGTTAGCAAAGTCTGAATCTCACGAAATGTCTCATGCAGGTAGAAGACATATTGTTAGACTTGGATTCCAAAGATGGGGTCCCTACATCTCTGCAAACCAGAGTTACAGGGGTCCAAAATTGGTAAAATCCCCCATAGGATTTCATTGGCTCCCTATTTCACTTTCCAAAATCTCACATCTTTTCAAAGGGCAATGGCTCAGCAGTACCAAATTTTCTAGCATTGTAGGGACCCTTAGGGGGATCATGACTGGTGAGTTTTGCCACTGCTGAGCCATTGCCCTTTGAAATGGTGTGAGATTTTGGAACGGTAAATAGGAGGCCCAATGAAAGCCTATGGGGGATTTTACCAATTTTGGACCCCTGTAACTCTGGTTTGCAGAGATGTAGGGACCCCATCTTTGGAATCTAAGTCTAACAATATGTCTTCTACCTGCATGAGACATTTCGTGAGATTCAGACGTTGCTAACGGCCATGGCTGAGATTTATGTACGCCACCATCACTACCATTGAAATAGCCCAAATAAACAGGTTTTTGTGACCCTAGGCTATGACCTCTTCGGCCTAGGGGCCCGAAACTCACCAGTCATGTTCCCCCTAAGGGTCCCTACAATGCTAGAAAATTTGGTACTGCTGAGCCATTGCCCTTTGAAAAGATGTGAGATTTTGGAAAGTGAAATAGGGAGCCAATGAAATCCTATGGGGGATTTTACCAATTTTGGACCCCTGTAACTCTGGTTTGCAGAGATGTAGGGACCCCATCTTTGGAATCCAAGTCTAACAATATGTCTTCTACCTGCATGAGACATTTCGTGAGATTCAGACTTTGCTAACGGCCATTGCTGCGATTTATGTACGTCACCATCACTACCATTGAAATTGTTAGGTGCGGGAGAATCTGTTGACCGCCTCACTGCGATATGGACCACCCAAGCGCAGAGTCTAAGTGACCACGGGTCTTCACCCACAACCCCTTGAGGGGGAAGCAGGACCACTACCCCAGGAGGGGGAAATGGAACTTCGCTGCCTAGTGCCCACCAGGTTGCGCTCAGGATAATCCCACAGTGGGTTGGAGAACAGGTGACGTCTCAGTGTGGAGAGCCAAGTACAGGCGAACTCGAGGTCAGGACAAGCCAAGGTCAGGGCAGGCGGAGATCAGAATGGTCGGGGACAGGCCGGAGGTCGAGGCAGGCAGCAGACTATCAACAGCGGAAATACAAGCCAGGGATCGAGACGGGCAGCAGACAGGAGTAGTCGAGGTCACAAGCCAAGGGTCAATACCAGGAAAACGATAAATATAATAACAAGTTCACTAGGCACACGCTGTATGAACAAACAGCACAGAGTAAAGGGCAGACCTGTTTAAATAGGGCAATGGGCGCCAAAATTAACGCCTGCGCATGCGCACAGCGCGCAGCGCTGAGTGCGCGCAGCCGTGCGTGCGCACGCGCACAGCGCGCAGCGCTGAGTGCGCGTGCGCGCAGCCGCACGTGCGCATGCGCGCAACCCGATGTGCGCATTTCCAGGAGTGAGGCACTATGAATCCCAGCGTGCCCGCGCGCGCGCGCGTAAGGATGCGCCCGCGGCGACAACGGAGGGGACCTGGCTGGTGAGTATGACATTGCCCCCCCCCCCCAGGGGCACCCTCCGGGTGCCTACAGGACACGGCTTCTCAGGAAACTTGGAGTGAAAAGTTCTAATTAACCTAGGTGCATGTAAGTTCTGCACAGGTTCCCAGGAATTTTCTTCAACCCCAAAACCTTTCCACTTGACCAGGTACTGAAAAGATCTTCCTCTTCTCCTGCAATCTAGAATTCTTTCTACTTCGTACTCCTCCTGCCCATCAAGCAACACTGGAGGAGGAGGGACAGCAGAGCGATTGAACTCATCAGGAATAACCTTCTTTAAACATGAGACATGGAAAACCGGATGTATCCTCATAGAGCTAGGAAGTTTCAACCTGTATGCCACGGGGTTGATGACTTTGTCTATGGAGAAGGGGCCCACAAACTTGGGTCCCAACTTTTTAGAGGGGCAACAGAGGCGTAGATTATTCGTGGATAGCCATACCATGTCCCCTGGAGCGAAACTAGGGCTTACTCCCCGTTTCTTGTCTGCCCACCATTTAGACCTCTCCTGGGATTCCAGCAAGATGGACTGTAATTTCCTAAAATTCTCAGTTATTAGTTTAAGTCTGTCTTGAACGGTGGGAACCGAGGATTCGGGTATCACTCCAGGTAGGTATACAGGATGATAGGCAAAGTTGGCAAAGAATGGTGACATCTTAGTGGCGGCATGAACAGAGTTGTTGTAGGCAAATTCAGCTGTGGCGAGTAGGGAGGACCAGTCATCTTGGGAGGCAGAAGAGAAGCAACGCAAGTACTGTTCAAGTGTCTGATTAGTCCTCTCGGTCTGGCCGTTGCTTTGTGGATGGTACCCAGAAGACAGGCAGGACTTGATGTTCAGGAGTTTACAGAGTTCCTTCCAAAATCGGGAGGTAAACTGAGACCCTCTGTCAGAAACAATCTCGGAAGGGAGGCCATGGAGACGGACGATTTCCTTTAGAAACATCTGGGCGGTTGTAGCGGCAGAAGGAACCCCCTTTAAAAGGATAAAGTGAGCCATCTTGGTAAAACGGTCGACCACCACCATGATGGCAGTAAATCCTTGGGAGGGTGGGAGGTCGACTATAAAGTCCATAGCTATCTTGTCCCAAGGTCGCTCAGGCACAGACAATGGATTAAGAAGACCCCAAGGCTTAGTTCTGGAACTCTTTGATCTTGCGCAGGTTTCACATGAAAGTACAAAGTGTCTACAATCTTTAGGAAGAGTTGGCCACCAAAAGCTTCTCTGAAGGAGTTTCTGGGTTCGGGTAATTCCAAAGTGTCCCGCCAACTTGCTATCATGACAATTGGCCAGCACTTCCTGACGGAGAGCAGTAGGAACAAAAACCTTGTCTCTATGAAGAAACAGGCCGTCACTGAAGACCAGGCTTGAAGGGATTTCCTGTGTAGGTACTGCAGCAAGGACTTGTTTGATTTGCTCCAACAGTTCAGGCTGTAGAAGAAGAAAGCAATTGGCAGGAAGGATGGTGTCAGAAGTAAGGTTAGTTGCGCATCCCTCATTAAACATGCGAGAGAGGGCGTCTGCTTTGGAATTCTTGGGTCCAGGACGAAAGGTCAGGTGGAAGTTGAACCTGGAGAAGAACAAGGCCCACCGGGCTTGGCGAGGCTTCAGTCTCTTCGCAGAACGCAAATACTCCAGGTTCTTGTGGTCAGTGAAGATCAGGATGGGATGTAACGCCCCTTCCAGTAGATAACGCCATTCTTCAAGAGCCGCTTTAATGGCCAGAAGTTCCCTATCAGCAACATCGTAGTTCTTCTCAGACGAACTAAGTTTCCGGGAAAAGAAAGCTGTAGGATGAAGAAGGGCTTTGGAGCCAAACCGTTGTGAGAGTATGGCCCCTACTGCAGTTTCAGAAGCGTCCACCTCCAACACGAAAGCTTGAGAAGGATCCGCATGACGGAGAATTGGAGCAGAAGTGAACAGAGTCTTTAGATCCTTGAAGGCAGACTGGGCTTCAGGTGTCCACTTGAATGGAAGATTGGTCTTGGTTAGTTGTGTGATAGGAGCAACAATTTTAGAAAAGTTCTTAATGAATCTCCTGTAGAAGTTGGCAAACCCGATAAATCGTTGCACCCCTTTACGGTCAGAAGGCTCCGGCCAGTTCAGGATAGCGGATACCTTGTTAGGATCCATCTCTATTCCTTCCGCAGAGATTAGGAAGCCCAGGAACTGAATGTTATCTCGTTCAAACTCGCACTTTTCTGGTTTAGCATAAAGTTCATGAGTGCGTAGCCGGGAAAGAACTCTTTTCACATGGATCCGATGTTCTTCCAAGGACGATGAGAAAATCAGAATATCGTCTAAATAGACAACAAGGAAGTCATCAATGAAGTCCCTTAGCACATCATTAATAAAACGTTGGAAAGTAGCAGGGGCGTTGCAAAGGCCAAAAGGCATGACCAGGTACTCAAAGTGGCCGTAACGGGACCTGAAGGCCGTTTTCCATTCATCGCCTTCACGGATCCGTACCAGGTTGTAGGCTCCTCTTAGATCTAACTTGGTGAAGACCTTAGCAGACCGCAATCTTTGGAACAATTCAGACATCAGGGGTAGCGGATAGCGATCCTTAGTAGTGATATCATTAAGCGCTCTATAGTCTATGCAAGGCCTGAGGGAAGCGTCTTTTTTCTCTACAAAGAAGATTCCGGCGCCGGCTGGAGACGTAGAGGGTCTGATGAAACCCTTCTTAAGGTTCTCCTCAATGTATTCCTTAAGGACCAGTGACTCAGGTTCAGAGAGAGGATAAATTCTGCCATAAGGAATGGCCGCTCCCGGCTGCAAATTCACAGGGCAGTCGTAGATACGGTGTGGCGGCAAAGAGTCAGCCCCTTTCTTATCAAATACGTCTAGATAGTCATGATAGACGGCTGGAACCAGAGTGGCCTTTTCAAAGCTGGTACAGAGCAGGCGGCCAACACTTGGAAAGCAGAAGCGAGAACAGTAGGGGGAGTTGAAGGAGACTTCCCCGGAACCCCAGTCAATCAGAGGGTTGTGGCTCTTCAGCCAAGGCATCCCCAGGATGGCAGGAAACAGAGGAGAGGGAATCAGATCAAAACAGAGGTACTCTTGATGCTCATCCTTGATGGTAATTAGCAGGGGAAAGGTTTCCAGTGTGACTGGTCCAGAGTGGATGGATGATCCGTCAGCTAGTTGAATGAGTAGAGGCTTATTCTTCTGACGGATAGGTAGCTGGAGTTGTTGAGCCAGGTGAAGGTCTAAGAAGCAAGAACAAGCCCCTGAATCGATGATGGCTCCAAGGTTAACGTTCTTTCCTCTGGAATCCTGCAGAAAGAGAGAAAGATGGATGTGAGCCGCAGAAGCCAAGGGACTACGAAGTTCCAAGGAATGGATAGAATCAAGCTTACTTAGAGGACGAACGGGACAATCCTGTCGAAAGTGTCCGGAAGCCCCACAGTAAAGACAGAGGTTGGCGGCTCGACGACGTTGTCTTTCCTCAGGAGACAAAGAAGGACGGGCGAGGCCCAACTGCATGGGCTCAGGTTCATCCAAGGACGGGAGGTTGGAAGCAGCAGGAGCAACTGGAGGAAGGGCTGGAGCTGGAGGAAACCAGGAACTGCGAGGGATTCCAACTCTTTCCTGACGTCTCTCTCTTAAGCGCCGGTCAATCTGGATAGAGAGCTGGATGAGGTCTTTGAGGGTGGCTGGGATCCCCACCCGAGCAAGCTCATCTTTAACAGTCTCAGAAAGGCCCAGACGGAACTGTGACTTGAGTACTGAATCGTTCCAGTCTAAGTCGCCAGACCAGCGACGGAATTCCAGGACATACTCCTCCACCGTCCTGCGACCCTGTCGAAGAGCACGTATGGCGGCATCAGCTGAAGCTCCTTTACTAGGTTCGTCATAGAGTTCTGCCATTGCCTCGAAGAAGGATGTGGAGTCTTGCAAACAGACATGACTCTGTTCCACCAGACGAAGGGCCCAGGCCTGTGGTTCACCTTGAAGCAGAGAGATGATAGCTCCTACACGAACATTCTCATTGGCAAAGGTGCGAGGTAACAAGGTGAAGTGCAGATAGCAAGCACTCCTAAACAGTCTGAATTTGCTTGGGTCCCCAGAGAAGCGTTCAGGCAGCGGCAACTTGGGTTCAGGAGCTAGTGACTCAGGATTAGCGGGTGGCAGAACAGGAGCAGCGGCAGGAGCCTGAGCAGGGGCAGGAGCAGGAGCAGGAGCCGCAGCGGCCTGTAGATTGGTGAACTGGCCACGGATCTCAGTGCAGTCCCTCTGAACCATCTGCACTGACACAGTCAGTTGTTGTACCAGATCACAGAGGGCATCAAACGGGGATCGCTCTCCAGAGCCGTCCATCTTGGCTGTTTGTTGCTGTTAGGTGCGGGAGAATCTGTTGACCGCCCCACTGCGATATGGACCACCCAAGCGCAGAGTCTAAGTGACCACGGGTCTTCACCCACAACCCCTTGAGGGGGAAGCAGGACCACTACCCCAGGAGGGGGAAATGGAACTTCGCTGCCTAGTGCCCACCAGGTTGCGCTCAGGATAATCCCACAGTGGGTTGGAGAACAGGTGACGTCTCAGTGTGGAGAGCCAAGTACAGGCGAACTCGAGGTCAGGACAAGCCAAGGTCAGGGCAGGCGGAGATCAGAATGGTCGGGGACAGGCCGGAGGTCGAGGCAGGCAGCAGACTATCAACAGCGGAAATACAAGCCAGGAATCGAGACGGGCAGCAGACAGGAGTAGTCGAGGTCACAAGCCAAGGGTCAATACCAGGAAAACGATAAATATAATAACAAGTTCACTAGGCACACGCTGTATGAACAAACAGCACAGAGTAAAGGGCAGACCTGTTTAAATAGGGCAATGGGCGCCAAAATTAACGCCTGCGCATGCGCACAGCGCGCAGCGCTGAGTGCGCGTGCGCGCAGCCGTGCGTGCGCACGCGCACAGCGCGCAGCGCTGAGTGCGCGTGCGCGCAGCCGCGCGTGCGCATGCGCGCAACCCGATGTGCGCATTTCTAGGAGTGAGGCACTATGAATCCCAGCGTGCCCGCGCGCGCGCGCGTAAGGATGCGCCCGCGGCGACAACGGAGGGGACCTGGCTGGTGAGTATGACAGAAATAGCCCCAATAAACAGGTTTTTGTGACCCTAGGCTATGACCTCTTCGGCCTAGGGGCCCGAAACTCACCAGTCATGTTCCCCCTAAGGGTCCCTACAATGCTAGAAAATTTGGTACTGCTGAGCCATTGCCCTTTGAAAAGATGTGAGATTTTGGAAAGTGAAATAGGGAGCCAATGAAATCCTATGGGGGATTTTACCAATTTTGGACCCCTGTAACTCTGGTTTGCAGAGATGTAGGGACCCCATCTTTGGAATCCAAGTCTAACAATATGTCTTCTACCTGCATGAGACATTTCGTGAGATTCAGACTTTGCTAACGGCCATTGCTGCGATTTATGTACGTCACCATCACTACCATTGAAATAGCCCCAATAAACAGGTTTTTGTGACCCTAGGCTATGACCTCTTCGGCCTAGGGGCCCGAAACTCACCAGTCATGTTCCCCCTAAGGGTCCCTACAATGCTAGAAAATTTGGTACTGCTGAGCCATTGCCCTTTGAAAAGATGTGAGATTTTGGAAAGTGAAATAGGGAGCCAATGAAATCCTATGGGGGATTTTACCAATTTTGGACCCCTGTAACTCTGGTTTGCAGAGATGTAGGGACCCCATCTTTGGAATCCAAGTCTAACAATATGTCTTCTACCTGCATGAGACATTTCGTGAGATTCAGACTTTGCTAACGGCCATTGCTGCGATTTATGTACGTCACCATCACTACCATTGAAATAGCCCCAATAAACAGGTTTTTGTGACCCTAGGCTATGACCTCTTCGGCCTAGGGGCCCGAAACTCACCAGTCATGTTCCCCCTAAGGGTCCCTACAATGCTAGAAAATTTGGTACTGCTGAGCCATTGCCCTTTGAAAAGATGTGAGATTTTGGAAAGTGAAATAGGGAGCCAATGAAATCCTATGGGGGATTTTACCAATTTTGGACCCCTGTAACTCTGGTTTGCAGAGATGTAGGGACCCCATCTTTGGAATCCAAGTCTAACAATATGTCTTCTACCTGCATGAGACATTTCGTGAGATTCAGACTTTGCTAACGGCCATTGCTGCGATTTATGTACGTCACCATCACTACCATTGAAATAGCCCCAATAAACAGGTTTTTGTGACCCTAGGCTATGACCTCTTCGGCCTAGGGGCCCGAAACTCACCAGTCATGTTCCCCCTAAGGGTCCCTACAATGCTAGAAAATTTGCCGCTGCTGAGTAATTGCCCTTTGAAAAGATGTGAGATTTTGGAACTGTAAATAGGAGGCCCAATGAAAGCCTATGGGGGATTTTACCAAATTTGGAGCCCTGTAACTCTGGTTTGCAGAGATGTAGGGAACCCATCTTTGGAGCCCAAGTCTAACAATATGTCTTCTACCTGCATGAGACATTTCGTGAGATTCAGACGTTGCTAACGGCCATTGCTGCGATTTATGTACGTCAGACTCGCCACCATTGAAATTGCCCAATAAACAGGTTTTGTGACCCTAGGCTATGACCTCTTCGGCCTAGGACTGCATTGAACGCGACCCACGCATTGTGCGCATTCTGGACAACACCAATTACTGGGTTTATACCCTTCTGGATCCACGGTAAAAACACAATGTTCCAAAACTGCTTGAAGAAAGAGCCAGACAGGTCAAAATGGAAGAATACCAGCAGGCCCTTGTGGAGACTTTAGAGAGGAGATTGACATCCTCCCCCTCCTCTAGCCAGTTGTACGCCGACAGACTGACTTCCGCAAACCCAGGACGACCCGGAGGGCAGCAAACAACACAAGCTGCAGCTAGTGCCCAAAAGGGAATGGTATCGGCAGTGTCCTTGGAGTGGGAAAATTTTCTGACACCCATGCAGCAGCACACAGAACAGCAAGCGTGCAGATCCACCTCCAACACCGATCGCCTGGAGAAGATGGTCAAGGACTACATGTCAGATGGCGTAGCTGTGTTGAACAATCCATCTGCACCCTTCAACTATTGGGTATCGAAGCTAGACACCTGGCACGAACTGGCAATGTACGCAATAGAGGTGCTGGCTTGCCCGGCAGCCAGCGTTATGTCGGAACGCTGTTTCAGTGCTGCAGGAGGCATCGTCACAGATCGGCGGCGTATCCGCCTCTCCACAGAAAATGCAGACCGTCTGACTCAAATTAAAATGAATCAATCCTGGATTGGAAACGACTACGCAACACTCCCGGACCCCAACCAAGTAACATGAACAATGAACATCTGTGATGGGTTAGCGTTTCCGGTCCCTGTTTATTGAACCTCTCATCTGTATTACATTTATGACTGCATGGCGACAAAATGCAAATTGCTATCCGCACGCTTCTTGTCCTCATGCAAGGCCTGGGTTGTTGTGTCTCAAAGCGTGGCCTTCTCCTCCTGCGCCACCCTCCTCTTGTTCCATCACGTGTGCTGCTGCTGGGTTAGCGTTACCGGTCCCTTTTCCTGGAACCTCTTATATGTATTACATTTATGACTGCATGCCGACAAAAAGCATGTTACCTGTGCAAAGAAAACAGACATTTCCCGCATTCAAAAGACAGTTTTCCCTTTGAAACTTTAAAATCGATTTTCTCAAAAACTATAAGCTCTTTTTGCTAAATTTTTTTTCCTCTTGTACCCACTCCCAAGGTGCACATACCCTGTAAATTTGGGGTATGTAGCATGTAAGGAGGCTTTACAAAGCACGAAAGTTCGGGTCCCCATTGACTTCCATTATGTTCGGAGTTCGGCCATGTTCGGCCCGAACCCGAACATCTAGATGTTCGCCCAACACTACACGTGACCCGTTCGGCCAATCACAGCGCTAGCCGAACGTTCGGGTAACGTTCGGCGATGCGCTCTTAGTTCGGCCATATGGCCGAACAGTTTGGCCGAACACCATCAGGTGTTCGGCCGAACCCGAACATCACCCGAACAGGGTGATGTTCTGCAGAACCCGAACAGTGGCGAACACTGTTCGCCCAACACTAGCCACAACTACTACTTTACTCCCTCCGATAAAGGGGTCCATCCTGAAGATCAGGTGTTTTGAGGCTACACTTCCTATGGGTGTGAAGATCATGATGGTCACACTTGTTTTATGACCCTTTTGAGATGGGCCTCCATGCTGTGAGGGTCACCAGGGTAGACAAGGGAAAGGGTGTGAACTTTGGAGGCCCCATTACCGTTTTGCTGGGGGCAGAGATTGATCAAGATGTAACGGGGCCCTAGGCAAGGTAGTAGATTTGGGGCCCCTTGTGGTCCTTTTGTTAAGCTGAAGTGAAGAAAGCTCAAATAAGGTGGCAGGTGGGCCGCTTGATACCTACTAGGCCCCAAGCACTTGCCTAGCTTGCCTGGTGGATGATCCTGCTCTGGCTGGGGGGGGAATGATTTGTAGTTCCACCCCTGATTGCATGGGTTTTGATTGGTGTGAGATATTGACAGAGTTACTTTTTCGAGAATACCCCTAACATGTTCCCTCTCCTATTCTAACACTAACCTCCCCCCTCTTAACGCCTATTCGCCTAACACTACACACCCTCTTACCCCCAACCTTCCCCTCCCCAGGAAGGATTCTTTCATTTTGGAAATAGTAAGGGCAACTTCAGTACCCCATACCCATTTCACCTGGGGTTGGGGTGGAGTGGGCATCGGGGGTATATTCTATACCGAGACATCACCAAGGCTGCCTACACTGTTTACCGCTAGCCTTTCTTTCCTTCCAGGCTGCCTTTATTTGGGCTGTCACAGAAATGTGTACTGATTCCTATCTTCACAGTATATAAATATGCCACATACTATTCCGATCCGCGGCTGAAGAAGATGTTTGGAGCCATCCGCCTCTCAGCTGTCGCGCTCCCGGCGTTCTTCCCTTTCTCTATGCTTTGTCTTCACAACATGATTAGGTTCTCTTTGCAGACACGTTCTGAGCCTAAACAGAGATCATTTCCCTATTAAGACTTTCTAAAAAATTAAATAACTTTAAAAGGCTTCTCAAGCTTTTGTTGCAACAGAGAAAGGAAAAAAAAATCGGCGTCTTTTATGTTTGGAGACTTTGTCGTGTTTTGAATACATCTCCTTGAATCGGAGCCCCCACTGGCTGAGTGATTTGAAGTGAACAAATCATTCCTTTTTTATCCAGAGCAGGCTGACTTCTGTGATGGAATCTTCTTCCTCTCGTTTATTTGCACATGCTTGACTTCTAAATAGGACACTCAGTGGGGAGAGCAATTTGAGGTACGGCTACCTCATCCTCTATGCCTAAAATAACAAAGGCCGTAATGACTGTGCTGTGAGGAAGAAGCAGACGTCAAGGAATAATTTAAATTCTGATGCACACGGAGAAATAGCGGCGTCTAATTTACCTTGTTTAGCTTCTCTGAAAGTTCCTCAACAAAAATACAAATTTATCTTTTTGGAACAGAACTAATTTACGAGTTTCACTTCCACATGAGCAAGCAGCAACACTAGTGATGTATCAACTTAGGACAGTGGGTGGAATATGAAAATGATCCCTTTATGCCCCGGTAATCCCGGTGTACCGCCGGCAGAACTGTGTGAAGTGGTTTGCTCAGCAGCAATATAAAGATATTTTTACAGTCTCCACTCTGTAACCATCCAATTGATAACTGCAATAGGTGCCAAGTTGTTCCTGCTTTCTAGAAGGTCCCCTCTGCGAACCATCATGGGGAATTTCACATGCTGATAAAGTTAAGATGGTGCTGGCTCTTGTAAAAAAGGTGTTGAGGTAGCAGCATGGTGGCATAGTGGTTAGCGCTCTCGCCTTGCAAGCACTGGGTCCCCAGTTCGAATCCCAGCCAGGTCAACATCTGCAAGGAGTTTGTATGTTCTCCCTGTGTCTGTGTGGGTTTCCTCCGGGCACTCCAGGTTCCTCCCACATCCCAAAAAACATACAGATAAGTTCATTGGCTTCCCCTAAATTGGCCCTAGACTATGATACGTGCACTACATGATATAGACATATGTCTATGGTAGGGATTAGATTGTGAGCACCTCTGTGGGACAGTTAGTGACACAACAATATATGGGGCTTGATTCACAAAGCGGTGCAAAGTGTTTGCACGCCAGTGAAAAGCCCCTTATCACGCCTAAACTCACTTTAGGCATGATAAGAAGCAACTCGCGCGAATTTTCCTGCGCGCAAGCGCGCAGGCGCGTGCGCAGCACCCGGCGCTTCGCGCGAAGCTCCCGTTAAGCCCTATGGGACTTTGCGCGTACGCGCGGTAGCTTCGCGCGAAGAGCAGCACAAATCGGTGATAACTCAGTGGTGCAAAGGTTATCACGCCTAAAGTCTTTTAGGCGTGATAACTGAGTTATCACCGCTTTGTGAATCGAGCCCATAATCTGTACAGCACTGCTTAATATGTCGGTGCTATACAAATACTTAAAATAAAATAAATAACTTAGGAAGCAGGTGCCTCAACATACTATACGTCGAACCAGCCTACGAGTCTAAGTAAAAGATGTTAGTGTTAGCAGGGCTGGTTCTTTCATGAAGCAAAGTGCAACATTTGCATCAGGTGCAGAGATTACAGGGGCAGCATGTTTGTACTGTTTTTACACTAACAGCATGCATGTCAGAGTAGGAGGAGAAGCAAGAGGAGAATGAGGTGAAGAGGTCGTCATTGGGGAAAAGCAGCTTGTTGTGCTGTGTGAGGAGACTGAGTTAGGAGTGGGGAGGATGGAGAGCAGCAGTGTTTCATTTGACTTGCACAGCAGAAGGGAGGCTGAGGGTGAGCAGTTTGTTTTTCACAGACTTGCAGCCAGCCAGCCAGTGTGTTACTGTCTTGAGCTGTAACATGTCATGTCTCAAGTTGTTGCTTATGCTCCTTTGCTGACTGAGAACATCAAATGAAGCAAGAGCGTTGCTAAGATCATAAGAGATCCAGGGCACTTTTGGGCACTACAGAAAAAAAGGGGTCATGGTCATGTACCAGAATGTGGGTGTGGTCATGGGTAGAGCCAAATTTACATGAACTTAAGAGCAGTCTAAGTCAGCCTACCCATCCAAATGTTGGATGAAGCCCTCCTCTCCATTAATACAAAAATACCCACAAAAATGCAGCATCTCACATAAATAGGCAGTGTCACTTAAACATAACTAGGCAGAGTTACCTGACTTCTGTGATGGCTGGTCTGGCTATCTACTGGGCAGGCTGGTCTCACTGGCGCATGCAGGGGGGATTACCGATGTCCCGAAATTCCCCCCTGCTGCTCTCCCCGCACGCCTGTGGAGAGAAAGCAAGATCGCGGCACCAGCCGCTGAAGTGTGATGCGGGGAGGGAGGCCGACATCACTCCTCTCTCATTCTCTATCTGTGCCCCCTCCCGAGTCCCCTTGCAGAGAACGTGCAGCGGGCATTTAGTTTACCTGAGTCTCTGTGCTCCGGCCAGCTTCATTCTATTTCCTGTTTCCCATGACACAAAACAGGAAGTAGAATGAAGAAGCCGGCCGGAGCACAGAGACTCAGGTAACTAAACGCCCGCTGCGTGTTCTCTGCAAGGGGACTCAGAAGGGGGCACTGATGGAGAGGGAGGGATGATTGATGTCGCATCCCTCCCTGTATTACACTTCAGCGGCTGGTGCCGCGATCTTGCTTTCTCCCCACTGGCACCCTTCAGTCCTCCCCCACAGAGTGGCACCCTCCTTCCTCCTCTCCCCCCAGAGTGGCACCCTTCAGCCCACCCAATGTGGCACCCACCCACTCCTACCCACCCAGGTTGGACCCCTCATCTCCCCCCAGAGTGGCACCCTTCTCTCACCCAAAGTGGCACCCTACCACCCACCCATGTTGGCACCCTCCTCTCCCCCCAGAGTGGCACCCTCCTCCCACCCAAAGTGACATCCTACCACCCAACCACCCACCAGTGTTGGCACCCTCCTCCCCCCCAGAGTTGCACCCTTCTCCCACCCAAAGTGGCAGCCTACCACCCACCCATGTTGGCACCCTTCTCTCCCCCCAGAGTGGCACCCTTCTCCCACCCAAAGTGGCACCCTACCACCCACCCATATTGGCACCCTCCTCTGTCCTCTCCCCCCACAATGGCTCCCACCTACCCACCCACTGCTACCCACCCAGAGTGGCATCCTCCTCCCTCCTCTCCCCTCAGAGTGGCATCCTTCACCCCACCCAATGTGGCACCCACTCCTACCCACCCAGGTTGGCACCCTCCTCTCCTCCCAAAGTGGTGCCCTTCTCCCACCCAAAGTGGCACCCCACCACCCAACCATGTTTGCACCCTCCTCTTCTTGCAGAGTGGCACCCTCCTCCCACCGAAGTGGCACCCTTCCACCCACCCATGTTGGCACCCTCCTCTGTCCTCTCCCCCCACAATGGCACCCTCCTACCTACCCAGAGTGGCACTCTTCTTTGGTGGGCAAACACATGAGCGGTAGTGTGCGGCTTGCCGAAAGGAATCCCCCCCCCCCCTTGAAAATCCAGGTTTTGCCCCTGCGCCTATTCCCAGGTTGTCTAACAGTCCCCCAATAGCATTCCTTGACCTTCTAGTGCAGTGATCTGAAAACTTCTCCAGCTGTTAAGGAACTGCAAGTCCCACAATGCATTGCAGGAGTCTGACAGCCACAGTCATGATTCATAAAGACAAATGCATTGTGGGACTTGTAGTTCCTTAACAGCTAGAGAGCCAAGTTTGCAGATCACTGTTCTAGAGGACCCCTTCCCATGGCCCATGGGCCTTCCATTGAGGCACCACAACTGTCCCATAGAAGAACCACAGCTCCCTGCATAGAGGTGCCACAGCTCTATGGGGGTACGCTAGGGGCGGTGGTGCCTCTATGGTGATATCCTGGGAGCTTTGGTGCAACAATGGTGGTCATTCTTGGTGCTTTGCTTCCTGTATAGGGGTGTACTGGGTGTTATGGTGTCTCTATGGGGCATGCTGGGTGCTGTGGTTACATGCAGGGTACTGGGGTGCCATGTTGGTTGCTGTAATGCATCTATGGGGCATACTAGGTGTTGTGGCATACCTCCCAACATTTAAACTTCACAAACCGGGACACAGGCCACATCCCCTAACCACACCCCCAACATCCCTAGTCACGCCCACCTGTTTTATAAAAAATAAATATTTGTATTTTATTAATTAATCTTACTTCCGACGGAGAGGGGGGAGGGGGCGTCAGGGTGCCCGTGGGTGCGGAGGAGGGGAGAGAAAAACCTGATCGAGGCACCAGCCGCGGGGGATCCCGTATGCTATTTGGTATGGGTGGCCGCTATTTCTTCCTCCCTCCCTCCCTCCTAATGTGCCCCCCAGTGTCCCCCCTGCAGAGATAAATGCGCAGCAGCGGAGCGGGCTGTCATAAATCTTACCATTGCCTCTCCGACTACCGGGATCTCGCCTGGTCTTCTCGGCTTCCGGCTTCCTGTGACGTCACAGGAAGCCGGAAGCCTAGAAGAGCCAGATGCCGGTAGTCGGAGAGGCAATAATGACAGCCCGCTCCGCTGCTGCGCATTTATCTCTGCAGGGGGGACACTGGGGGGCACATTAGGAGGGAGGGAGGGAGGAAGAAATAGCGGCCACCCATACCAAATAGCATACGGGATCCCCCGCGGCTGGTGCCTCGATCAGGTTTTTTTCCCCCCTTGCCCAGCGGCCGGGACACAAGGGGGGGTAGCGGCGCGGGATGGCGGGAGGGGCCCCCCAAATCATGACGGTCCCGATGAAAATGGGACGGTTGGGGCCTATGGTTGTGGTGACATGCTGGTAGCTATGGTGCCTGAACCCTACATAAGGAGCAAGCATCATTGTGCGTGTCCTCACTGATCCTCCCTGTGAGCACCCCATCCCCAGCAGAGTAGCACAGTACTCATCTCCTCTATCCGCTCTCCAAGTCTGGAGACATCCTCTGTAGCTGATGATTCTCCCCCTAGCATCCGAGAATCAGACGCTAATTGATCTAGCGTCTGATTTAGACGCTAGGAGCACTAGCGTCTGATTTATTCTCAGACACTAAGGGGAGAAGCCCAGAAAAGATGTCTGCAGAATCTGGAGACCAAGCGGCCAGAGGTAAGTACTGCTGCCTGACTCTGCCTAGGGGACATCCGAGGCACCCCAGAATAGATCCGGGGTATGTACCACTGATCTTTGCGGCTAGCCACGCCCCTAAGAGTAAGAGTAAATTGTACGATGATGTGCGATCTTTCCACATCAGGAAGGGGGGGCGCAGCCTCATAAGTTTGCCTCAGGGAGCAAAAAGTCTAGAACCGGACTTGAATGTTAGTCATTAGGTGGTCTATACTATTGGTCAACGTGTACAATAGTAGAATATCTGTACTTTAACTGGTATTTTACTTTCTCTTTTAACATTGCTATTAACATTGCGGTCCGTGTGCCGCCCATTTTACCGAAGCTCCGCTGACACCCAAATTACCTGCTTCGCCAGTCTTACTCTAAAATTATAGTAGAATCCCTCTATAGGAAAATTTAAGGGACCGGACCAAGTAGTTTGCTATATCAGAAATGGTCATACAGATACACCATAGTACTGTATCTTAATGAACTCAATAACTGGGAGTCATTATTTTTAATGTTTCAGTAAGCAAGCACACATATCGTCTAAGCTATATCAAAATGCACAGTGCTCAATATGCAGGGATTTGCATGCAAAATTCATGCAACAACTTGCAGCTTGCACAGGTACAGGGGGATAACTACAAATTATGCCCCCCCCCAGCAAAACTTTAATTGTGCCCCCTCCATGTTGAAACCCTTTCCTTAGCTGACCCTTGGTAACCCTCACAGGGGCTCATCTTACAAGGGTCATAAAACAAGGGCGGCCAGCATAACCTTCCCACCCATAACAAGTGTAGCCACAAAGGACCTGATCTGAAGGCGGAACCCCTTTATTGGAGGCAGAGAAGGTAAGTAGTTGGGGTCCTCTCACGGATATATCAAATAAAGGCACGGGGAAATAAGAGCGCACACCAACGTTGTTAGTAAAATATTGTTCTGAAATACAGATATTTTACTGTAAAAACGTAAAATATCGATATTAAATAGCAATATTTTACTATGGCCAAACCTGTGTGGGGGTCTCAGTTGTCAGGAATGTGATCAGGGGGAAGCAGAATGACATATCCATATGGTGGTAAGCAGGGCGTGTCACCTCTAAGGAAGCAGATCTGGGGGCTGGCAGGCAGGCCGCTCAGTGTAGAGATATCGAGGTAAGGTACCCTTCTTGGGTTTCTGCCACCTCTGGCTCTGCTCGTCCAGCACGACCACCAGCCATATGTGTCTGTCCGGCAGGCGGTGCTCTCGTCGGGCACCATGTGCTGCAGCGGTTTGGCTGCCTCGGGCATGCCAGCGGAGTTCAGACACACGTTCAGGGAGCGGCGCACGCTGGAAGCTGTAAATGACAGATAGGTGCGACAGTCCAGCACCAGGCAGCGCGGACTCCGGAGCAGCCTCTGCAGCCGCCAGCTTTCTATAAGGTCCCCTTTATAGTTTATTTGGTGTATCCCCAATGCGGCAAGTGGACTAAATGGGCCCCAGCCATAGCCTCCAATACAAAATAGTGGTCTTTGGGCGCCCGATATATAGCGGGAGCTGATACAGTCCAAATTTCCGCTCTGAAGCCCAAAGACCGCTATTTTGTATTGGCGGCTAGGGCGGTGCCCATTTAGTCCACATGCACCCTTTTTTCCTGTTCCATCCTCTCACAGCTCTGTGAGCTCCTGGGGCCAGTGATCTTTGGAGTGGTCCGCCTCTCCTACATAAACGCCTGTAGGCATATGCCTACTGGGCCTTATGGAAAATCTAACCCTGCAGATGCATCCATACTGCACATGTGCAAGTGCACACTCCACTGTGCACTATGGACCTTCTCGTCTTTAGAAGTACTGAGGGATGCAAGTGCCTTCAAAGCCTTCGTGAGGACTCCCAAAGGCTATGTAACCAGTTGGTCAAAGAACTTGTAATGGAAGGACAGGGGTGAACCGAGAGCACAGAGAGAGGATCGGGAAGGCTCCATAGGTGAGAGTATCTAGTTTTTTTTCAGGTTTGCTTTAGTATTACTCAATGCACGGTCCACGGATGCACACTATAGGCTTCCCCTCTCCCCCTCCTCCTCCTCTTGTGTGGTATGAGAATTGCCTCTAACATAAGCTATCAGTCTTCCTATATGAGTGCTGCTCGGTGTATATGATGAAAAGAAAGCAAGCTCAATCCACAAGGCGATACTTTACAGTTACATTACTAGACTAGAGGGACATTGCTTTGATCTGCTCATATCTTACAAGAAGTATTGAGAGGCAGAAAGGCTGAGATGGTAAATTAGATTCTAATCATTTTTGCTTGCATGTAAATTCTATGCAGGTGGAAATTGGTCCATTTTTGGACTGGCTTAGTTCCAAGCTGCATATGATTTGCATTGAATTTGCCTAAAATCAAGAATGATTATCAGACTAACATTTATTTTCCAAGCATGACTGGGTCGTGCCCGGAATTGCATTTAGTACATACACATACCTCCAACTTTTTTAAATCAGAAAGAGGGACAATTAAGCCACTCCCCTATCACACCCCTAAACACACCCCGACACACCCCTAGTCACGCATGATATAAAGATTTCATCAGAAAATTATGTTGTTTTGCGATGCAAACCAAACTAATCCTTTCTATCCTGGTTCATTTTCCTTCATATTAACATTTGAAAATAAGAAATATATCAATTTAAAGGATGACAATAAAGTTTGGAGTCAATTAAACCCATTTTTCAGTAGATAAAATGCATATATTTACACAGATCTGTACATCAGTCCTAAAAGAGGGACAAATGAGGAAGAAAGAGGGACAGAGGGACTGGGTTCCCAAACAGACACTGTCCCAGTCCCTCCTAAAGAGGGACAGTTGGGAGCTATGCATACAAGGCTCAGGGTAGAGGTAATGAGTAGAATGATAATACAACAATAACAAAGGCATAACAGCAGCAATGACAAGATACATTTAAAGTGAATGGGAACCATATTTTTAAAAAAATGAAGCAAATACTTACCTAAGGAGAGGGAAGGCTCTGGGTCGTATAGAGCCTTTCATCTCCTCTCTCAGTTCCCTCTATCCTGTGCTGGCTCCCCCCTCGTTTCAAAGGGTATTTGGAAGTCCTCAGGAGCCGTGTCCTCCCGAAGACGTGCGGCTCCATACTGCACAGGCGTGAGCGTGTAAGAGAGCGTGCTTGCGCAGGCGCAGTACAGGGCCGCCCTTCTTCAGGAGCACTCGGGCTCCCTGAAGACTTCTGAAGCCTCTTTCGGCCGGGTAAAGCAGTATTTGACTAAATTAGTCAAATACTGCTACCGGGCGAGCCAGCACCGGAACGAGGGGACCAGGAGAGGAGCAGGAAGGCTCTATAGGACCCAGAGCCTTCCCTCTCCTTGGGTAAGTATCTGTCTCATTTTTTTTAAATGTGGTTCCTATTCACTTTAAGTAGTGTTCCACTACGTTTCTGCCTGTCAACATTTTTTAGAAACGACCTTTTGTTTTATGGAAAAAAAAAAACTTTAGAAATTAGATTGTGAGTTTCTTTGAGGGACCAGGGCTGGCATGACTATACATGAGTTGAGAAGAGTTCTTATATGCTATGTATTAGAGTGTTTGTTTTCTCATAGTTTACAGGCATGCACTATTACAGAAAACTATACTTCTTTCCTTCGATACTTTCTTGCTTGAGCTCTTGCTATGTGCATAAAACCCAACCGTGATGTAGCCTCTCGGAGGAGTCATTTGGAAAAGGGTAGTTAAAACTACTGCAGCATCATTCAAAACAACTTTGAGCCCTCCACTGTAAAAAACAAAAGTTAATGCATTTTACTTAAAATATCATCATGCTTCTGTGTATGCATTATTGATTTCTCTCAGCTTGAATCAGCAAAGTTTTTCTATGGCCTTCACACTAAGTAACGCCTTGGGCCAGAATGTTTATGAGTACTTTTAGTGGGATGTATAAAGACAATTAATATGAATACACGGACATCTTTACAATGCAGTAAATACATGCTGGGAGTGTAAGAAGTATAAATATCTCTCCACTCTTACTGGATCTGGCTGCTTGGATATTATAGAGCACCCTTGTTTACTTTCTGGGCTAGATTTTTTTGCAAAAAGCCACATTGGGCATGGCATGGGGCAGAGCGTGTTCCACAAGGGTTTTTAGGGGATTAGAACACTGGAGAGGAGCGGGTGCAAGAGGAGGAGTAGGGCAGAAAGCTAACTCTACTCTCCTACAGAGAATGGAGGGGGGAGACACAGGAGGTTAACTTACTAACTTATCTCTCCTATGGAAAGGGAGGTAGAGGAGAGGCAGGAGGCTCACTTTGAGGGGGGGGGGGGGAGGCAGGAGGCTGACTGTACTCTCCTGTGGAGAGAGGGAGGAGCGGCAGGAGGCTGGCTTTACTCTCCTGTGGAGAGAGGGAGGAGAGGCAGGAGGCTGGCTTTACTCTCTTATGGAGGGGGTAAGGGAATGCAGGAAGTTGACTTTTCTCTCCTGTGGAGAGGGAGGGGAAGTAGAGAAAGGGCTCTTACTTTACTTTCCTATGGAGAGGGAAGGGGGAGAAGAAGAAGCAGGAGGATGACTTTACTCTCCTGTGAAGAGGGGGAGGAGAGGGAGGAGGCTGACTTTACTCTCCTGTGGAAAGGGGGAGGAGAGGGAGGAGGCTGACTTTACTCTCCTGTGAAGAGGGGGAGGAGAGGGAGGAGGCTGACTTTACTCTCCTTTGGAGAGGGGGAGGAGAGGGAGGAGGCTGACTTTACTCTCCTGTGGAGAGGGGGAGGAGAGGTAGGAGGCTGACTTTTTTTCTCCTGTGGAGAGAGGGAGGAGAGGGAGGAGGCTGGCTTTCCTCTGCTATGTAGAGGTGGAAGAGAAGTAGTAGGTTGACTTTACTCTCCTGTGGAGAAGGGGAATAGAGGCAGGAGGCTGACTTGACTCTCCTGTGGAGATGAAGGGGGAGGAGAGGCAGGAGGCTGACTTTACTCTCCTGTGGAGATGAAGGAGGAGGAGAGGCAGGAAGCTGAATTTACTCTCCTGTGGAGATGAAGGGGGAGAGAGGCAGGAGGCTGACTTTACTCTCCAGTGGAGATGAAGGAGGAGGAGAGGCAGGAAGCTGAATTTACTCTCCTGTGGAGATGAAGGGGGAGAGAGGCAGGAGGCTGACTTTACTCTCTGGTGGAGATGAAGGAGGGAGGGGAGGCAGGAGGCTGACTTTACTCTCCTGGAGATGAAGGGGGAGAGAGGCAGGAGGCTGACTTTACTCTCCTGTGGAGATGAAGGAGGAGGAGAGGCAGGAAGCTGAATTTACTCTCCTGTGGAGATGAAGGGGGAGAGGGGCAGGAGGCTGACTTTACTCTCCAGTGGAGATGAAGGAGGAGGAGAGGCAGGAAGCTGAATTTACTCTCCTGTGGAGATGAAGGGGGAGAGAGGCAGGAGGCTGACTTTACTCTCCAGTGGAGATGAAGGAGGAGGAGAGGCAGGAAGCTGAATTTACTCTCCTGTGGAGATGAAGGGGGAGAGAGGCAGGAGGCTGACTTTACTCTCCAGTGGAGATGAAGGAGGAGGAGAGGCAGGAAGCTGAATTTACTCTCCTGTGGAGATGAAGGGGGAGAGAGGCAGGAGGCTGACTTTACTCTCCTGGAGATGAAGAGGGAGAGAGGCAGGAGGCTGACTTTACTCTCCTGTGGAGATGAAGGGGGAGAGAGGCAGGAGGCTGACTTTACTCTCCTGTGGAGATGAAGGGGGAGAGAGGCAGGAGGATGACTTTACTCTCTTGTGGAGAGGGAGGGGAAGTACAGGAAGTGCTCTGACTTTACTCTCCTATAGAGAGGGAAGGGGGAGAAGAAGAAGCTTGGGGCTGACTTTACTGTTTTATGGAGAGTTGAAAGAGAAAAGAAGCAGTGGGCTTTATGTGTGTTCCTATAGTGAAGGGAAATGGGAGGAGACATTTACTGTAGCATCTCTGGTTGATTGCTTGCCTGGCAAAGAAGATGGGGGCGCCCATAAAGACACCAATCATGAAAACAGTCGCAAACGATCCCCTTTCAGCTATCAAAACTTTCATGTCTGTAATATGTAACTTTACCGCCAACGACTGTAACAATACTGACTATTAAAATAAATGAGGCGCTTTTTTGCCGTAGTTAACTTCGAAGTAACTTCTCTCTGCTGATAATCAGCCGCGTGTGATCGACACACGTTAACATATCCCAAAGTCACACGTCGCCTCCTCCTCTGCGATTGTTAAGTTACTGCTTGTTCCTTATAAGCTTTCTATTACCGTATAGTCTGAGAACAAACATTCTGACCCTTAAAATTAGCATGTACTGACGCTATATTCATTATCCCAAGACTATGAGAAACTGAGACTTAAAGCCTTAACTGCTCATTAGAGACGAAGGTTCCCCTCTGGGTATGTGAAATAGATCAAGAGGTACATTGCGGTTAATAGTGATTATACATTATTGCTACTTTTTTTCTTTACTGTGAACTACTTAAATCAGCTTCACAAAGACGTTAACACTTTTTTTAATAATGCTTAATTTTCTCCCGACAGCCCCGTCCCGACGATCTCGTGGAGGAAAGTCAGCGGATTCATTCCCAGCAAAGCGAGGCTGAGGAAGTCGCAGGCCGTCCTGGAGATCCCGAACGTTCAGCTGGAGGATGCCGGGACTTACGAGTGTAAAGCCGAAAACTCCAGGGGGAAGAATGCTTTCCGGGGACAGCTACAAGTGTACAGTACGTGGCTATTCTTCGGCATTGATTGTCATGTGATTAAGTGAGGATTGGTAAAATGCTGCAGGGTTTGGTTTGTACGATTGATGATCACAGATTATTCCATGTAGCATTGCCTATCCAATATATTAAACTGGACCTGAACTCAGAACTCCTCTCCGCTCTAAAAGCTACACAACAGCATAATAACCTTAAAGAAAAAAACATTTCTTTGTTACAGTTGATACAAATGCTAAAATAAATCTGCACAGTTTCTACTTCCTGATTCCTGGAAGCAGACATATTGTTTACAGCCTGTACTTTCAAATGGGCTTATCAGCGTATCTGCTATAGCCAGTCATGTGACACAGGGGGAAGATCAAATTACAACTTGTGATTAGACACAAATGAGGGGGAATTACACAGGCTAAACTCTTTAAACACATACAGGGTGCATTTCTGTTATGTTTTCCTTGTGTCCTGTGCAAGAGTCCAGGTCCACTAAGGCTAAAAAAATGGTAACATTTATAATACATGTAAACCCATACAAATAAGACGTATGGTTATTCCAGAGTAAAATGAGCTATAAATTACTAGTCTCCTATGTAGCTGCCACTTACAATAGTACGTAGAAATCTGATGGAACTGACAGGTTTTTGACTTGTCTATCTCTTCATAGTGGTACAAGGGAGGGAAGAGGCAGCCAGATAGTGATACAATTTGCATTGAAACAATAAAATGAAAATGAGTTGAGGTGACTTACCTCAAATGAAGACAAATTCATGTAAACAACAAATTTTATTATGCACCAGCAACGTGTTTCATAGGTCTAAGTCCACTTCCACAGGCCAAATCAAGTGCCAAAAAAGTGCAATGAGCCAACATAAGGTGCCTTATGTCTCAAAATTCTGTATTTTTTGTTCAGCTTGGACATAAGATACTGTATTTGGGTAGGTCCTATACTTTATATTGTAAGAGAAAGACCTTGTAAGTCTTGGTTTTGATAATGTACTACTGTCAGCCTAACTGTGTTACAAAAAAAAAGTAGCACACCCCATAAAAATACACTTGAAACATTAATTGCAAGTCTTTATCTACTTTAAACCATGCATTGAAACTCTGCACTTAGTATCTTCACTTTGCTCCCCCTCCCTCCTCTGCCATGGTGATGTGTCTATTCAGCAGAGGAGGGAGTGGGACTGGGAGCAGAGGGAAGAGACTAGACAGAGAGTCTATCTTCATCAGCAATGATTACACCGATTAGCATAGCAGCAGAACTTTTACTGCTCTCTGCATTGCAAGTAAAAATATTTACACACAGGGAATACTTTCAGATGTTCTTTTATGTACATAAGATAAGAATAGATACTTTTGGGGCTATTGGAACTCTGCTGTTAGCATTGCAAGACTTATCTGGATATCTGAGTATCTCTGTGGATTTCATCGTCAACTATTTGCAGAGAATAATACTGATTTATGGATATGTTCCGCAGTGACAGGAGCAGTTTATTCTCCTTCTGTCCCCGAGTTAGAACATATGAGGCTATACCTCATTGTTTCACTGTAAATAATAGATCTTTTTTGAGTGTTTGGGTGTGTTATAAGCTTCAAAAGTAGCAGAGCTGGTGACGACTTTTGCAGTATATATGAAACGCTAAGACGCAGAGGCAAACAGTGTTGTATAATGTGCCATATGTTTAACAAGTGCAAGGCACAAAACAACACCTCCTCTGTGAAACAATCACAACAAACAAAAATAATGAAGTCAATCTATACAAAAGTACAAGTATACAAAATACACCCATATACAACCAGGGATCTGGCTGAGCACATAATCCTTAAAATATAAAAAATGCAATGCATGCTGAACGACAGGGGCATAAAAATCGGGGGTTAGCAGAAAACGCTCAAAAAATGTAGAGTTGAAAATATGATAGAAAATGCTGCCAAAGTGCAAAAATTGTAAACAGATCACAGTGTGATTGCATTTGTGACGTATAGTGGACAACATTACTGATATTAAAGGAGAACTGTATCAAGAGGGCTATGAAGGCTGCCATATTTATTTCCCTCTAAGCAATACCAGTTGCCTAACAGTCCTGCTGATCCTCTGCCTCTAATATGTTTTGCCATAGCCCCTCAGCAAGCATGCAGCAGATCAGGTGTTTCTGACATTATTGTCAGAACTGACAAGATTAGCTGCATGCTTGTTACTGGTGTTATTCAAATATTGTTGCAGCCAAATAGATCACCAGGGCTGCCAGGTAACTGGTAGAGCTTAAAATGAAATAAATATGGCAGCCTCCCTATTCTTTTTGCTCAAAGGAAGTTATGACTATATATAGCACTACACAGTAGGTATCAAAAATTATAACAATTTATTAGAATAATTCATCAAACAGCACTATACAGTATTAAAAAAATCTAAAAACCAGAAGAACACCTCATCTTATTGGTATATATCCATAAACAGTTGCTCAATGAAAGCTATAATAGCAATAATATAAATCTCCTGTGCAGCGCAATGAGAGCTGCCACAGGGATTGAACCCGGGTTCAGAAAGCCACAAGCTAACCTATATGACGTGAATGAAACTTAGATAAATAAGCAATCAAACTACAGTGACAATATGAATACCTGTGGAAAAAGTGCGTTAGTGCAAACAATAAATGACGATCAGCCCAAACCAATGGATGCTGAATAATAAGTGTTAGGATGCTGGGACTAGCCTAATGGAAATAGTGACAGACAAGAGCAAGAGGCTTACGTGACCCGATGGAGGATGAAACCACGGAGGTGTCCAGGAGTGGAGGAAGGCCCCCGGTAGACTTCTCTACCGGTATCGCGGCAGTCACGCCGCTTTATCAAGAGAGGGGGGATCCAGTGTGTGTCCGGCTGGCGTGCCGGCTAGATATAGTGCCAAGGAGGTGGTCACGTGAGCGCCAGACGCGCATCACGTGATCCGCCTCAGTCCAATGCGGAAACAAGGAAAGCGAGGCGATAGTAAACCACGCTGGAGCGCATGCAGTGTAAGTATATGGTGGGCAAGAGGGGACAATTGGCAATGCTCGTTCCTGCCTGCTATTAGCAGCCGGAACGGCGCAAAACCGCTTATAAACAGCATTATTCAAGCATCCAAAAGTTTGGGTCCCAAAATGTTTATTGAAAAATAGCAATACAAGCCCAATATGCTAATCTCTATCTAAACATAATATATGGGCACAGATTACAAATATACATGGGGGAAAAATCGCAGTGTCCCTACATTATAGATTGTTAAAAGCACAGTACAGATTACAGGGAATTAGTCCAATTCTCATAAGGGCAGAGTCCACACAGCACCAGAGACCATGAAGAGATAGTCCCACGTCATAATTCCAAGGGCAACCCCGATGCGGCGTGAAAAAACGTACAAAAAACGATAGTCCATTCCAGAGTAGCAACAACGGCAGTCCATTTTAAGAGGCAATTAGATAAACAACATAGGGTCCACTAAAACTCCATACAAAGAGGCAATTACATAACCAGTGGGATCCACTAGAGGTCCATCCAATATGAAAAAACAGTAGTTTAGATAATACAGAATCTGTAATAGAGAGAGTAAGTGTTAATCATGATTATAAGAATCCTGTAAAATCCATTTCCTCATTGAGGCCCTGGGGGGATTTTGACCCAAGATAATAAATCCACCCAGCCTCCCTCTGTAAAAGCTTGGACACTAGGTCACCCCCTCTAATCAAGGATCTAATATGTTCCCTATTCTTTTTACTATAGTTGACCTTTAAAGGACACCTTAAAGGACACCTGAAGTGAGAGGTATATGCATTCCTTTGATAAAGGCGCCTGTTTCAAATGGTGCAGGATAGGGGTAGTAGAATATATCAGTAAATTTACTCTAATATTGTACTAATTCATTTATGTACTGTAGCAAAATTAGGGTAATATTTACTGATATTTTACTATGACTTAACCCCTCCCTACTCTCACACACACCCCTCCTCTGGGGGTGTCTAACCACTTAACCCCCTCCCCCCAGTGCAGCATTGGATCAAACTAAAATGGGGCCCTAGGCAAGATAACTGAAATGGGGCCCAAGGCAAGATAGCATTTTTGCACACCGTTGATGGTTAGTTACCTAGCTTAATTGTCTTTGTTGGGGGCTAACATCCACCGGGCCCCTAGACTCTCTCAGGCCCTAGGCAGCTATCTAAAATTGCATTGTGGAAGATCCAGCTCTGTCCCGGTGGGTGCCTAACCTTATATATGTCAGCCTCCATATCCCTCTCCCTTCAGAAGTCCTTTAAAACTTAGATTATGCAAGGGTTTTAGTTAGCCATTAAAATGCAAGAAATGTTAATCTTATTTTTTCTACTGAAATAATTATGTTGGCTAACAGAGTACAGCACGTATTTTCTTTTTCTGCTACTTTAAGAGCAGCAGTTGAGAATGGGAAAAAAGCCTTTTTCTAATCCCATGCTGTGCTCAAATCACACCTCTTTGTAAAGATCTTTTGAGACTGTGTGGCCCAAATGAGCAAGCAGGGAGTCTACTTTTGAAAAGCTTGAGGAAGGGCATCTTATTATCACTTGGAGGGCTGATTTGTAACCATAAAAGATGTAGACGTTCTCTCACCCCAGACCAAAAAACCTTGGAGCAAATGTCTGTGTTAAAAACCTGATCCAGTTCACATTTTCTCCTAAGTTTCTCCCAGAGATATTTTTTCATCTTCTGTTTAAAATAACTTTTCAGCACTTTGTAACTGAAAAAGTACCAAAAAGTTAGGTGATGATTGTAATCTGCATATTAGGCAGATTATGTAATTACGATTTGGACATTCAATTGATTTTGTGTAATCCATTCATAATTTTGATTCATTTTTGCATAATTTTGTGCCAAATGTTACTTGCAAAGCCCTCATATATGCTTTTGTCACCAAAATTGCTGGGGATGTTATGGGGAATAGTAGGAATAAACGTCTATTTTTTAAACGGCGCTACAAAGTCAATAGCAGTATAGTCCTCTTTCCCTTTGTTAGAGTAGGGATATTACTGGACAACAGTTCTCGCGTGTCTGCGCTTCTAGTTGGGTATAGCCACACCCTTCTGCACAAGTTCCAAGTATTAGATAGCGCTCCACTTCAATTAGTAGATAGAAGATAGCTGAATGTCCCTTTAGGGACCACACTCACCCGTCCAAAATGATCCCTGTGAGACTGGTCAAGATAAATTCTGGTATCCTCCTTATTCGAGCTCCTCCGCTGTCGGGTATCTGCCGCTCCAGATAGGTAATCCTCCTTTTCAGGCTGCCTCCCCTTCAGGTTGAAGTTCCTCAGTGCACCTCATAAGTTAAAATGAGTTACCATAGTGTAACGCCGTAAAAGGTTAAACAATTTTATTGTGCTAAAAATACTCACAAGAGTTGGTAACAGCGTTTAGCTCCGGGTGGAGCCGGAGGACAACCAGGAATTACGCCAGGACGCGAGAACGGGCAGCTAGATCGCAGAGAAACGGCGCTATCTTCAGGCCTACAAGGGAGGCACGGGGGAGAGCCCGTTAATCACTCTAAATGCTGTTACCAATCGTACTCTTGTGAGTATTTTTAGCACAATAAAATTGTTTAACCTTTTACGGAATTACGCTATGGGATCTCATTTTCACTTATGAGGTGCACTGAGGAACTTCAACCTGAAGGGGAGACAGCCTGAAAAGGAGGATTACCTATCTGGAGCGGCAGATACCCGACAGCGGAGGAGCTCGAATAAGGAGGATACCAGAATCTATCTTGACCAGTCTAGAAGTGGTCATGTTGGACGGGTGAGTGCGGTCCCTAAAGGGACATTCAGCTATCTTCTATCTACTAATTGAAGTGGAGCGCTATCTAATATTTGGGAAATAGTAGGAATAAGTAAAAAAAAAAAGTTTTACAAAAGACCTTGTAGTTTTTGAGAAAACAGATTTTTAAAAATGCAAAGGAAAAATGTTTTTTTAAACTCAGAAAAATAACAGTTTTAAAAACAGTTTTCCTTTGCAATTTTAAAATCAAATTTCTCAAAAATGACAAGGTCTTTTTGAAAAAGATTTGTTTTTCTGACTTGTTTCCACTATTCTCCATAATCTACCTAACAATCTTGGTGACTAACGCATGTATGGGGGCTTTGCTTTTAACCACTAGAGTCGGCACAAAATTACATGAAATTGAAAAATTACAGTTCCTGATTACGTTTACATGCAAAATTGTGATCTTTCCCAAAATGTTACATTACAATTTCATATCATAATCGCGAATTACAATGCAAAATTATGGTTATGCAAAATTTGTTCTCATCACTATATGTTGGTTATTTTTTTCTCACTTACTTATACATATGCATATGCATATCATAAACTCTCCATGCAGTTCATTGGTATTTGTTTTTTATTGGTGTCACTACCATATAAAAACATGTGCTACTCACTTAGCCCAGAGTGGCCAAGTAAACCAAGTAAGTAGGGTTTTATGCATTCAGACTCTATATACTTCTAAACTTGTAGAGTTTGGGTGTTTTTTTTTGTTTTGTTTTTTTTCTCAGGTCAATGCTTGATAAGATTTTCCAACATACACGTTTACATGGGGCTCGAACCCCCATCGACAATTTTTCTTTTCTAATTTTAGAACCAACCGAAGTGTTTAAGGTCAAATGTAGATCATTCTCTTTATAGCTATTA
This sequence comes from Hyperolius riggenbachi, assembly GCF_040937935.1. NCBI lineage: Eukaryota > Metazoa > Chordata > Amphibia > Anura > Hyperoliidae > Hyperolius > Hyperolius riggenbachi. The sequence continues at coordinate 63,326,596 of NC_090647.1, forward strand.
TTGATGTATTGAGCTGTTTACTAGTAATCCTGCTGTACTGCCTCATTTTCTTCGCTATGTTGAAAACTTAACAAAAACTATTGTATTAAAAAAGAATACATCAACAACCAATTTAACCACTTAAGGACCAGGGGATTTTTGGATGATCTGTGCTGCGTGGGCTCTCCAGCCCGCAGCACAGATCGAGTAAAAGGCAGGGCGATCAGACTTCCCCCCTATTTTCTCCACTAGGGGAAAGTCCTGCTGGGGGGGTCTGATCGCCGCCACTCTCTGTGGCCGAGGGGGAGGGGGGGCTGGGGGCTCCTCAAAGCCCCCCTCCGCAGCGATTTTCCTCCTCCCTCTCCTTCCCTCCCTCTCGTTCAGGCTATGGGCGGCACAGGACGGCGATCTATCCTGCGCTGCCTCTAATAAGCTTTAGCCTATCAGATGCCGACGATCCCCGGCCAATCAGAGGCCGGGGATCGCCGATCTCCTTTACGGCGCTGCTGCGCAACAGCGCCGTATTGATGTAAACAGCGGGGCTTTCTTCCCCGCGTGTTTACATTTCACCTGCGAACCGCGATCGGAGGCTCGCAGGCAGTTCACGGAGACACCCTCCGTGAACTGACATGGAAAGGCCGCTCGGGCGGCCGTTTCCATGTAAAACCACTTAACACCTAGGTCTGCCGATCGGCTGACCGTGGTCGTTAAGTGGTTGAAAAAAACAAAAACCACCAAAATGTAGGTGAAAATGTACTGTCTAAATTATTGAGTATTTTCTTGCTTGCTGGTGGCTAAAAAAGGTCATTTTATTGACAAGAAGTTAAACAAATATTACATAGGAGAAAACTTGGAGAAAAGGTAAATTGGTTCAGGCTCAATGGGTGATAATGAGGACTTGTCTGCCACATTTTGACTTTTTATGGTCTGTAAATACAGTATTCTAGTTTATGTTTTGGTCACTGGGACAGGAGACAAAGGGAAAACTGTGTCTAGCATGAGATAATGTCTGTTTGTTCCCCTGAAACATTTGTCCTGTTTCCAACTTTCACTTTTTTAGTGCTGGTTTGTAATAAAGTTTGAAAGCCCACCAATAACAGATACTTCCCACTCTTTAACAGGAACAACTATTCCAGTCTAACCAAGGGTTGGGGCCAATATCTTGTCACCCATATCACATGACCATAATGGCTGCTGAAATAGCCTCCCTTGCTCGGGTGTATATTTCAGCTGGAGGTTGTACAGTAGCTTTCCTGCTTCCGTGCCAGTACAGCCCATTTATATGGAGTGAGTAGCACAGTAGTAGTTGCTGCCTGGAGATCTTAGACTTGATTTATGTACATGCATGTGTTCCTTAGAATGGTAGAACCTGATTGGCCTCATTGTGAATCCCAGGTTTATGAGCATGAAATATTTTGTTTGCTTGCTGACTGGTGTGGATAGAGTAGGGACTCTTTTGACTTGGTGGAACCTCAACACTGGTGAAAGGGTCTAGTCTGGAATGCGTTTAAATGCAAACTATTTTGGAAGTAAATATCCTTTAATTAGTGCAACTGAATAAAACATGCACTCAAGTTGTTTTTTTGAACATGACCAGAGTTCCAGCTTGTTACAAGTGTTTGAGTGCAGAGGGTTAATGATTGTTTGTATCAACACTGCACATCTGCTATCCCTCTAGAAAGTGCAGTTAATTTATAAAGGCAGCTACAAGGGCTGGATTTCTGTAAAGGCCACAAAGGCCATGGTCTTGGGCGGATGCAGCCTAAGGCGACACCTGGACATGAAAGAGGGGTTGATACACATGAAAAAGGAGTCTGAAAATGGAGAGCAACATATGAAAAAGGGAAGCTGATGCTCACGGGAGCTGTTTCTGAAAGAGAGGGGCTGCTGTGCATGGATAATACACATGGAAGAGGGGGCTGCATGTGGAATGGGAGGGGTGCTGTACATGAATGTTAGACATGGAAGAGGGGGCTGCACATGGAATGGGAGGGGTGTGCTGCAAAAGAAAGGGGAGATACAATATACAGTACTTGGCCTGGCGGCACAAAAAGTATTAATCCAGCCTTGGCTACAAATAAAAATCAAATCAAAAGTAGTGAGGAACCAGTCCAGAATGCTTTTTTTTTAGTGTACAAGCTGAAAACTCATTGGTTGCCCCCACGGGCAAATCTTTTCACTTTTGCTCAGATTTGATTTTTATTATTGTTTATTATTAGGATGAGATCAGGCGGTTGAACGCGGAGCAGATGTTAAACTTCAGAAGGCTGATTTTCAAACCGATGATCATCTTCCGACAAATAAAGATACAAATACACAGGGTTGTAAAGATGACAAATGTTCACAAGTTATTTACTGACGCCCTTGCGCTGATAAGGTTATTTGGGTGCTGCGATGGGCAGGCCTCCAATAGACTCCTTTGTTCATTTTTGATAATTGGGTGCCCAGACGGTCATTTGGGCATTTAATGACATAGACAACGATCGGCTACAATTAATGTAGGGCATCAACGGGGAAGGTTTAGGCATTAGGTGGGGGGTTAAAGTTAGGCATGCACAGGGAGAGTTAGGTATTAGGGGGTTAGGTACTTAGACCAAAGGGTTAAGATTAGGATAGGTGATGGGTAGTACATCAGAGGTGTAACAATAACCCCTGTGACCTCCGCGATTGCAGGGGGGCCCGGGGGCTTTGGGGGCCCCTCCTCCTCCCATCCACCTGCAGAGTAATGCAGGGAACATTATAATTACCCGTTTCCGGGTAAATATAAGCAGGCAATATTACACTCGCTACAAGTTCCAGTGCTGCAAGTCTCCTCCGCGCATCACAGTACAGCCATCTCTGCTGCCATTCAACGTCTCCATATCACATGACCAGTGCGATTCGTGTGATCAGGAGCTCGGCAAATAGCAGCAGAGAGTGCTTCTATGATGCATGGAGATCCACGGTGCTGCGATACTCTGCATAGTGAAAGGGGGTGGCAGGGATGTTTATTCACTGGCTGTCTACCTGGTTCCTAGACTAATGACCTAGGGGACCCCAGGCAATCTTTTTTGCAGGGGGCCCATACTTGGTAGTTACACCTAAGTGAATAGTAAAATATTGCATATTTAAATAACCAATACATTTAATATTAGCAGCACCACCCGGCACCATATTGGTGCGGCAGTGCCGCAATATGTACTCACTTTTGGTGCCCTCTGTTACAGTTAGCGCTACCTGTTATAAGAACAGTTAGGTCTGGCACACGTCACAGATGATGTTGGCATCTACATCGGTCCATTTCTTTTTATCGGATCTAAACATTGCCTAGAAAATCCGTGTAGCCAACCCAACTGTTCGGTTTTTCAGCAGGAGATGCAGAAAGAGTGACATTGTTTGGGCACGATCTTTTCAGGCTAACACGTTCCATTGAAATACCAATGGAAACGTTCAGCCCACAGCGGCGTCCCTCTACATGAGACCTTTAAATGAAGTACAGTGCCTGGCGGAATAGAGCTTCCTGCACAGCTCCGAACATAAAACAAAAAAAAGCCATCCTTGGCCGGGGAGCGGGAGGTTGACTGCTTTATTATTCAGCATGATTGATGAACGGCGCAGCATCTGGAGCAGGTGACGGGCTGCAAATAAACACCAGGTCCAGTAGGTGAATGAAGGGCATAGACTATGGCCTCTATAACAATACATTTCCATACATATTACCATGGACCCACCTCCGTGCTCTTATCTTAATTGAAATGGAAGGCTACCCTATTTGTGAATGCACATAAATGAATGTGGACCTGAACTCTGCATGCACATTTTCCATCTTAATATAACAAAAGATCTGAGAAGCGCTGGATATAGGTAGATCCATCTTGTATTCTTCATCTATATATAGTAGAAAGCATTTCTGCCCCTTTCCCTTTCTTATGTGCTATAGTTTTATCTTATTTAATTTTTTTGACATGTCTTCATAAAGGGAACCATAATGAACAGCACAAATATTCATAATATAATGGAACCTTGGTTTGCGAGCATAATTCCTTCTAGAAACATGTTGGTCATCCAAAGCACTCATATAAAATTTCTGCGTAAGAATTAAAGCGCAACTAAAGTATTCTAAGTAAACAAGAGTTTCACTTACCTGGGGCTTCTGCCAGCCCCCTAAGCTGACCTGTGCCCACAAAGTTACCATACGATCCTCCGTTTCCACGTCGCGGCTCACTTTCACGTCACGCAGTGTGTGTCTTCTCCGCCTGTGCGGCCCTGGCCACGTACATCCTCATTCCTTGCTGGAAGTGTACTGCGCAGGTTGCTCCTTGCCCCGGGAATACGTATGAGGATACTCGTGGCCAAGGCGCAGTGGACATCGACTTAGAAGTTGGCTTCCACTACATGAAGAAAAGTGATCTGCGGGAGGGGGGGGGGGGTAACGGAGGATCATTTTGAAATGGTGTGGGCACAGGTCGGCTGCAGGGGGCTGGCAGAAGCCCCAGGTAAGCAAACTTCTTAATTTTTTTTAGCATACTTCAGTTCTGCTTTAATGTGATCTCAGATGACTTGTCCACAATTCAAAAACATTTACAAAAAAAAATATTTAATACAAAGTACTGTATAAATTAAATATGCATAAAGTAAAACAAATTAAGTGAACCTCCAGACTAACAATCTACTCAGCAGCACTGAAAAGGCTTGGTGTTTTTTTTAACAGTTTCACAGCATCAGAACTTTTTTTTTTACCAAAAGCCTCATTTTTAGCTGAACAGAAGCTAAGCTCCGGCCCATCGTAGAAAACTGCCCAGACATTTTTCCCCTGCTGCTGTGCAAAGCATGATGGGATTTTTGATGTTGTTGTTCTCATTGCTCAGCAACTTGGAGGGGTGATCAGGACACAGGACTGTTGGAACTGCATCTCATGCTCCCTGTCACCTCCTTTCAACCAAAAATATGGCTGCCCTCATTAAATCACAAACATTTGCCTGTTCTTTTAAAACAGGGTGGGTAAGAGATTATATTACCTATCTATTTTAACTAACATAACTAATGTAACTTAATGACAGCATGTTTGTTTAGGCTGAAGTTCCTCTTTAAGCTTCACTTTACATTTAAAGTGTATCCGAGGTGACGTGACACGATGAGATACACTTGTTTTATTTTGCTGCCAGAAAGAGTTAATTTTCAGGCATACAAGTAACAGTTTCTGTATTGTCTGTAGCTTGTCAGGAACATAGTAAACATCACTGATAAGCAAATTACAGCCATACAAGTTTTCCTGGCAGAAAACAACTTCTGAGGACAGGGGGAAATAAAAAAAGGTCAATAGTTCATGTATTTTAACGTTGAGACACTTAATAGGCTTCCATTGAGCAGAGACAACAAAACATACAATCTATTTGTAAATGTTTAAAAATAAAGTAAACCCATGGGATATGTAAAAAAAATAAAAATGTAGGAGTAGGAGGATAAATAAAATTGTTTAGCTCATCAGTTTATTTTCACCTCGGGTTCACTTTAAAAGGAATTGTGGCTGGTGGAGAGGATGACAGTTATTGTGTGGGGAGACTTTCACTATAACAAACAGAATCATTGTTATCTGTTGGCTTACTCCAACCTTTACTCCAACCTTTTTCTTTTTGCATAGCTACAACCGCTTGATGAGGACCACAGGCTTACACCCCTAGTGACCAGGCCATTTTTTACAATTCTGCACTCTGAAGTTTTAACAGTGCATTGCACGGCCATACAACTTAGCAGCCAAATAAATCTTGCCTACTTTTCTGCTCTCCTTTTCTGTCCCCTTTTCTGCCCACCAGCAGAGCTTTCTGAGTAGGATCTGATTGCTGCAGCAATTTCTTAATTTTTTTTAGTAATACTAGTGTTCTGTTTTTTTGTTATAAAATGTGCTATCTTTTTTTTTTGCCTCCCTCCCTCCCTCCCCCCGAGATCCAATCACAGAGATCGTATCTTATAGGCACCAGCCTACGAGAAGGATCTGTTTCCCTGCCACTTGAGAACACAGATCGGTGACAGAGCTGTCTCCCATACAGTAGATCGCAGCAATGTACATGTAAACAAACTTTTTTTTGTCTAATAGCCTGCGTTCTCTGCTAATCTCCGCCCCCAGGACTTGACGCCAATCAGCGTTAGGCGGCCCTATGAGCCACTCTGCGACCGCCCATCGGCGTTAGGCATTCGCAGAGCAGTTAACAAGGAACTTATCCAATAACAGTTGCTATTGACTATTTTTAAGGATTTCGCAGAAATGTGACATTGAACAGTCACTACACTAAAATTACCCCCGATAGGAGGTAATGCTTAAAGGAATACTTAAGTGTCCTAAAAGAAATGACTTGTACTCACCGGGGCTCCCCTCAGCCCCCTGCAGCTGAACGGTGCCCTCGCCGTGTCTCTCCGATGCAGCTGGACTCGCCGGCGGCCACTTCCGGTTCCGCCGTCACCGGCCGACAGGCTGGGAACGCGGCTGGTTAGCCGCGTTCCCGGCCGCAATAGCGCCCAGCTGCATCGGAGAGACACGGCGAGGGCACCGTTCAGCTGCAGGGGGCTGAGGGGAGTCCCGGGTGAGTACAAGTCATTTTTTATAGGACAGTTAAGTTTTCCTTTAATTAACATGCCTGTATTACATCATTCCCAATGTTCAGACTGCAAGGGGGAGGGCACAGTCTGAATTTGGTTGCAGCCTATAGCACAGACAGTCGGCGTTGCAGAAAGTGAGTATTGTCTATGCTCCTGGCCAGGCATTTTAGAACTGATTTTTATTTTTTCACATCAGCTAATCAATAAGCTTATAGACCAGTATAAACAATGTTTGCTATTTTCTGCCTACGCAGGTCAGACTTCATATTGGATGGACAGTGGGATGGTCTCTTATGCAATGTGTAGCCGCTGGACAGGAAATAAAGATAACAACGTGTTTACTCTGTCTCTGGCCTTTATTAAATCGGCTCATGGCTTCGGCAGAATCCTTGACAAAGGCTGTTTTCACTATTTACTTTAGCACAATGTCACTTTCTGTATGTCTGATTGTTTGTCCCAATTAATAACGGATCAAGTGTTTTATTTTCTGTGCGCTTCATTAAAACATAACTTTCCTTCTCCTTCTCCGGTCCAGCCCAGCCGCAGTGGATAGAGAAGATTAATGATACGCAGCTAGACAGTGGTGATCAACTCCGCTGGGACTGCAAAGCATCTGGAAAGCCCAGGCCCATCTATCGCTGGCTAAAGAACGGACTCCCCCTGCTACCCCAGGTACTCTGTGACCAGGTTAATTAAGGATTCCCTCCATTTTATTTTTTGCTATTCCTGCCAATAAAATAACATAATGGATGGACATGTCAAACGAGCAAACAGGTCTTTGTGTTTCGGTGAAGTCGTGAAGCAGGCTTGAATGAGATATTATTATTATTATTATTAATTTAAAGAAGAACTGTAGCAAAGGAAGGATTGGACTCCATCCCAATCAGTAGCTGATACCCTCTTTTCCATGAGGAATTTTTATCTTTTCTCAAATCGAGCATTAGTGGGGTCTGTGTGGCTGATATTGTGGTGGAACCCCTCCCACAGTGTGATGTCAGGACCTAGGTCCTGACTGTTTCCTGCCTGTGAGCCTTGTTGCGTTGTGGGAAATAATGTATTTTTCCAACTGCCAAGCAACCAGTATATCTCTCTATGCATATGTAGGTCTATAAATAAAATATTTTAGCCTATCGCATTGTTAGAGTATGTGGTTATAGATAATGGCAGATGGTGATGTCTGTTTTTTTTTTTTTCATGTCTGCCAGTAGTAAAGATGATTACGATGATTACGTGCAGGCTGATTGTGGAGTAAACAATATAAACAAATCACATGGCAAATATTAATCATTTCTTGATCTCTCTTCTATTTCTTAATTTTCCCTTTTGTAATGTATCGGGGGGTTTTTGTCCCCTTTTTGCTAGAGTTCCTCTTTAACAAAACCAAAATTATCTAAAATAACCAGACCACAAATATTGGTAGTTTAATGTATGTAGGCACTTTTATTGAGGTTTACTCAACTTTAAAACTTTATTTAGAGCTTTATTAAAATTGCTCATTTAACTGAACTAATAAATAATTGAAATGACCAGTCACTAGGCTTGAGCTATAAATCAATCAAAAATCAATAATAAGCCCACCACCCACTATGACAAGGGACTTTAAAAAGAAACTTTAACCCAATCAGTAGCTGATGCCCCTTTCCCACGAGAAATCTTTACCTTTGCTCAAACAGATTATCAGGGGGCTCTGTATGGCTGATATCGTGGAGAAATCCCTCCCACAGTGTGATGTCAGAACCATGGTCCTGACAGTTTCCGGTCTGTGAACCTCATTGCATTGTGGGAAACAAAGGCTTTTTCCAACTGCCAAGCAAGCAATGTCTCCCTCTGTGCATAGAACTCTCAGTAACCAACATTCCGTACATATCACCTGGCAGGAGTAAAGATGTCATAACCAGTGATACATTTCAGAATGTACTGTAAATCAGGGAGAGGAAATTTTTTACAATGGATAAACACTAACTAAATCATTTATAAAATAATATTGTAAAAAAGAAGCGATTATGTTCATTATGTTATTTTCACTAAGGTTTCTCTTTAACCCCCGAATAATTGCCTAACACTAATTGGGCACTTAAACGGCTACAATCAACTACAACCATTAAATACTATGTAGTAGCCAATCGGAAATCGGGTACCAGCTGCATCGGGAGCTCATTTAACTGTAGTCTATTAGGCACCTGCTGATCGCAGTGCCCAATAAACCTGATCTGAGCTTACTACCCTGTAAACCAGAGTTAATTTAATTGCACTAAATATTTTTTTAAAGGACCTCTGTCGCGAAAATCTTAAAATGTAAAATATATTTAAACACATACAAATAAAAAGTATGTTTCTTCCAGAGTAAAATGAGCCATAAACTACTTTTCTCCTCTTTTGCTGTCACTTTGTTCACATCTAAAATCGAAATTGCAGACGCCAGCGGTTTTATGTGCGATTTTTTTTAAGCGATTCCCAGCGCTTACCTGCGCACTGCACTTTTTTGTAAAGCGATTTTCTAAGCGCTTTTGCAGAACGATTTGTTCATTCACTTCCTGACGCAAGTCAAGAAGTGAACTCTTTCACCTGGAAATGAATAAATACAATGTATTTATTTATGAAAGCGCGAACACAATCACTGCATAAAGTGATTTTGTGAGCATTTTGCATTATTCCTATACTTTCCATTGTAGCAAAATCGCCCCAGAAATGGTGCGGGCAGCGTTTTCGTTAGCGGAAAGCAGACAAAATGTGCTGATATGAGCAGTATCACAAGAAATCATTGCACATGCGCTTTTAGGGCGATTTTGAAAATCGCGGGGTGATGAAAAAATAGCGAAAACACCCTAGTTAAAGCCCTTACAGTAAATTAAGTAGAAATCTGACAGAACCAACAGATTTTGGACTGGCCCATCTCCTCATGGGGGCGGGCTCTCAGAGTTTTCTTTATTTTTAAAAGCACTTAGTGAATAGCATTTGCTCCGTCCAACTGCCAAAATAGTGTCTTTATGGTGAGAATCCCCTATGGAGAGATGGACTAACCCAAAACTTGTCAGCAATGTCAGATTTCTACTACTTACTGGAAGTGACGGCAACATAGGAGAAAAGTAATTTATGTCTCATTTTACTCTGGGAGAAATATACTTTTTATTTGTATATGTTTACATGTATTTTACATTTTAACATTTTCTTGACAGTGGTCCTTTAATCACTTGATGACCCATCCTTTACCCCCCCCCCCCTCCCTTAAGGACCTGCGCTGTTTTAGCTGATCTGTGCTGGGTGGGCTGTGCAGCCCCCAGCACAGATCAAACACCAGGCAGAGCGACCAGATCGCCCCCCTTTTTTCCCCACTAGGGGGATGATGTGCTGGGGGGTCTGATCGCTCCTGCCTGCCTGGGTGTTGCGGGGGGGGGGCACCTCAAAGCCCCCCTCCGTGGTGAAATTCCCTCCCTCTCCTCCCTCCCTTCCCCAGAGATCCGAGGCTGCACAGGAACGGATCTGTCCTGTGCAGCCTCTAACAGGCTACTGCCTGTCATGTGACTACGATCCCCGGCCGCTGATTGGACGGGGATCGTTGATCTGGTACAACGCTGCTACTGTTAGCAGCGTTGTACAAATGTAAACAAAGCGGATTATTTCCGCTTGTGTTTACACTTAGCCTGCGAGCCGCGATCGGCGGCCCGCAGGCTATTCATGGAGCCCCCCGCTGTGAATTGACAGGAAACAGCCGCTCGCGCGAGCGGCTGCTTCCTGATTAATTAGCCTGCAGCCGGCGACGCAGAACTGCGTCGCTGGTCCTGCAGCTGCCACTTTGCCGACGCGCGGTATGAGTGCGCGGTCGGCAAGTGGTTAACCTCCTTAACGGTAATCACGAGTGGAAAAAACAAGCCAAGAGCGGTGACCCCGAGCTGGACTCATGGTAGACGCCGGGAGGTCTATGCAAAGCAATGCGCGCAGTGGGCATTGTCACTCACCTCCCGGGGGATCCCGACATCAGCTGCCATTCTTCTTCCTCTCCACGGAGGCTCTGCATCCCCCTGGTGAGATCGACCATCTGTCATCATGATGACAGAAGGCGATCTGACTGCAGGGTTACAGCGCCACTCAGAGGAAGGAGGGAAAACTACAGCTCTGGATCCCAGGCAGGTGAGTGAGTGCTGGGCTGCTGCAGAACTCCCTAGCAGCATGATTTTTCCCAGTTTTAGGGTCTAAAAGCTTGCAAAAAAATTGCACCGCATTTAGACCCTAAAATCCAGAAATAATCATACCGCCAAGGGGGTTAATATTCATTTTTCTTGCACAGGCTTCACTGACAGCCTTAAAGCGGACCCAAACCAAACATTTTTTTAATTCAAAATATTTTGTTGCACCACTCTGACACGTACAAAGATAAATAAACACTCCTATGAGCATTTCAGTGTATGCTTTTCACCCTTCTCTTTTCATAACTAGGGTTATACAGGTGGCAGCCATTACTTCTGAGCTTAGTAGGAGGTTTTAGATGATGGGTGTGTTTGTCACCAGCTACCCTCCTTCACAGGGGCATTGTCTATGTGAAATCTCACACAAGCTGAGATCACCTCCCCTGTGACATCATCAGTAGCAGCCTGTGGTTTTTTTTAGTTTTGTATCTCCTCCACCAGTTTGCCGGAAAAATCACGGCAATTTGAAAGGAAGGGAGGGGTTCCTCCAATAAATGTAAAATATTTTATTTGTCATCATGCAGTTGAAAAAAGGCTGCTACCCTCTTTCCCTGAAAATAAGACCTACCCTGAAAATAAACCCTAGCTGGATTTTTGAGCATGCTTGAAATATAAGCCCTACCCCAAAAATAAGCCCTAGCGGAAGTTAGAGAGGAGGAAGAGGCAGCCAGTTAGTGGGGACAGTGTGGTGTAGTGCCAATCGAGCACTGATCCTGTCATCCCAGCACACAGCAAGGTTATCAGCTGTGTGCAGGGAAGACAGGACAGGTGCCTGATCAGTACAGTAGCATACTTTCAAATCCATGAACATCACAGTACAAAGTAACAGGAAATGTTCTGCTGAGAGACACTTCCTAATAGAAATATAAGACATCCCCTGAAAATAAGCCCTAGCACATCTTTTAGAGCAAAAAATAATATAAGCCAGTGTCTTATTTTCGGAGAAAGACGGTATTTATTATCATAATTTAAAAAAATAGATTTTATTTCTGAAATCTTGTATTTTTTTATTTGGGTCCACTTTAATTAGTCTCCTTCTTTACAAACTGGCCACACATTTTTGGACAGTTGGCAATGGAGGAAGAGATAACAGTGAACAAGTTGGTAACATACTCATACACAGATGATACGGAGTCTGGTTTTATGTGGTATAATTAAACATCATCTAGCTACAGGTGATAATTGATGCCCACAGGAACTAATTATTTCAGAGAATAGGACATATACATATAAAAAAGGAGCAAAGCGGAAAATCTGCTCATTTCTGTGTATATATATAGTTGTGCTTAATTTATATTTCAGCAGTATGCCTTCTTTTCTAATATAGAGACATCTGCTTGTTTTTTTTTCCCAGAGATTAGATGTACACATCACCGACTGCACATATTACTTGTTTACTAGTCCAGTAATTTGACTGCGTTCTGTAGGGAATCAAAGTACAACAGTTGCCTTTTGCTTTTTTTAAACCCAATATTCGTCCAGTGCAAATCCACGGCCATACTTACTAAAATATGTTTTGGGGAGGTTTTAAAGGGAATCCGAGGTGAGGGGAATACGGAGGCTGCCATTTTTATTTCCTTGTAAGCAATGCCAGTTGCCAAGCAGATCTGTTGATGTTGTGGCATAAGTAGTGTCTGAGTCAAAACCCTGGCTAGTCCAGCAAAACCTCAGCTGAATCAGGGTATCTGATCTACCGCATGCTTGTTTGGGGTCTATGGCTAAAAGTATTAGAGACACAGTATCGGGGGGACTGCCAGGAAACAGGTATTGTTTAAAATGAAATACAAATGGCAGCCTCCATATCACTCTCACCTCAGGTTCACTTTAAGTGCTAAGACACAAATCTCACCTGGGTTACATTCACTGCCACCATGTTCTTTTAGGTGTACGATATTGCCAAATCTTCTTTTTGAGCAATATATATATGTTTTTTTTTACTTCCTTGCTTTCTCTTTTTTTCACACTAGCCTCCTCCAATCGTGCACCAAAATTTAGTCTCTCGGCATCCTAGCCGCAATTTAGATTGCGGTTTATGGAGTAGTGAATACACAACATGCACCTGTGTTCCAAAAACAGAGGAAGAAACAATATAAACACTTCCTGATCAACAGTTGGACAGGTTTCGAGAGTGGACTGTTATCCCCCAGCTCCTGATGTCAGACTATATCCAACAAGGAGCAATATGGTTGCCGATGGCCTCGCCATCATCGGATCTAATTCGACTCATTAGGCCATTCTGATCAGTGTCTGAATAATTCAAGCACTTTGATCCCCTGTGGCACCAAGTTTCACCACGAAATATAAATATTATGTAGGCCCATTTAGACTCACTCTGCCTTAGCCATCATCGGATCTATTCCAACCCTGCTTCATGCCCCTCAGATCAAACTTTGATATTTCTGGCACCACGGTGGTGTGGCAGGCAGGGTGAGGGTGAGGCAGAGGCGAGAGAGGCTTCAGCCTCAGGGCGCAGTGTAGGAGGGGGCGCACAGCTCACTCGGCTCTCATTCCCATATTGTGTTTGAAGCAAAGAGAAATAAGAAAAGGGATACATGGCAGTGACTGCAGCCAGATAACTAAAGATTAAGTGTGTGACAGCTGGGTTGGGAGGGATGGAGAGAGCACTTTGGTGGCTCCGCCTTGGGTGCTGGAGTACCTTGTTCCAGCTCTAGTTGCAGTTAATTACGTATTACATCGGCATATGTGCATTGCAGGGCCAAGCTACAGCGTACAAGCTGGTGCCAGCCCTGCCCCCTCACTCTGAGTGATGGGTGACCTCCTCACACTAACACATGCAAGAAGAGACACCGCTGACTCTCCCCGAACTGATCACTAAAATTGCAGAAAAGTAAGTGCTAGGGGTCAGTAAATGCTGTGAAGCATACAGTCAGTGAAAAGTATGCTTCACCATAACAGTTAGCACACCTGTTTTGCGTAACGGTTAGCACACCTGTTAGAATGCCTGTTTCATGATAACGCACTGCATGCGCTGTGAAAGTAGCCTCAGGCCTGGAACCCACTACAAAGCGCTATCGCTAATCGCAATCTCTAGCATTTTTAATGAGCATTTTGTCGATTCCATGAGCGTTTTTGGGCGCTTTTGGTAGCGATTTTAAAAAGTGTAAGTGTTTTGCCAGCGATTGTGTAGTGATTTGCGATTAGCGGTTTTAATTCTGATTGGTCCTTTCAATTAATTTAAATTTTTTTACAGTGCGCAATAATTTAAAAACTCTAGCAAAATCACTCTGTATAGCAATTCATGAGCAATTACGCCAGTGTTTATATACTTTACATTGCAGAAACGCTAACGCAAATCGCTAACGCTTAAAAATGCTGCATGTCCTGCGTTTGCGATTTTGCAAATCGCAATCACTCCAGTGGAATTTGGCCCATCCATTAACATTAGCTGAGCATTTAGGGAACATGCTAGTGGTTTGAATCGCTCCCTAAACTCTCAAAAAATTGCTCTACTGGGTTCCAGCCCTAAGGCTCTAAGGCTCGGTTTACCATTTGCTGGGAATCCATTCTGCACAGAGTGGAGTGGAATATTATTATATGTTATTGACAGTTATGTGTTATGAACAAAAATTATATGGAGTACACACAAATAAAATATTCATACAGAAGAGTCCCCGGTATCAGGCACCGGCGGGGATTGTCTAAAGCCGGATACATAGGCTTGCCGGTTGCTTGAGCAACTGGCCTACAAAGCTCAAACCTCCCCCTTAAATACTCATTAAGCCTCCAACAATGTTTAGCAGCCTCCCTGCATCACCTAGCTGTAGCGGGCTCCTAGCAGATTTTCGGACTCCCTCGCGCCCGCAAGCCATTGTGTAACCTGACTGGCATCACTTCAGGCGACTCGCTGACTTGCATGCACAGACACCAGAGGCCGCTAGGTGATGCAGGGAGGCTGATAGATGACCCTGGGGGCTCGGTAAGTATTTTGAAAGCCCCAAAACTCGCCCCCCAAAAAAGTCCCCGTTATCCCCTCAGCCATGTTGGTTAGATGAGACTTCCAGGGGGGGGGGGGGAGAAGAGGCTTTGTGGGCCCCCCTTTCCTCCATCTCCCCAATTGCAAGTGTAGCCAATTAGCAAAAATATCTCCCCGTCCCTGCCACCTTCTCCCGCCATGCAGAGTAATATGTAGCTGGGGCTTCCAGACACTGCTTCACAGCAGAACACTCCCTGCTGCCATTCTCCGGCTCCCAATCCTGTGACCCATATGGGGTTCAGGTACCAAGGGGGCCCCATGCTATCTTTTTTGCAGCGGAGCCCTATAAAATCTAGTTACGCCTCTGGTCATTACTTCCTATACTGGCCAATTAAAGCATGCCTCAAGGTGAACAATTGCTGATCATCTTTAGAGAGTAGCAGTATTGTACCATGTTAGCCATAAAAGCAAGATGTTTTGAATTAGGATTATACCAAGTTAGCCAATAAATGGTATCATCCTGATTTAGAACTTCATCTTTAGAGAGAGTAAGAAAACGGTCGGATCACAGCAGAGTCCTGGATGATACTTAGACCAGATGTGGTGGGAAATCTGCCCAGTGTAACCACAAACCAGCAATGAAAACCTGAGAAAAAGTTATGTCTTGTGAGTTTGACATTTCCATACATATGTCTTCTGCCTTCCATGCAACAGATACTTTATCTAACAGCTGACAGGTATAAAACACATTTTTCACAAGCTTGAAGCAGAGCTAATGAGCCAAGTCCCGGTCGCATTGTTTCTCATTCATCACTTGTAACTTCTATTACAGAACAGAGTGGAGATGGTGAGCGGCATGTTGACAATTCATAACGTCAGCCAATCGGATGCTGGAATGTACCAATGTCTGGCAGAAAATATCTATGGGATCATCTATGGAAGTGCTGAGCTGAAGGTTCTAGGTAGGTCAGCAGTATCCTTATCCGAGAGAAAAATAGATTCATGAGGAAATCACTGAGCATTGAGGAATATGGGCATGTCTTGTATTTCCTTTCACAAGATAACGGTTTCAATTTTATTTTTTGTAGAAATAAGGAAATGGTACATAGTTCTTCTAACTGTATTATTAACAAAAATACAGTGTGTTTAAATATAGCTGTGAATAGTAATATGACCTTGCCTGCTGACAGTTTTCGTTTTTGAGGTCTGTAGGTGTTAGTAATAATCAGCAAGACACATAAACTTTATTTAGTGGAAAATGTTTTACATGTTCAAAAACACCATGGGTTTCTCCTACCATGAAAAAAAAAATTGTTAGCCAGCTGAAAAAAAAAGAAGGCAGTGGCCTTGCTATGGAAAAAGAAAGGGGCAATCATTGCCACAGATTACAGGGAGATGACTTTGAGGCATTGTCCAAAAATATTAGGAAGGGAAAAGAAAAACAATTGGCAGTCCTCACCTCAGAGGATGTTCTTGATACCTCCCTGGACAGTCTTGGGATGTTCTTTCATCCCCAAGTTCTTCTAAACATGAAAACACGAGTGAGTCCGGTCTTGACATGCACAGCGCAGATGTCCTCAACTTTTGAAGTACTTCAGAAGACTGCCAAGGAGTCCCAAAGGTGTGTAACGTCTTCAGTGGGGGACAACGGTGCAATGAAGGTATGGAATGAAGACTAGGAAGTCTCTATGAGATCCAGAGCCTTTCCTCTCCATAGATGAGTACGATTCTTTGCGTCAGGTTTGCTTTAAGATGTGCTGAACAGGAGGACAACTGAAAGTTTCTATAACCCATATGTAGAACAACAATTCCCCTGTATCTGCAGTTTTCAGCCTTGGGCCGCTAGTTGCACCATATTTAAAGAGGCTTGTAATACAAATTTCACATCCAGTACATTTCCCGCCTGCATGCACACACAAAAAGAAAAAAAAAACCTTTTGATTCCCGGTCTCAGTACAAAATGTATAAACATTGTTAGCTGTGACTCTTTGTTAGTGCCTAAAATGAGAGATGCCTTTGTAGAAATGTTCTATGGAGGCACAATGGAGCAAGGTACGGCAAAATCAGTGGGAGATTTATTGTGATTCAGATCGGTGATTGTTATTTTCATATGTGTGTTTTCGTTTAACAGCATCCGCTCCCTCGTTCGAGCTCAACCAACGGCAAAAAACAATAATCATCACCAAGGGCAAGGAAGTCATTATGGAGTGTAAACCACAGGCATCTCCCAAACCAACCATCTCCTGGATGAAAGGTGACAGAGCTGTGAGGCAGAACAAGAGGTTAGAAACTGTCAAGTTTACTTCTATAATTAATCGGTTATGAGAAGTTTGTGCTTTCTCAGGCACCTGTCAGCTTTGCCGTTGTTCACATTTCTCTCGGCAAGGAAGTAGGAAATGTATATTGTCTGACAAGCAAGCCGAGTTCGAGTTTTTTCTTCTTGTACACATCCCATGCCTTAATTACAAGGGATCGGGACTTGCTTAAATACATTTTTTCATAACAGATACAGTATATGTAGGCTGCCTTCTAAAGATGCTACAGCTGTCATGAGAATCCATTGATTTAGATGATTTCTGAGTCATACGTCAAGAAGTGGGACACTATCCGTACCTTGAAGTGAGAAATGGGCTCACCACAGCCTGCTCCAACTGTAACGTCTTTCCCATTGAGTTCTGTTTCTTCCTTGCATGTGGCTGCCATCTTCATGGTGATGTCAGCACTATACATAAAACAGGGTGAATTCATAGCATTTTGGACTGCTGTGTAAAGTGTCCTCATCCTGTTATCTATAATAACAGGTATCGGGCAGCCAAAAGTTATTTTGTAGCACTTTGTAAAAGAGATGCATCTCAGGGATCTTTTTGATTTTCAGCCAGAAATCGTTTGAAATTACAATCAGGCAGCCATGTTGGGGCAACGATCTCCGGCAGATGCGATTTCTAGTGCTGCTCATCCAATATTCGGGTACCCGAACTACCCAGATATTCCGAACTTTTTCTACTATTCGACCTCGGATTCGGATTCCGGATATCTGTGCAAATCCGAATAGCTATATCCGAGTTAATGCGGATATCAGAGGGCTCCCAGCCTAAGCCCTAGCACCCAATCACAGAAGGGAACACTGGCCAGCCCCCCCTGTATATTAAGGAGGGGTGCCATGATGATAAATCTCGTCCTTGCTTGTGACTGCTCACTGAGAGACATGCTCCAGTGCTGCTGGCCTGGAAAGTGCTGTATACAGTGATAATAAACCTAAAGCTTTTCAGTGCTAAACACCTTCACTACACTATTGTTTATTATTTAGCTAGCTTGATTTCATTCAGTGACAGTCAGACTCTGTGCTGCAGCAGCTGATAGTTAGGTCCTGTGTCTGTGTGTGCTGTGCATGTGCACAGACCAGGCCTGCTGCTGGCCTGCTATTAGCCTTAGCTACAGTATAGGTTAGGGAATAGGATTACTGTGTTATTGTGTAGTTAGTACTGCAGTGCTAGTTAGTTGTTAGAGTAGTACTGTGTTAACTTACTACATATTATTGCAGTGCTGCTGTGCTGAGTAGTGTCAGTGTGACAGTTAGTGTGCACTGTCTTCTACTCTGCTGTCTGTCACTCCATGCTGATTTGCTTTAAAGGCCAACCACGATTTTAATAAAGTACAAGTACCCCACATCGTCTGGCTGAAGCAAGCTGGCGCTGGCAGTGGTCAGACTCAGAGCACCAGAACCCCCTCTGCCACTCCTGTCGACACTGAGGCCTGTCCAGGCAGCGAGTCCTCAGTGGCCTCCTCTGCACCCTCCACCGCTTCCCATGCAAGGAAAAAAAATGCAGCCAGACCATGTTGGGCGAGTCTTTCCCTGTTGTTGGCAAGAGAGGGACATGAAGTGGCTGGGAATCACTATGCCTGCCTTACCACCCTTTACCACCGCAACCTCCTGGCTCCTCCTGATTGTTAACTATTACTAACTAAGCAGCCTGGTTCACAAATTTTTTACAGCCATGGTACCAACGCTATGTGCCACGTACACGTGCCAAGTACACTTGCCACGTGCCACATGCCACGTACACGTGCCACGTACCACGTCCGGCATGCTCCTGGCACACATTACACCTGCTGCTGCTGCATTGCTCTGCTCATGCTGCCTGTGCTGCTCCCACCGCCAGGGTGCCAAAGGCCACTGCTGCTGTGCTGATACCACCTATATTTAACCCAAGATCACAATTGCTGCATAATTTTTTTGAGGTGTCTGGGCTGAAAACTGTCATGTCCCAGTTGTGCGGTTGGACTTTGGACACAATGTGGGCTGCACGACTGCTGTCTGGAACCTAGTTTTGATGTTAATTTACAACCATTTTTTTTTTTTGTATTTTAACTCCCCACATAATCAATTAGTGTTTCTCTTTAAAAAAAAAAAAAAAAAAAACCATGATGCTACATGCATCATTTACCCTAAAAAACGTTTTGGAAGCAATTTAAAGCCACTTCTGGTTTTCTATCCGGACATCCGAATCAATTCGGATTTCCCAGATAATGGGTTTGGATATAATAATAATAATAATAATAATCCGAACATTTGTATAGCGCTTTTCTCCTGTCGGACTCAAAGCGCTCAAGAGCTGCAGCCACTGGGACGCGCTCAGGAGGCCACCCTGCAGTGTTAGGGAGTCTTGCCTTGAACTCCTTACTGAATAGGTACTTGACCTAGCCAGGATTCGAACCCTGGTCTCCCATGTCAAAGGCGGATATCCGATTCTATTCGGGTACCAGAACGTTCGGATTCGGATATCCGATCCGGATCCAGATATAATGGTATCCGGATCCGAATCAATTCGGATTTTAAAAAGAGGTATCCGAGCAGCACTAGCGATTTCATCTAAGCAGGTCATTTCGGCGCTTGATGGCTGCCGCATAGAACTGGATATGGGTGTTGCTGTAGCTGTAATGCTGTAGCTTCATAGATGCATATGGGTTGTCCCACTGAAATTCAGATGTCGGCAATCGCTGGACCCCAAATTACACATCTGAAGGTGAAACTAGGTACACAGTAATTCAATTTCTGTTGTACAATTCTGCATTCTCCGATTGACCCAATGCTTCCCAGTCTTATTATTACTATTTAGTATGTATATAGTGTCAACATCTTCTGCAGCGCTGTACAGAGTATGTTGTCTTGTCACTTGTCCCTCAGAGGGGTTCACAATCTAATCCCTACCATACGTCGATGTATGTATTGTGTAGTGTATGTTGGGCCAATTTAGGAGAAAGCCAATTAATTCATCTGTATGTTTTTGGGATGTGGGAGGAATCCAGATTGCCTAGAGAAAACCCACACCGACATGGGGAGAACATACACACTCCATACAGATGGTGTCCTGGCTGAGGACCCAGTGCTTCAAGAGTTCTAACAACTACCGTAGGCCACTGTGATGTCCTAGTCTTGTGATTGGCCTAACATTTCTGAATGTCGGTAATGCGGCATTCCCACAGAATTCCAATTTCCACCACAGGAAGCCAATTTCCAATTGGAAACTCAGAAGATCATCCCTACTACAGATAAAGGTGAGGTTGCAGCAGTGAAAATGGTAGAATTCAATATTTGGAATCAATGACCACAGATAGTCAATGAGCTGCAAAGAATTCTGACCTGTGTGTGTGAATTTAATGCAAATTTCCTGCAGGTTCAAAACGCTCCAATGAAATACACTTCCTGCTAAATTTTAATTGGCTGAATTCCAAGCTGCGCACAACTTTCCCGGCATCTGCATGCAGATCAGAACTATTTGCACCTCAATTACCATCACTAGCAAAGATAGCTAAATGAGTAAATGAGGAAAAGCTAATGCAGGAAATAAAATAACTAAAAAACAAACAAAAAAAAACCTCCAAAAAAGAAAATGGACATTTTCCCAGTATGTCCACACACAAACACTTAATATTGCACTGCTAGGGAACTCCACAGCCATTACAGCACATGAAGCAAGATGTCCAGGTGACATTTAGCTAGCTATTTCTGTGTGTCCTGGCTGGCAGCTGGGACTTACAGCCAAAGTGGCCACCCTACTGTTCCGGTAGATGTACCAGGTCACCCAACATGCCAAACACCTGTCCCAACACCTGGAAGAGCACTGAAAATGCACTCAACACCTGTCCCAACACCCGGCACGTGGGCCCTGGTGACACCTTATTGTTAGTACCTGATTCAGCAGCCAGACAATTTACATATTTATCAAGAGATTTCCTTCCTCTCTTGCCAATTAAAATGCAATCCTACAGCAGCAGATGGATTAAAAGGACAAATTGTCCAGACGCTTGTTCCACTTACGGAAGGTCCTTACCAGTTTCTTGTGATGGATGGCATCCATAAATTGCTCATTGACTTTTGTTTATTTGTCTTTTGCGCATCTGCTTATCTTAGCTAGGGGCTACTTTCTACTGTGCGCTACCTACGTATGATTTGCTAGTGTGGTAACTATAGCAACCCATAGTGATAGCGAAGCCTATGGAGTGTATAGGAACAATTTAGTTTTCTCAGCTTTGTTAAGTTGGCTATTTTCAGCGTCGTCGTTCAGATAATCCTGCTGATAGTTGAGGACATTTCTAGCCATTGTACATATATATTTCACTGTGGGACATAAATTACTCTGTGTCATCTATATTTAATATTCAGACATCTAATTCAATAAAGCGGATGTCAACGGTGACTTTTGTAGATGGTAACGTGAAAAAAAGGGGAGGCTCTGTACAGCTCTGACATCCACTGATGGATAGATGGATGTTTTGCCCTTTTGCATTTGAAAGGCTTGGACAGGTCACTGGCTCGACATTTTTAGGCTTCAAAAGTTTGAAATAGAGACAAGCTCCCTGTTGAATAAATTCGGCTTACGGTAAATGTGAGCACATGGAGACATAGTTCTAATACCAGGGGAATATCTGGGTACTATAGAGCCTATGGCAAACACTGAAATTGCACCGCTACCCCATTCAGAGCCCCCTTCCCTTCTAACAACAGCGTTGTTTCTCGCATACATGTGTTATGGTTGCCTGCATTTTTGGCTCGGGATTTTGCTTAAGTTACTTTTTTGGAAAAATCTCTTCTTATTTCCTCACTGTCCTCTTTTCTAACACTAAGTCAAGTGCACCCTACATACATAGATTAAGTAGCCATGTTTCCTAGATAACAGAATTAACCTGATCTGAGGTCTGAGTGACAGGGAGGCACAGGGGCAGGCAGGGGGTGCAGCACAGGATCAGGTGTAGCGCCCATGTTGCTGTGGCGCCCATGGAATGAGATATGCCTGCACCCCTCTAGATATGCCTCTGAATAGTACGCTCAAAGGCGTAAGTACAGAGTGAGGCTTGTCTTGGGGCCTGGATTTACATGCATTTACAAATACTTCCGAGTTGACTCTGCATTCTCTGGTTGGTCCAATGCTTCAGAGTTCTGTGATTTGACTAAAATTACAGAGTTGCAGTAAAACAATATTTCTTCAGAAATGCAATTTCCGTTTTTTGATTTCCAAGGAGTCTTTTTTTGGTCAATTTTTTGCATTCTCCGATTGGTCAAATACCTCTGAGTTGACTCTGCATTCTCTGATTGGTCAAATGTTTCTGAGTTATGTGATTGGGCTAAAATTACAGAGTTGAGGTAATGTAGTATTTCTGAGGAAATCTTATTTCCGATTTCCATTTTTCAATTTCCAAGTTCTGGTCAGAAATGCCGAATTCCGATCCAAAATGAGTAAATTTCATCTCCGCGGAATCCGAATGAGCATCCCAAGTTGTAGCCTTAACAAATAATAAGCCTGCATCCCCATACAGCTTTACATTTTCAGCAACACTGGTTGCTCCCACTAAAAGGGTTTTGCTGAACCCTGCCCCCCTTCCTTCTACAAAGCCAGATTATACTCCGCCTATGGGTGTGGCAATTTAGCTCTTCCCACAGCCCCATTTGACTTATGTTTGCTTCTGCACAGGTTATGATGTGGCTAGGGGGCAGGATGATATATGACTGAGTGTTGTTGTGTGTGTGGGTGTGGTTTGATCAGGAAGAGGTGTGGCATAAGAAGGTAGCGGCCTGGAATGTAAGAAAGGGAGTGTGGTTGAGCTTCCAAGCCTAACATTTAAAGGCAACTCATCATCCTTTCCATTTGCTAGTGTCTTAGTGAAATTTACTTGCACATACAGCGCATGTTCCTTTAATCAGGCATTGCAAAAACGACATGACATGCTTTATAGTCCCTAGTTTGCATAACACTCATAATACACATGCTTGTTTTGCAATCCAAGTCAATAAAGTCATCTTTGGATCACTTTAAAGGGTCCCTGAACAGAGGATAAAAATGGAATTTGCACTTATCTGGGGCTTCCTCCAGCCCACTGTAGCCCGTGAGGTCCCTCCGCATTCTCTGGGTCCCCTCTGCTCTCTCATTGGTGGCTCAAGTAGCTTTTGACTTCGCTGGCAGTCGTGCGCAACTGCACATTCAACGGGCGGTTGAATGTGCAGTTGTGCATGACTCCCAGCGAAGTCAAAAGCTACTTGAGCCGCCAATGAGAGAGTCCATGCGCCTGACTCAATCACGCCCCTGTCAAAAGAATGAACCACTTGTGGCGAGGTGTGAGTGATTGAGCCGAGTGTGCAAAAATTCATACCTGTGGGCCCCCTCGGAAAGCTTCAGAGACAATTGTGTCCTCGAGTGCCTCCAAGAATGGGCAGCTCCATACAGAGCTGTCTGTCATTTGAAGCACTTGGTGAATTTGAGTGCTTCTGAAGCCTTCCGAGGGCTCCTGGAGGCTGCAAATTTGAACTGGGGACAGTGCTGAACCAAGGACACTGTGAGAGAACTGGGAAGGCTCTATGAGATCTAAAGCATACCCTCTCCATAGGTGAGTATGCGACTGTAAGAAAAAAAGAAAATGGCTACACATTTGCTTTAAGCATTACTGTACTTATGCCCAAGAGCATAATTACTTGATTGCTATTAAAATGTTGTCTGGGTTTAGTTGGCCTTTTATATATAACAAAAATGGAAATACCCTTAAAAGGGTACCTGAGCCGTAGCTAAAAATGGAATTCTGAACTTACCTGGGGCTTCCTCAAGACCCCCTCCCTCCCCCCCCCCTTCCATAGGCCACAAGGTCCTTTTGGCATCCTCTGCGTCTCCTCTGTGCTCCTGCTGGTGGCTCCGTAAGACGTGTGACTTTGCCTGGAGTCATGCGCAGCTGCACATGCATGGCCTGTCTGTGCACCCGGATCGATCATGCGTCCATCGTCATGAACATTCTGTGCAAGAGTGGCTCTCAAAAGACTGAACCATGCCTGCGCAGAACACTCACGGCAACAGGTGCTTGATTGCCAGAAGGTGTAGAGAAGGGACACAGAGGACGCTGAGGTACCTCGCAGACTACAGACAGGGAGGTGGAAGCCCAGCGTAAGTTCAGAATTCCATTTTTAGGCACTGCTCAGGTTTCCTTTAACCTCCCTCCTTTTTTTCTTTTCTTTAGCATGTAGCTAGCGTAGTGCTAGCTACATGCTTCCCCCCCCTCCCTGCGGCGTCCGCCCAGCCCCTCCGATCCCCTCCAGCACGTAATCCCAACAGGAAATACCGTTCTGAACGGGATTTCCTGTATGGGCTTCCCTCGTCGCCATGGCGACGATCGCAATGACGTCATCGATGTCGTGACGTCAGATGGGGACCCGATCCACCCCTCAGCGCTGCCTGGCACTGATTGGCCAAGCTGCGCAAGGGGTCTGGGGAGGCAGCGCGGCGGGTAGCGGCGGATCGGCGGCGAGCGGCGGCGATCGTATAGAACACGCAGCTAGCAAAGTGCTAGCAAAGTGTTTAAAAAAATGATGCAAATCGGCCCAGCAGGGCATGAGAAATCCTCCTGCGCGGCATAGCCCGAGCTGAGCTCGGTCTTAACGCCAGGGAGGTTAATCACACAAATTATTCCATGTCTTTAAAAAGAAAATATGCCTTTAGTCTATTAAAATGCTGAAAGTTTTCTTGCTTCAGACTTGTTGAATGAGTTTGAGATGTGTCTTTGCTGCGGCGACTTGAAAGGCCAGGTCACAGCTCATTCTTCAAACCTTCAGTAAAGTCTGTGAAGTCTGCATAAAGTCGTGGAACGGGGTACTCCGCCAAAGAGAAATGAGACAGCAGCGAGCCAAATGAATTTAGAAAGTGACAGTCTCATCATCGGGCTCTAATTATGGATTTGCCTCTTCTGCGCTGTGAAGTATGCATTGGCTTTATTAACATTCTGACAAAGTTTCTGTGTTTTGTATGCAAGAAACTTTGTTTAATTAATCGATGTAGTCTGTTTGAGCTTTTGGCAAAACAAATCATATCTATATTAACAATTAAAGTTATTATTTGTGTATTGGCTGCATCCATATACTCTGATACCGAAGCTGGGCTTTTTGGCAAATAGTGCCAAAGCTAGACTTGGCTATAGCAGTAATGTTATAGTCTG
Source organism: Hyperolius riggenbachi (assembly GCF_040937935.1). NCBI lineage: Eukaryota > Metazoa > Chordata > Amphibia > Anura > Hyperoliidae > Hyperolius > Hyperolius riggenbachi. The sequence goes on from NC_090647.1 coordinate 63,351,736, forward strand.
TGCTCCAGGCACAGATAATTCAGGGATCCAGCAATTATCAGCCCCTAAATTACGCAAAAAAAAAAGAACCACACACCTTTGTCTAGCACAGGGGTCGGCAACCCGCGGCTCCAGAGCCGCATGCGGCTCTTTTTCACCTTTGCCGCGGCTCCTAGGCCGCGGCTCAGCCGCAGCTCCAGTAGTGTGTGTCAGTGGCTGCGACTTGCATGTGACGTGTGCTGCCGCTGGCCGGCAGCCTATCAGAGAGGCGGCCGGACCGGTGCAGTGCAGGGCTTCAGGCGGCCATTTTCCCGTAGCCCTGCAGTGTAATGCAGGCAGGACGTGACGTCAGGAAGGAAGAGGATCGTGGGAGTTGCGCGCCACAAGGAGGTCGGGACCGGAGGTCGGGACAGGAGGAGATCGTGACAGGAGGTCTTCTGACTAGGTGAGTAAATGGGTTTTTCTTTTCATATCTGCTGAAGGATTGTGCATATTGGGGTCAGATCTGCTGAAGGATTGTGCATATTGGGGTCAGATCTGCTGAAGGATTGTGCATATTGGGGTCATATCTGCTAACGATTTGTGCATATTGGAGTCATATCTGCTAACGATTTGTGCATATTGGGGTCATATCTGCTAACAATTTGTGCATATTGGGGTCATATTTGCTAACGATTTGTGCATATTGGGGTCATATCTGCTAACAATTTGTGCATATTGGGGTCATATCTGCTAACGATTTGTGCATATCTGCTATTGCGATTTTTTTTTTATATGATCCGATTTTCGATTCCGATTAAAAAAAGTAGCAGCATGCAGCATCAGAATCAAAAATCGGATCGTATAAAAAAATCGGAATCACATGTAGTGTGCTATATGCCTATGCCTGTGTTCGGATCTCTTCTTCAACTTTGTGGCCCCCGAATTTGTGCTCCAGCAGGATGAGCAGTCATTTGGCTCCCCCTGCGCTAAAAAGCCTTGTGCACCAAAGTGCCACGTACACCTCTGATGCAGTGGCATAACTACAAATAATGCCTCTCCCCCACTGAAACATTGATGGAGCCCTCCATTGTTCACACCCCTTCCCTTGGTTCCCTTCATGGTCTTGGGTTCCATCTCACAAGGGTCATAAAACCAGTGTGGCCATCATGATCTTCACACCCATAACATGTGTAGCCATAAAAACTCCTCATCTGAAGTATAGTCCCCTTTATTGGAGGAAGGGAAGGTTAGTAGTTGGGGCCCCCCCATAGTTCTTGTCCCCCTGAGATCGCCAGTGCTGCTCCCCTCTAGTTAAGCCCCTGCTCTGATAAACCACAGCACTCAAACAACTGACAAGTGAAATGAAAAACATATATTATCTCATTACAACGGCATAAGCCTAAGTATGGGGGGAGCCATACCTTCAGCCACAGGGGGGGCCCTAAGATATAGAGGGCTGAAACTCTCCTTGAACGCAAGGTCTGCTCCTTGAGATCCTGTGTAGTTAAGGCCACACTTGCTATGGGTAGGGGAAGACATGGTTGCTGCTTTTGTTACATGACTTCTTCTAGATAGCCCAATGGTTAAGGGGCCACCCTGGGGGAAGGGGGGTAATAATGCTGAGTAGATTAGGTACCCAAAATATATAAAATAATTGAAAAACAGTTAGAACTGAGCATTCTAGTAGGCTTTCCTCTCCCGTGGATTTCAAAGCAGCCAAAACAACTAATATACTGTATCTCAATTAAGTAAGAATTTCAAGAGTTTATAACAGGCAACGAATTTCTCTGGCATTTCCAGCTTCATCAGGTCAATTAAAAAAAAAAAGGGTGGCCACTGGAGCACACAATTTAACATGCCACTTAACCATCTATTTGAAAAAATGTTTATTTATAGAAAAAGCGTGACCCCCATCCCATCATGAAAACATGAACCCCCCTAAATGGCCACTGGAGCACATTGCACCAAATGAGCAGAGAAGCTTTTGGTATTGGTTCCTGTTGCTTGGTAAACACATCGCGACCTCTGCAGGGGAGGGCAAGGAAGCTCTGCACTTAGGCCCGGTTCACATTAGCGGTCGCCATCCGGAATCGCCGTGCCAGAGCCGGACCGCATGCGGAACGGACGGAACGGACGCATGGCATAGCAATGAAAGTCTACGCGTCCGTTCACATGCGTCCGTTTCGTCCGGACCGGATCCGAACTCCGGCATAAGATCCAACATGCGCTATTTTTTGGTCCGGCTCCTCCGGCAGACGTATCCGGAGCGGAGCCTGACTGTTGCATCCGGCCAATACAAACCAATGAGAACCGGAGAGCGCACAACACACTGGCTATAAAAAACGGACGTTCTACCCCACTTCCTATGCTTTTTCTATGCTATAGCGGCCATTTTGGATGGGGACCACATGGGCCCAGCGTTCACAGAGTGGAGCAGCAGCGATTTCATGCTGGAGCTCTTTGGCAGCAACATGTCTGATATGTCTGATAACGAGGGGGTGAGGCCCTACACAGCAGAAGACCTCATCCTACAGGTGCAGCAGATACCAGCCCTGTGGGACAGGTTGTTATCTCTTTAAGAAAACGGATCCGGACCGCAACCGTGTTCATACCGCACGGAAAACGGATGCAAACGGACCGGATCCGGAACGGATCCAGATAGGAACCGTACGGATCCGGTCCGGTCCGGATTTGGTGCGGTCCGGACATCCGTTCCGTTTTTTACAAAAACGCAAGTGTGAACCGGGCCTTAGCCGATTCTGGACACTAAGTGTAGCTGAAACAAATGGACAAATGGAGACCATGAGATTGAGTGCAGCATTTGCGCAAATGATGGGAAAAGCTGCTACCGACGTTTAAAAAGCGCTGCCCGTTCATTTGCTTGAGCAACGAATGCCAAGCGCAGCGATAAACGCCGACTCAATACCCGTGTGAATCAGCCCTTACTTTCAATATACAGTATTTCATATAACAAATTCAGATGTACAATACACAAGTTGTATGCACTGCTAATTAGCCCATTTTATAATAATATTGGCTAACAATAGGAGGCTGGACCTCGGCTTTTTGTACTATGTCGGCTCACACCAGAGGCCGCAATAAAAGTATAATTTACAATTTTTTCTGATGTCGTTGGTTTGCACTGATACATTTGCCTGCAAATGAACTGTAATCCATTCAGAGCAGCCTGAGATTTTAAATAAGTTGTTTTTCATTCATTTAATATGTTTGGTAAATCAGAGGAAAATTGCCTTCCCCGGCATTGTTCTCCATTGCAGCCTTTGTCTAATGTCGATTTCACAGTTTGGTAAATTCTGAACAACACGTATCTCTAAACCCATCATGTACTAATTTTGTGCTGACAACCTTGTAATGGGAATTTAAACACTTATTAGATTCTACTTGTTATAATGAAAGGGGAAAAAAAATATTTACAGTCTCAGAAACTGAGCTGGTCATGACTTTATCTGTTCTTCGTTTGCAAGATAATTGAGGTGGAACGCTGTTAGGTTAGCGGCGCTGCTGGCTTGCAGCATGTGGATCTTGGCTTCAGTGATAAGCAGGAGGACCAACAGCACAGAATCTTTATAATCTGTTTTCCTCTAGCAGATTAGAAGTTACAGTGGGATACAACTCTGACACAACATTCAATAAAAATCTCTTTTCCTACTTTTTATTACCCATACAGTTATCATATTTCCTTTTGTGCGCAAGTAATATTGGCTTTCTACAAATTACATATTTGCATACTGTATTCCCAAGGTACAATTTATCTCCTCTGAAAGCTGCCATTTTATTGCATAGCTGCTGTATTTATATATTAAAATCTATCTAGTGATCACTTCTCAGCGCTTTCTGCTTCTCAGCTCAGTACAGCTCAGTTTGGGCAGCTTGCTGATGTTTACTAAATGTATCTGACAAAGGAATGTAAACATCTCTTCAGATGCAGCCTTAAGCTGCCCAATGAAGAACAAAGTGCAGTGTTTAACTGTTTAAATGCTGTTCTGCTACAAATGTTATATCAAAGAGGAAATGCTGAGTTTCATACCACTTTAAAAACAACTCCAGGTGAGTGGACCGCATTAATTTGTTGATCGGAAATAACCAATAGCAGAATATCAGTAAAATTACTAATCCTTTACTATCCTCTAACCTGACTACATTCTCAGCTGAACCCTCCCTCTATGGATGCCTAACCCTAAGCAACCCTCCCAACTGATGCCTAACTAAGCCCCTCAACCTATGCCTGATCCTTACACAACTCCCCATCCTATGCCTAACCCTAAATTACCTTCTAACCTATGCCTAACCCTGCATGACTACCTAAACTAGACTTAACCCTAAAAGATCCTCTAACCTATGCCTAACCCTAACTGACCCATCCCTAACCCTAACTAAACTGTGGCTGCAAATAGGTAGTTTGGGCGCCGCCGTAGGTGCCACTATAAATAGAGGCAATTAGGAGATAAGTGGTAATTAAGGTGCTAGAAACTGGGCGATATACTACTAGAAGAGTTATACGATTTAAGCGCTGATTTGTTGAACATTTGTTACTTGGACTTTGGACCAGTCTATTCTTAGCAACTTTACTGTTTAAAGAGAACCCAAGGTGGGCTCACCAAATTAAAAAAGAGTAGGCTACCTGATCCAGGGGGCTGAGCGGATCAGGTAGCCCCCCCCCAAAAAAATACCGCTCCCCGCCTCTCCTCTCCTGTGGGCCACACTGGCCCACTTTCATTTTTGTGACCTGTAGGTCACGACGCTGCAAGGAGAGACTGTCTGTCTCTCGCGGCATGCAGGGAGGTGAGGAGCAGCAGGGGGCGTGGCCATGGAGAGAGAGCTACCCAATGGCAGCTCTGGAAACCCTTCAGGAACAGGGGAATCCCTCTCTCTGTGTTTACCTCCGTGATAGTGACAAATATTGTCGCTAATCTCGGGGGGTATATCGCGGCAGTGGGGGGGCAGAGAGTGGTGGTGTGGGTACACAGAGGCATGTCATGAGTCAGAGAACATGCCTCTGTGTCCCATCTGTGTCCCATCTGCCCACCTCGGGTTCTCTTTAATGAAATATTGTGGGCGCTGATTTGCTCTGTGAATTTTAAATGTATTAATTAGCTTATGAGTGAAGTAGAGGTTTGTGTATTAACCCTTTCACTACCTTCAAACCCATTTATTTATTTTTTTCCTAATCGTTTTATTCTGTATTTAATTCTTTAAGACTGTAGATGAAATATGAGTTATATCCCACTTTAAGTCGTCTTCATCTATTTATTCAAAAGACAGGAACATATTTCAAGCGGGTGAGATGAATTTTTGGGTGGTGAGCTCGCTTTCTGTCAGCTCTGCGTGTTATTGGCACATATTTTTCTCTCCGCGTCTCTTTCCTTAGAAGTGAATATTAATGACTTGCTCTGTAGGTACTTCATTGTCACTAAATACATTTTCAGGATTATTTTGCCCTTGGGTTTCCTAAGCCGCAGAGCATAAATCTCTGCCAAATGAGCGCCATGAATTCTCCTGTTCTTCGATAACGGATGAGGGAAAGAGATATAAAGAAGGAACGGGCGGAGGAGACAGGATGATGAGCGCCGTTCATCACCGGATGAAACTTATAGGAGCCGTGAAAACGCTGGATGGGAAAATATTTGTGCAGGTCTTTCTTATGAAAAAAGGGTCTCGTAGGCATCCAGGCTCAGCCATGATCTCATGGTGGGCAGAGCTATCGTTATATTGCCAGTACAAACATATGGAGATTTGCTCAGAACTCGGCTGGGGGTATAAAGCCGGATATAGCCCACAATATGGCAAACCTCTCCTCTCACCAGTCTCCGCCCTCACTGGGCACGTAGCATGCTTCAAACGGGATGTGCTCACGGTAATCACAGGTAGAAGAAACAGAAACATCGCATAGTAACAATGAAAGGCAGACGGGGCACTTTCTCCTGCACTGCTTTATTGCTCAGATGCAGTGAACAGGGTGATACATAGTGATGAGCCCAAATGTGCGTAATTTCATGTTTCTGTAATTATGGATGCGAATTTTGCCGGTACGTCATAAATTCGTAATTTCGTAATTGCCATATAAGCCTTAATTCGGAATTCCGTAAGCTAAATTTCCGTTGCATAATTTCGCGTTTCGGTGCAAATTCAGGTTTAACGCGAAATTTCAAAATTTTGTGTTTTCTTTAGAATGTAAGTTATTTTAATTACGAAAAAAGGACATAATTTTGCTTTTTAATAATAATTATGCAAATTGAAGTAATTACTAAACTCAGGAAAGTCACTCATTGATTGCAATTACTGATTGCAATTACTGATAATGCATAGGCCCCTGCACGTGCTGTTGCTTTAAATGTATCAGGAGGCTCTACCTACAGCTACTTCTAAGACAGGTTCTCTTTGCCAAGGTGCACTTAGCGGTCATGCATGCTGAGACACTTTGGTTTTGGACCTTGCAATATCTGATAATAGAAAGGACCCTGCATGTGCTGTAACTTTAAAAGTATCATGAGTCTCTGGACTGGAACACAATTTCCACAGCGGCCAAATTTCCATGTTAAACACAACATTCTGATTGGTTTCTATTCCATAAGCGATCGTAATTACGAAATTCCACATCAACGCAAAATTTTGAATAATTTTGCGAAATTACGAATTTTTGATTGTAATTTAAAAAAGTGAACGTATCACCCTGTTCACTGCATCTGAGCAATAAAATGGTGGAGGAGAAAGTGCCTCGTTCTGCCTTTCTTTGTTACTATGCATTATTACATTGTATTTTATTGTTTTCTGGAGATTTGGATTAAACTCCAGGCAGGCATCTGATTAAACAGATTAATTATAGGACATGTGGAGCGTTATTTGCTAAAAAGGCAGACTTAAACTCGGATTAAACAATTTAAACTGAGGGTCATGTCGCACACAGAGAGTTTGTTTTACTGAGGCAGTGCCAGACATCTCCTAGCATCTACAATGGGGATGCCATCAATTAACCGAGTTAGATCCTGTGTGCCTGGGCGTATTTCACTGTTATATGCCGTTTTGCTGCCTAATGCAGCTATACAGAGTGGTGCAGGGAGCTTCTTTATATATACCTGTTTTGGGCGGCTGGATCTGCTTCTCCTTTTCATCCACCCCTTGGGGCTGCACTCCCAGAATCCTCTTTTGAGTTCCAGTCACATGATATGACATGATGTGATCATAACTCATGGGATGGTGTCAGTGTTGCCGCACCGCCTAGTGGTGGAAGTTCATCACAACTCTTCCACCACCAGCTGGAGTTGCAATGCTGACACCATCCCTTGGGTTACAATACATGATATGAGCATGTGAACATGATTCAGCAGGAAGTCGAACCCTGATATGTCCTTTCTTTTGTTATTTTTAAATGTTTTTTAATGGCTATAGAGAAACTGAGGTTTTGTAAGACAGTGTAAAATAAAGACTGTCTGCACTTTTTGAATTGATTCCCTGTGTGGCCAGCAACCTATTCTTTTTTTCTTTTGTTGATTAGCATGACTTGATCGTAACCCAGAGGATGGTGTCAGCGTTGCAGCTCCGCCCAGTTGTGGAAGAGGGGTGATAGAAGAGTCTCTTCCATCACCCCTCAGTGCTGCACCACTGACACCATTCCCTGGGTTACGATCACATGTCATGTCATGTGATCGGAACTCAGAAGAGGATGCTGGGAGTGCAGCTTCGCAAGTGGAGGAGAGGAGCTGCCCATCGCAGGTAAATATGAGAGATCCCTGCACCACTTTGCATATCCTGCCAGGCTGGGGAAGGCAACTGTCTGGCCAGAAATCCCCATCCTGACCTGAGTCAAGGTTCACTACACATTCAGTATGGGCACTGCAGTGGCGTCCATCCTGTACATGTACATCTGAGACAATGGTAGTCACCCGCTAGATTTTAATTGGTTACAAAGACCACCATTTGGTTGCATTTTCACAGCAACTATATGGTGTAATGTGGTCACTACCCAGCATACTGATGGGCGAATCATGCGGCAACCGCATAGTTGAAAGGAACTTAAAGAGGAACTCCAGTGAAAATAATGTAATAAAAAGTGCTTCATTTTTACAATAATTATGTATAAATGATTTAGTCATTGTTTGCCCATTGTAAAATATTTTAAATCCCTGATTTATATTGTGACATTTATCACATGGTGACATTTTTACTGCTGGCAAGTGATGTAGCTGCTGCTTGCTGTTTTGGCAGTTGGAAACAGCTGTAAACAGCTATTTCCCACAATGTAACAGGGTTCACAGAAAAGAAACTGCCAGAAGTACCTCGGTACTCAGAGCTTCTTGTGGGAGGGGTTTCACCACAATATTAGTCATACAGCGCCCCCTGAGGGTCTGTTTGTGAAAAGGAATAGATTTCTCATGTAAAAGGGGGTATCAGCTACTGATTGGGATAAAGTTCAATTCTTGGTCGGAGTTTCTCTTTAAGCTGTAGGTTATAGTTATTAACTAATGTAACCCCCCTGGTGAATGACTAACAGTTAGCAAACACACACACCTCTCCCCCTTCCTCTTTTCCATGGACATCTAACCTGAACCCCTTGTACTGACATTGTTTGAACATAATGAAAACAAAGTTAATATGAAATATACCGTATCTGGCAGATGCTAATGTTTGTAGATTGTTTGTTAACTTAGTTCAGAATTAAAAAAAGTTGACCATTGTGAAGTCAAACCTCAAAATACAAACTTCTTTTTTGAGAGAAAGTATAGGTCAATCTTTTAGAAAGGATAATTTGTAACATAAGGGTCATAACGCACATGAATTATTAATAACTGGTTATTAAAAACTGTGAATGCAGCTGTCTGTCATTTTACCAGGGAAGAATTTTGGGTCACTGTAACCACTTGAGGACCAGAGGTTTATACCCCCCTAGTGACCAGGCCATTTTTTACAATTTGGCACTTTACAGTTTATTGCTTGGCCATGCAACTTAGCACCTAAATTAATTTTGGAGGTATTCATTTTTTTTTTTTATATCGTAAAAAAGAATAAAATTTTACAAAAAAAAATAAAATCCACATACAGATAAATGAATTGTCTTCCCCTTTAATTGGCCCTAGGCTAAGATGCATACAGTACACTATACATATAAAGACATGCGACTATGGCAGGAATTGTGAGCCCCATTGAGGGATAGTTAAGTGACAAGACTACACTCTGTACAGCGCTGCGTAAGATGGCAGCGTTATATAAACCTTTAAATTCAATTTCTTTTAAAAACCAGCCTGCCTGCACTGATCAGCCGCTGGCAGGCTGATCGCTGGGGCCAGCTGTTTACAGTGACGGGAGCTCGCACCTGTGCCAGCGCGAGCTCCCTTCAAATCACGCTCCTCCCAAGATGATGCCATATGGCGGCACTGAGGAACAACAAAGCCTCTCTGCGGCCGCTAACCTGCAGTAGGCGCTCGCAGAAAGGTTAAAGGACCACTCCAGCAAAAAAAAATAAAAATAAAAAATAAGCTGGTAAAATCTGACAATCTGACAGGTTTTGGTTTACTCCACCTCCTCATGGGGGACTCTCAGGGATTTCTTTACTTTCAAAAGCATTTCGGCAGTTGCTAAGTCTAACTGACAAAATAAAAGTGTGTGTGTGTGTGTGTGTGTGTGTGTGTGTGTGTGTGTGTGTGTGTGTGTGTGTGTGTGTGTGTGTGTGTGTGTGTGTGTGTGTGTGTGTGTGTGTGTGTGTGTGTGTGTGTGTGTGTGTGTGTGTGTGTGTGTGTGTGTGTGTGTGTGTGTGTGTGTGTGTGTGTGTGGGGGGGGGGGCTGGCTGGTATCTTACTATTTCGACAGTTAAACGGCCGTTCAGGAAATGCTGTTGAAAACAAAGAAAACCTTGAGAATCCCCCATGAGGAGATGGAATAGTCCAAAACCTGTCAGATTTTAACTGCTTGCTTTTGTCACTGTGGTCCTTGAATCTTTAAAACAAGGGTCTTCTCGCTGCCGCATGTTCAAAAAACACATTTAAAACTAATCAGAATCAGCTGCAGCTTTGAAGAAGACTGATGAAGGTAAGCAAGGATGATGGGTAATTACTCCGTAATTGATGGTGTTTGTTAAGGCTAGTTTCATTATCCACAGGCAAACGACACCCATCCTCGGAGAGCCTATTAACACCTGCACACCGGCTACGCTAAAACAGTGGCAGCAACTTGATTAGTCCGGCAAAAGAATAAAAAAAAAAAAAAAAAAAAGAGGGAATTTAATGTAAAATGTTCCATTTAATTAACAGCATCAGACAGCTATTAAAACTTCAAAGGTCACCATGGCCTAGATTTCTCCAAAGATGCGAAGGTTTAGGCCACCTTCATTCTGTATCAATGTGACCATATCACCGTTTTGTTCACATTTTGTTCAGGCTGGTAATGAGAAGAGTGGAGGTGAGTGGAGTGGAGGTGGATGTCAGACATGGAGATCCTTAAAGAGGAACTATCGCGAAAATCTTAAAATTTAAAACACATACAAATAAGAAGTACATTTCTCCCAGAGTAAAATGAGCCATAAAATGCTTTTTTCCTATGTTGCTGTCACTTACAATAAGAAGTAGAAATCTGTCATTACCAACAGATTTTGGACTAGCCCATCTCCTCATAGGGGGATTCTCAGGGTTTTCTTTATTTTTAAAAGCACTTAGTGAATGGCAGTTGCTCCGTCCAACTGCCAAAATAGTGTACAGCGAGCAGGGAGGCTGGCCAACATCTTTGTACTACTCATTTTCAGGGAATGTCTTTATAAAGAATAAGGCCATGCTGAGAATCCCCTATGGAGAGATGGACTAGCCCAAAACCTGTCGTTAATGTCAGATTTCTACTACCTACTGTGAGTGATAGCAACACAGGAGAAAAGTGATTTATGGCTCATTTTACTCTGGGAGAAATGTACTTCTTATTTGTATGTGTTTTAAATTTTAAGACTTTTCTGACAGTGCCTCTTTAAAGGGGAACTATGGCGAAAAATTGTAAAAATTCAAATATGTGCAAACATATACAAATTAAAAGAATGATTTTTTTCCACAGCAAAATGAGCCATAAATTACTTTTCTCCTATGTTGCTGTCACTTACAGTAGGTAGTAGAAATCTAGTACAAATCTGATAGAAGCAACAGGTCTAGTCCATCTCTTCATAGGGAATTCTCAGGGATTTATTTATTTTCAAAATCACTTAGTGAATGGCAGTTGCTCTGTCCAACTGTCAAAAAAGTGTGTAGTGAGCAGGGAAGCTGGCCAGCATCATTGTTTACATCCTTTTTAGGGAATATCTTTATAAAAAATAAAAGCCTTGCTGTGAATCCCCTATGAAGAGATGGACTAGTCCAAAACCTGTCACTTCTGTCAGATTTCTACTACCTACTGTAAGTGACAACAACATACCATTAAAGTAATGTATAGCTCATTTTACTCTGGAAAAAACATACTTCTTATTTGTTTGTTTACACATATTTGAAATGTTAAAATTTTTCGCCATAGTGCCCCTTTAAGTCATCTTTGCTTCAATACCTAATAAAAGTCACAGCATAAAAGCCACCTTTCTCTGCCAGGGCTGCAGCTACATTTTCTTTTTTAAAAATCTTTAGTTCTAAAATTATATCATACATTTTAGAAATATGACTTTGTAAGTTTTTGTCTTGACTATATATAGCCAGATGGTGGCTTCTGCAAGCAACGTTAGCCACTATTCTCATAATGCAGCTGTGCTGATGCAGACTCGGAGGTAGTTAGATCGGATGATAAATAGGGTCTAGCACCGCCGTCCCGCCCATGAGATGGGGTGAGGCAGCTTTCTCAGGCGGCGGAAGTGTGGGGACAGCGCCCGCCTGGCCGAGGGTGGGGGGGGGGCACCGAGCTGGAGGGCATAGCAGCCAGGAAAGGGGAGCACCAGGCACATCAGTGGAGGAGGGGGGTTCAGACCCTCTCTCACCTGGGGCTCCCCCATCTGTGCTCCCCCTCCAGCTAGTTGTGCAGCATTTCTATTTGTGCCAGGCAACGAGCGGGGAAAGCAATGGCTCGCCTGCTTGCGTTCCACTGCTCACGTCACTTCCTGCAATGCCGCCCACTGTACTTCTGTGAGGTGAGTCATTGCTTACCCCGATCGCTGCCTGACACATTGCCCTCCAATTAGCTGGAGGGGGAGTGCTGACTGGGGGAGCCCCAGGTGAGGGAGTGGAGTTTGACCCCCTCCCCACCGCTGTGCCCGCTTCTACCCCTTCCTGGCCGCTACCCCCTCCAGGCTACCTATAATTGAGGCAATGATACTACCTATATGGGAGAAGGGGGAGGGGCAGCATCCTCACAGGTTTGGCTCAGGCGGCAAAAAGTCTACAACCGGCCCTGGGGTCTAGTTATGTTACAGAGCAACTTTACTGAAAGATAGTAGTAGGTGGAAAAATAAAAAAGTGAGAAGTAAAAATATAGAAGATAGATCAACAAATGATTGATAGTCACAGTATAATTTGTTCATGTTGTTTGATCCTCTATGAGCTTGCAGGTCAGCTTCTGTAGTGCTGGCAGCCATGTTTAAAAATAGCTTAAATAACAATAACAATAATATTTATATAGCACTTTTCTCCCTGGGGACTCAAAGCGCTGTGACCCTGCATTATGCAGTCTCAAAGGCTCGGGAACAGAGGTGAGTTTTTAGCCTTTTTTTAAAGCTGTCCAGAGAGGGAGCCTCTCGTACTGATTGTGGGAGTGAGTTCCATAGAGTAGGGGCTGCGTAGGAAAAGGCCCGAGCACCAAATGTTAAGTGTATCCTGGGAATAATCAGCTTCATCTTGTTGGCAGAGCGGAGGGTGCGTGGAGGGGCATAAAGTTCCAATAGCTCCGCTATGTATTTGGGTCCCATGTGGTGTAGAGCCTTGAATGTCAGCAGGCAGATCTTAAAATTAATTCTCCATTTTACTGGCAACCAGTGAAGAGTTTGCAGTACTGGGGTGATGTGTGCGCTGCGGGGGGCATTGGCTAGGAGTCTGGCTGCAGCATTCTGTACTAGCTGTAAGGGACGCAGAACCTTATCTGTATATACGATGAACAGGGCATTGCAGTAGTCTAGGGGGGAGGATACAAATGCATGAACCAGGGCAGGTAGGTCTTCAGCTGGGATAAGGTGTTTGATTTTCGCTATATTTCTTAGATGGAAGAAGGAAGACTTGACGACAGCTGATATCTGCTGTTTGAGTTTTAGATTTACATCCAGGATCACCCCAAGGTTTCGCACAGAGTCTTTATACTGTACAGTATCTCCCCCAATTGCTAGTTTGAGGTTTTGAACTTTATCCATCATGTGTGGACCACCTACCACCAACACCTCTGTTTTGTCAGAGTTCAACCTCAGCCAGCTGGTGTTCATCCAATTTTGTAAATCCACTAGACACGCATTTATGGATGCTGATGGGTCTTGGGTGCCAGGCTTGAAGGACAGATACAGTTGTGTGTCATCTGCATAACAATGGTATCCTAGGCCATATTTCTGGATTATTTTGCCCAGTGGGAGCATGTAGACTGCAAAGAGTAATGGTGATAGTACAGAACCCTGTGGAACTCCATAGGCAAGTGGCAAATAAGAACCTGACCAAGAAATGTACAGTGTCATAGTGGTTAGCACTCAAGCACTAAAGTTCCAGGTTCAATTCTCGGCTCGGAGACCATCTGGAGTCTGTAGGATCTCTCTATGCTTGTTTTTTTTTTTTCTAGAGACCCCAGTATCTTTCTCCTCCCCAAAACGTACTGATAAGTTAACTGGTTCGATCCTCAATTGATCTTAGAGTATGCCAAGCTCTGTATTCAATACTGCTCTAGCCTTTCATTTGAAGTGTACCGGTAACCTTTAAAAAAAACAAAAAAACTCTGAAGGGGGAAGCCTCTGGATGGTCCAGAGGTCACCCTATGCCCCTCTTGTGCTGTACTGGGTAATATTCAACATTAAAGTTAAAGACTGCTTATGAACAAATTGCACAAGCACAAAGTACGGTCTGCAAAGTAGCACTGAGCCACTCATGCAGGGGCGGTAAGTACAGGGGAACAACTCCTGCAACTGCAGGGGGGCCCCAGAGCTTTAAGGGGGCCCAAGCAACTGCTTCACTCCCTCCAATATATGGGCCCATTTTTCAGATCAGGTGTTTGTGGCTACACTTGTTATGGGTGCAAAGATTATGATGTCCACGCTAGTTTTATGACCCTTGTAAGATGGGGCCCAAGGCTGTGAGGGTCAACAGGTGTTAGCAGGTGAAAGTGTGTGAACACTGGGGGGGCATTCAACGTTTTGCTGTGTGCATGAGTGGCTGCAAGCTACTGTGCAGGCATCAACCTACTGACACCTGTGCACTGCAGCTGCGCTCATACACAGAGGGTACAAGTGCCACCACAAATATAATGAGGTTCCCTGCCAGCAGAAGAGAAGTAGCAGAGCAATGGGTATCCATTTTTTTTTCAATTACATGTTTACTTTAAAGAGACACTGAAGACACTGATTTTCTGCTTAATTCCTCTTCAGCATTAAATTCTACGCAGATTTGCCACATTCCCGCGGCAGAACGAGTGATTTATAGCAAAGAAATAGACCTGCAAAGTTCCACGACTTTGCAGGTCACAAATTTTGCTGCCTGGGGGTGGCAGAGCTTTGTGCAGTTGCTCTGCCCCTTATCCAGTCAATCTCTGCCAATCTCCACCTCTCCCCACCCCTCTCAGTGAAAGAAGACTGAGAGGAGCGGGGAGAGGCGGAGATCGGCGGAGATTGACCGGAGAAGAGGCAGAGCTACTGCGTGCAGCTCTGCCTCTACCTGGAAGAAAGGAATCTGCAAGCCCAAGAACTTTGCTAGGCTATTTCTCTGCTTTAAATCACTCGTTCTGCCACAGTAATGCGGCAAAACCGCTTAGAATTTAATGCTGAAGAGGACTTACTGTATACTCGCATATAAGCCTAATTTTTCAGCACAAAAAATGTGCTGAAATGTTACCCCCCTCAGCTTATATGCGAGTCAGGGGAGCAGAACGGATGGTGGCGCAGGAACGGATGGTGGCACAGGTTTTGTTACTGGCAGAGGAGCGTAAGGATCATGCACTAGTAATCCTGTTCTTGCCATCTGGCTCCCTGCTGTGTCCGTGCCCCCCCATCCACTGCAGTTTGGTGTGCAGAGTGCGCTGCTCAAGACTACCTGTGTCCCCCGGCATGCGGAGCAGAGCATGCCAGCAACTTCTCAGTGGTGCAGTGATCCGAACTCCTTCCTGTGTGGCATATTTAGACACAGCTGTATCATCTTTGAGCTACATCTGGCTATTGGGAGGAGAGCTGACTTGTACTGGGGGCACATCTGGCTTCTGTGGAGTGGGCTATACTGGGGGGGGGGGGGGGCTTATACTCGAATCAATCACTTTTTCCTGTTTTCTTAGGAAAACGTGGGTACCTCGGCTTAAACAAGGGTCGGCTTATATGTGAGTATATACGGCAAGCAGAAAATCAGATTAAAAAAAGAGACTTCAGTGTCTTTTTAAACGCTGATGACTAGCTGCCACAGGAGGCAGGCTGGGAAAAATCTGGGCTGCAAACTACTCCTGAGTCCCATGACTGATGTGACTATTGCTACACTCATAGGTGACTATATAGTGGTGTTTTGGTGTAGAGTGTGTAGAGTAATTAAAGGGATTAGTTAAAAAAAAAAATGTTGTATTGGACTTTTAGTTACAACACGTTTGTAATTCATGGCAGTTTTGTTTTAATTTAAGTGGACTTTCCCTTTAAGGATGTGACCTCATCTTGTTTTTCTGAAGCCAAGTATTGTTTTTGTAATCTGCAGAGATTTATGCCTGTCACGGGACAGTAAAATGTGAGTGACAGGAAAAGCCACGGAGATTAGCCATAAAGTGGAATGGAATTATTCCTGGAGTCAGCCCATTCTTCACCCAAACCACTTCTAATGAACTGATCCTAATGCGGCAACATTAAGTTGATAAAGCGCTGCCTTGACCCTATTCTGGCTTTAATAATCTGCAAAAGGACCATACATCACGGCCATTCTGAAGGGATTAGATCGAAATATTAACATATTCATTGACAGAATAAATTACAAAAGCGATCATTAATATCGGTCACAGTGAAATGGAAAGTGGGAATATTTTTTATTCTTTGTACAATATAATTTGTCAGTTTAAATCTGAACTTCCCAGTTCTGGCGCCGAACTCTGGAGACCCGTCTTTCCTCCGCCTGTATCTTTCCTTGCTCTAGTATTTAAAATGCTTTCTTAAAAAGAAAAATAATAACGCGATGGGTTCACCTAGAGTAGGATCATTCACATGGCAACCTAGGCAAGTGCCTGGGGCATAGTGAGTGTAAAGGGGCCCCAAGTCAAGTTTCTCTGGACCATCTCCCACCTCAGCTTACTATAAGGATCATAAAGGGTAGTCAAAGCTACCAAAGCTACTAGTCAAAGGGCCCCACTTTATCTTAAAGGATACCCGAAGTGACATGTGACATGATGAGATAGACATGTGTATGTACAGTGCCTAGCACACAAATAACTTTGCTGTGTTCCTTTTTTCTTTCTCTGCCTGAAAGAGTTAAATATCAGGTATGTAAGTGGCTGACTCAGTCCATACTCAGACAGGAAGTGACTACAGTGTGACCCTCACTGATAAGAAATTCCAACTATAAAACACTTTCCTAGCAGAAAATGGCTTATGAGGGCAAGAAGGAGATAAAAAGGGAAATTTATTATCAGTGAGGGTCACGCTGTAGTCACTTCCTGTCTGAGTCAGGACTGAGTCAGCCACATACATAACTGATATTTAACTCTTTCAGGCAAGAGAAAGAAAAAAGGAATACAGCATAGTTATTTGTGTGCTAGGCACTGTACATACACATGTCTATCTCATCATGTCACATGTCACTTCGGGTATCCTTTTAGGCTACTTTCACAGTGGGATGTTGCGTTTTGGTGCGACGTTAAAGTCGCAACGCAAACTAACAACGCAACGTCCCAAAAATGTCACAACACAACTCTATGCCCTGTTATCATACAGGCAATGAAAAGTATGCTTCCAGGTCATTACTGAGCATGTGCAAACAGTCCACCGCAGTTAATAACGTGTATAACGCAAAGCATGCAGCACTTTCTAATAATGCTACACGTTACACACAACGCAACGTGTCCACTGTGAATGTTGCACAGACTTAGTATTGCTGTGCGTTTGTCCACGTTAAATCTTTTTATAACGTGCGACTTTAACGTCGCACTGTCAAAGAAGCCTAAATCTTCTTGGGTTCTGGGACCTATTTATAAAGGGGCGACTCACCAGAAACAGTGTTTTCCCTTTTTGTTTTGTTTTTTTTTTGTTTTTTTTATTGCACATTTATAAGGTTTTTTTTTTTTTCTGAGAAATTAATGCTTCTCATTATTTATCACAACTTTTGCATGGATGTGGAAGCCAGACTTTCATAGCGCGGAACATCACAGTAAATATTGGAGACATGTTGGGTATGTTTCAAATAGCTTGTTCACCACTTTTGCCATATACTGAAATTTCTAAATGATTGTGCATGGGTGCAGGGGCAGTCCACCCATGACGCCAGGTGAAAGGCATCAGGCGGGCAGAGACAGGACAGCGGCATCCCGCCCGCCCCCTCCCACTCTTTCCTCCTCCACTCACCTCAGTTGCCGCTCGTTTTTACGTTGTGACTGAGTCGGCGGACCCCTCCTCTACAACAGTCCCCGGTCCTCCCCTTACTAATAGACCCCAGTCAGTGGCGACCCGCTGCGCCAGGTGATGAAAGAACATGAGAGTGGCTACCAAAGTGGCTACCTGTATCTGCACCGTTACCAGGGGAACCACTCTTCTCTCTTCACAGCGAAGGGGAGGACTGGGAACTGTTGTAGAGGGGGCAGCCGTCGTCACAAGATAAACATGAGTGACGGGGAGGAAGTGGGGCAGGCTGGCTACCTACCTGGCTAACCTTTACTGGAGGCAGCTATACTGGCGTATGCAAACATCTAAAGCACTTTGAGGCCCACAAGAGAAAAGCGCTATACAAATGTTGGAATTATTAATGTGAGCTCCTCCTGCGGAACAGTCAGTGACAAGACGATATACTCTGTACAGCACTGCGGAAGATGTCAGCATTATTTAAATACTTAATAATTAATAGTGGGTCAAGCATAACGTGAACCAGTCACTCTTTTGTCTCTTAGTAGCCCGTCCAATCAATTCAATTTACTGCCTAAACACTGGATGACTTATCCTAACAAGTAGTGACGAGACTGAACAAATATTAGCAGAAATTACAAGTTACCGGCTTCTATTTGATTTCGGGAACAATCTGGCTAATTGCAGTCATTCCTTTGGCGCGTCGGCATGATGATAATTTGATTAGCGGGTGTTTCCGTGCTCCAGCCTTCCATGGGACCCGCCTGATTAAGGCAATAAGAAACACATTGTGGGGGGTCAGACATTTCTGGTATGCTGTGTTTCTTACAAAATGAAAGCAGGCAGACACTCCGCAAGATCTTATTAACATTTCATTGGAGCCTTCCTGGGAAGGAGGGAGGGAACGTTTAAAAAGAGATTTGCGAAAGACGCTAAACTGGCAGTTTTATCTCCATCAGCGCGGTTACTTTATGTGTTATTTCATACCTGTGAATAAATCTCCATAATTGGTTCCGTTGTACACTCAATAATGCACAGAAGCTATTGATCCCCACTGAGTCTAGTAGATTTACTATGATCGGGGCTATCGCCACAGACGCGGGCGAGGATTAACCCCATAAGCTGCCAAATAACATGTCGCTCCCGGGAGAGACAATACAATATTGAGTTCATTTGCACACCAAATAGGACCTTTAAAGAGCGATAATTCTATTCTGGGTCATTTCACCCATCGGAAAATCAATCATTTGTTTCGCTGCTAACAACGTTACACATACAGAGCCTTCGGCATAACTCGTTCTATAAGGTTTACAATATTCCATACCTGACCTGCTTATACTCCTCTGAATACAGTCACCAGGGCTCGGCCTACGAGGCCTTTTATAAGAGATCCTCTATAGGAAGGAAAATATATTGTTTGTTTTTTATGGAAGGTTTTTATATGGTGTAAGTGTACTTTTACTTAAAGTGTACCCGAGGCGGATACAATTGGCACATATGGGACACAGAGACATGCTCTCATCTAAAGGACATGCCCCCTGCAGTCCCCCCCAGCCTTGGATTGTAGCGATAAGGAGCTTTTCGGCAATCATAGAGGGGAATGGGTATCCTTAGCAGGAGAAGCAGTCCTGCATAAGGCCCTTTCCCCGCCCCTCAGGCAATCCTACTGGCTCTCCCTTGCCTTTCACCCACCCCCTTTTCCTCCTCTCTGTGCTCTGTGCTTTTGAAGGTGTGGAAAGATCCCCAAAGGTCACAAAAGTGAAGCAGTTGCTGGAGGTTGAACGGAGTGACGTGGGACATTGAGAAGCATCTCACTCTTCTTAGGGAAGAACGCTGCTTCTGGTAAGTCTGTTTACTTTACTTTACTGTTCGGTCTCGGGTTCTGTTTAAAGGACAACTATTATAATATAATATTAAAAAAATGTTGATTAATAGTAATATTCATTTGCAAAATACTGAAATATTAAAAATACATACATTTAAAATGTATGTTTGTGCCAAAGTAAAGAGCACTATACAGTAATTTTTTTTCCTATGTTGCTGTATGTAGTAAAATCTGACAAGTTTTGAACTAGTTTTTACGGTCTCAGGCCTTCTGTTCATTTCTTCACTCACGATTAGGTCAAATACACTTCCTGACAAATTACACTGGTCCAATTCTAAGCTTAAAAATAATAATAATACAAAATTGACAACTAACAGATCCCCTGACTATTTTATTTCAAAATATTTCCCCACTAGGAAAAAGGCCTTAGGCCTAAACACAGTCATTTATAGACTAAAGCAGAGAAAATGTAAAAATTATCATCCGGTATCCAAGTATAAATATACCCCTATATCAGGAGAACCAACAAGGGCCAAAACAAAATAAAAAATATTACTGTATATTAGGGATGGTCGGAAATGCCAATTTCCGATTCCCCGGCAATTCCGCATTCCGCCATTGCCAAATACCGATTCCGCTTTCCGCTACCAATTTCCGCATTCCAATGCGGAATATCCGATTTTCTCAAAAACTATAAGGTCTTTTTGAAAACTTTTTTTGCACCTTGTTTAGTAAAGGGTTTTAATAAACCCTGAAAATTTGGTGTTTCTAGGACGTACGGGGGCTTTGCTATTAACCGTTAAAGTCGGCGGATTTTTCCTGTAATGTAAATGCAGAAAATAGGCAGAAGCAGATTTTCTGTATTTTACATTACAGTAAAAATCCGCCGACTTTAGTGGTTAATAGTAAAGCCCCAGTAAGTCCTAGAATCACCAAATTTTCAGGGTTTATTAAACAGAATCTTCTGAACAAGATGCAAAAAAAGTTTTCAAAAAGATCTTATAGTTTTTGAGAAAATCAATGTTAAAGTCTGGCAGAATTTCCGCGATTTCCGGCGGAAATTTTCCAGCGGAAATCCGCCTAACGCACTTGCATTACCGATTTCCGCATTCCGATGCGGAAATGCAATTTCAGATCGGAATTTTGGAAATTGCATTTCCGCGCAATCCGAATGAGTATCCCTACTGTATATACTCGACTATAAGTCTAGAAATTTAGGTCTGACTAACTAAATAAAAACATAGGAGTCGACTTACAGTATACATGAGTCATGGGCAGCACTGAGCACACTGTGGTAAGTGGTACTTTCTTGATAAAGGAAATGCAAAGAAAACACGCGTCTGAAAGTCCTGGCCACAATAATTAACAAGGAAAGGGGTGGTGGTGGTGGTGGGGGGCATACTGGGCTGCAGTAGAGGGGAAATAATTGCTGCACTTGGGGGCCTGAAGGAGGTATTGGCTGCACTTAAGGGACAGGAGGGGTTAATGGCTGCAATACTGTATGCAGTGCAGTCATTAACCCCTCCTGATCCCCTAGTGCAGCCATTAACTTTGCTGGGTAGACTTATACTTGAGTCAATAAAAAAATCCAGCTTAAGAGGGTCAAATATTGGAGGCGACTTATACGCAAGGTTGACTTATATTCAATGATATACGGTAATCACAATACAATAATTATTTAGACTTTAAAAAAGTGAGACAGAGAGATATGTGGCAACAATAATGCCAGCCTATCTCGCCTGTACGGAGATCCCAAACAGCTGCCAGGACACCAAATTAACTTCAAGATAACATGTCTAAAGGTGGCCATACATGGTACAATTTTTAATTTTTTTTCGATTATATAATTTAGTTTGATTATTCCGTTAGATTGAATATAAAGATTTTTCCAGCATGTCCAATCTGATTTTTCTCGAAAAAAAATGGGATAATCGTTCGAATTTCTTGATTGAAAAAAAAATATTTTCAACTTTCATTCGATTAGATCATTTAGATCGAATAAACAGGATAATCGAATGCTTTTATTGTACCATGTATGGCCACCATAAAGGGTACGTGTACGTTCCAAACTGATGTTGTCCATCAGATGGGCGACATCAATCCATTACCAAAAAAAAGCATATTATTAGGCTTGCCTCTCTGACATGTTTTAAAGTTTCCTGCAGATGGTGATTTCTCTGAGTGTCAGATCCCAACCTGTGACCTACCATATGTCTGAAGCTAAGTACACATGAGACAATTGTCGCCCATCAAGGATCAGGAACAAATTTCTCAATTTGTAGATCGATGCGTCAATTTGGGGACTGATGCTGTACAGGCAGGCACATAGCTAGCCTTCCGGGTAGTGATCTGTTTTGTTGCTATGGAGGGGGGTAGAGGGTCAACGATCAGCGAATGTCAGGGCCAGGGGCAGAAATTGTATGATGTGGCCTGAACCACGTGCTTCGGGTGGCTTTTTTCAAGGGGTGGCATCCCTCCCACCTCCTCCCTCCCACCTCCTCCCTCCCGGCCTTCGCTTGTTTACTTGCTCGAGTTGGGCGGCCTCCATCGTTGAGTCCCCTGATCCCCCTCGCTGCATGCCCAGCAGTGGTGAAAGTAGAGTGGTGCCCCTATAAACGGCACATATGCAGGAAGTGTTTCCTTCCTGTATATGCGCCTTAACCAGGGCCAGCAAATCAGCAGCAGCAAAAAGTCTAAAACTGGCCGCGGACAGAGCAGATTCCTGCAGGTGGGAGGAGCAAGAATAACATTGCGATCAGGTCCTGCTTGGGCGTCGAGGGTCATTAAGGATCTAGCAAAATGGGTCCTTAACAACCACTAATACCCAAGCAGGATTGATCAATGCCCATTGCACACACAGGACAATTGTTGGCTGAACATGAGCTATTTTGGAAGAGCTCATTAGAGGCAGAGTTCTTCTTTAGCGACAAACTCTTTTGTAGTTTGGAATGTATTTCTCTCTGTTAGAAGAGCACAGACAACCAATCATCAGTGCTGTACTACATTTTAATCCTCCTCTCCATATCACCGATTCCCAACAGCGTGCTAAAAGGACACATTATAATGTTAAGAAACCAAGCTGAGAGTGTCACAAGATTTCACAGTTGACGTGGGAAAACTCTGAAATGAAGTGGAATATATGCGCTGGGAACTATATCTGAACTATGCATTGAATGTGAATGAGACAGATTATCTGCAATTCCCTCTGGCTTTCAGCTGTGCTCATATTTAATCACGATCAAGGTTTTATCACGGGAAGTAAAGCAAACCTCATGGGCTTCTCAACATTGGTAAACGGACAACGCTGTAGAAATGAGAGTACCACAAGGTGCCTGGAAGAATCTTGTTATATCAGAAATCTGGGGAGCTCTTCAATCCCAGTGGCAAATATTACACAGATCTCAATGTGTATCTCACCTGTCTATGCATAATGATGGTTCCAAGTAAAACAGAGACCTGGGCAAAATATGAATTTAGGCCTCCTTACGTTTTAATATTGTACTGATGATAAAGAGCCATTACATGCATCTATACAAGCTGATAAACCTTTATACTGATAGACAAAGAGAAAAGTTACCTTGAAGATAAGATTTTAAAAACCATTACAAGCCATTCAAAACCCACTGGGTGTTCACCATGACTCATATATAACAGGTGCAGCTATCAAGGGTGCTGCTTGCCCCAGGAGAACCAAGAGTTGCTTAGGGCCTCACCAGCCGCAGGGGCCTCCCATGTTGCCAGGATGTCCTGCCTCTGACTTATATGAACGCCACTGCCTTCCCATCACTAACAGACTTCAGATAAGCGAACATGTGAACAGAGGGGAGTGCAGTGCAGTGACCACGTAGCACACTTTTGATGTGGAAGTGATGTCATTGCTCAGTTACTGAATTTGAAGTGTGCAACACAGTTACTATGCGCTTCTTCCAGTTTGTGAGTGTTGGGGATCGGGAGGTAACAGGAAGTTACATATCACTAATGGCCTATAAGGGCTCAAACCCACTAGATCGATTTTGTGAGCTTTAAGGGAGTGATTCAAACCGCTAGCGATTTCCCTAAATGCTCAGCTAATGTTAATGGATGGGCCAAATTCCACTGGAGCAATTGCGATTACCAAAATTGCAAATGCAGGACATGCAGCATTTTTAGCATTTAGCGATTAGCATTTCTGCAATGTAAAGTATATAAACGCTTTTACGTTACGTCAACGTTTTTACCTTACTGCACACTTTAAAAAAATAAAATGAATTAAAAGGACCCATCAGAATTAAAAACGCTAATCGCTACACAATCGCTGGCAAAAAGCTGACACTTTTTAAAAACGCTACCAAAATCACCAGCAATCGCTCATGAAATCGCTTACAAACTGCTCATTAAAAACACTAGCGATTGTGATTAGCGATATCATTTTGTAGTGGGTTCCAGGCCTAAGAGGGGGCTTTAGGTATCTATACTAGGAGTGTCTATCTATACTGGGGGGACACCTTGGCTACCTACTGGGGGCGTGCACTTTTAGCTACCTATCTATACTGGTGGGTTACCTATTTTGGGGGACCTTTGGCTATTTATTATTACACAAAAATGTGCCTCTGACTGGGTTGAGGGTGGGTTACAAATTATGTGCCGATTGGGGCCACAAAAACCTTAAGTAAAGTAATGTAGTCCATTGCCCACTAGGGGTCACAGCTCATTGACTTGCAGGATTCTCTGGGGAAGGCCTGGGTCTACTTAGATTCAGCACCATGTGTATGCCCATACCTTGGACTGTTGTCAAGGTCAATGGGTATTGTTTGTATAACACACAGGTAGGTAGGTATAGACTTGACTGATTCAATTGAACCAATGATCTATCCAAGTTGAAAGTCATTGTTTGGTTCACAGAAGAACTTCTCAGCAGATTAGGTCATTAAAATTCTGATAGCAAGGATCGTCAGCACACCAATTTTCGAACGCACATAGTATTTATTGTGCCAGTTTCCACAAGATAGACCAACAATTGTTTCGGGGGCTGCGCAGGGTCCCCCTTTATCAAGGCATGTGGTTAAAATTCTGATGACTTCCTAATCCTGCTTACTGTAGCCTAACATGCTTTCATATCACATTAGCGTCACGTCTGGGATATCAGATCCTCGCTGGAATGGCAGACTGGTGGTTGTACGGCACAGTTGTCCTCTATTATTTTTTTTCTACGCTCCGTAATATACCGCATATCAAGCAGTGCGCTGTGCTGACAAATATTTTCTGTCATAAAGGTTTTACAGTATAATTGGATTCCTGCCTGCTACACAGCCAAATAAAGTTGTTTTTTAAATTGGGTCAATTACCATCGGCACATCTTAAGTTGCTCAGTGGTAGATCTTGAGTTGCATGGTGGGAAAAGTAAATTAAAAATCCCCAGTAGTGATCTTCTGTATCTTTTATTAATAATGATTAAAACACATTAGGTGATAGTGTTTTATGGCTTCTTTTACAGCCTTGATGTGTTGAAAGCTGCTTGACTGGGTTCACATCCAGCTCAAAACGCATTGAGGGAGTCGATTTCCGACGTCTCGAGACAACTTTGGAGGCCACGGATGAATAGCCGTGGTGTTTTGTTTCTTGTTTAGGAAGTCGGATGCTTAAATCTTTAGTGCTCAAGCCTCTCTTTAAACAGAATTCCTTTGTGTGGCAATTACTTTTAAGGCTTGAATATGAAAATGACGCACAAGCAGATTTGTATGATTCAGTTTTTCAGAAGTTATGGGCCATTAGAAAAAGCTTTGGGAAGCACAAGCCACTGAACGAATGAATGCCCAGTGTTCTGCTGTGACTGTCACTGTTGCATGCCTGGCCTCTTGGTACAGCAGGTCAGGGGACACCTCTGTTTCTTTGCTTCTCATCCCATTTGTGTATGATGGGGTAGAGTCACAAAACTTGTTATATAAATGATCTTACCTTACTTAAAGTGGACCTCTGCTGTAAATTTGAACTTGAAAAAGAGCCCGAATGACACTTACTATGATTATATAACTGGAAGTTAAGAGGTGCCCCAAAAATAATATCCATGGACCTAATAAGTAAGTAACAAATGGCTCTGAATCATTTTAAGAAGGAGACACACCGCTCACCACACCACCATGCCGAGATGGGAGCAGGACCAGGCGTAGCCAGACCCAAACGACACAAGTAGAAGGAAAGTCTGCTCAATGAAATGGCATAAAAGTTCAATCTATATTGGCAAATTGTTCTGGACAGAGACATAGCAGCTGACGCGTATTGGAGCACAAACTCATTCCTTAGTCATAGCATTGAGCTATGACTAAAGAGTGAGTTTGCGCTCCGGTACGCGTCAGCTGATATGTCTCTGTCCAGAACAATTTGCCAATAAAGATTGGACTTTTATGCCATTTGGTTGAGCGGACTTTCCTTCTACTTGTAACAAATGGCTTACCTCTAAAAGAAGGGGCAACGCCAATACTCAAAATAGGGTTTAATAATCAGACACTTTAGATGATAACGTGTTTCACCGAGCTCAGTCCGCTTCCTCAGATCAAATAACAAAACTGTGTCTGATCTGCAGTAAGTATAAGCTAGGAGCACCTAGGAGCACCTTTCCCTTATACAGTACCTTGGTGTTTAGTGGTCCTCCCACCCCTATACAGTTCCCTGGTGTCTAGTGCCCCCCCCCTTTCCTGTACAGTTCCTTGGTGTCCAGTGTCCACCTACCAACACAGTTCCCTGGTGTCTAGTGACCCCCTCCCTCCCCTACACTGTTCCCTAGTGTCTAGTGCTTAGTCCCTTCTTCCTTCATGGCTACCCTGGTGATCTAGGTCTTTACCTCCAATATAGCTGTTCTGGTGGTCTAGAGTGGGCCAAACACAATACAACGTGGGAAAACCACTTGGGGGCCAAATTTGATGGCTCTGAGGGCCAGATTAGGCCTGCAGGCTGGAGTATGACATGTATGGTATTTAAGATCCATGGGCTTTACTCTTCTTAGGTAAGTATTTAATTTTTGAGCTTTGTAACACCCTGCGTTCTCTTTAAAGCTTTCAGTTAAAACTTACCTCTACGATCATCACTGACAGAGTTTTCACCCTGGAAGTCCTTATCTTTGTCTCCCAGCAGGCACCATGCTTTTAGACTACTCATTCAACTCTGGTGGTCAGACGGTCCTTTATAGACTACCATGTCACCAACTATTTTAAATGCATGTTTTGCGGTACTGCACGGGTTCCAGAAACTCCTCAGAAGAATCATGGTGGCCACTTGTGATCCAATCATTTTCGTCCAATCTTACCATTTCTATGTAATATAAGGGACTGCCTAAAGTATCCATTCTGTATATTTACTCAGTTTACTCTTCTACTGCACAGATTTGGTAAGATTGGACAAAACAGTTTGGATTATTAGTGGCCACCATTACACTGATAAAGAGAATTTGGTGCACAGGATATTTAGTACTGAGAGGAATCTAACTGCCAAATTGACTAATCTCCTATAAAGTGGCCATGTCGTTCATTCATACCTACAGTATGAATGTTACATCTTGAAACACGTGTTTAACAAAGTGTGGATGCTGTTTCTTACTTCGGCGTTAGGCGGTCCTGGCGCCACCTTGCGGCCGCCAATTGGCGTAAGGCGGTTGTAAGGTGGTTAAAAAAAATATTGAATGGAGGGGGTAGTGGGGGAAAGAGGGGGGGTGGTTGTAGGATTGTAAGCTTGATAGGACAGTATCTTCACAAAGCCGATGGTTTTGGCGCACAGCTCAGTGCCGAGCGCCAAAACTATGCATTGCCGTAGCAATAATGTTATACTGCGTGGGGCGTGTAAGGGTAATACGGGGTCCCAGCAACCGTCAGACCCCAAATTACATCTCCCTCTGAGTTGCGACGACTTGGAGGAGGAAATAGTATTTTAGCGGCCGGGATTTGAGCGGCAGCAGGGAAAGCCGTCATTCAGCTCACCCTATGCCCAGATCACTGGCGGAGTACAGGTAGTCCCCGACTTACGAACGCCCGACTTACGAATAACTCGCCGATACGAACGGCCTGGATTCTGTGTTTCCATGGGAACAAGTCAAACATGTTTTTTTTTTCAAATTGGACTTTTGAGAAAATCGATTTTAAAAAATTCAAAGAAAAAATGGCTTTTAAACTTGTATAAGCAGGTACAGAGGGCAGAGGTGACACAGAGGGGGGCACTGGAGGCACAGGAGGTAGGAGGTACGGGGACAGAGATGGCAAAATGTTTTGACTTAAGAACAGATTCAGGTTAAGAACGTACCTACAGTCCCTATCTCATTCGTTAACCGGGAACTACCTGTACATATACGTATCCGTATCTTCATCACCTACTGTCTCATATTTTTTTTTTAATTTGTGGAAGCATCAACAAGAAATGGGTGACGTTGAGCACCATAGGCACAGTGATTGGTCATGGAAGATGTCTAGCCCACGTGCGAGAGAAATCGCCGCCGGGAGACTTGGGTGCAAGATACAGCCATTATATGGCTTACTCTGCTCCTGCACAAGTCCTGGCGGCGTTAATTACTATTCCCCCTCCAGATCCACCTGGATAGTTGGGAAATATGTAATTCGGTTTCCAGCCATTGCTGGCAGCCCAATTACAGTGTTTTAACAGCCCAAATCTCCTGCGCTGTGATTAACATGCTCGGTCTAGCCCTTCCTTTTTCACTAACATCACATCATCAGTGGCTTGACACTTGCTCCAGATACTATAGGGTTATGTCTGCCTCTGCAGTTCCCCTGTCAGGCATTTGTTTGCACTAAGAAAAGCACAGCAGGGCTAAGCAGTGTTGTCAATTTCACAAACCCTCACAGAGAGACTAAACAGTAAAAGAGCATAATTTCAGCTCTGCCAATGATGTATGGAATCATCTATGCACAGCGAGCAAAACCTACAGCTTTGTTTGCAGGAGGGTTCCTGGGTATCGGTACACTTTGTTGTGTTTTGGTAGGCAGGATGCTGGGTAAATGTATGTGCAGTGGTGGGGAAAAGGATATAATCAGTTATATTATGCCACTTCTGTCACTTGATAACAAGCTATGCTACCAAGGATAATCATACTCCCTATGCTCAAATGTATACAGTTTTCAAATGAAAAAAATTAAATAAAAGGAGATTACAAACTCCCATTCATTTCAGCCCATTCTGAAAGGACTTAATTACCTATAAGGAGGAATTATGCTGTTTAAGAAAAAAAAAAAAGAAAGAAAGAAAGGAAGAATGAATGCTCAGTAGATCTTGGAAGCCAAATGTAAAATGCATTCATTGCTAACTAAAATGAAAGGCTATTGTGAAAGATATACAGTAATTATGCCATTTCTCGGTTATAGCTGCTGCTAAAATGCTTATGTATAATCAGCTTATGCTCGTCTGTCAGGCTCTTCTATTTAATGAAACCTGTTAAAATTGAACTCTGGGATGACGGATTAAATGCTATGGCTATATTTTAAAAAATGCGGCTGCCGTCTTGGCTATGTTTTAACTTCCTGTCTTCTCTGTTAGAGAAGTGCATCACTGATTGAAGCAGGAAGAGGAAGTGACATGCATGGCCATTGCAAGAGGCTCCTCCAGAGGGGTCATCGTACTTCTTTGTTGGAAGTTGTCTGGGAACCTGAAGCGAGGAAAATTATTTAAAATAAACACATGACGTAGCTGCAAATGAATATTACATCCTTACCTCACCATCAGTTCCTCTCAGAAGCTCACCATTTTCTTATTATCTGGGTAGTTTGGATATCAGAAATCCGGATGAGCATCACTATTAGGAGGTAATGGCCATTTTTAAAATGGAGGACGGAGAAATCCATTGAACACAGTGGAGAAATGAGACGCAGGAGAGGAAAAAGATATTGAGTAGTAGACTACAGGAGGTAAGTATGACCTGTGTATGGTTATTTTGACTTTTTATTTTCAGTTCAGGTTCTCTTTAAAGGCATGCCCATGAGAGGTGCTCGGGGTCCCTTTAAAATGTGGTAAAAGTGTGTTACCCACAATACAGCTCTTCTGCCTTCCCAGTAGGTCTGAGGGAGGGGCCATGTCCAGATCCAGGGGTGTAACAATAGCCCCCAAAACCCCTGTCCTCATGGGGACGAGTTCCCGTTCCTTTCTGTGGCAAGTGCAGAGCAGAGTGGAATACATTACCTTCATCTAGCAGATGGCTAGCGGATGAATAGCAAAACCCCTGTACATACTGTTGTCACCGATATTGCTACTTATGTTAAAGGAATACTGTAGGGGGAAAAATGAGTTGAACTTACCCGAGGCTTCTAATGGTCCCCCGCAGACATCCTGTGCCCGCGCAGCCACTCCCCGATTCTCCGGCACTGCCTCCGGTTCACTTCTGGTATTTCAGACTTTAAGGTCCAAAAACCACTGTGCCTGTATTGCCGTGTCCTCGCTCCCGCTGATGTCACCAGGAGCGTACTGCGCAGGCCCAGTATGGTCTGTACCTGCGCAGTACGCTCCTAGTGACATCAGCGGGAGCAAGGACATGGCAATGCAGGTGCAGTGGTTTTCAGACTTTAAAGTCTGAAATTCCAGAAGTGAAACGGAGGCGGGGCCGGAAAATCGGTGAGTGGCTGCGCGGGCACAGGACGTCTGCGAGGGACCATAAGAAGCCCCGGGTACGTTTAACTCATTTTCCTCTGACCCCCCTACAGTATTCCTTTAAAGGGAAGAGTGTGAACAAGACAAAAAAAATATTTTTCAAAAAGACCTTGTAGTTTTTTTAGATAATCGATTTTTAAAATGCAAAGGAAAAATGTTTTTTAAACTGACATTTTTCTGAATAATAAAAAAAAAAACATTTTCCTTTGCTTTTTCAAAATAGATTGTTTCAAAAACTACAGGTGTTTTTGAAAAAAGATTACTTGCTCCTAGTCTTCCCTTTAACATACGTAGCAATTTTGGTGATGACACCGTGTGTGGGGGCTTTGCTATTGACCCTTTATGTTGGCAAAAAATTATACAAAATTGTATGTAATTACACAAAATTATGAATAGATTACGCAAAATCAGTTGTCCTAATCGTAATTACGTATGGCCATAATTGCGAAAGATTACACAAAATTTTGTGTAATTGTAATTAGCAGATTACGATCATCGCTACTTTCTATAGAGAGAAAGAGAGAGTGAAACATATACACATTACACACACAACACAACAATTGCTATATATATATATATATATATATATATATATATATATATATATATATATATATATATATATATATATATATGTATATATATATATATATATATATATATAATGACAGCCGAAGTCAATGTTCAGAAGAAATTTCTTCTAACATGCTCATCTCTACTGACCCAAGAACATTAAGAAATTTAGGCAATCAAAGCCTCCAACAGACAGTTAATTTGCCACCTGTCAGCTAATTGGTCAGCAGCGTATGACTTTGATTGGCTCAGATTTTCTCTTCCTGGGTCAGTGAAATTGTTGCATGTTTGGAGAATTTTCTGTTCTACACACAATGGCCATCCATTAAGCATAGACACAGCATTATTGAAGTGGTAATTACATGTTTTTTCTTCACTGTAATCACATCTTTAATTATACATCTCAGGAACGATTCCTCTCGAAGCTATTCTTATTTTATTTTCCCCGTTTCAATTTCCACTTTCTCCGGGTCATTTGGCGCTCTGCAGATATTTCATGCCTGATTTGAAACGGCTTCCCTTAATTAATTCAGGACACCTGCAACCTGTAATTGATTTGGCTCTGACAATAATTTGCTGACACTCATCCAGCTATGGTTGTATTTTGGATCTTATCGCTCCTTTTTATTTCATACTTTAGAAATTTCACTCTGTCTTACAGTGTGCCTGTTGTTCTGGACAGCCAAGGTGAAAATATGGAGAATAACAACATTCTTCTAGTGAGATGACATTGCTATCATTATCCATGTTTGATGGCCTTCCTATCTCTGTAGCTTTTATATGAGAATCAATAGGTGGAACAAGGTTTCATTGATTGGGGTAGCTTGACCAATCTGGGAGCGCTCAGAAGGAGCCTGTTGCCCCATTGCAAAAATGTATGTAGACCTTTAAAGGACAGGTACAAGGAGATAAATAAAAAAATCTAGTTACTCGAGGCTTCATCCAGCCCCTGGCAGCCGATATGTCCCTCTCCGCAGCTGCGGTGTCCTGGGATGCCCTCCGTTGGGGATGCCAGGTCCCGTCTTCTGCGCATGCAGCACTCTGCACAGGCACAGAACTACTGCGCTAGGCAACATGAACGCTATCGTGATTCGCAGGCGCGAGCTCACACATGCAGGAGATCGAAGTCGGCATCTCGGAGGGGATCCCGGGACACCTGAGCTGCGAAGAGGGACATGTCGGCAGCCAGGGGCTGGATGAAGCCTCAGGTAAGTAGATTTTTTTTTTGTAATGTTTGTGCCCTTTAACTGTTACATACAAAAACATCTCCAGCAGTTATGGCTGTTCCTAACCCACCCATCAATTTTAAAGTGAACCCGAGGTGAAAATAAACTGATGAGATAAACAATTTTATTTATCCTCCTGGTCCTAAAAATGACTTTTTTTAGGTATCCCATGTATTTAACCATTTACAAAGTAGAATTAATGTTTTTTTTTGTCGCTGCTCAGTAGCAGCCTATTAAGTGTCACTGAGTGAAAACACATGAACTATTGACCTTTTTATCTCCCTCTGCTCTCAGAAGTTGTATTATGCCAGGAAAACTTTTATGGCTATAATTTACTGTTCAGTGATGTTTACTATATTATCGGCAAAGTACCAACAAGACAGAAGCTGTCACTTTCATGCCTAGAAATTAACTCTTCCAGGCAGTAGAAGAAATCAATTAAAACAGCCTGGTTATTAATATGGTTTGCACTGTACATACAAACGTTTATCTCATCATGTCACATGTCACCTCGGGTACACTTTAATAATGGATTAAAATATTCAACAGTCATCTCGGTAAAAAATAAAAGAATGAATGGGCGTGGCCATGCAGTGAGTGGGCGTGGCAATGGGTGAGAATGAATGTACATGAACTTAGCAGCGGTGTAAGCTACAGATAACGGGCCTGCCCATCTAAATATTGGATGAAGCCCCCTGTCCTTTATTTAGATAATTTACAATCCGTATAGGCATAGATCAAAGATGTATACGCACATACAATTTTGATTGGTCAGAGGAACCCTCCTCTGACCAATCAAAATTGTATGTGCGTATACATCTTTGATCTATGATCTATCTTTTTAACCCTACATGGGTGTGCCCATGGACCAGAATGTGGGTGTGGTCACGGGTGAAGACAAATTTACATGAACCTAGCAATGGTGGGACATCAGATTAGGACAGTGGTGGCGAACCTTTTGGAGGCCGAGTGCACAAACTGCAACCCAAAAGTCACGTATCTATTGCAAAGTGGCAACAGCAATTTAAACTAAATACCGTACAAACATTTTAACTCATACATGAACATTATGGAAAATCCAAGTTGAAAATAAACTGTGAAGATAAACCATTTCATCCATCCTACTCCTGAAAAATGTATTCATTTTTTTTAGAACCTCCCAGTCTTATTTTCTGTTTTAAAAAGCTAACAAAGTAGGTTTAATGCTATTGTCTCATATGATGATGATTCAGCTGTTCCCATAGTCTCGCAGTTAGCAATCATGTGACCCCCCCAACAAGACAAATTCAGCAATCATGAGGCCCCTATCAAGACAAATTCAGCAATCACGAGGCCCCCAACAAGACAAATTCAGCAATCATGAGGCCCCCAACAAGACACATTCAGCAATTTTGAGGCCCCCAACAAGACAAATTCAGCAATCATGAGGCCCCCAACAAGACAAATTCAGCAATCATGAGGCACATAAATAGAAAGCATTTCACATAAATAGGCAGAATGCCCCCTTAATATGGTAGACACCTCTCACCTGGCTTCTGAATTCTCCTCTACTGGCTGCTGTGCCTGACAATACTGTTTTTGGCTGGATTGGGGATGATGTGTGGGCTGAAAGGCCTGGCAGTGATGCTTTGGCCTGGCTGGCGGTGATGCAGTGGGCGAGGTGGCTGGCGCTGTGGCCGATGCTGTGGCTGAGTTGGCTGGCGGTGATGCTGTGACCTGGCTGGTGGTAATCCAGGGCTGTGCTTGGCTGGTTGAAGTAAATGCTGGCCAGACTAGTGGTGATGCTGTGGCCTTTTTGACAGTGATTCTGGACTGGTTGGCTGGTGGTGATGCTGGGCTGGCTGGCTTGGATAGTTTAGGTAGTGACAGGTACCCCCCTAGTTAATGTAGCGACAGGAGCCCCCCAGTTTAGGTAGTGACAGGAGCCCCCCAGTTCAGGTAGTGACAGGAGCCCCCCAGTTCAAAGAGTGACAGGAGCCCCCTAGCTCATTTAGTGACAGGAGCCCCCCAGTGTATGTACTGACAGGTGTCCCCCAGTTCAGGTAGCGACAGGGACCCCTCAGTGTATGTAGTGACAGGAGCCCCCAGTTTAGGTAGAGTCAGGAGCCCCCCAGTTTAGGCAGTGACAGGCGCCCCTCAGGTTAGGTAGTGAGTGACAGGCGCCCCCCAGGTTAAGTAGTGAGTGACAGGCGCCCCCAGGTTAGGTAGTGAGTGACAGGGACCCGCAGGTTAGGTAGTGAGTGGCAGGTGCCCCCCAGGTTAGGTAGTGAGTGACAGGGGCCCCCAGGTTAGGTAGTGAGTGACAGGGACTCCCAGGTTAGGTAGTGAGTGACAGGCAAACCCCAGGTTAGTTAGTGAGTGACAGGGACCCCCAGGTAAGGCAGTGAGTGACAGGGACCCCCAGGTTAGGTAGTAAGTGACAGCACCCCCAGGTTAGGTAGTGAGTGACAGGTGCCCCCAGGTTAGGTAGGGAGTGACAGGTGCCCCCAGGTTAGGTAGTGAGTGACAGGGACCCCCAGGTTAGGTAGTGAGTGACAGGGATCCCCAGGTTTGGTAGTGAGTGACAGGTGCCCCCAGATTAGGTAGTGAGTGACAGGGACCCCCAGGTTAGGTAGTGAGTGACAGGGATCCCCAGGTTAGTTAGTGAGTGACAGGCGCCCCCCAGGTTAGGTAGTGAGTGACAGGGACCCCCAGGTTAGGTAGTGAGTGACAGGTGCCCCAAGGTTAGGTAGTGAGTGACAGGGACCCCCAGGTTAGGTAGTGAGTGACAGGTGCCCCCAAGTTAGGTAGTGAGTGACAGGCGCCTCCAGGTTAGGTAGTGAGTGACAGGGATCCCCAGGTTAGGTAGTGAGTGACAGGCACCCCCCAGGTTAGGTAGTGAGTGATGGGCGCCCCTCAGGTTAGGTAGTGAGTGACAGGGACATCCAGGTTAGTTAGTGAGTGACAGGGACCCCCAGGTTAGGTAGTGAGTGACAGTGATCCCCAGGTTAGGTAGTGAGTGACAGGCGCCCCCCAGGTTAGGTAGGGAGTGACAGGGACCCCCAGGTTAGGTAGTGAGTGACAGGTGCCCCAAGGTTAGGTAGTGAGTGACAGGCACCCCCCCCAGGTTAGGTAGTGAGTAACAGGCACCCCCCAGGTTAGGTAGTGAATGACAGGCACCCCCCAGGTTAGGTAGTGAGTGACAGGGACCCCCAGGTAAGGTAGTGAGTAACAGGGACCCCCAGATTAGGTAGTGAGTGACAGGCGACCCCCAGGTTAGGTAGTGAGTGACAGGCACCCCCCAGGTTAGGTAGTGAGTGACAGGCACCCTCCAGGTTAGGTAGTGAGTGACAGAGACCCCCAGGTTAGGTAGTGAGTGACAGGCGCCCCCCCGGTTAGGTAGTGACAGGGACCCCCAGTTAGGTAGTGAGTGACAGGCGCCCCCCTCACCTTGCAGCGTAAGACCTCAGTATCAGCCGGCGACCAGTTAGAGTGGGCGCACGGACCCACCACGCTGTACATACGGAAGTGATGTCACGTCCGCATATCAGTGCGGGGTCCGCTAGGTCCTAGCACCCGCACTAGTGGTCGCCGGCTGATCGAGGTCTGACGCACACTGGGCTGTCCCACAGCGGGTACGGCCCGGGAGGGACAGCAGGGCCGGGGCACCCCTGTAAATAGTTTGGGGGCACCCGAGGACATGTTGGGGGCACGGGCCCCCCTAAAATAGGGCTAGCGACACCCATGGAAGCTAATGTAATTGATACAGAAAATGCGTGTAGTGCTTCACTGCTGTCTGTTTTTATCTGCATGGAGAAAACACATTGAAGTGTGCACTAGCCAATCCAATTGAATAACATTGGTTCTCAGTTTAACTGTGCAGAAAGCAAGGAGGGGGGGCCCTCCAAAGTTTTAAAGGGGGGGCCCAGGGATTTTTAGTTATGCCCCTGATGGTCATGCATTCTCTGGCCACCCTCCAGTAAACCATAGTATTAGGCAGCCCCCTACCCAGTATAATAGTCGTCAGATGTGCCCCCAGTATTAGGCAGCCCCTTCCCCAGTATAATAGTCAGATGTGCCCCCCATCTGCAGCAGGCAAGGCTTACAGCACACATATGACTCTCCTCTTCTGGGCTCCAGGAGCCTAAGGTCCTGTCTGTCTTCTTTGCAGCAAAGCTGTTTTGTACTTCCTGATTCTCTGATTTAAAGGGACACTTAAGTCTCTGAAAAAAATGAGTTTTACTCACCTAGGGCTTCCAGCAGCCCCCTGCAGCTGTATCTTGCCCACGCCGACTCCATCAGATGCTCCTGGCCCCGCTGGCAGCCACTTACGGCTTCAGCGACAGGAGCCGACAGTCCGGGAACGCGAGTGATTCTTCGTGTTCCTGGCCACAATAGCGCCCTCTATGCTGCTGTATGCTATATGCTAATTTTGATAGTATTTTTTCACCTACTTTTTAGAATTTTTTCAATTGCAAAGTGCTAAATAGTTATTTTAAAGAGAAGATGAAAAATGTTCTACTAGGAGAAAACTTGCGGGAAAAAGTGAATTGCATATGGTCCATTGTGTTATAGGCATATGGAAAGTTTATATTTGAGGTCTTTTTCTGTACAGTACCATATGCCATACTTTCTTCTTTTGTGTATGTACCTACATTTTTTGAAAATTCAATAAAAATCATAATATATAAAAAAAAAATGTAAAAAAATACCCCCAGGGCAAGGTTACCTCCTAACAGTGCCATCTGGAGTCGGGAAGGATTTTTTTTCCCTTTTGGGGCTAATTGGACCATGCCTTGTAAGGGTTTTTCGCCTTCCTCTGGATCAACAGGGATATGTGAGGGAGCAGGCTGGTGTTGTACTTTGTTCTCTGGTTGAACTCGATGGACGTATGTCTTTTTTCAACCCAAATAACTATGTTACTATGTTACCATAAGGCTGCAGGTGCTCACAGCACCGGGTGTAGCCATGGATGGGGTGCAGCTGTGGTGCTCAGCCACTGTGTTCTTCCACCTGGGACTTTTTTCATAGTGTGGGCAACATTCGGGAAAATTGCAATAGGCAGTGCAGGGGACTGTACTACTTCCTGCACTAGACGTAGCACCCCTCCCCCTTACTGTCCCATGGAAATGTGTCTGCAGTAAGTGAATGTGCAGAACAGCGGGGTAAGTAGAGAGAATGATTGCTGTGCTGCAATCATTGCAGCACAGCAATCCCCCTCCTCCTATGCACCCCCCTCTTTCAAATGTCCCCCTTTTCTGACTGTCCTAAAAGGAGCTAGCAATCTAATCGTACTATAGTCATAGTCTAATGTCCTACCATATTATTATTGTGTATTTATACAGCACTGACATCTTCTCTGGCATTGAATAGAGTACAGAATTTCCTAACTGTTAGCTCATTCCACATCCTGATGACTCCTTTTCCCCCAAAATCCCCCCAAATTTTCAGCGACACACTCGGCGCCCCAACCCATCAACCCTTCCATCATCCCATCAAAAAAATTGGTTGTTGGGGGGGCTGGGGGAGGGGGTGTCTGTAAATAATCAGCACTGGGTGTCAAATTCCCTAGGCAGGCCACTGCCTCCTAAATCAAACCTTTACAGTATGCCGGTAAAAATGACCATATACCAGCTCTTTATTTCTTACTAATAAATGTTGTCATGTACGGTTTGCATAGCTAATATAGAAGTGTACCTCACATAACCTGTTCCGAAAGGCGATTTAATTAAAGCGAGTTACAGAAAACAGATAATTTATACACAGCTTAATAAGCTCACAGCATAAAGACTCGGAGCAAATGATTGTATAGCGGAAGCCGGTACAATATAAATTTAACAGTCTTTATATATGCTTTCTTCCTTATGTGTTGATCACTTGTGACCCATTTTGAAAATTGTTTGCATATTTTAATTGCAGCAGACAGTTTAGCGCAAACATTAGAGCTGCATCATCGTAGCTAATTTATCTCTAAAAGCATCTCGGTCTGAATTATGTACAATGTTTAAAATAAGTTTATTTAAATGGCTCTTTTAAAGTCCCGGAAGATCATAATATTGAGCTAATAGTTTTCTACATAATTAAAGCTACAATTTCATCATTTGGTGCAGACAGCAGACACGCTGCATAAAATATCCGTGCTCTTGAACGCCTGTGTTTCAATTGGGCATAAGAGCTTATAAATGCCAAGGCAATTTTAAAAAAATGGAAATTTATTTAAAAGACAAAGGGCTTGATTCATCAATGTATTTCATGCTGTTTAGCGTGACATACATTGATGACCGCGAGATGAAAGTAATTCTGCCTCCTATGTGGGCTAGCGGCAGCGTAGCGTGCGTTCTTTGATTTTCATGCACTCCTTGCAAAGTGTTCGCACTAGTGCAGGGCAGCGACCGCGATACTTGACTATCACGGCTGCTACTACATCAATTATCATAGTAGCAGCCGCGATAGTCAAGTATCGCAGTTGCTGCCCTGCACTAGCGTGCGTACTTTGCAAGGAGCATGCAGACATCAAAGAGCGTGCAGAGCTACTTTTACCTAGCAGTCATTAACCTCCTTGGCGGTGCCGCCGGGAGGCACCGCTCAGGCCCCGCTGGGCCGATTTGCATAATTTTTTTTGTTACACGCAGCTAGCACTTTGCTAGCTGTGTGTAACCTCCGATCGCTGCCGCTACTTGCCGATCCGCCGCTATACCCGTCGCTGCAGCCGCCCCCCCCCCAGACCCCGTGCGCTGCCTAGCCAATCAGTGCCTGGCAGCGCTGTGGGGTGGTTCGGATTCCCCTTTGACGTCACGACGTCAATGACGTCGGTGACGTCATCCCGCCCCATCGTCATGGTGACGGGGAAGCCCTCCAAGAGATCCCGTTCTTTGAACGGGATCTCTTGATCTCCGTTCGCCGAAGGCGATCGGAGGGGCTGGGGGGATGCCGCTCAGCAGCGGCTATCATGTAGCGAGACATTGACATTGTCTCGCTACATGAAAAAAAAATTTTTTAAAAAAAGGTATTTGCTGCCCCCTGGCGGATTTTAACAAACCGCCAGGGAGGTTAATGCATCTTTTGCTGAATAGCCCAAAATACATTGATGAATCAATCAAGCCCCAATGTGAATATGATTGTCTCAGTTGATGGAAATCTAGCGTGCGCCTGTAGCTTTAGCCTGGGTGAGTTGGAAAAACATCCTGGTGAGGTTCTAGAATTTATTTGAAAAAATTAATTAAAGTAGCTGCATATCGATACTGATCTGGTCACATGATCTGAGTTCTCCTGCTTTTCATTCAAATGATGCCAGATTAGAAGGAGGGACTATGTGTGCAGCCACCAGGCAGGTCCTGCATCTTTTTCAGGCTGGGAACGAGGAAGGGCTTTCTTAATTAGTTCTGGCCAATGGAGAACAACTCACCACAAATGGAGTAGGGGTTGATACATATGAAAGAGGAGGCTGAAAATGGGGAGTAACACATGAAAAAGGGAAACTGATTCCCAAGCTGTTAATGAAAGCGAGGGACTGCAGTTCATAGACAAAACGCATGGGAGAGGGGGCTGCACATGGAATGGGAGGGGAACTGATGCACATGAAGGCGGAGCCACAACATACTTGGCCTAGGGGCACAAAAAGTATAATCCAGCCTTGAACTGACCCAGTATTAACCAGGAGCCTGTATCCAACAATGAAGTGTCAATAGGTCTATGTGAAACTGAGAAGTGATCGGCCACTCACTGCAATATACTGTAGGTGGTCCAAAGTATATAAAAGGCACAAAAGACATATATTCATATATCCAGAGATAGGGTCGAGCTGCCAGCACTGCCGAACATCTACACAAAGGCAAAGGTCACATTATATATAGTGAGGTAAATGGACCATATCTCCCAACTTTTTGAGATAATAAAAAGGGACATCTTTAAGACACACCCCTACTTCACCTCTATTCAAACCTCCGACACGCCTGTAGCCATTCATACCACAAAAAAATCATAAGCAAAAGATGTAATTGTATAACTGACCTTAAATTGGCCCTTTACAGTATATCATCACTAGTTTTCCTCCATATTAACATCTGAAAAAAAAAAAAAAATATATATATATAATCAATTTAAAGACAGGAACCGAGTCAATCAAATACATTTAGATTTGTACAGCTATAATGAAAGAGGGAAAAATGAAGAAAATAGATGGGCAGATGGATTTGATCCCCAGAGAGGAACTCCCCCTCCAAAAAAAGGACCGTTGGGAGCTGAGGGGCATATGCCCAACAGTTTGGTAAAAATGCTCTGTGGAAAGTGCATGGCAATTTTACTATTACTTGTGTGAAAACAAAGCTTGTGTTGTGCAGTTGGTAAGATACATGAGCATAGCTCATGTAACGTACCCTAGTAGGTGGTCATCAGATGAAGTTCTTGTTCTGAACAGAACTTCAGAGCTGTGGACACCAGAAAACCAAAGCCCCATATGTAGCTGTGTGTTGTATACACAATACTCACCTCTCGCTGTGTCACCTATGCGTGCTGTCTTGTTAGAGTAGCAAAGTGTATTAATGATTGTTTTTTTTTGTCTAGACATTGTGAGACCTGAAAAAAGTCATTTTTTTTCTTTCTGTTATTAGTTCTTTCATCTCTATGGAAACGACTAACGTGACTCGCCAAGGCTAAATTAGAATATACGGGTGACATGGGGAGCGATTGCCATCTCTGCTAATTAGCCTGTCACGGAACCAACTTTTTTTTTTCCTTGGCCCAATTATCATCTAATAAGCACAACTTCTACCCATGCTTTACAAATACAAACGGCAGCGCACGCTGCGGCACAGCTTAGAGAACGCTAATAGACAAGGTGATCACTAGCCATGTAATTGGAGGATAGCAAATACAGAGAGGGGATGTAGATATAGATGTAAATGTTGGATTACAGGAAGACATTATTATGTAAGATAATCATGATAAAAACATGGAGGAGCTAGGGGTTTTCAAAAATGTTGCTGGATTTATTACATACAGTAGATATAAATGGAGAAACATCCAGGAGCTTTTTTCTGCATGAGTGAGGTGGAATAGGTAGTGCTGCTCGGATACCCCTTTTCAAAATCCGAATTGATTCGGATCCGGATACCCAGATATCCGGATCCGAATCGGATATCCGAATCCGAACTTTCTGATATCCAAATAGAATCGGATATCCGAACCCAATATCTGTGATATCTGCCCGGATTCGGATATTCGAATAGAAAACCAGAAGTGGCCTTTAAATTGCTTCTAAAACGTTTTTAAGGTAAATGAGGCATGTAGCATCATGTTTTTTTAAAGAGAAAAACTAATTGATTATGTGGAGACTTAAAATCCCCCCCGCCCTAAAAAAATGGCTGTAAATTTACATCAGGACTAGGTTCCAGACAGCGGTCGTGCAGCCCACATTGTGTCCAGAGTCCAACCACACAACTGGGACATGACAGTTTTCAGTTCGGACACCTCCAAAAAATTACGCAGCAATTGTGTTTTGGGTTAAATATAGGTGGTATCAGTGGCCTGTGGCATCCTAGAAGTAGAAAGGTTGGTCAGCACACCAGCTTCTCAATAAGCAAAATTTAATGTATCATATGTCAACACTACGGTTAACAATTGTTTCGGGGCCACAGAGGGTCCCCTTCATCTGTGGCCCCGAAACAATTGTTAACCGTAGTGTTGACATATGATACATTAAATTTTGCTTATTGAGAAGCTGGTGTGCTGACCAACCTTTCTACTTCTTGGATATCACTTGGGATGATGCTTAGCGTCCCAGGTCAAGCACCCGAAAAACACTAGGACAAGTGTGCCGCTCTGCACCCTCTCACCTTACTTGCCTGTGGCATCCTGGCGGTGGGAGCAGCACAGGCAGCAGGAGCAGGGCAATGCAGCAGCAGGTGTAACGTGTGCCAGGAGGAGCATGCCAGACGTGGCAAGTGTACGTGGCACGTGTACGTGGCACGTAGCGTTGGTGGTACCACGGCTTTAAAAAAATTGTGAACCAGGCGGCTTAGTTAGTAATAGTTAATCAGGAGGAGCCAGGAGGTTGTGGTGGTGGTGGTAAAGGGTGGTAAGGCAGCAGGCATAGTGATTTCTATAGCCACTTCATGTCCACCTCTTGCCAATAACAGGGAAAGACTCGCCCAACAGGGTCTGGCGGCGGTTTTTCCTAGCACGGGAAGCGATGAAGGGAGCAGAGGAGGCCACTGAGGACTGGCTGCCTGAACAGGCCTCAGTGTCGGCAGGAGTGGCAGAGGGGGTTCTGGTGCTCCGAGTCTGACCACTGACCGCGCCAGCTTGCTTCAGCCACATGATGTGTGGTACTTGTACTTTATTAAAATCGGGGTTGGACTTTAAAGCAAATCAGCACGGAGTGACAGACAGCAAAGGAAAATACACTAGTGCACACTAACTGTCACACTGACACTGCTCAGTTCTGTAGTAAGCTAACACAGTATTACTACTCTAACAACTAACTAGCACTGACTGCAGTACTAACTACACAATAACACAGCAATCCTATTCCCTAACCTATATAGTAGCTAAGGCTAATAGCAGGCCAGCAGCTGGCCTGGTCTGTGCATAGCACACACAAAGACACAGGACCTATAGCAGCTGCTGCAGGCCTGCAGCATACACTCTGACTGTCACTGAATGAAATCAAGCTAGATACCTAATAAACAATAGAACAATAGTGTAGTGATAGTGAAGGTGTTAATCACTGAAAAGCTTTAGGTTTATCACTGTATACAGCACTTGCTAGGCCAGCAGCACTGGAGCATGTCTCTCAGTGAGCAGTCACAAGCAAAGACGAGATTTCTCATCATGACATCCCTCCTTAATATACAGGGGGGGAGGGGGGGGGGCTGGCCAGGGTTCCCTTCTGTGATTGGGTGCTAGGGCTTAAGCCGGGAGCCCTCTGATTGGCTCAATGAGGTCAGGAGGGGCTGGCCAGGGTTCCCTTCTGTGATTGGTTGCTAGGGCTTCTGCTGGGAGCCCTCTGATTGGCTCAGTGACATCATGGACGTCATCTCCATAGTTACAGTATCTGGAAATCCAACCGGATATCCGAATTCCTATCCGGATTCCGCTGCAAATCAGGATACCACATTCCGAATTTGCCCAGATATCCGGAATCCAAATCAGAGGTCGGATAGTGGAAAAAGTTTGGATTATATGGGTAGTTTGGATATCCGGAATCCAGATGAGCACCACTGGCAATAGGTTTACTCTGAACATTGGCATCACTAGAGGGCTACGGTAGGTTTGGATCGCAACCAGGTGTCACCAGCAGAGGGGGTGACATCAAACTCCAGGCTAAGGGACAGTGATGTAGGGCTATGTAAAAATATAGACCAGGCTATTGCCCAACCCCTTTCTTCCCTATAGCAGATGGGTCCAGTATAACCCCTTCCCAACCCCATGCTCAACAAAGTAACGATACTACAAAAAGTATTTTTGGATTTGTTAAGCCTGGTGAGGTTGGAGGTTCATGGGGTAAAAGAGGGGTGACACCATGAGTTTCTGCACCGGGTGACACCAACCCTAGTGACGCCTCTGACTGAAGAATTTTACGAAGCATTTAGTATCCATATTCTACAGGCTGTACCGGTTATTGCAACTTATTTTCAAACACCTTTACCCCTTGCTAATAATCTTTTTGGAAAGATCATTTAACTGCTTGCTGACCACTCCATGCCAATTGGCGCGAACGCGGCGGCAGGCCCAGGACCACTCAACGCCAATTGGCGTAAAGTCCTAGGGGCGGAGATAGCAGGGGATCGCGCACGCCAATGCGCACACATCCTTGCGTGAATGACTTCGCTCTGTCATCAGTCTCTCAGCTCTCCTAGGAGACTGTTAGACGGCAGCCGTCTATTTACATGGTACAGCACTGCAATCTACGGCAACGCTATACTGGGGACAGCTGCGTGGCATGGCTGTCCCCCTGAGAGGCAGGAGAGCGATCGGCTCTCATAGACTGATGTCTGTTAGAACCGGTCGCTAGGATTGGCTGGTGGGAGAAGGTATGGTGGAGTTGGAAAAAAAATAA
This sequence comes from Hyperolius riggenbachi, assembly GCF_040937935.1. Classification (NCBI taxonomy): domain Eukaryota; kingdom Metazoa; phylum Chordata; class Amphibia; order Anura; family Hyperoliidae; genus Hyperolius; species Hyperolius riggenbachi. The sequence goes on from NC_090647.1 coordinate 63,395,634, forward strand.
ATAGTAAAATGTATTCATAAAAAAATACAATAAATATGTATTAAAAAATTAACATCCTGGGAGCAATCATAGCCCACCAACAGAAAGCTTAGTCCTCTCTCCCCCCCCCCCCCCCCTCCCTGTCACTTGTGTGCTGACTTGTACGGCCCAGCAGCAAGACCTTAAAGCTGCAGTGGCCTTATTAGTAAAAAATGGCCTGGTCACTAGGGGGGTTTAAGACCGAGGTCCTCAAGTGGTTACGTTTTCCCCCTTGAACGTTGAGTGTCATGTTCTCAGTTTAGAAGCCCAGCCAGAAGACTCTTCTACACCTCTTGCTGTGTTAAACAATAAACATCTTCTCCCAGGCAGTGTTCTACAAGGTGACTCTCTTAGTCATGGATCTGTCAGTCAAGCTATTTGTCTAACTAATTATCTCTCCGACTAATTTCCAGGCATTAGTCAGAATAGTGAATGAAGACAGAACCTTTATCACTATCCAGAAGTTTTGGTGCTGAGAACTTTTAAAGGAAAAAATATGAGTGGTTTCAAAATACAGTCGGCATTCCAGTTTAATTCCATGCCAATTCTTACATTCTTCTTAAAGTGACTCTGAAGCAGAGAGAAAAAATCTGATACTTACCGATGGAGAGGGAAGGCTCTGAATCCTAATGAGCCTTCTTGGTCCCCTCCTTTCAACGCTGTCACCCCCATTAGAGCTATTAACCAACTGGTCAAATACACATCCGTGAGCCCTCAGAAGACTTTTGGAGCACTGATGTCCCTAAACGTGCTCCCGAAGATGGGCCGCTCCGTACTATGCAGGCATTTTAGTGCGAGTGCCCCCAAAGCCATTTTCCAGAGAAATTAAATAACTATTCTCCCATATTTGCCAGAATTAATTAAACATTGCTAAAATCGTTACATTTTTATTAAGATCACTAGCTGATTGCCCGGCGTTGCCCGGGTATGTATTCGGCTTGTGTTGGCTCTGCATACTTTTTCTAACCCTAACACACAATTACTCAATGACCAAGTTTGTGAGCTTTGCGGTCTTTGGTATCAATAATTTGCATTGAAATGAAAAAAAATCTGATTGGCTGTTTGTGGCTCCACCCCCTTTTCTGAATTCGAACCCCAGTCACCCAATAACCAACTGTACCAGGTTTGAGGCCTGTGCCATTAACAGTGCAAGAATGGCAGCAATTAAATATTCCCCTTGAAAAGCAATAGGTAAAGTTTGATTCACTTTTGTAGGCTCCACCCACTTTTCTGAATATTAATCCCAGTCACCCAGTGACCAACTGTGCAAAGTTTAAAAACCCTGCCATTAACAGTGTAAGAATGGCTGCAGTTTACATTTTCCCAGTGAAATTTGTATTTGTCTCCACCCACTGATGACCTGGCATTGCCAGTGTATGTATTTGACTGGTGTTGGCTCCGCCCACTTTCTAACCCTAACGGACAAACACTCAATGACCAAGTTTGTGAGCTTTGAGGTCCTTGGCATCAATAATTTGTATATTCCCATAGAAATTAAACAAATCAGATTGGCTGTTTGTGGTGTCACCCCCTCTCCAGCATTTGAACCCCAGACACCCAATGACCAACTGTAGCAGGTTTGAGGCCTCTGCTATTAACAGTGTAAAAATGGCAGCAATTTAAATATTCCACTTGAAAATCAACAGGTGCATTTTGATTGGCTATTATAGTCTCCACCCACTTCCCTGAATATTAATCTCAGTCACTCAGTGACCATCTGGGCAAAGTTTTGGAACCCTGCCATAAACAGTGTAAGAAGGGCTGCAGTTTACACTTTCCCAGTGAAATTTGTTTTTGGCTCTGCCCACTTTTTGTAACTTGGACACAAAGGCACTACTTAAAGAGACTCCGTAACAAAAATTGCATCCTGTTTTTTATCATCCTACAAGTTCAAAAAGCTATTCTAATGTGTTCTGGCTTACTGCAGCACTTTATACTATCACTGTCTCTGTAATAAATCAATGTATCTTTCCCCTGTCAGACTTGTCAGCCTGTGTCTGGAAGGCTGCCAAGTTCTTCAGTGTTGTGGTTCTGCTATAAACTCCCCCTTCCAGGCCCCTCTATGCACACTGCCTGTGTGTTATTTAGGATTAGAGCAGCTTCTCTCTTATCTTTTACAAGCTGGATAAATCGTCCTCTGAGCTGGCTGGGCTTTCACATAGTGAGGAATTACAGACAAGGGCAAAGCTGTTTGCAGGAAGAAACAAGCAGCCTGAAACTTCAGTGCATGAGAGATGCAGAGGGAAAGAAACACACAAATGATCTCTTGAGATTCAAAAGGAAGGCTGTATACAGCCTGCTTGTGTATGGATGTATTTTCTATGTGTGGACATACTGTACATCAACCTACTTCCTGTTTTGGTGGCCATTTTGTTTGTTTATAAACAAACTTTTTAAAACTGTTTTTAACCACTTTTAATGCGTCGGGGAGCGGCGAAATTGTGACAGAGGGTAATAGGAGATGTCCCCTAACGCACTGGTATGTTTACTTTTGTGTGATTTTAACAATACAGATTCTCTTTAAGGACCAAATTTGTGAGCTTTGGAGTCCTTGGCATCAATAATTTGTATTTTCCCATGAAATGAAACAAATCTGATTCACTATTTGTGGCTCTGTCCCCTTTTCTGAATTTGAACCCCAGTGACCCAATGACCAACTGTACCAGGTTTGAGGCTTGTGACATTAACAGTGCAAGAATGGCAGCAATTTCAATATTCCCCTTGAAAAGCGACATGTGATGTTTGATTGGCAGTGTGACACACATATTTTTATGCCTGTTATGATATTTTAAAGAGCTAAAATAAAAGAAGATTTTAGATGGTGCGGATCCTGACAACTTATATGTGCTTTTTGATTGGCATTTTTAGGCTCCACCCACTTTTCTGAATATTAATCCCAGTCACCCAGTAACCAGCTATGCTAAGTTTGAGAACCCTGCCATTAACAGTGAAGAAGGGCTGCAGGTTACAATTCCCCAGAAAAATCTGTTTTTAACTCCACCCACTTTTTGTAACCTGGACACACAGTCACTACTCAATGACCAAGTTTGTGAGCTTTTGGGTTCCTGGCATCAAAATTGTTGTAATGGAAGCAGTTAATCCAGCAAAGATATCGGGCTGTTTTTGGCTCCACCCACTTTCCTGAATATTCATCCCAGTCACCCAGTGTCAAACTGTTTGATGTTTAAGAACCCTGCCAATAACAGAATGGCTGAAATCAATCTAACAAATCTGATTGGCTGTTTGTGGCTTCACCCCTTAAGTGAATTTGGACCCCAGTCACCCAATGACTGACTGTAACAGGTTTGAGGCCTCTGCCATTAACAGTGTAAGAATGGTAGCAATGTGAATATTCCCCTTGAAAATCAATAGGTGAATTTTGATTGGCTGTTGTAGGCTCCACCCACATTTCTGAATATTCATCCCAGTCACCCAGTGGCCAATTGTGTAAAGTTTGGGAGCCCTGCCATGTTAAAAAATTAGTTGTTGGCACCACCCACTTTTTCTAACCTTGACATACAGTCACTCAATTATCAAGTTTATCAGCTTTGGGGTCCTTGGTATCAATACTTTGTATATTCCCATTTAAAAAATAAACAAATCTTATTGGCTGTTTGTGGCTCCTCCCCCTTTCTGAATTTGGGCCCTAGTCACCCAGTAACCAACTGTACCAGGTTTGAGGCATCTGCTTTCAACAGTATAAGAGAATGGTAGCAGCTTAAATATTCCCTTTGAAAATCAAAAGGTGAATTTTTATTGGCTGTTGTAGGCTCCACACACCTTCCAAAATCTTAATTTCAGTCACCTAATGACCAACTGTGCAAAGTTTGAGAACCCTGCCATTAACGATGTAAGAATGGCTGCAATTTATACTTTCCCAGTAAAAGTTGGCTCCGCCCACTTTTTGTAACCTTGACACACAGTCACTCAATTATCACATTTGTGAGCTTTCAGGTTCCTGGCATCAAAAATGTGTGAATGGAAGCAGTTTATCCACCAAGGAAATCTGATTGGCTGTATGTGGCCCCGCCCCTAGTGAATTTGGACCCCAGTCACCCAATGACGACTGTAGCAAGTTTGAAGCCTCTGCCATAAACAGTGTAAGAATAGCAGCAGTTTAAATATTTCCCTTGAAAATCAATAGGTGAATTCTTATTGGCTGTTGTAGGCTCCACCCATTTTCTTGAATCTTAATCGCATTCACCCAGTGATCAACTGTGTCAAATTTGAGAACCCTGCCATTAACAGTCTAAGACTGGCTGCAGTTTACATTTTCCCATTTAAAATGAACGGCTGAAATTTGATTGGCTGTTTTATGCTCCACCCACTTTTCCTGGATTTGTAACCTCGGTCACCAAGGGACCACCTGTGCCAAGTGTGGGGACTCTGGCTTGATTACTGTCAGATTGGCAGCCTTTTACATTTTTTCCATTGACTTGAATGAGTGAAATCCGATTTGCTGTTTGTAGCTCCGCCCAGGTGTGCAGGGGGACGCGAGACCCCCAGAACATATCATCCCAGGTAGTAAGGGATCTGTATACCAAGTTTTGTTCAAATCGGTCAAGCCGTTTTCGAGTGATCGCGGCACATACACACACACACACACACGCACACACACGCACACACACGCACACGCACACGCACGCGCACACGCACACACACACACATACGATTTTATATATATATATAGATAAGTGTCTCTGGGATTTTCTGGTACAGTTTTACCCTTTAAAAGTAACAAATTATGAATTGTATCTCTCTATACCTCTCAGGACAGTTCTGTACATCTACCTTGGGTTAAAGGGCTCAACATGATCTATGTTAATACTGACAGTTATAATATATAACCAAACAACATCCTTGTTTTCTGATTCTAACATCAATGCATTTTATCTGAAACACCATATACAGTAGTATCATACATAGATTTTTACTAACAAGGTATGGGTATTAAAGGGAACCAGAGAGGAACTTAAAAAAAAAAAGAAAAAGCTTTTATACATACCTGGGGCTTCTTCCAGCCCTATAAGCCTGCATCGCTCCCACGCCGCCAGCCCGCCACCCTCCGCTTCCTGGATCGACGGTACCGGGTCCCGTCACTTCCGGCGGATGCCGCCAGTCGGCCAGTCGGCCGGCAGACGCGGCCAATTGTCCGCATCACAGGGGCTCCCTCCATACCCGTACGCATGCGGCTGCGCAGTAAGCAGCCTCACGCGTACGTATATGGAGGGAGCCCGGTGTGATGTGGACAATTGGCCGCGTCTGCCGGCCGACTGGCCGACTGGCGGCCATGACGGGACCCGGTACCGTCGGATCCAGGCAGCAAAGGACGGCGGCGTGTGAGCGATCCGTGCGTATGGGGCTGGAGGAAGCCCCAGGTATGTATAGAATCTTTTTCCTGGGGCCTCTGGTTCCCTTTAAGTCTATACAGCTATTATAACTTGCTAGATGATATTCTCATTAATAGGTGTGCAGAGCCAAATTATAGGCAGGATAAACAACTTGCATTCAAAACAGATGCACCAAAATTAACATAATGGAGTACGTTAGCTTCCAAAAACAGTTTGCATGCACAATGTTCCATTCTATGGAAGGTACCCTAACCTTTAATTACCAAACAAACATAGGGCTTGATTCACTAAACCGTGATAACTAACGCGTTTTCACACGCTTTTTTTTTGCTTTTTCGTGCGAAAACGCTGGCGCGGCAGTAAAATGAGTTATCACGGCTTCGTGAATCAAGCCCATACTGTGAACCTGGAGGCAGCTGGCCATAAAAAGGTTTACACATTTTTTTAGACAACAGAGAAGAATTGGCAGCACTCCTAAAACCAGGCCGCATCTGAAATGACTACCAACAGAGGCGTGCAGAGCCCCCTAGAGGCAAATACACACCTTGTAGTCTGAACAGATGCTAAACTATGCATAATAAAAATGGAATTCAAAACTGAAATAGCACATGGATGCAGCTAGCCATAAAGTAAACATACATTTTTTATACAGCAGGAAGAGGTGGCAGCGCTTCCCAAGCGCAGGCTGCATCTGAATGACTAATGGCAGAGTTGTGCAGAGCCTAATTATAGGTAGGACCCCTTTTACACTTAATGTGTCACGTGCAATGCGTTGCTTTAAAACGCTGCATCCCATCGTAGGAGCAGTGATTACCCTATGGGGCTGTAACAGCACGGTGGGTCCCGGCACGGTAATGCACTGCAGGAAGCACATTACCAGGCAACTTGTGCATACATCTCGGAAGTAAGGCATACTTTTAATGGAACGTATGCCTCATTGTTTTGGTCGCATTGCGGCTATAATGCGTGGTGCAATTTCTAGGGTGCGGCGCCACAAGTAAGAAAGCAGCTTTGCTGGCCTCTGACAGAGCACTTTTCCACTGAATGCGCTTATCAATGTGAATGGCGTTTGCCAGCCGCAGTGACACTTCAGAAATGCCAGCATATGGTTGCTCCATTTCCATCAGTGTGATGGGATTCCTACATTCATAAATGCTTTTCTATATCTGTAACAACTTCTTTAAGTACTTGTTAAAATAATATTTTTTTTGTCTTCGATCTGTCCTTCTCCTAAACAGCATTGTCTTCCTAAAGTTTATCCGTTCTATTGAGCAGTTTCCACCGGCATTTGAATACTGTTTGAACTGCATGTTCCTTTTCTCATGCATTTGAATTTCTTTCCTGATTGGATTTGTTTCAATGAGCTAAAAGTACTGCGATTTACTGATATCTTATGTTTTAAACTTAATGACTTTTCATGACCTGCGGTCATTTTTTTTGTACTCATAAAACTTGTGATATAGGAGAGAACAGAGGCGCCAAAAGGATAAAAGGGGTTTAAAAGCCAAAAATGTGGTAATTAGAGGAGGCAGTGGTTGACTTACCTCCTCCAAGCAGACACAACACGAACAGAGGTGCTGAGTGTTGTTTGTTTTGCTAGAAGCTATAACTCCTTTTTCTATTGCCTGAGGAAGCGGGCACTGACCCCTGAAACGCGTTGCTTTGTTTAATCTGGAGTTCGTTAATAAATAGACTGAATGTACAGTCGTGTTGTGTCTGCTTGGAGGAGGTAAGTCCACCACTGCCTCCTCTAATTACCAAATTTTGGGCTTTTAAGCTCCTTTAAGACCCCTTTTATCCTTTTGGCGCCTCTGTTCTCTCCTATATAATATTGTATTCACCCTGGGTGGAGGGTTGCGACCCTTTTTTTACTATCTACAGAGAGCGACTTCTTATTCCTGAGTGGGGTCAGGATAATCTCCCCACCTGCCTTTACAGTGGTTGCCTATTGGTGACCCATGCTTGTGAGTATAACAACTATTACTCTTTGTCATTATCCCCTTTGTCAATACATACTACACTATTGGGGCTCTTGGTGTTCCTCTGTTTATCATAAAACTTGTGGTTTATGTATATCTCTGTACATCTTTATCTTATAAAGATGAGCAATGTGACACTGCCACTAAACACATGAATAATGGCGCGCGGGGGCGTTTATGTTACAGCCAACTCATGCATTCCTAAACACAGAACTTTATGTTAACAAGGTAAATTGGGCACATATTTTTTTTTTTTTCTCATTGAAACACCTGCTGAAAAGAAGCAAATTATTTTACAACAAGAAAGAAAAGTCACAGGCTGCCGAAACCATTAGCTGGTGACATAATGTGTCGTATGTGCTGTTTACAGTGGGCACTTTAGAATTTGGTACCGGCGGTCAGTAAAACTTCCACGGCTCATCCAATTACTGGGAGAGAAAAATGCCTTCATGCTAAACCAAATTGCCGTGTTATGTAAGAGGAAAGTGAGGCGGAATATGGCACCCCACTCACGTTATGTTTACTGCCGGAACAATGTTCTAATTATGTACTATAACAAAGCCGTGTGTGAAATCCGCCTTATTGTCTTGTCATTTCCACATACATCAAACGGGAAAGTTTACAATTAGTTCTTCGGAAATGTTTCAGAACTTTTTACCAAAAGGAGAGAGAGATAAAGTTTTAAAAATGAGGATATTTTTATCATTAGAATTAATGGTTCTTCCGAAAGCCACCTACACGCTTTAAAACGATAGTTAGAAATTGCTTTGGAACAAGAGCTACAGTATAGAGGCACGCTGCTTTATTCCTGGCTGAATAGGCTATTCTGTTCTAAGGAGCGGGGAAGGACCAGTAAGTGGTGTGTGGGAACTTAAAAAGGATTTTCCCGCAGCAATAGCCGTGGGTCATTAGTGACCCAACGTGAAGGATCGCTAATGACCTTGCCAGCGATGTCACGGGAAATCTGTACACACTGTAGAATTTTGGCTAAGATAATCTTGAACAATCTAGAAAAATCTAAAATAGGTATGTAGCTTAAAGTGTAACTGTCGGGCATAAAATCAAAAATAAATCCTTTATTTTTATCTGGAAAAGAAGTAATAAGGATGCTAACCAGGCAATCCAAAAGTTAAAATCTCTATTACTTTTCTTGTTTATAAATGATCATTCCCCAGTTTACCTGACTCTTATTTGGTACGTTGCCGCACAAAGGAAGTTGCAGTGCATGCTGGGTTATCCTTTTTTTGATTCTGTACATTAGTTTAGTCTGAGGGGAAATAAAGAAGCAAAAAAAGACAACCCAGCATGCCCTGCAACTTCCTTTCTGCGGCAACGTACCAAGTAAGAGTCAGGTAAACTGGGGAATGATCATTTATAAACAAGAAAAGTAATAGAGATTTTAGATTTTGGATTGCCTGGTTAGCATCCTTATTACTTGTTTACTTGTTTACCAGATAAAAATAAAGAATTGATGTTTGATTTTATGCCCGACAGTTACACGTTAAAGTCTTCTACACACCAGTGATGATCGTAATCAGCAAAATTACAATTTCGCTAAATTCTGCATACATTTTTGCAATTACGCCTATACGTAATTACGATTTGCAAACTAACTTGATTTTGAAATCATCCGTAATTTTGCATAAAAATTCACGTAATTTTTGTGAAATTTTGCATAATTTTGTGCCGGCTTTGTAGGTTAATAGCAAAGCCCCCATACATGCTATTGACACCAAAATTGCTACCTGTGTTAAAGGGAATAGTGGGTGCAATGGGAAAAAAATAATTTTCCAAAAAGACAATATAGTTTGATACTGAAATACTATTATTATTATTATTATCGAATCAGATGAAAACCGGTGCCACCAAGAACATGCCTAGTTGACGATTTGACCAATTTCTGGCCAAATTGATCGAATGTATCGATCAGACAAACTGGGAAATCTTGGGCCAATGTGGTAGATTGGGTGCACAGCGATAATGTGGTGCGATAATCGCATATGAAGAACATGACAGAAACCCCATCGCTGTCCCTCTCAAATGTGCATTTATAGTTAACCTTTCACACCATTCCCCGAATGTCCACGTTGCGTCCCTCGTACTTCAGGACCCACGCGTCTACCAGCATTATAGCATGCGGTGCGCTTGTGTAATGTCACACATGCGCCCCACATGATATACCACTGTCAACCATGTGGGGCGCCAATGTCTAAGTATGGTGGACACTAGAGAATGGTGTGACTGTTAAAGTATAAATGCATGGGTACTGGGGGCACATAAAACTTTTGGGGGAGGTGAGCTGGCATCACAGGGCCAATTCCTGAAAGATTTCATGCTGAAACAGATCGGAAATCGGCCTGCAGTATATGAACAGCTAACAGATCTCTCTCTGATCACAGTGGATCAGAGAGAGACATCTGTCTCTTCATCAAATCTGCCCATACACTACTAGATGTATGGACACCATATGTGTTTATGTCTATTACATAAGTTTTTAGGTCTATATGTCCACATTTGCCCGAAAATACCTCTTTTTATCAGATCACACCTGCGTGGACAACCATTGCCTAGGACTTTTGCCAGCTAAATCCATAAACACACAGAGGTATATACTCCAACGTCCATTTACAATCATTTGTGAAGGACAGTGAAAACGTGCCTCTGCGTGTATTTTTTTGGTCTGCGTGCGAAGGGCTTAAAGCTCTATTTATTATCACTGTAAACTTTGGCAATGAGTATTTTACAGCAGCCGGCACAGCTGACGTTTCTGTGTCGCATACACTTGGCCTCTTTCCCCCCATCAGGAATTCTGAGACTGACATCTGTTGCAATGACATGCACTGAGTGTCTCAAGTTCATGCGCCATAATCTCGTCTCTGTAAACACTTATAGCATTATTGAATAATCTTCGGCAGAAATCACGAGGATTAATGTGTGATGCTTTGAAGTCATTGTCATTTTTGATCTTTTTGCTAATGCAAAATCCATTTGTTCGACAAGCGAATCGTGTTGTAGAGAATCTCAGTTGTCAAGTGTAAGGATGTGCGGCAGGGGAGGATGTGAGGAGGCTCTGGGTTCCCAAAACAATACAAGCTATCAGTGGCTGGATAAAGTACTGGTTAAGTACATAGGAGCTCAGGGTTTGAATCTCAGCTCTTCCTATTCAGTAAGCCAGCATCTATTCAATAAGGAGACCTTGGACAAGACTCTCTAACACTACAGGGTGGCCTACTGTAAGTACACACTTTGTGGCTGCAGCTCTCAAGCGCTTTGAGCCCAACAGGAAAAAAAGCACTATACAAATGTTAGAATTATTAAGATATTTTTGAATGATGGCTGCAAATAGCAGTCATTAGATGTTCATGGTATGGTGCTTTTCCACCTTCCTTGTTCGTTAACAAGCACCCACTGTGACACCAGAGAAATCCAGGATTTGCGCCAGTGTGATAGGTGAGCCTGCACAGGTGCACGGTGGACAAAGACATAAACTGTACTTTTTGGACTATAAGACTCTCTTTTTCTCCCCAAAAGTGGGGTAAAAAAGTCACTGCATCTTATAGTCCAAATTCAGGGAGTTCCTGGCTTGTGAACTCCTGCCAATGCGAACCTCCAACCTGCCGCAATGTCGGGGTCTCCCTGTACTGTGCCCATGCAGAAGTGGATACAAGGGGACAAAGGAGGACACAGGGGGACACAAAGGGGCATAGAGGAAGACATAAGGGCAACACAAAGGGGCATAGAGGAGGACACAAGAGGGACACAAAGGGGCATAGAGGAGGACACAAGGGGGACACAAAGGGGCATAGAGGAGGACACAAGTAGGACAGACGCAGACAGATGGGGACACAAGGGGAACACAAGGGGGACAGAGGAGAACACAGGGATACACAAGAGGTACAAGGGGGCATGAGGTACAAAGAGTGCATAATCCACTAGATGCCCCTTCACCATGGATGCACCAAGTTTAGTATATATTTTTTCTCCTGGTTTTTGTACACTAAACCTAGGTGCCTCTTATGGTCAGGGGCTTCTTATGGTCCAAAAAATATGGTACTTTGTCAGGAAAACAAATGTTGTTACTACCTCGCACCCAAAATAGCCTTTTAGATTTTCTGCCATGCCCGACTGATCTTTTGGAGCGATTTCGGATCGGAAGGTCGATTGTCCCGTAAAGTGGAGTAATGTATGGACACTCTTACACTGGCCAGATATCCAAAGTAGCACCATTAACATGTGTTTGTGCTTATATATCAGTGTGATTACAATGTCATATGTCACCTTCCAATTACATTGACTAAAATCTGTTACCCTGTACTCATATACTCATAAGCCAAGTACACACCGGACTAAACTTGACCACGGCAGCCAATAAGGACCACCTCAGGCAAGAATCTTGCTTGTGTACCCGCCCGTTTACGTCGCCTACGGATTGGAGAGGGACAAGGACTGATTCCATCATAAATAACACAGTTTTTACTTTTTAAAGAGAATTAAAACTTAACTTTTACTATATATATTAAAATAGTTGACCTACAGATACAGTATTATATCAGTTACATATTCTGGGACAAGGACCATTCAAAGCAGATGTATGCATATATCAAAGGTCTTATCCTCTTAAACAGACAAAATCATTGTACTTATGCACACATCACCCCACCACAACCCATGTTTCACCCTGTAACAAATAGGAGTTTTGATGGAGTATTTGTTATTTTCCTTGATTGTTGCACCTATTTGTTTATCTCTGTAAAGCACTTTGCACCTTATATACAGTATATCCCCGACGAAGTCCCTATTTTTTAACATGTTGGGATGTGGTGGGGTGATGCGTTAGCATAAGTACAATCATTTTGTCTGGATAATAGGTTAAGACCCTTGATATATGCATATGTCTGCTTTAAATTTGACTTGATTATACACAATCTTTTTTCCCAGAATATATAACTGATATAATACTGGATCATAAGGTGAACTATTTTAATATATATAGTAAAAGTTAGGTTTTAATTCTGTTGCAAAAGTATATTATTGTGTTATTTCGAATTTGAGAGGTGCTGTCACTGTTTTAGTTTACTTACCCACTAAGGTTCCATCAAGACTGGGCCATCTAGTGTTGAGTAGTGCAAATATTGCCTCTCTATTATATTGCACTTGCTTCTGCCCTAGGGGCAGAAGCAGTGGAACTTTTGTGTGTATGTTATGGCAGGACCTGAAGTCTGGCCACTGTGGGTTCTGGCCAGCCAATGCAAAGTGGCTGTCTTACAGTGGCCAATGTGAGGAATTAATTGATTCCGGTGGCTCCATGCTCCTCTCCTCTGCTCTGGCTCCTCCCCCTGTCCCCTCCTATTTACCTCCGGCAGCCGGACATACACACACACAGAGTTGTTTGTCACTGCATGGATTTATGCAATTCATTCCTATAGGTGGGTACTGCAGAGCGGGTGCTGGCCTAAACAATGTCTGTAGCATTCCAGCTGTGCTTCCCTGCAGTGACGAACAACTCTGTGTGTGCATGTGTGTGTTTCCAGAGGGAGGAGCCAGAGCTGAGGAGAGGAGCACGGAGCTACCAGAATCAATTAATTCCTCACATTGGCCGCAGTAAGACAGCCACTTCGCATTTTGGCCAGCCAGAACCCAAAGTGGCTAGACTTGGCTAGACTTCGGGTTCTGGCTGTAACATATATAAATAAAGTTATTTGTCTTTTAATTGTTAGACCCCAAGAGTCTACAGGGTCAAATGAGGGCTGTGCAGCTACCCAGGGGCCTTTGTTAGGCGTATTTTTTGTACATCACTACCCAGACACACTGCCCAATTGACACTACTTCCCTACCTGAGCAACGGTGCATATTTTGCAGGCAACCTCACCTATGCGCAAGTGGGGTCATTAGTGTCTCAGCTAGGTGGATTCTATGTACCTGAGACACTAATTACCCCACCTGTGCATAGGTGAGGTTGCCTGCAAAACATGCACCGTTGGGGAGCCATGAGGACAGGTTTGAGAAACACTTACATAATTGATTAACAGTTGCTAATTTCGATGGTGCAAATTATTTCTTATGCAAATTAGTGGAATTAAATATGCTTTAATATGCTGGGATTATTATTTTTTTTACTCATAAATAGGTGCACTTTATAACTATACCTATGCTTTAGTAATAATAATAATTGCACTATTTAATGCTTTAGAATGCTTTAAAAAAGTTATTACTAACTTGAGTTCATACGTGAAATAGATCAAATTTGTTATTAACCTATTTCAAGAAACAATGGCCAATTCCTGAAATAAAAGGGAGTTAATATTCCTTAATTCCCACGAGTGTGAAAATATATATTAGTCTAAACACAAGTGATATGTTCGAGCGATTCCCCCAAAATTGGTAATTTTGCCCGAAGCAAGCAATTAAGAGTGACTATTACCAGCCAATCCATTTTTATATTATCCTTCCTATTTTGCATAAAATTACATTAGCAGTTTTTTTTTTCGAAACTGGTCGGTCGCAATGACAGTAGAGCTTCCGCGAAAGGCAGCGTAGCTAAAATTTTAAACACTTGTTATTACAGAAATAATGGAAGGGATATAGACTTGATTTGATCATTCAAAAGTAATTGAAAAAATTATGTGAGGTAATAACGTTTTAAATGGAAAAGCGGTAATAAGATATATATTTTTCAGCCTCTCCCAGATTAGCTGGAGTGCTCCGTTTGATAGATCGAGAGCGGAGATTTACATCGCTCGTCATCGGTAAAAATACATGACCTTGGCTTCTATCATGGAGCCACCTTTGTTCCGGCGTTCATATATTCTCCTGTGCTTTCATCTTCATAGAAGGGAATTGACTATAAGGAATTTGAGCCTTCTGCGCTGTGACGCTAATGAATTGGAGAGCTTATTACTTTGATGCAACAAAGATGGAAAATTAATGTAAGAAAGGAAGAAAAATCTCATTTAAAATAAAAAAGGGCTCAATACTCACACCTGAAGAAGGACAAGAGGGGATTTTTTATAAAACAGAGCAGATTTGGGAATTTTACTAAAAATAACTAATTAGTTAAAGGGTTATGTGGTGAAAATCTATATAACGTATGTCATCTCTGTATGAGTTTTTTAACTGACTGCCGATAGCTGTTACTTTTCATCTTCAGAAACTTCAGATTGCAGCGCCTATAACTTTTTTTTTTTTAAACATGCCGGAAACCATAGTAACAGTATAAAGCTTAGTGTTAAAGATACCCAGAATCCTTTTCTCTCTTTTTTGTCTTAAAGTGGGATAAAACTCTAACATAACGTTCAATAGAAATGTGTTTACTACTTTTTTATTACCCATACAAATAGCATATATGCTTTTGTGCACACGTAATATTGTCTATTTACAAATTACAAGTTCCGAAAGTACAGTTTATCTACTCTGAAAGCTGCCATTGCATTTTATTCATAGCTGCTGTATTTATATATTACAATCTATCTAGTGATCGCTTCTCAGTTCTCTGCTTCTACAGCAAAGAGAGCTAATTTTCGGAACTGCTAGGAATGTAGCAGATACAGGAATGTAAACAAAAGATAATGTTATCACCTCTACAGATGGATGTGTCCAGAAGCTGCCCACTAAAGCAAGGAGCTTTCCACTGAAGAACAAAGTGGTTGATTCCCAAAGGCTACTTATTTTTCACCTTAACTGTAAGGAGTGCTAGTGCATGAGATAAACAAATAAGGAGAGATAATTCATGAGATAAATAGATAAGGAGAGCTAAACCATGAGTTATGTCAAATAAGGAGAGCTAAACCATGAGTTGTGTAAAATAAGGAGAGCTAAACCATGAGTTATGTCAAATAAGGAGAGCTAAACCATGAGATATGTCAAATAAGGAGAGCTAAACCATGAGTTGTGCCAAATAAGGAGAGCTAAACCATGAGTTATGTCAAATAAGGAGAACTAAACCATGAGTTGTGTCAAATAAGGAGAACTAAACCATGAGTTATGTCAAATAAGGAGAGCTAAACCATGAGTTATGTCAAATAAGGAGAGCTAAACCATGAGTTATGTCAAATAAGGAGAACTAAACCATGAGTTATGTCAAATAAGGAGAGCTAAACCATGAGTTATGTCAAATAAGGAGAGCTAAACCATGAGTTGTGTCAAATAAGGAGAGCTAAACCATGAGTTATGTCAAATAAGGAGAATTAAACCATCAGATTTATGTCAAATAAGGAGAGCTAAACCATGAGTTATGTCAAATAAGGAGAGCTAAATCATGAGTTGTGTAAAATAAGGAGCGCTAAACCATGAGTTATGTAAAATAATGAGAGCTAAACCGTGAGTTATGTAAAATAAGGAGAGCTAAACCATGAGTTATGTAAAATAAGGAGCGCTAAACCATGAGTTATGTCAAAAAAGGAGAGCTAAACCATGAGTTGTGTAACATAAGGAGAGCTAAACCATGAGTTATGTCAAATAAGGAGAGCTAAACCATGAGTTATGTAACATAAGGAGAGCTAAACCATGAGTTATGTCACATAAGGAGAGCTAAACCATGAGTTATGTAACATAAGGAGAGCTAAACCATGAGTTATGTCACATAAGGAGAGCTAAACCATGATTTATGTTAGATAAGGAGAGCTAAACCATCAGTTTTATGGCAAATCAGATTTTCCCTTTAAATGTTTATTTCTAAAAGACTATTTTAGATGAATAATTTAAAAAGATGCTATAACATTATCAGCTTATAGACTTGTAAGAATAAATATGTTTTCCCTTTGAAGCTTTAGCATTGGATCCACATAGTAACTTAACTCGTGTTGCTTCCGAATCTTTTGATAGTGAATTCAACAGAGTCAACTCTTAAAGGCTGTCAGAGAGTTCCATTAAAATCCATCATAGAGCTCTGCAAATCAACAGAGTCCTGGTAAGACAACAAACGTGGCCGGCTGAATAGCCGCATTGAGAGCATTGTGTGCAGCTTTCACTGTATCTACTGATATGCAGGGAGCCATCTGCAGTGGCAATTATAGTGATGTACTGTGTGTATAGCCTTGTGTGCTACAGGCTGATTAATGTACAGTCATTCCACATCGGGGTCAGGCAACCAATCGATGTGCATGGCTATATTTACCAAAAAGACTGCTTTGATCTGATCCTAGCGGAGATGTGTTATCTGAAACTCAGGCAACCGGAAGTCTCAACTAACCAACATGCCTGATGAGTAACGGGGACTTTGCTGTTGAGGGGTGTTGTGGGTGTTTGCTGTATCTAAAATACTTACTGAGCCTCCAGCGAGGTGTAGCAGCCATCTATTTGCTCCTAGAGGGCTCCTAGCAGCTTTCAGCATCCGTGCATGCAAGTTGGTGCGTCACCTGACCCGATGCGGGTCAGGTGACGCACCGGCATCTGTGCACAGGGAAGTCGAAAAGCTGCTAGGAGCAATAGGAAGGTGGCAAGCACATGTATGTGGCATCAGGGGACCCCACTGGTGCCGGATATTGGGGACTGTGCTGCAATTAGCGCATGCAGCGCTCTTCAGATTCATCTGGGGTGCAAAGTTCTAATGTAAACTAAAAGTGAATCTGACCCCAAATTGTATCTGGTACGGATACTCCACTTTCCCACACCTGGATCACACTGAAGCAGGTGATTTGGATGTATGGCTCAGGAGACGTCGACGCCATTGCCAAGTATTGGTAATCAGTCACCCAAGCAGTGAGTTTGGCCCCCGATCCAGGAGAAGTAACGGATCTGCTACATAAGTAGCTTATTGGATAGCATATAGTTTTCTAGTAGAGTGGACGATTGACTAAAAATAGGACGCGCTGGAGGGGGAGTTAGGTTTAAGCATTAGAAGGGGGTTTAGTTTGAGGCAGTACGTGGAAAGGTTTTTTTAAAGTGGACCTGAACTCTTGCAAATGACAAAAGCAAAACATAGAGAAATGCACACTGTATGTATTTAGAGAGTTTAGCCTGTTTAATTCCACCTCATTCGTGTCTAATCACAAGTTGTAATTTGATCTCTCCCTTGGGTCACCTGACTGCCATGGCAGATAAGGCAGATAAGCTCATCTAAATATCTAAATGTTAGCAATATGTCTGCTTCCATGAAAGCAGGAAGTAGCAATAGGGCAGATTTATTTTAGGATTTGTATCAACTATAAGGTTTTGTTCACCTCTAAAATCGAAAATCACTAACGCTTACCTGCAAGCTCCGTTTTTTTGTAAAGCGCTTTTCAAAGAGCTTTAGCAGAGCGATTTGTTTTTTCACTTCCTGATGCAAGTCAGGAAGTGAACTGTTTGACCCGGAAAAGAATAAATACAAAGTATTTTTTCTTAAAAACACTGGGGAAATCGCTATACAAAGTGCTTTTTCAAGTGTTTTGCGATTTCCCTATACCTGCCATTATAGGGAAATCGCCCCAAAAATGGTACAGGCAGTGCTTTGCTGAGCGGATCGAAATCAAACGCCCAGATGTGAACACTCTCATAGGGAATCATTGCACAAGCGCTTTTAGGGTGATTTGGAAAATCGCCGGCGCTTAAAAAAATGCAAATGCCCTTAGTGTGAACAAGCCCTAAACAAGCGTGTGTGTGTGTGTGGTGTGTGTGTGTGTGTGTGTGTGTGTGTGTGTGTGTGTGTGTGTGTGTGTGTGTGTGTGTGGTGTGTGTGTGTGTGGTGTGTGTGTGTGTGTGTATGTATGTGTGGTGTGTGTGTATGTATGTGTGGTGTGTGTGTGTGTGTGTGTGTGTGTATGGTGTGTGTGTGTGTGCGTGTGTATGGTGTGTGTGTGTGTGTGTGTGTGTGTGTATGGTGTGTGTGTGTGTGTGTGTGTGCGTGTGTGTGTGTGTGTGTGGTGTGTGTGTGTGCGTGTGTGTGTGTGTGTGTGTGTGTGTGTGTGTGTGTGTGTGTGTGTGTGTGTGTGTGGTGTGTGTGTGTGTGTGTGTGTGTGTGGTGTGTGTGTGTGTGGTGTGTGTGTGTGTGTATGTATGTGTGGTGTGTGTGTATGTATGTGTGGTGTGTGTGTGTGTGTGTGTGTGTGCGTGTGTATGGTGTGTGTGTGTGTGTGTGTGTGTGTGTGTGTATGGTGTGTGTGTGTGTGTGTGTGTGTGTGTGTGTGCGTGTGTGTGTGTGTGTGTGTGTGTGGTGTGTGTGTGTGCGTGTGTGTGTGTGTGTGTGTGTGTGTGTGTGTGTGTGTGTGTGTGTGTGTGGTGTGTGTGTGTGTGTGTGGTTAGTTTTACGCTTTAGGTGGGGGCGGTAGTTTTGTACATCAGTTGGGGGGTTTGTTTGATGCATTAGGTGGAAGGTTTGTTTGAGGCACTCAGAGATTTGTTTTAGGCATAAAGTGTGTGTGTGGGGGGGGGGGGGAGGGGGGGGACTTCATTTTAGGCTCTAGGGGCAGTGGTCCTCAAACTAAAGCCTAGAGGCTTTTTTACCGGCCCCCCACACACAAAATGTATTATAGACTACATCTTTAAATATTGGTGGTCCGCATATAGAATGAAGCCAGAAAGCAGTAATTCACTGGATTCCAATCAAATTCCACATCAGGTGACACTGTTGTCCAATTGGACAGAAGGTTGTCACCTTAGTATGCATTACTGTCTGGCCCGCAAAAACTTCTACAGTATGTATACTCCGGCCCCCCAGCAGTCTGAAGTATGTTGACCCGGCCCTCAACCCAAAACATTTGGGGACCCCTACCCTAGGGAAAGGTTCAAGTAAGAATGGAAGCAGGGTTATTCTATAGTAAAATATTGGTACTTTAAATTGCCAGCATTTTTACTATTGGCAACTTCTGTACATCCAACTCCTGCAGTGGCATTGCAATACTTCAGTATCACACTCGTTGAACCCTCTGACACTGACACACACATATGACTACTGTAACCCAGATGGGATTGGGACACAAGCAATACTTCAAGTAAGGGCCCGTTTCCACTAGAGCGAATCCGCATGCGTTGTCTGCATGCGGATTCGCATTACCAATACAAGTGGATGAAACTGTTTCCACTTGTCAGTTTTTCGGTGCGTTTTTCTGTGCAGGATTTTTCTGCACGGTAGGGCCTGCAGAATTCGCCTGCGTGTGGAATGCAGGCGATTCGCAGGCAATGTATTTAATAGGGGAAATCGCACATGCGTTTTTTGCCGCGATTTCGCGTGCGAATTCGCACTAAAACTAATGTACATTGAGCCAGGCAGTGACATGGTTAAAATCGCTGATAGCCTGCCTATGCGAAATCGCATGCGAAATCGCGGCAAAAATCGCATGCGGAATCGCATCCGCATGTGATTTTGTCAGCGGTGGAATCCCAGCGATTCGCACCGCACTAGTGGAAACAGGCCCTAACAGTTCAAGATTGTACAGACACCACCCTAGCCTGCAGGCTGGTGACGTGGTCTGTCACTGTGAAGAGCGGCAGGTCAGAGGGTGTGAGCTGCACAATGGAGTGGGTGGAGCACAGTTGAGAACAAATGATACCGGGTGAAATGATCCAACATGCTCTCTTATATCCCATCGATGTATCGGACCCCCCATACACACACTAGATTCTTGCCCAAGACCGTCTATAATTGGAATCTGACTTTAACCTAGTAAAATAAACATCTACCTAATAAAATAGCAATCTATTTGTAAGCCGTGCAAATGTGTATGCGGTAAGCAGCGGTATCTTTTGTAAAATATGATTTATTGCAATAGGGGAAATAAAGAGCAGTATTATTGCACATAATTTGCATTTTCTTTTCAAAATGAAACTTTTAAATCGTGTTGTTGTCTCACGAGGACAGACATTAAAAGCTTAACAATCCTTTTCTTTAATTGTTTTCAGTGTGAACAACAGAAATATGACTTAGGATAAGAGAGAGAAACATAATGAGAAAATTACAGCGGGGACAGATACAGATAGGATAGAAGTGTCTCTGTTCCGCTGCATGTGTGTGTCTCATATTAATAAGGTGTTCTTTTAGCTGTCAGTAGATTATGTAACACACTGTACTAGCAGGGTTTGAATAATGCAAAGAGAGACAGGACAATGCCACCTTTGCCTCCTTACTTTACACATAATAGCTACATTTAGCTATACCCAATTTAGTAATTCCTCCTCATCTTACAACTAAAGGAGTTTTTTTTTGGAGCTGGGAAAAAAGGGCGCAGGCAGCTAGTGGACAAAAAGGGCGCCGCCATTCACTCCCATAATAAATAACGTTTAATGGGCGCCGAGCAGGAAAAAAGGGCGCCGGAGCTAAATAAAGTTTACAAACGGCGCCCGGAGATGTTTAATGATTTATAACTGAGCTTGTGGTGATTTACGTTTATAAAATGCACCAGTGCCGAATAACGTTTATAAAAATACTAAACATGTTTATCTTATTTAACTAATTAAAACATTATTTAAAGTTTTATACCTTACTGTTTTTAAAACATTATTCACAAAATAAAGCGATCAGTACGTAATGTAAATTGCAATATATTTTTTGGAGTCACAATTTGTAAAACATTATTATCCACATAATAAAGCGATGACTAAGGGGGGTGGTTAGGGTTAGGCATCACCAGGGGGGTCTTAGGTTTAGGCACCACCAGGGGAGTCTTAGGTTTAGGCACCACCAGGGGAGTCTTAGGTTTAGGCACCAACAGGGGGGTCTTAGGTTTAGGCACCACCAGGGGGGTCTTAGGTTTAGGCACCAACAGGGGAGTCTTAGGTTTAGGCACTACCAGGGGGGTCTTAGGTTTAGGCACCACCAGGGGGGTCTTAGGTTTAGGCACCACCAGGGGAGTCTTAGGTTTAGGCACCAACAGGGGGGTGTTAGGTTTAGGCACCAACAGGGGGGTCTTAGGTTTAGGCACCACCAGGGGAGTCTTAGGTTTATGCACCACCAGGGGAGTCTTAGGTTTAGGCACCAACAGGGGGGTCTTAGGTTTAGGCACCACCAGGGGGGTCTTAGGTTTAGGCACCAACAGGGGGGTCTAGGGGTTAGGGATAGATACAGGGAGGGTTCTGTGTGAGAGTAGGCTTAGGTATAGTTTTACTACAATTTTACTAATATTTACTAATGTTTTACAACACATATTACGAACGTAGTTATATTTATATCATCGTTATAAAGAATATTTTCTGATTTTATTATAAGAACAAACCATAAATGAAGGTTATTCACAATAATATACAATTATAACAATTAATCATATATTATCGTTATTTTAATAAATGTAATTCTAAGTTTCACTTTTGAAACAGGGAAGATTAAAGTTTTCACAATTGCCGATTTCATAAACATTATTTAATGATTTATAAATTTGTTAAACATTATTTGTAAACGAAATATAGCACACTATTTTTATAAACGCTATTAATGATTAATTGTTAATTAGCGTTTACACCCCGCGCCCTTTTAGTCCGGGCGCCCTTTTTGTACGTACGCGTTTTTTTTATTTACATGTGACAGTAAGGGTCAGTCCACACTTGTTTAAGAAACGTATCCGTGGCTCCATTTTTTTGGCCTGGATCAAAACCGGAGCCACAGATACCAATGTTTAAAATAGCGGCCGTCTTCACACACTTCAAAAACCGGAATGGAGAGTTCCGGATTTGCAGGTTTTTCACGGACCCCGTATACACGCAGGGGCATCGAAAATCTCCCACTACGCAGGCTATTTTGCACACAAATATGAAGGAGGATCCGGTTTGCCTACTGCTTGCTCCTCCCCTCAACGTCACCCCCATAGGTGTCCCCAGGTAACCTGAGGGGGTAGCAGCCAGGAAGGGGGGTAGCGCCCCGACTCCAGCTATGTGTGCTATAGTAATCGGCAAAAGTATTCAGCGAGAAGGCGGCATTGCAGGAAGTTACATGGTGAGCAGAGGAAGGAAGGTAATTACTTCCCCACTCGCTGATTAATTACTTCCCCTTCCTGGCTTCTACCCCCTCCAGCTTGGCAGCCCCCCCACCTACGGACAGAGCTGGGGGCCCGTTTTTAAAAATGCAAATGGACCTGGAAACGTACACTGCAAAAGGGCAGCACAGATCTGTTTGTGTTCCGTTTTTTGGAGCCCGGACCACAGATTGTGTTCTGCAACGGTACGTAGAGTGGACTGAGCCCCAGACTTGATAAAAATGTAAAACTACAGTGTCCTAAATGAACCTGCTTTAAAGGGGCACTATGATGAAGAATAGTAACATTTAATGTGTACCTGAAGGGAAAGAAGTGCCCCTGGGGGGTACTTACCTTGGGAGGGAGAAGCCTCTGTATCCTAAAGAGGCACCCCCATCCTCATCTGCAGAGGAGATCCAGCATTGGGATCCCCGAAAATCCGCTTGTCGCCTGCATGTGGGGGTGTATAACGGCTTTGCCTTTCAGCAGGAAGAGCTGAGCCCGATCAGGTCCACTCTACTGTGCAGGCGCAGATCACTCCCACCTGTACAGTAAAGCGGATCTGATAGGGCTAGGATATTTCTGCCACAGCCCAAGGGGAAAGCCGGTAGTGCGCTTGCGCAGGCAAGCCACTAGCATTGTTATTATTGACATTGGAAGGGTTTTGCAGAGGACGACGGGGGGAAGGCTCATTAGGATTAGGCTTCCACCTTCTGAGCTAAGTCCATCTCCTCATGGGGGATTCTCAGTTTTGTTTCTTTTCAAAACCACTTTCTGAACAGCAAAAAGGTCCGCACCAATCCAGGATTCCAGAAACAGTTTTATTTAGGACGTATCCAATGTAAAATGTGCACATGCATCACAACGCTGACATGTTTCGAGCTGTCTCAGCTCTTAATCATAGCTATGATTAAGAGCTGAGACAGCTCGAAACATGTTTGCTGTACTCTGTGGACCTAGCTGATCCGATCGAGCACACTCCAGTGATTGGCGGGTGGAGCGGTGTTGACACGAACTGTATGCACTTTCTGAACAGCAATTGCTCAGTCCAACTGCCAGAATAGAATATAGGCAAGTAGGTTGGCTATCCAACATTTTTGTAGGGATCCTTGCCCTGGAGTGCATTTCAAATAATAAAAGAAACCTTTACGTTCCCCATGATGAGAAAGACTTGTCAGCTACAGCCATGAACCATCAGAAAAAAAAAAGAAAAAAGACTTAAAGGGGCACTATGGTGAACATTTTTAACATTTAAAATATGTGCAAACATAGACAAATAAGTACTTTTTTTTCCCAGAGTAAAATGAGCCATAAATTACTTTTCTCCTAGATTGCTGTCACTTACAAGAGGTAGTAGAATTCTGACAGAAGTAACAGGTTTTGGACTAGTCCATCTTTCCAAAGAGGATTCTCAGCAAGGCTATTATTCTTTATAACGATACGGTATTCCCTAAAAAGGATTTAAACAATGATGCTGGCCAGCTTCACAACTCACTACACAGAGCAACTGCCATTCACTAAGTGCTTTTGATAATAAATAAATCCCAAAGAATCCCCTAAGAAGAGATGGACTAGTCCAAAACCTGTCGCGTTTTGTCAGATTTGTACTACCTACTGTAAGTGACAGCAACATAGGAGAAAAGTAATTTATGGTTCATTTTACTCAGGAAAAAAACGTACTTCTTATTTGTATGTGTTTGCACATATTTTGAATTGTACAATTTTTCACCATAGTGTCCCTTTAAGGTGCCCATTAAATCCAATTTGCTGAACATTGATTACCCCATCCAATCAATTGGAAAGGGGGGTTAATCTCCCTTACACAGGATCTGGTTTGCCTACTGCTTGCTCCTCCCCTCACCTGCCTAATCTTAACCACCAGGGGAGGTTACGATTAGGCAGGTGGGTCTTTGTAACGATCTGTGTCAGCACACAGAGAGAATCTGATCATTGATGATCTGCAGAATCATCAATAATACAGATGTATACTTGATTATGGATGATCTGCAGAATCACCAATAATACAAGTATGACTAACCTCTGGACACCTAATAAAGTGTAAGTGTTTGGTGTAACTGTAGTCTATCTCCCGTGAGGCGGGAGATACAGGCAGCTTGGCCGAGAACCACCGGAGGGGCAGGTGGCTCTGGGAAGTGCAGGGACTATCTCCTTGAGAGAGGGAATAGTGAGAACCTGGCAACCAGGGATATCTGGATATCAGATATAGACTGTACTTCAGCCAGGGGACTCCAGGGGAAGAGGCCACTGGCTGCTAACCGGCCAGACTCTCTGAGGAGCAGGAGTCCTAGTTGCAACTGACACTTGGTGGAATTGTGTCACTGCTAGTACAGATAGACTGAGCACTCAAGGGGTGAGTGACAGCCTGGAAGGTCAGGCAGGCCAGGTCGGCAACACACGGGCAGATAAGGTACAGAGACAGAAGGCTGATTCGGTAACCGGGTACAAGCAGGGTCTGGCAACAGGTAGGCAGATATGCAGAGGTACTGAATCAGAAAGCAATAGAGAGGTCGACAGAGCAAATAGTCATAACAGAAATAAAGCCGAGTCCTAGTCTGAGGTGTGAGGTCCGTGGTCTCGACACCCAGGAACTAGTCTAATGTATAACACAGTAATGACACAGTAATCCTAAGCTTGGGTGTGAGGTCCTTGGTCACAATACCTCGCAACTGGTCTAAAGTATAACACAGCAATGACACAGTAATCCTAAGCTTGGGTGTGAGGTCCTTGGTCACAACACCCCAAACTGGTCTAAAGTATAACACAGCAATGACACAGTAATCCTAAGCTTGGGTGTGAGGTCCTTGGTCACAACACCCAAGGACTGGTCTAAAGTATAACACAGCAATGACACAGTAACCCTAAGCTTGGGTGTGAGGTCCTTGGTCACAACACCCTGGAACTGGTCTAAAGTACAACACAAGCGTAATCTGGCTAAGTGTGAATTCCCAGGTCCACCTGGTTCTAACACACTGTGGGATCTGACTGAGGTCTGAGTGCTCACATGTAAGTATTCGCAACGGCAGACAACCTGAGACTGACCAGCGAGATCTATATATAGTGCAGCACTCCTCAGCGCCGCCCAGCGCCACTCAGCCAATCAACAGCTGCGCTGGGATCAGCTGATCGACCTGATCAGCTGATCCCTCTCCTACTGGCATAAAGGTCCTGCCTCCCAGCGCACGCACGTAGCTCTCCATCTGTGTGCAAGGAAAGATCTGACAAACCAGATGCATGCTGCTGTGCGGAAACCGCCGGTCTGAACGCGGAGACAGCCGCCCCACTGCCAGACCGCGCGGCGGCATCTCCGCAATCCATTACAGTCTTATGGTTAGAAGGAGGACTCAGTGCAAGAGTATGGTTAGGTCTTAGTAAAATATCTATAGACATTACCAATATTTTACTATCATAATTAAGTAGTAGAATATCAGTAATTTCTCTGATATTCCACTAGCGGCTATCGCCGGTGCCGTTTTTACCAGGTGCCTTTTTTACTCGTATGCCATAAAAGAGATGCAACATGCATGAGAAGCGCACAAAACTATCTCTTCTCTGACAATGTACTCATTACACTGTTTCCTGCCTTTCACCCCTGGAAACTCTGATTTGCTTCATCGAACTATCAGGCCTGCTTTTTTGTGCGTGTGTGATTGAATAAATGCTAAATTTATGCAGGCATATTATTAACATGCCTAATTCTAGTTTGACAAATGCTTTTAGGTACAAATAGCAATTACATGAAGACAGATATGAGGAAGAGAGTAATCAGTGGTCCATAACCCCTGTAAATGACTTGGCTGTCTTGGAGTTGGGAAGAGTAGAGCGATACAGTTCCTAATTGACATTGAATGGTTTCTTCTGCTCCCTGGCTTGCTTTGTATAAAAAAATAATGCAACAATACAGAGACACCTCAGGAAACTGCCATTGCTGCTTATGGAAAGGCTTTGAACGCTTTCCTGTTAAGGAAAGAATTATGATTTCACTTAAAAAGATGTATAAAATATGAATAAGACTTTATAAGAGGCACAGAATGGCATATCTGCTCTGGCTTTGAAGAAGGGAGACAATGCTTCAATTCACTAAGCTTTATCAAACATTTTACCGAACGTTTGATAATTTACCTCATAGGTAAAATCTCATTTTGAATTCACTAAAGTGTTATATATTTATTGAATGTTTTATCGATAAAACATTTGATAAATCTATAACACCTTCGTGAATTCAAAATGAGATTTTACCCATGAGGTAAATTATCGAACGTTTGGTAAAGTGTTTGATAAAGCTCTGTGAATTGAGGCCATTGGCGGAAGGAAAACCGGGAGCCCAATCTGGTGCAGTACTGTGAGTAGCGATGGGTGCAAATAAAGCTGTTATACTCACAAGAAAGGGTTGCAGCAGCAGCAACCACTCTAATCGCATGTGGGGAAGTACCGTCCCCATTCGGGAGTCGGCCTTGATGACAGATGGTCGCAGCTCCTTTGAAAAGTCCACTTAGCACAGTGGTAACCCCAGTCACGGGGTGAAGAAAGTCACGTAGTAGGGTTAAGGAGGCGCCCGGTGAGTTTGTACAGTGTAAGGTGTAGTTTAAAAGCTCAGGGGCTGTAAACTTACAATGTAAATATAAGTACTGAGGGCCCTACCTTAACAAAGTAGTCCATCTATTGAATTTGTTTGTAAAAAATAGATACTTTATTGGGAACTTAGCTGACAACGCGCTTCGCAGTGAAAACCGCTTCTTCAGGTCGATTACTGTGCCTTAAAAAACAGGGCACTTAGGATAACATCAGCAAACAATTCTTACAAATTCTTACGTAGTATCATAAAAAAAGGAAACAAGAAAAAAACAAAGAACATTTCCAGCAATTGGTAATATATGGTGAAGTATAATAAACAGTGAAGGATTACAAAACACTGGTAAAACTGCGGGGGTTAAAAGGCCTATAAAAGCATGGTAAAGCTTCGTAGATTGTAATGTACCTTATCTCGCAGTTAGCTAAGGAAGTCAGTAATCGATCGCAAATCCTATAGCAATTTAAAAAAATGACAGTTCCTCAACAAGCTATGCCAGTGTTTAGATACGGATTTGCCTACGTATAAGTAAGGAGTAAAATATATCCATTAAAAAGGGGGGCCATATGTGTCTAATAAGATACCACCACCCCTCTTGGATAATCCGTATCTAAACACTGCCATAGCTTGTTGTGGAACTGTCATTTTTTAAATTGCTATAGGATTTGCGCTCGTTTACTGACTTCCTTAGCTAACTGCGAGATAAGGTACATTACAATCTACGAAGCATTACCATGCTTTTATAGTGCCCTGTCTGTTTTTTAAGGCACAGTAATCAACCTGAAGAAGCGGTTTTCACCGCGAAACGCGTTGTCAGCTAAGTGCCCAATAAAGTATCTATTTTTTACAAACAAATTCAATACATGGACTACTTTGTTAAGGTAGGACCCTCAGTACTTATATTTACATTGTAAATTTACAGCCCCTGAGCTTTTAAACTACACCTTACAAACTCACTGTACAAACTCACCGGGCGCCTCCTTAACCCTACTACGAGACAATAACTTTGGCATGGAGATTCTAAAACCCTATGTGAAAGATAGGTATCATTGATCAGGTTAAATCAATTAGGCACCACGATCAGCAGATGTCTAATAGACGCCTGTGTAGATTTTAGGTAATCAGTGTAACGATCGGTGTCAGCACACAGAGAGAATCTGATTATTGGTGATCTGCAGTATCACCAAGAATACAGATATATACCTGATTATTGATGATCTGCAGAATCACCAATAATACAAGTATAACTAACCTCTGGACACCTATATAGTGTGAGTGTTTGGTGCAACAGTAAAGACTTTGAGTGGGACCACCCGAGGAGCAGGTGGTCCTCGGCAGTATGGGAAATACCTCCCTCTGGGAAGTGCAAAGACCTTTCAGCAGCCTGGGACATCCAAAGGGGTGGAGCCCCAGGCTGAATAGCAGGAAGGCCCTGTGGCTGAGTGACACCTGGAAGGTGGGCGTCACAAGCAGGTCTGGAGACTAATCATTCAAAGGAGAGGGATAGCTCTCAAGGTTGGGCAGGCCAGGTCGGCAACACACGGGCAGATAAGGTACAGAGACAGAATGCTGATTCGGTAACCAGGGGCAGGCAGGGTTGGCAACAGGTAATCAGATATGTGTAGGTACCGAATCAGAAAGCAGAGGGATAGTCAGGAATGCAATAGGTCATAACAGATATCAAACAATGCCTAGTCTTGGGTGTGAGGTCCGTGTTCTCAAAACCCTGGAACTAGTCTGGAGTATAACACAACAGTATCCCTGGTCTTGGGAGTGAGGTCCGTGGTCTCAACACCCTGGAACTAGTCTGAAGTATAATACGATGGTAACACAGTATCCCTAGTCTTGGGTGTGAGGTCCGTGGTCCCGACACCCTGGAACTAGTCTGAAGTATAACACAATGGTAACACAGTATCCCTAGTCTTGGGTGTGAGGTCCGTGGTCTCAACACCCTGGAACTAGTCTGAAGTATAACACAATGATAACACAGTAGTAATACAGAAGTAATCTGGCTCAGTGTGAATTCCCAGGTCCTCCTGGTTCTAACACACTGTGGGATCTGACTATGGTCTGAGTGCTTTCACGTAAGTGTTCGCAACGGCAGACAACTTGAGACTGACCAGCAATAAATATATAGAGCGGCGCTCCCCGGCGCCACCCCTCGCTGATCAACCAATAGCCACTTGCTCTGAGATCAGCAGACCAACCTGGTCAGCTGATCCCTCCTCGTTTGTCATAAAAGTTCTCCCTCTCAGCGCGCGCGCACGTATTCCTCAATCTGTGTGCACTAACAGGCCCAGCCACCTCAGACGCATGCCATTGTGTGCAAACCTCCGCGCTGGACGCGGAACCAGCCGCCTCGCTGCCAGTCCGCGCGGCGGCTTTTCCGCAATCTATTACAATCAGGCACCCACTTAGGCATCCGATGACACTAGTGGCCGATCGATTTTTACATAGTATTTAAATGGTTGTAGACAATCGTAAATGATCGGCTACAACTACTGGTCGTTTGGATGCCCAATTTTAAATTCGTGTTAGGCAGTTACCAGGGGTGTTAAAGAGGACCTCCAGAGTGAAAATGAGAATCCGGCAACCTGCAAGCAAAAGAAAGTTATATTTACCCGAGAAGTCTTGTCCCGCGATGCCGTCCCGAAGTCCCTGCATCACCTGACTTCCGGCTCCTGGCCCCACCTCCTCTCTCTCCCCGGAGAAAAACGCCAAGCTATTTACTGTAGAAAATAGCTTAGTGTTTTCTCTGCGGAGACAGAGGAGGCGGGCCAGGCGCCAGAAGTCAGGGGATGCAGGGACTTAGGGATGGCATCGCAGGACAAGACTTCTCGGGTACACATAACTTTTTTTTACTTGCTGGCTGCCGGATTTTCATTTTTACTCTGGAGGTCCTCTTTAAGGTTTGGCATTAAGTGAGTGCAGGGTAGGCATTAGGTAGGGAGTCTTCTTTTTAGACACTTACGGGGGTGGGGGGAGGGGGAGGATTAGACATTAGGTGGTGGGTTAGGCACCTACTGGGGGAAGTTAATGTAGGCATCAGGTGGGGTGTTAAGGTTAGGCAACTACGGGCATACGTATGAATAAGCCACTGCGAGATTTGGGCGGAGGGTAAAGTGGTTATACTGCTCACCCGGCTCCTGCACAAGTCCAAGCGGTACTAATTACTATCCCCCCATCCAGGTTGTCATGGCTAGTGGGGGAAAGATGTAATTCGGCTTCCAGCTATTGCTGGGGGTCAAATTACAGTGTTTTTATAGTAATTTGTGCTCCGTCTTTTGATAACATCCAAATAACTCACTGAGTGCCACTATACCCATAATTCCTATTATGGCCTATGGTGGCTCCGGCTGAGCCCAAATCCCCTGTGCTGTTTTTACACTGCTCGACCTACAGGGGGGGTTAGGGTAAGGCATCAGGTGATTGGGTTGGGCACTTAGAGAGGAGGGTTAAGATTAGAATAGATGCCAGGTAGTGCATAGTAAAATATTGGTATTTAAAATTACTGATATTTTACTACTTATGCTACCTGGTACCAGGGCTATTAATCACAGTTTCTCTGTAGTTGGACTCTTACTGACAACTAATTAGAGTGGACCTGAACTCTTGCGCAGGACAGAAGGAAAACATAGAGAAATGCACCCTGTATGTATTTAGAGAGTTTAGACTGTCTAATTTCACCTCATATGTGACTAATCTCAACTGTAATTTGAACTCTCAGCTGTGTCAGTTGGATGCCGCAGCAGAGCGGCTTATTTGTAAACCCAGGATGTTAACCTTATGTCTGCTTCCTTGAAAGCAGGAAGTAGACACACTGCAGATTTATTACAGGTTCAGGAATGAAGAAAGCAAAAACCGGCACCAAATGCGACAGGGACAGATTCCAGATCACATAGGGCTTACCTGCAGCGTGCTCCAATGTAGTGTACAATTCCAGGCCAAAAAGCTGAAGAAAAGATGGGCACAGCTGCATAAAATACCCTTTATTGTGACCGAGTTGACACAATAGTTACAGCAGTGGGGGGAAGGAAGATGTCTGACAGCTGTTTCACAGGGATTAATCCTGCTTCATCAGAGACATTACAGGATTTGTACCAGCTAACAAAGAAATTTTGTTCTTTAATTTATGCTGTTGCTTATCTTTTAAAGCAGATAGAAAGTTCTGAGTTCAGGTCTGCTTTTACTAGCTATATATAGACGGTGTATCGCTTGTAGTATAAGCCAGAGTGACTTCACACTACAGGTATTTAGAGCCTTTCTAGGTTCAGTGCTTATGTATTATTATATTGCATGTACAGTGAGGACAGCTGGATGGCAGCAGAGATGCTGGTTGGGAACTTAGAGCTTTATTTAATAATTCATGAGTAAATTGAAATGCACATTTACAAGTGTAAAAACAATTAAGGAGTTGAAACTGATTTAATCTGATACTTTGCTCTACTTGTTTTGAAATGACTTAGAGAACGCACGCGAGCGGCGGATGAGATTTAGCGGCAAGGCGGCGAAGCTGCTACATTTTAATTTTTTACTAGTATTTGTAATTATGATAATTCTTGCCTGACTTCCCGCCTTCTGCTGGAGCGAATGAATGAAGCTTAAATAAGAGAAAACACTTAAAGGGGAACTGAAGAGAGAGGTATATGGAGGCTGCCATGTTGATTTCCTTTTAAGCAATACCAGTTGCCTGGCAGCCCTGCTGATCCTCTGCCTCTAATACTATTAGCCAGAGCCCCTGAACAAGCATGCAGCAGATCAGGTGTTTCAGACTTTAAAGTCAGATCTGATAAGACTAGCTGCATGCTTGTTTCTGGTGTTATTCAGATACTACTGCAGAGAAATAGACCAGCAGGGCTGCCAGGCAACTGGCATTGATTCAACAACAATGAGGACAAGGCACTCCACGGGCTTCAAACTTGCGTTTGTTTTTCAGAGCTTTGACACATACATGTTACGGGTCACCAGACCCTTCCAGGTTAGCAATACTGAAGGAGCTCATAGGTGAATATTGAAGTAACTGGTATTGATTAACCTCCCTGGCGGTCTATTAAGATCGCCAGGGCGGCTGCGGGAGGGTTTTTTTTTAATTAAAAAAAAAATGTTTCATGCAGCCAACTGAAAGTTGGCTGCATGAAAGCCCACTAGAGGGCGCTCCGGAAGCGTCATTCTGATCGCCTCCGGCGCCCAGAATAAACAAGGAAGGCCGCAATGAGCAGCCTTCCTTGTTTTGCTTACATCGTCGCCATAGCGATGAGCGGAGTGACGTCATGGACGTCAGCCGACGTCCTGGCGTCAGCCGCCTCCGATCCAGCCCTTAGCGCTGGCCGGAACTTTTGTTCCGGCTGCGCAGGGCTCGGGCGGCTGGGGGGACCCTCTTTCGCCGCTGCTCGCAGCGGATCGCCGCAGAGCGGCGGCGATCAGGCAGCACACACGGCTGGCAAAGTGCCAGCTTGCGTGTGCTGCTTTTTATTTCGCTCAAATCGGCCCAGCAGGGCCTGAACGGCGACCTCCGGCGGTGATGGACGTGTATAGTCGTCCATACCGCTGAGGAGGTTAAAAAGGAAATAAATATGGCAGCCTCCGTATACCTCTTACTTCAGTTCCCCTTTAAATGGAACCTGAAGCGAATACAATTATTTAAAATAAACACATGATATAGCTGCAAAAGAATATTACATACTAACCTCACTGTCAGTTCCTCTCAGAAGCTCACCATTTTCTTCTTACAGTGATCCCTTCCAGTTCTGACAATATTTTTTCAGAACTGAAATATATCAGCTGCTGTCAGTTACTGCTGAATATGCAAGGTAATGTCCATGTTTCCCTATGGCTCAATTGGGTGATAATACCGTTTAAAAGTGTGCTGACCAGGAAGCTGTTATGGGGTAATGGCTATTTTTAAAATGGAGGACGGAGAATTCCATCGATCACAGTGGACAAATGGGGCGCAGGAGAGGAGAAAGAGATTAAGGAGTAGACTACACAGGAGGTAAGTATGACTTTTGTATGGTGGTTATTTTGACTTTTTATTTTCAGTTTAGGTTTTCTTTAAGCCGCCGCAGTGAAACAGGATGGACTAGGCTGCAAAAAAAAAATGCTGCAAAAATCAGTAGTGTCATTTACAGTAGTGTAGCAATATGGGATGCAGAGGTTATGACTGCATCAGTGGCCCTGGACTAGAGGGGGCCACTAGGGCGGAACAGGACAAAAAGGGTGCAGGAGCCCTTCCGGAAAAAAGGGTGCTGCCATAGGGCCACATTATAAAAGCCATGATTTGCAGCAAACAAGGAAAACTTGGGCGCCTGAAGGTGCCCAATAAAATTGCGGATGCCAATTCCTGTAATGCTTTGATTTGCATATCGGCAAACCTCCGTGTCCACAAATTAATCGGGCACCTCTGGGGCCCAATTTTCCCTTGTATACCACAAACTGCAGCTTTGCAGCAGGGGATTAACTGTTAGGTTTTAGGGTTAGGCATCGGTAGAGGGAAGTCTTAGAGTTAGGCATCGGTAGAGGGAAGTCTTAGAGTTAGGCATCGGTAGAGGGAGGTCTTAGGGATAGGCATCGGTAGAGGGAGGTTTTAGGGTTATTCCATTATTCCAAACCTAACTTAACCCCCTAGATCCCTTGCCCTAAAAGAACCTGCTAAGTAGGATGAACCCCCATATCACTGAAGAAATTCACTTCTAGAAGTCCAGCAAAAGGCATTGATATGGAAGAAGATCCTGCGCTTAAAAGATAATGCTGAGGTTACACAGCTAAAGGCACGTACACACGCCATACTTTTTCAAACAACAGGTCCGTCAGACCCGTTCTGACGACTGTTGCACGTGAGTACAAGCTGTCGGCAGACTGATAAGACTCGTCGGATCAGTCAAAAACAGTCTTATCAGTCTGCCGACAGCTTGTACTCACGTGCAACTGTCAGCGGAACGACCGCCCCGTGAGAGGGTCTGACAGACCCGTCTTTGAAAAGTACGACGTGTGTATGCGCCTTAAGTGAGTATTCTATCTGAGGGATATTGGGCAGAACATGTAGCCTTATTTGGATTATCTTGACACCTGTATCTTTTGGTATTGGACCAGGAGCTTCATTTATTTGAAAACAGAGCTCTTCACACTGAAAAGAACCATCATCGAGTGTAAGAATAGCTGCTTTAATCTTGGGTGCCTCCATTTAGGCCTACACAAAATGATGCCTGATGAAGTTAAATGTTGGGGTAACATATGTTAATTTAACCATTTGGCAGCCAATTTATTTCGAGGCTTACAAGTGCTCCAGGCCAACTTCTTTTGAAACATTTGTTATTCCTTATTTGTTACATTTCCTTGCTACTAATTAGTACTGCTGTAATCTTTCACTGCTGTACTGTATCTGCTGTACTGCTGCAATGTATCACTAGGGGGCAGTGTGAGAAAATAACAGAGGACTTCTGCTCTCAGTTTCTATTTCCTCTGCTAGCAGAGAGACATCAGAGCATTCCAAGAATTTACAGCACAACAAGTTCTGCTGACTGAGGTCAAAAGCAGCTTACTTATCTCAAATGGGATAAATCTGCTAATGAGTTAAACTGAAAGTACCACTTGGATTGACACTGAAACATCATCTAAAAAAAACGGAAAGAAAAAGCCCAGCTGAAATATGACTTATTATCCTTTGGATATTCCTGGACCTAGATTGATGAGAACTTTCACAGACTGATTCTTTATAAACAACCCCCAGCGTCTTCTGGAGTCTTTCAAATGTTTCGGCTTAGCCTTTCCCTGCTAAATGACAGAGCGAACTTGTGTTCCATGATTGCTCAAAGCTGATGTAAATATAATTAGCAATTCCAAATATACAAGGTACTCACAGCTATGAGACGAAAGCATCGTGTAGCTGGGGGTAATCCTGCGGATTCTCCAGCGCTCTCGCTCGGTGTTTTGTCAAGGTTAATGGCAGTTGGACCAGCTGAAATTGTTGTTTGCCCTTCACACAGAATGCTCCATTTGTTAACAAGTTCTAGAACTCATTAACCCCTGGCAATGATACTCCCGGTAACAATACCCAGAAGAGCATTTAGCATATATAATTAACCCATTCTACTAAGCACGGCTGTCTTCCTGAACACAGAGATGCGTTTATGTAATTATTGTTTGGCCGTTAGGAGGGGAGATGTTTGTGGATTCTGTCTGATGAGTTGAAGGATGGTAATTACGCTCTTTGCACAGGGCTTCATCGGTGGCGTCCAGAATGGGAGTCTTTGGCTGTAAGTTCGCTGTGGAAGAGATGAAAATGAAGCACTATTTCTTCTCCCCGGCTTTGAATTTTAATCCGGAGCTTCAATTATAAAGCCATTTTTATGGTTTTCTACAAGATGGACATTAGATTAAACTCATAACTTTAGAAGAGCTATGAAGTGCGGAATGTAGATGTGAAAGTTTCCCATTTTATGATGAACTGTGTAGACAAATTACGATGAGAGGAAGTTCAAGAATTTGGAATGGAATTGTTTTAAAGGAAAGGGCTTTTTTTATGTACTCAAAATCTATCTATAGTCCATAATTTAAATCAGCCAGAAAGGCTAGTGAGGACAGCACAGCACTGCCCTGCCTCTCTTCGCTGAAACAGTCTTTGATGGTATGCGTCATGCCTTCTTTTTAGCATTTGCCAGGAGCTTGGACCACAGTGATGGATTAAGATAAAATGGGGATCCAGGCAAAGTAGTAGATCTTGCACCCCCTTGTGGTCCTTAGGCGGAAGTGGAGAGAGGCCAGAGAAGGTGGCAGGTGGGCCCTTTGCCACCCACTAGGCCCCAAGCACCAGCCTAGGTTGCCTGGTGGATGATCCTTCTCTCTCTCTCTCTCTCTCTCTCTCAGTGCCGGATCATCCACCAGGCAATCCTAGGCAACTGCATGGGGCCTGGAGGGAGTCTAGGTGCCTGGTGTATGGTGTACAAATAGTACAAAAAAAAAACATCAGCAGTGGCAAAAACTGCTGTCTTGCCTAGCGCACCATTTCCTCTTCATCCATTTCTGAAGACGGCACAGAATTCCCTAGTCACTGATTGCTTTGACTTCAGGATTTATTGAGAGGGAGGAGGAGGGTGATCTACTAACAAAAAGCAGCAATGTAGCTGGCTATGATCACTGCAATGAGAGGGATTTGGAGGCTGCCATATTTATTTTCTTTAAAAGAATACCAGTCGCCTGGCAGCCCTGGGGATTTATTTGGCTGCAGTAGTGTCTGAATCACACCAGAGACAAGCATGGAGCTAATCTTGGCAGATTTGACAATAATGTCAGGAACACGTGATATGCTGCATGCTTGTTCAGGGTCTATAGCTAATCAAATTAGATGCAGAGGATGAGCAGGATAGCAAGGCAGCTGGTATTGGTTAAAAAGGAAATAAATATGTCACCTGACTCAAGGCAAATATTCCTAATGGCATGTTTATGCTGGATTCACATACCTTTAATGTCCACCAATCCTCGTAATCATCACTCCTTGAAAAATTAGACTTTGGTTTATAGTCAAATTTTCAGACAGGAAGAGGCAGGCTCATGGTGATGTTCCCTCCTATTCCCCGCCCCAGCCACTCCCCTTAATAGAAGGGAATAGGACGGTGATAGGAGGAGGGGAACATTGCTGCAAGACTGCCTTTTCCTGTCTGAAAATTTCACTTTAGCCAATTGTTTCCTGGCAAAATACAACTTCTGAGCTCAGGGGAGAGATAGAAAAAGGTCATTAGTTCATGCATTTAAACTTTGTAAATAATTCAATATAAAAGAAAACCATGGGATACTCAAAAAAGTCATTTTAGGAGTAGGAGGATAAATATAATTGTTTATTTCATCAGTTTGTTTTCACTTCAGGTTCAGTTTAAGGAAAACCAGAGACCTGCAAATGTAAAATTTTTTAACTTACTTGGGGCTTCCTCCAGCCCCATAAGTGTGAATGAATCCCTTGTCGTCCTCCCGTTGTCCTCCGTTTTTCCGCCATCAGCCCTGGTAGCTGACTCAGTTGGCTCCAGTCTGGGTCAGCCGGGGTCTTCTGCGCATGCGCAAACCTCCTAAAGCCAGATATCGGGGCTGATTACCGCTTAATGGATGCACGCAGGCAGGGCCGGATTTGTACTCTATACCGCCCAAGGCCACTGTCAGCAGCCACCCCCTCTTCAGTATAGGTAGCCAGATGACCTTTTCCCCTCCCTCCAGTATAGGTAGCCCATTGACCCTTCCCTCTAGTGTATGCAGCCAGATGACCCTCCCCCACCTCCATTATAGGTTGCCAGACAACTCTTACCCCTTCAGTTTAGATAGCCCCTTCCCTTTAGTATTAGAAGCCAGATGACCCCCCCCCCTCCCCTCCACACACACTTCCATAAAGATAACCCTCCTCTGTCCAGTATAGGTAGCCAGGTGACCATTCCCCTGCCCCCAGTATAGCCTGCTGTCCACCCGCCCCCTGATCCTGTGGTGCCCTAGGCCATGGCCTATGTGGCCTTGGCTTAAATCCTGCCCTGTAAGCAGGAGGATGGCGAGAGACGCATCCATGCTTATGGGGCTGGAGGAGGCCCCGGGTAAGTAAAAAATCGGTGCATTGTGAGGTCTCTGGTACTCTTTAAGGTGTAAAGAGTCTTTTTTTATTTTTTTGTTCTTGCCCTTTATTTTTAATTTCCCTGCAAATGACTGGATGTTTGAACGGATGACAGCAAAACTTCACAGCTTTCCATTTCACGTTTCCTAAAATAAATCCCCCGCTGTTTACGTCCACAACGTACATTTCCCGTCTCGTGTCATGCTAACGGATGAGTTGTCCCGTGCAGTAGAGTATTCCATGGCATCTTTTCATGCTGGGTTAAAGCCTCTTGACATACTCAACATTCAGCTAAATATAAAAGGACAAATTAATGGCATCTGGACTTCAAAAGATGCCAAAGGGCAAATGACTCCGCAGCATTTCAGCCTTATCTGTCTTCTCCGATGAAATCAAAGGAAGTGTCTGTTGCTCAGAGAACTCTGTGGTAATTAGCAGAGAATCAGTCACCGACACATGAGAGAGAGACAACTTTTGTGAGCAGGCAGCCATTTTGTGGAACCAAAAGGTTTACAGTAAGTTAATAATTGGATCCTCAGGTCAGTATAGAGCATAAAGTTTATAAAAAAGTAGTTACTAAAATCTCCAATTATAGTTGAATGTGGATTTCGTATTTATTTTCTGGCTCTGTCTGTGTGTCAGCATGGCTGTCCCTGTCTAGGTGTCAGGATGGCTGCCTCTGTCTCTGTGTAGGGAATCTAGGGATAGCTGTCTCTGTTTATCCATCTGAAATGACTGTCCCAAGCATTACTGATTGCAATTCTATTTTAACCCGTCGCCGATTGATTTAAGCTACTCCGTCGTCGTCGCACACTGATTGCTATTAGACTAAGAGGCACCCCAGAGCTCCCAACTCCCCCAACAACCTTATCTCTAGTTATCTGGCTTGCAGTCGCTGCCACGTATCCCCTTTTCTTATTTCTCTCTGCTTCAAACACAATAGGGGAATGATAGCTTAGATATGCACCCCTCCTACACTGTGCCCTGAGGCTGGAGCCTCTCTCGCCTCTTGCTTGGCCCGGCCCTGCCCCCTTCCATAGCAACAGAACACATTGCTAGCCTCAAGGCTATGGATGTGTTTGTACAGCATGGTTCCCCTAGTTGTCATCCGAGGGATCGTTTCAAGATCCCCCATGGGCGACAATTCTTGCATGTGTGTACTTAGCTTGAGTACCCCCTCCCTCCCTTTTTTTCTTGTCCTGAATATATATTAACATTATTTGAGCACAAACACTTCTTTTGCATGCTGTAATTTATTGGATTTTTAAAGTGGCATACTGTATATTTCCCTCTTGTCTTGCATGTAATTGTGTTTTGTATACAAATCTTTGTCTGTTGATTGGTCCACCAATATTTACCAGTAGTATTTTACTTATATTATTCTTGTTATTACACAATAACGCAATGTGTTTTTGAGCTTTTAAATTGTATGTGGGCTATGCCCCTTTAAATTTATTTCTTGCATCATGAAATATATCTTATTTTCTTTTGTAAAATGCCTTTGCCTTACCCCTGGCCAGTTTATTTATTATAGATTTTTGGCTTCAAATGTGTCTTGAAATTGATCTCGGGTGGGTTTCATGGTGCAATTACGTTTGCAATTTAAGACAGTAAAAAATAAGGGCAGTATGATTTTTTTAAATTGCTGTACCGCAAAAAAACTGCATTGGATTGCGAGAAAACTGCATTTTCTTGCGAACTTATTGACTTAAACCAAATGCCAAAGTATGTAAATTCTGCATGTGCTGTGTTTAGTTAACCTCTTGAGGACCACAGTGCTAAACCCCTCTAGTGACCAGGCCATTTTTAGTAAAATAGGCCACTGCAGCTTTAAGGCCAAGCTGCAGGGCCACACAACTCAGCACACAAGTCATTCCCCCCACCCTTTTCTCTCCACCAACAAAGCCCTCTGTTGGTGGGATCTGATCGCCCCACGGTTGTTTATTTTTTTTAATAAATATTTATGTTATGTTTTTTTCATTATTTTGCCTATTTTCTTTTTTTTTATTTTACCAATCCCTCCCTCCCCCCAGCCGGCCAATCATGGCGATCGGCTGTCATAGGCTTCTGCCTATGAGAGCCGATCGCTCTCTTGTCCCCCAGGGGGACAGCCGTGTCACACGGCTGTCCCCAGTACAGCGCTGCTGCCGATCGCAGCGCTGTACATGTAAATAGACGACGATCACACCGTCTAACAGTTTCCCGAACGGCAATTGCCGCTCGGAGACTGAAGGCGGGGCGGAGCTCTGTCCCCCAAGCAGGAGATGCGCGCAGCCTGCGCGAGATCTCCTGCATTAGCTGGCCCCAGGACTTTACGCCGATCGGCTTTAGGCGGTCCTGGGGCTGCCGCCACAGTAGTGAAAACACTGTAATGGATAAAATGTATTATTATTATTTATTTTTTTACAATATTACTTTATAAATTATTTAGTTAGAGTTTGCCCATTGTAAAATGTCCTGTAGAAAATATCTCCTGTAACATCTCCAGTACAAAATATAATTGGTCTCCCAGAATGCTCTGGGGGTGAGGATTCCACATATCTAATCAGCCTCAGCTAAGCATCACTGGGAGGGGTGGTGGTGGTTTACAAACAACTAGTGTTGTGCACTACAATTAGCCACAATTACGTAACTACTCGTAATCAAAATTAGACAGTGCTGCCTGCGGCAGAGCGGGGTTAATTTACCCATGCCAACGCCTTAGCCAATGCACTCCACTCACCTTCCATATTACATTCCACGTCACTCCCATGTTTTCCTTCTTAACCTCCCTAGCATTCTGATTATTTGCGGCGCACGGCCGTGGGAGGGTTTTTTTTTACCTTTTTTTTTATCATGTAGCTAGCCTAGCACTAGCTACATAATTTCCCCCTCCCTGCGGCATCCCTCTCACCCCTCCGATCGCCACCGGCAATCATACCCAACAGAAAATCCCGTTCTGAACGGGACTTCCTGTATGGTCTTCCCCTATCGCCATGGCGTTGATCGGAATGACCTCATTGACGTCATTGACGTCAGGGGGAGTCTCGATCCACCCCATAGCGCAGCATGGCGGAGATTGGCCAGGCTGCGCAAAGGGTCTGCTGAGGGGGCCCTCTTTCGCGGCGGGTAGCAGCGGAGCGGCTGCGAGCGGCGGCGATCGGAACAAACACGCAGCTAGCAAAGTGCTAGCTGCGTGTTTGAAAAAAAAAATTATGCAAATCGGCCCACCAGGGCCTGAGCAACCCACCGTGGGCAGCACTGTCTAATTTAAATTTTGATGACAAGTAGCTACCCGTAGTGCACAACACTACATGCAGCAGGCAGCAATATATATCTGTAGGAAGTGTTTCTGATGCTGAAACCAGGAACATTACCATAAGAATGGGTATCCCGAATAATTTATTGCATTCTACCATATGTGACTACGGTGCCACTTCTAAACTCAAACTGCACAAGTGGTGATATGGTACCGCGTTTATTATAATCATCACAGTGCCTTTGTGATTGGTGAACCCGTCCACTTCAAGTCCTAAAAAGTGGATAAAGATGTCAGATCGCAGGTGTCAGACTGACTCCTACGCTCAGGGCTGGATTTATCATAAGGCCGTGTAGGCACGTGCCTATAGGCGCCTGATGATGGAAAGGCAGCTCACTCCCCTTCCCTAGCACCTCCCTCCTTCCCTATGCTGAGTCGCGAGCGGAGCATAAATGAGAGTTTTGCCACCTGGCTCTTGGCATTCCACTGACAAGATCTTCTTTCACTTTGGGCACTGCTAGCTACTTAAAGAGGAACTCCAGTGAAAATAATGTAGTAAAAAAAGTGCTTAATTTTTTTACCATAATTATGTATAAATGATTTAGTCAGTGTTTGCTCATTGTAAAATCTTTCCTCTCCCAGATTCACATTCTGACATGTATTACATGGTGACATTGTTACTGTGGGCAGGTTATGTAGCTGTTCCTAGCTGTTCTGGCTTTACAGACAGCTGTAAACAGCTAATTCCTGTCTGTGAACCTTGTTACATTGTGGCAGTTTGCCTAGGGTACCGCGGTACTCAGAGCTTCTTGTGGGAGGGGTTTCAGCACAAAATCAGTCATACAGCGCCCCCTGATGGTCTGTTTGTGAAAATCATTATATTTCTCATGTAAAAGGGGGTATCGGCTACTAATTGGGATAAAGTTCAATTCTAGGTTGGAGTTTCTCTTTAAAGGACCACTAGCATGAAAATTGTAAAAATTTAAATACATGTGAACACATACAAATAAGCAGTACATTTCTTCCAGAGTAAAATGAGCCATAAATTACTTTTCTCTTGCTGTCACTTTTAGCAGATAGTAGACATCTGACAGTATTGACAGGTTTTCGACTAGCCTATCTCCTCATGGGGCATTCTCAGGTTTTTCTTTATTTTCTAAAGCACATAGTGAATGGAAGTTGCTCTGTCCAACTGCTAAAAAAAGTGTGCGGTGAGGCTGGCCAGCATCTTTGTATAAATCCATTTCAAGGAGTGTCTTTATAAAGAATAAAGGTCATGCTGAGAATCCCCCATGAAGAGATGGATTAGACCAAAACCTGTCGGTTCTGTCAGATTTCTACTACCTGCTACTGTAAGTGACAGCAGCATAGGAGAAAAGTAATTTATGGCTCATTTTAATGTGGAAGAAACATACCTCTTATTTGTATGTATTTACATGTATTTTAAATTTTACAATTTTTCACGATAGTGGTCCTTTAATACTGAGGGTCCTCTAGCTACCTAATACTTGAAGGCACCTTTAGCTACTTAATATTGAGGGTACTTCTGGCTGCCTAATACTAAGGGGCACCTGTAGCTACCTATGATGGGCAAGGGAAGTAAGAGAGAATTGACAGCTGGGCCAGTCAGCACGCTTGCGGTGCAGTTGGCCGGCGTTAGTAGTAGGTCCATAGAGGGTGAAGTCTAGGGACATCTGTGCCTGTAGGCTCCTGTGATGTAAATCCAGGCCTGCAGGGCCGGAGCTACCATAGGAAAAAGTGGGCAATTGCCCCAGGGCCCCAGAGCCTGTGGGGGCCCCCAAGGTGTCCCTCCCCCATCGTAACTGTTGCTCCCCAGGGACTCTGCAGAGTCTGTTAAGTTGGGAGGTGATTGGGGGAGGGTCAGCAGCCAGCTCAGGGGCCCAGGAGGGAAATTTGGCTGCAACAAAGGGTCTCTAATGACGCTTTTTGGTCGGGGGGTGTCTGTTAGGGGGCCCCAAGGCTAATTTTGTCCAAGGGCCCAATTGTTACTTGAATCGGCCCTGCAGGCCTGCCTACGTCAAATAAGATATTTGGAATTGAACAGAAGGCAGCGTAAGACATTTCCTTCTCCACAGCTGAATGTTGGTTCTGTGTGTTTGCAGGAAGAAATGTAATACACTGGCTGCGGTATAACAAGACGTACTGATCAAACAGGAAACTGGGACATATTTACATACATGAGCTACAACTAAATTATAATCCTCAGCTTCGCCATCCAGCGGGATGTATTATTCACATCTGTCTCATCTGAAACCAGAAGCGGTTTGATTTTGCAAATGGATATATCAATCAGCAATTCACACGCTGTGTAATTAAAATGACAATCCTTTTAAATGCTGTATAGTATTTCCATGGGCACGGGAGAGTTTACTGCCATTAGCATCTAAAAGAGGCAGAACACTTTAGGCCAAATTTGCATTTAGGAAAAAAAACATTTTGTTTCTCAACATGTATGTGTTTGTGATGCAGATGAGCTTGAATGGTGTGTACAGACAGTATATGGTAATGCGGTACTGAGAGGCAGAAAATACTTTATGGAAAGCTAAAAGTAGTCTGGTTTATTGGAATTTCATCATATTCGTTATCCTAATCTTTGCAGCAAGGCTTCTGTGAATACAGTAATCAGTATAGCCCAGGACTGTGATCAGGGCCGGTTCTAGCCTTTTTGTTGCCCGAGGCAAACTTGTGAGGCTGCGCCATCCCCCCCCCCCTTCCGATTTGGAATGATCACACAGCACCGGCAATTTACTCTGCTCTATTTAATGTTCTCACATGACATGCAGCAGCTCAACACAATAGCACACTGGCTGGCTATGAGTCTGTGACAAACAAACTGCTCACCCACAGCCGCCCCATTCCTCCTTATTCAGGATAGCAGTATCACCTCCTCCCTTCTGCTGTGCAAGTCAAATGAATCACTGCTGCCCCCCTGCCACCCCCTCCTCACTCACAGTCAGACTCCCCACACAGCACAACAAGCTGTTCTTCCCCAATGATGACCTCTTCACCTCGCACTCCTCTCACTTCTCTTCCTAGTCTGACTGCATGCTGTTAGTGTAAACACAGTACAAACATGCTATGCTGCCCCTGTAATCTCTGCGCCTGATGCCAATGTTTCACCATGCTTCGTGAGAGAACCAGCCCTGACTGTGATGGGCCCAAGAGAGGCTCCATCTACTCACCCTCCCTCAGATACAGGGTGCGACACCAGTAAGTTGGGTGTGGCCCTGGTAGCGATGCGGTAGTTTGGGCACCCCTATGATAATTGGCACAATTAGCGGCTATAAGTGGTCATTTGGATTTCGGATATCACAATGGATTT
Source organism: Hyperolius riggenbachi (assembly GCF_040937935.1). Taxonomy (NCBI): domain Eukaryota; kingdom Metazoa; phylum Chordata; class Amphibia; order Anura; family Hyperoliidae; genus Hyperolius; species Hyperolius riggenbachi. The sequence continues at coordinate 63,439,588 of NC_090647.1, forward strand.
TTAGCAGCAATCCAGCAGTTAAAGGATGCCTGAGATGACATGTGACATGGTGAGATAGACATGGGTGTGTACAGTGCCTAGCACACAAATAACTATGCTGTGTTCCTTTTTTTCTTTCTCTGCTTGAAAGAGTTAAATATCCGTTATGTAAGTGGCTGACTCAGTCCTGACTCAGACAGGAAGTGACTACAGTGTGACCCTCATTGATAAGAAATTCCAACTATACAAAACTTTCCTAGCAGACAATGGCTTCTGAGAGCAGGGAAGATATAAAAAGGGAAATTAGTTCATAAATTTTAGCTCTAGCATACTTCAATGAATGTGTCATTGAACAAAAACAATAAAACAGTAAAAACTTAAAAAGTAGATTTAAACATAAAATAAAATTGTGGAATATCTTAAAAAGTCACTTTTAGGAGAAGAAAGATGGATACAATAATTTATTTCATTAGCTTATTTTTGCCTCGGGTGTCCTTTAAGGTTCGGCATTGGTAAGGGGTCAGTTAGGGCTATTACAGAGTATATTGTCTTGTCACTTAACTGTCCCTCAGAGGGGCTCACAATCTAATCCCTATCATAATCGTATGTCTATGTGTGTATTGGGTAGTGTATGTATCGTAGTCTAGGGCCAATTTAGGGGAAGACCAAATAACTTATCTGTATGTTTTGGGAGGAAACCGGAGTGCCCGGAGAAAACCCACACAGACACAAGGAGAACATACAAACTCCTTGCATAAAGTGCCCTGGCTGGGATTCAAACCGGGAACCCAACATGCCAAGGCAAGCATGCTAACCACTACACCACCATGCTGCCCAGGGCTAGACATTTGCAGCGGGGGATCTGTTGGGGTTAGAGATCAGTGGAGAGATGACTCATATAACAATAGTTCCGGGTTAGGCATGAATATCGGTAAATATGGCAGCACTGGTGGGTTTGGTTAGGTTTATGGCATTGGTGGAAGGAGGATTCATGTGAGAACAGGGTTAGGTGTATGTAAAATATCTGTAAAAATTACTAATATTTTACTATCAAAATTAAGCATTGAAATATTGGCAATTTTACTGATATTCCGCTAGCAGCTTTCTCCAGCACCTCCTCACCTGCGGCACTGCAGTAATCTTGTACCTTCCGATCCCATGATGTTGCATGATCAGGACTCAGAAGATGATGTCAGCATTACAGCGCCGCCCGGTGGTGGAAGAGATATTTTAATTAGGGATGGTCGTAGTCAGCCAACTTCGCTACGCTGGAACTACGTGTAGTTCTATGCAATTACGCTTCGCAAACGACGGTTTCAAAATCAGCAACTTCGCTACGTTTGCATTTCGTAGACTACGTGTTAAAATACGGGAGCTTCGCGTATTGTGAAGCGTAGTGTATGCGGACGCTTATGCCCTTATGTGGAAAAATTTCCGCAGTAATCCGTTAAATATGCGCATGGGTGAACTAATATATGCGTACATTCCACCTTCCAATGTGGAATTGTATACGTATAGAAGGGCAATAATATTTCTGCGCATGTGCAATGATCCCTATAGACGCAGTTACCGCACTCGTAGTTGACTTTGCAATACATACGTCAACTACGCGTAGCGGGCGAAGCTTCGAATGGCGGTACTACGACTATGCGGAAATACGTACGCGATGTTTTTAAACTTCGTCTATGAACTACAATGCGTAGTTGCGGACTACGACGCATAGATTTGCACTGGTGTAGTTTACGAGCAACCCTGATTTTAATCACCCCTCTCCCATAGTCCTGATAACAATTCATGTCATCAGGCATTAGGCAGCCGAGTTTAGACGACTGATGATGCTTTGCCACAAGTTGTCTAAAATTAAACAACTCGGGCGGGGCTGTTAAAAGGGTAAATGTGACATTTTTGGAAGATTTATGCTGCCAGTTAAATGTAAAAAAAATGTCAACGAATCGAGGAGACTGTGGCCTCAATTCACTAAGCTTTATCAAACACTTTATCAAACGTTGGATAATTTTCCTCATCATGGGTAAAATCTAATTTTGAATTCACTAAGGTGTTATATATTTATTGAATGTTTTATTGATAAAACATTCAATAAATCTATAACACCTTAGTGTTATAGATGGATCGCTGTCCTAGTCAATTCAGGATGGGGAATGGGGGGTGGGAGGGAGAGGGAGGGAAAGTCAGACTGCGTTATGCAGGGTAAAAAAAACAAAGGATTGCAGGAGCGATCAGACACCTCCAAAAGGATATTCTGTCAGGCTGCTTACACACAGGGACGTTACAGGCGCACGTTAGTGCAGCCTGTAACGCTCCCCCAACGTACAGCAATGTAACACAAGTGGGCTGTTCACACTGCCCATGTTGCGTTACATGTAACGTTGCACGTTCTTCCGAAAGTGCAGCATGCTACGGCGTTACAGCGGCTTAAGCCGCGTTAGACTGTTTGCACATGCTCAGTCATGTTGGGGAGGAGTGGAGAGCGGCCAGGCACATGGCTAATTAATATTCACTGCACGTTGTGACGTGCAGTGTTTACTTCCTGGTGCAGCCGCTCTGTGCGGCGATTGGCCGGCGGGACCACGTGATGCCGCATGCGTCCAAGAGTACGCATCATGGCTTTACGGACGCCAGAGTGAGCTGCACAACGTGGCTCACTCTGACGTCCACATCGAAGAGCACCAGGCCTTGCGTTAGGTGCACGTTATGCGACCTTAACGTAGCACCTAACGCAACGTCTTGGTGTGCAAGTAGCCTTAAGGATAATAAAAGGAGGTTAGATTCATTTGTGTGCTGAGTGTTAGGGCTGTGCTGCAAGCTGACAAAGCTGCACAGCCCTGTGATGTGAAAAATGACTTGGTCACTAGGGGGTTGTGAGCCTGTGGTCCTGAAGTGGTTAAAATTAGGTATGCAAGTAACAGTTGCTGTCCGGGTCAGGACCAGGTCAGACTATAGCGTAATCCTCACTGATAAGGAGTTACAGCCATAAAACACTTTTCTGGCAACAAAAAATGGCTTCTGAGAGCAGGAAAGAGATAAAAAGGATCGGTGGTTCCTAGATTTTAGTTCTGACATACTTCAATGAAGGTGTCATTGAGCAGAGACAATGAAACAGTAAAAACTTAAAAAGTGGATTTAAAAAAAATAAAACTGGGATAACTTAACCTCCCTGGCGGTAAGCCCGAGCTGAGCTCGGACTATGCTGCGCAGGAGGATTTCTCCGGCCCTGGTGGGGCGAATTGGCCCATTTAAAGTGCTGTGCGCGCAGCCAGCACTTTGCTAGCCGCGCGCACAGCTTGATCGCCGCCGCTCTGCGGCGATCGCCCGCACGCAGCGGCGAAAAAGGCCCCCCCCACCAGAGCCCTGCGCTGCCCGGGCCAATGAGTTCCGGGCAGCGCTATGGGCTGGATCGGAGGCGTCTGACGTCAGGACGTCGGCTGACGTCCATGACGTCATTCCGATCGTCGCCATGGCGACAGGAGAAGCCAAACAGGGGAACGTGTTATATACGCGCTCCCCTGTTTGCTATTAGTGCCGGCGACGATCGCACTAGAGGGACACCCTCTATTGGTGTTTCATGTAGCTACTACTCTGGTAGCTTTACATGAAACAAAAAAAAAAATTTAAAAAAAAAGATTTTTGCAATTTGAAAAAAAAAATTAACCGCCAGGGAGGTTAAATAAAAAAATATTTTTTTAGGAGAAGGAGGATAGATACAACAGTTTATCTCATCATTTTATTTTCACCTCGTGTTTCCTTCAACGACTCACCCCACTAGGGCTGCCACCTCATCCCTTTAAATACCGGCACATATGAATTATACATGCCTTGTGGCTAGATGCAGTTTAGGCACTGATGATGTGTAAGTAGCCCCATAACCTGTATAATTTATATGTGCCAGTATTTAAAGTGATGAGGTGGCAACCCTACACCCCACCCACTTTTCACTCCTTGTTTCTGGTGTTCAAACCTCAGCTAAGCTGTGGTGATGCACGGCAGGTTAACTCATCTTTTCAACAAAAGCTTAGCTTTTCTTTAGCAAAGTTGGCACCTTTACTTGGAGAGCGCATTAAGAAAATTCCTGAGTGAAACAGATGATTCAGCATATATCCTGCAAGCTTCATTAGCAGCACCTGATCTGCATACATTCACAAAGACAGTCTGTTGTAGTGATGCAAAAAATTGGAAAGGCAAAGGAACATTCAAGCTAAAGTCATTTTAAAAAGAAGAGTGCAATGCATCCTTCATAAGCAAATGGGCATAAGAAGCACATGTAGTTTGGGCACCACCAATGTTGCTCAATAATTTTCACCAAAGTCATTTTTGTTTCAAAAATACATTGTATTTTCACAATATGGCAAAAATTCACAAAAAACGTTAAAAAACAGTGGGCCAGATTTATCAAAGCATTACCAACAGTTTTTTCTTCTTAATCTGTTCTAACCAGCAGGGAGAACAGTTCTGCATGATAATAAGAACCTTCTTAAATCCTAGGTAATAGTGGCAGTTTAGTATGAATTTCTAGAGCTGCACTACAGTTAAGAAAAGTGCAAATCCATCCCTAAACTGGCGCAGATTAAGAAGTGGTTGATAGCAGTTCTACAGATGTAGAACTGCAAGCTGGAAATGATTTCAGAGTGCAGAATATACATGATTTGTGATGTGCTCCTCCCCCCTGCTGTATTCCTCCTCAGAGCCTGCTGCTATCAATACAGCAGATGTATTGGTTGCAACAGAAATTCCCCTCACACACTGCACTGTCTGAGAGACCTTCCTAGCTCCTCCTATTTTACAACAGTTTTAGAAGGAATCTGCACTATCTAATAATTTCTTAAGATGCCTGAGACAGTTCTGCATGTATTTCTAAAAATCTACCAATATTTTGTCTCAGACACTCTTAATAAATCTGACCCCGTATTTTTATTGCGTAAATGTAAAAAAAAAACATTTGTTTTTACGCGAAACCGCAAACATTTGCAGCAAATGTGAAAAGTCAAAAACTTATTACAAAATTATTTATGTTGGCATTTTCTCTCGAAAGTCAAATGTAACAATATTTTAGCAAAAATGTATGGGAAAAAAATATTGTCATTTTGGCTCATCACTGGGCACCACCACAGATCACAATGCAATAGTATAGCCATACACCACAGTCCCCATGGCTAGCAGCATTTTATCCCTAGTAAACGCATGGCTACATTATAGCTGAGCACCATTTGGCTGCTGCAATTGGGAATGGGCGCTTGGCTATACTATAGGGGAGAATTGGGGGTGTTGATTCTGGGATTCTGCTACAGCAAGTATGTAGTATAACCGAGCACTGGGGGGTTTACTAGTTAGTGTTAGGTATTGACGGCGTAGGTGTGAGGAAGTTAGTGTTAGGTGTAGATAGTGCAGGGTTAGTGTGAGAGATAGGTTAGGGAACACTTTAATAGAATATAAATAACATTACCAATACTCTACTATCACACTACCCGATGCTTCAATTCTTAGGTGCCTTTTTTCATGTATGCCATATTCCTTTCACATCAGGTTACCTTTTATATCCATGTAAAAAAAAAATTCCTGTCACCAACTTCTACCCAATACAGAACAGGGTCTTCCAGCCCCCAACAATACTTTTATACTCAGCGACGGTGTTCTCAACTTCAAGCAGGACAATGCATCCCCCCTCATTGGCCTCGATTCATCAGGACTTATCGAATTGGTTAACGACAGTTTGGTAAAATACCGAATTCGTTAAGTTGATTTCAGTATTCATCAAATTTATCTACAGCTGTTAGCGAGCATTCGGTAATAATTCGGTAATAATTCGTTAGTGATGCGTTAAAACGGAAGAAAGTGCAATTCATGAAAATGAAAGTGGGCGTGGTTTAGCGTTACATTTAGCATTAGTTATCTCCTTCACTGCTCTGTCGTTATTCCTGTCAGATCATTGCTGACAGAGAAGATGGAGCCATTTGAAGTGGTTAGATATCAGCTGAGAGTGATTCAAAGGTGCAGAAGTGCAAGAATAAGGTCTAGAACCATATCAATCTGCAAGAGAATAGATTTGTTTGGTATAACAGGACATCTGCATTTCTCTTGAATCATCTTGTAAGAGAACACAGGCAGTGCCAGGGTTAACTAATTTGCTAGCTGCACTAAATTTTTTTTAGAAAAGGCTCCGATCAAATTGTGGGATTGTCCCAAGCCACTCCCAGAATCCTGGTCCAGGTGTTAAGCCCTATTCAGAATGTTGCTACGTAGTGTTCAAAGGACTGCCTTTTACCCACAATTCCATGGGAATCTTATGGCCTTGTGTTAAATTACCGCTGTAAAATGGAAATATCGACACATTACTGAATGGTTACCGAATTGTTATCGAATTCACACCGAATGAGGAAAAACCTTGATGAATACAACAAGAAATCGCTAAACTTCGAATTCGGTAATTTAACAAACTGGAAAAAATGTTCTCAAAGAGAATGATGAATCGAGGCCAATGTCTTTGTAGAATCTGGAGTACATACTGGGGCTGAGAAGCATTTTGATAAGTGAATTCTGTGCAGTTATACTTTAAGGTTCAGTTCATTCCCTAGCCCCTGCTTCAATAATTCAATGATCAGCCCATATTTATTTTATTTTTTTTGTATCCTATCAATAATTACAAGCCTATATTTGCTAAAATAACAGTAATATACCCTCATGACATATATATTAAAAAAGATGAGTCCCTAAGGTTGCTATATATTATTTTTATTTTGGTAACGGGAGGGGGGGGGGTGTTAGAAGTTAAATTCATTTTTTTATATATTTTAATTTTACTTTTTGGCCATAAAATGGCGCTTCACATTATCCTGGATTACCATGAAGTGTTTTGGTGTTTTTTCTTACTCTTCTTTTTACTTTCACTACTATGAATGAGCATGGCTCCTGATTGCAGTCATGTTCATTTATATACAGGCACTTTGATTGGCTCAGGGAACACATTTTCCCATTCACCAATCTCCGAAGTGTAATTCCCACCGTGATTGAGCAGCGGGAGCACAAGCATACCAGCACTATTGTAAAATGGACTAATCACATCTTACAGTGAAAACATATGACTAGTCCATTGTGAAGCTGCAATGATTTGCAATAACATTTGTATAATGTTGCATCATGTTAGAATTATTTGCATCTTTTAACTGAAGTATAAAAGCTGGCACTGAGCCAAAACTTTGTGTTAAATGCCTTTTAGACGTCCGTGACACAGGAATATTGGGAAACAAAAATGCCTATACACATCCACTGTAGGCTTACGTAGTTTTTACTAAAATTCCTTTACACGTCCATGGCATATTTATTAGGGATGGTCGGAAATGCCCATTTCCAATTCCATGGAAATTCTGATTTCTAATTACCGGTATCTGATTTTTTTGTTTTCCCGATTTTCAAGGAGTATTTTATTTGTCATTTTTTGCATCGGAGAGGAAAAAATAGAAATTGAAAAAACAGATATCAGGAAAAAAGAAAATTAATCTTGTGATTAACAAAAGTAAGGGAGCTCAGAGCTAAATGTACCTTTAATTAACACATGCACCAACTATATGAACTCACAACTGGTAAAAATACCCCCCATAAAAACAGGTGGGCCCTATAAACATATTGGAGTCCATACTGGAGTGTAAAGTCCTACTAGTCTTTTGATTAGTCGAGAATTAAAATTTTGCTGAAAAATTCTGCACTCTGTGATTGGTCCAATGCTTCCAAGTTCTGTGATTGGGCTAAAATTACCAAGTAGGGGTAAATTGGATTTCTAAGGAATTCTGATTTCTATTTTTTTGATCGGAAATGCGGAAATTTCAATTACGCGGAATCCAGTTGAGCATCCCTAGTACTGATGCAAAAACACAGAACACCCATAGATTTGCGTCGCAGTCTAAGGATTTATATATTTCCCCTTCTACTGGTTTATGTACAATGCAAATGGATCCACTGTAACCAGTTTCCAAAATCATTGATGTAGATAAATTGTACTTTTGATTTTGCTCACATCCTTGAATTTCTCCGTTTTGCACAGGATCCTTGCAGGCTGCCAGGACCTGTCCTCGTTCACAAGGGCTCAGGGGCATAACAATAGCTCCTGCAAGGGATGCAGGTGCAGGGGGGGGCCATGGGGGGTGAAGCCTGGTAGGGGGCCCACCCAGGACCGTTTTTAGTGGCAGGAGGAAGAGCGCAGCACAAGAGAGGGGACAGTGGGCACACAGCGGAGGGGAGGGCTGCCCAACTCCCCCCTTCCCTCACCTTAGGCCCCCCCTTCAGCGCTCCCATCTCCCCCCTCCACAAATGGGTGGGAGAGGGTAGGGGCCCCATCCAAAGTTTTGCAGGGGGGCCCGTAGAGTTGAGCCGAAATTTTCATAATTTCGCATTACTATAATTACGCATGCGAAATTTGCGATTACGATGCGAAATTACGGTAGTGTAATTGCCATTAAAATCGTAATTGAAAATACCGTAAGCGTAATTTTCAACGCGTAATTTCGCGTTTCGTTCATGCCGTAATTTCACATTAAACGCTACCGTAATTTCGCGTTAAACCGTAACGCTCCGTATAATATAAAAAAGCCGCCGACTTTAAGGGTTAATAGCAAAGCCCCCTTAAATGCTAAGAGCCTCAAATTTGGAGAATATATTAAGGAGATCAGGAGGAATAAGAGGAAAAAAATTTTTTCAAAAAGACCTTATAGTTTTTGAGAAAATCGATTTTTAAGTTTCAAGGGCAAAAATGTCTTTTAAATGCGGAAAATGTCAGGTTTTTTTTGCACAGGTAACAATAGTGTATTATTTTCATAGATTCCCCCAAGTGGGAAGAGTTTTACTTACTTCGTTCTGAGTGTAGGAAATATAAAAAAAAAACGACGTGGGGTCCCCCCTCCCAGACCTCTTTAACCCCTTGTCCCCATGCAGGCTGGGATAGCCAGAATGCGGAGCACCGGCCGCGTGGGGCTCCGCACCCTGACTATACCAGCCCGCATGGTCCATGGATTGGGGGGTCTCGGAAGGGGAGGGGCAGCCAAGCTTTCCCCTCCCCCTCCGAGCCCTTGTCCAATCCAAGGACAAGGGGCTCTTCTCCACCTCCGATGGGCGGTGGAGGTGGAGGCCGAGATTTCCTGGGGGGGGGGGGGGGTTCATGGTGGAATCTGGGAGTCCCCTTTAAAAAGGGGTCCCCCAGATGCCCACCCCCCCTCCCAGGAGAAATGAGTATAGAGGTACTTGTACCCCTTACCCATTTCCTTTAAGAGTTAAAAGTAAATAAACACACAAACACTTAGAAAAAGTATTTTAATTGAACAAAAAACATAACCACGAAAAAAGTCCTTTAATATTCTTAATTAACCATTAATACTTACCTGTCCCTTTAAATAAATGATCCCTCGCAATATCCTCGGAAATGTTCTATCAGTTACAATGTAACAAAGTTATTTCAATGTAACAACTTAGTTACATTGTAACTACGCCGCACCCGACGTCACTCGCTGCTCAGCCACCGCACGGACCCGACAGAGCTCTGAGCTATATAGCTCAGAGCTCTCTAAGCATCTTTGTATTTGGGCTCCAAGGAGCCCCATTGGTCCTTAGCAGACCAATGGGGTTCCTTCTGATTTGAAGGAACCCCATTGGTCTGCTAAGGACCAATGGGGCTCCTTGGAGCCCAAATTCAAAGATGCTTAGAGAGCTCTGAGCTATATAGCTCAGAGCTCTGTCGGGTCCGGACTCCGTGCAGGACGCTAAGTCCCCGCCGGCTCCGCTGCCCTCCCCGCCTCTCCCACATGTCACCCACATGTCACCCACATGTGGGTGACATGTGGGTGACAGATGTGGGCGGGGTGGACAGCGGGAGCTGCGGGGACTTAGCGTCCTGCACGGACGCGTAATTGCTGCGGCGGCTGAGCGGCGAGTGACGTCGGGTGCGGCGTAGTTACAATGTAACAAAGTTGTTACATTGTAATAACTCTGTTACATTGTAACTGATAGAACATTTCCGAGGATATTGCGAGGGATCATTTATTTAAAGGGACAGGTAAGTATTAATGGTTAATTAAGAATATTAAAGGACTTTTTTCGTGGTTATGTTTTTTGTTCAATTACAATACTTTTTCTAAGTGTTTGTGTGTTTATTTACTTTTAACTCTTAAAGGAAATGGGTAAGGGGTACAAGTACCTCTATACTCATTTCTCCTGGGAGGGGGGGTGGGCATCTGGGGGACCCCTTTTTAAAGGGGACTCCCAGATTCCACCATGAACCCCCCCCCCCCCCCCCCCCCGGAAATCTCGGCCTCCACCTCCACCGCCCATCGGAGGTGGAGAAGAGCCCCTTGTCCTTGGATTGGACAAGGGCTCGGAGGGGGAGGGGAAAGCTTGGCTGCCCCTCCCCTTCCGAGACACCCCAATCCATGGACCATGCGGGCTGGTATAGTCAGGGTGCGGAGCCCCACGCGGCCGGTGCTCCGCATTCTGGCTATCCCAGCCTGCATGGGGGACAAGGGGTTAACCTCCTTGCCGGTGTAAAAAATCCGGCAAGGAGGCAGCGCCGCACATTTTTTTAATTTTTTTTTAAATCATGTAGCGAGCCAAGGGCTCGCTACATGATAGCCGCTAAGCGGCGGCATCCCCCCACCCACTCCGATCGCCTTCGGCGATCAGAGTATGCAGGGAATCCCGTTGAGAACGGGATTTCCTGCAGGGCTTCCCCGGTCGCCATGGCGACGGGGCGGGATGACGTCACCGACGTCATGGACGTCGGGACGTCATAGGGAATCCCGATCCGCCCCTCAACGCTGCCTGGCATTGATTGGCCAGGCAGCGCAGGGCTCTGAGGCGGGGGGGAGCGACTCGGCGCGGCGGATTGCGGCGGATCGGCGGCGAGCGGCGGCGATCGGAAGTTACAAGCAGCTAGCAAAGTGCTAGCTGCTTGTAACAAAAAAAAATTATGCAAATCGGCCCAGCGGGGCCTGAGATATCCTCCTGCGCAGGTTACCCCGAGCTGAGCTCGGGATAACCGGCAAGGAGGTTAAAGAGGTCTGGGAGGGGGGACCCCACGTCGTTTTTTTTTTATATTTCCCACACTCAGAACGAAGTAAGTAAAACTCTTCCCACTTGGGGGAATCTATGAAAATAATACACTATTGTTACCTGTGCAAAAAAAAACTGCCATTTTCCGCATTTAAAAGACATTTTTGCCCTTGAAACTTAAACATCGATTTTCTCAAAAACTATAAGGTCTTTTTGAAAAAAAAATTTTTCCTCTTATTCCCACTGATCCCCTTAATACACCCTAGGAATTTGGTGTTCCTAAACTTTAAGCAGGCTTTGCTATTAACCGTTAAAGTCGGCGGGTTTTTAAATGTATACATTTTTACTTTGAAACTTTAACATCGATTTTCTCAAAAACTATAAGGTCTTTTTGAAAAAAATTTTTTTCCTCTTATTCCTCCTGATCTCCTTAATATATTCTCCAAATTTGAGGCTCTTAGCATTTAAGGGGGCTTTGCTATTAACCCTGAAAGTCGGCGGCTACCTAACATTGATCCATGCGTCAACTTTTCCGCTTGGGAGCATGGCCATACGCATTAATTTCGTAATACCCACTGTAATGCGAAAATTACGTGAAAATTACGCTTACGCGAAATTTCGCGAAATCCTTCTTCATTACGATTATGTACTTACGGCCATAATCGTAATTACACTAATTACGCGAAATTTCGCGAAATCGTAATTACGTCATTACGCTCATCTCTAGGGCCCAGTGATTTTTAGTTACCCCCTTGCAAGGCCTGCTCCAGAAATGGGAAGTCAAGGAGGCCTTTTTGGCATCGAAATTCTCAATTACACATCGTAATGCGAAATTTCAGAGAAAATTGTAATGAATTTCAAATGTAATAGTAATATTTAATAATTTAGCGTAAATATTTGCATAATTTTCATAAAAATAATTTTGTGCCGACGGTTAATAGCACAGCCCTCATAAATGCTATTGCTACCAAAATTGCTACATATGTTAAGCAGAATAATGAGTCAAAAAAACTATTTTTCAAAAAAACTTTGTAATTTTTGAGAAAATCAATTTTAAAATGCAAAGAAAATTTGTTTTTAAACTGTAAATTTTCAGAGTTTAAAAACATTTTTTTCTTTGCATGTTTAAAATCAATTTTCTCAAAAACAACAATTTTTGGGAACATAATTTTTCTGACTTGTACCCACTACTATGCTCCTTAACATATGCAGCAGTTGTAGTGTCACTACCATGGTTTGCTATTCACTGCCAAAGTCGGTACAAAATTACATGAATATTACGCAAAATTTTAGGCAAAATTACAAATGACTATACGAAATAAATTGAATTTACAAATCGTAGGCGTAATAATTCGAAAATGTATGCGAAATTTAGCGTAATGATCATCGCTACCCCACTAGATTCCCACCAATAGTCCCTCCAGTGTCAGCAGCGTCCCAAAGAAAGAAGTGCGGATTTGTATTCACCTTGGTTATCGCCACAGCTCCGGCCCTTTGTATGACTCCTATTCACTCCTGTAGCATTCTCTGCAGATTTCATACCTCACACATAAGCCTTCTCTCCTGTAGCATTCTCTGCAGATTTCATACCTCACACATAAGCCTTCTGTCCTGTAGCATTCCGTGCAGAGTTCATACCTCACACATAAGCCTTCTGTCCTGTAGCATTCTGTGCACAGTTCATACCTCACACATAAGCCTTCTCTCCTGTCGAATTCAGTGTAGAGTTCATACCTCACACATAAGCCGTCTCTTATGTAGCATTCTGCGCTGAGTTCATACCTCACACATAAGCCTTCTCTTCTGTAGCATTCTGTGCAAAGTATATACCTCACACATAAGCCTTCTGTCCTGTAGCATTCCGTGCTGAGTATATACCTCACACATAAGCCTTCTGTCCTGTAGCATTCCGTGCAGAGTTCCTACCTCACACATAAGCCTTCTGTCCTGTAGCATTCTGTGCAGAATTCATACCTAACACATAAGCCTTCTCTCCTGTAGCATTCCGTGCAGAGTTCTTACCTCACACATAAGCCTTCTGTCCTGTAGCATTCTGTGCATAGTTCTTACCTCACACATAAGCCTTCTCTCCTGTAGCATTCCGTGCAGAGTTCTTACCTCACACATAAGCCTTCTGTCCTGTAGCATTCCGTGCAGAGTTTTTACCGCACACATAAGCCTTCTGTCCTGTAGCATTCTGTGGAGAGTTCTTACCTCACACATAAGCCTTCTCTCCTGTAGCATGCCGTGCAGAGTTTTTACCTCACACATAAGCCTTTTGTCCTGTAGCATTCCGTGCAGAGTTCATACCTCACACATAAGCCTTCTCTCCTGTAGCATTCCGTGCAGAGTTCTTACCTCACACATAAGCCTTCTGTCCCGTAGCATTCTGTGCAGAGTTCATACCTCACACATAAGCCTTCTGTCCTGTAGCATTCTGTGCAGAGTTCATACCTCACACATAAGCCTTCTCTCCTGTAGCATTCCGTGCAGAGTTCTTACCTCACACATAAGCCTTCTGTCCTGTAGCATTCTGTGCAGAGTTCTTACCTCACACATAAGCCTTCTGTCCTGTAGCATTCCGTGCAGAGTTCTTACCTCACACATAAGCCTTCTCTCCTGTAGCATTCCGTGCAGAGTTCTTACCTCACACATAAGCCTTCTGTCCTGTAGCATTCTGTGCAGAGTTCTTACCTCACACATAAGCCTTCTCTCCTGTAGCATTCCGTGCAGAGTTCTTACCTCACACATAAGCCTTCTGTCCTGTAGCATTCCGTGCAGAGTTCATACCTCACACATAAGCCTTCTCTCCTGTAGCATTCTGTGCAGAGTTCTTACCTCACACATAAGCCTTCTGTCCTGTAGCATTCTGTGCAAAGTTCATACCTCACACATAAGCCTTCTGTCCTGTAGGATTCCGTGCAGAGTTCTTACCTCACACATAAGCCTTCTGTCCTGTAGCATTCTGTGCAGAGTTCATACCTCACACATAAGCCTTCTGTCCTGTAGCATTCCGTGCAGAGTTCATACCTCACACATAAGCCTTCTCTCCTGTAGCATTCCGTGCAGAGTTCTTACCTCACACATAAGCCTTCTCTCCTGTAGCATTCCGTGCACAGTTCTTACCTCACACATAAGCCTTCTCTCCTGTAGCATTCCGTGTAGAGTTCATACCTCACACATAAGCCTTCTCTCCTGTAGCATTCCGTGCAGAGTTCTTACCTCACACATAAGCCTTCTGTCCTGTAGCATTCCGTGCAGAGTTCTTAACTCACACATAAGCCTTCTGTCCTGTAGCATTCCGAGCAGAGTTCTTACCTCACACATAAGCCTTCTGTCCTGTAGCATTCTGTGCAGAGTTCTTACCTCACACATAAGCCTTCTCTCCTGTAGCATTCCGTGCAGAGTTTTTACCTAACACATAAGCCTTTTGTCCTGTAGCATTCCGTGCAGAGTTCTTACCTCACACATAAGCCTTCTCTCCTGTAGCATTCCGTGCAGAGTTCTTACCTCACACATAAGCCTTCTGTCCTGTAGAATTCTGTGCAGAGTTCATACCTCACACATAAGCCTTCTGTCCTGTAGCATTCTGTGCAGAGTTCATACCTCACACATAAGCCTTTTCTCCTATAGCATTCCGTGCAGAGTTCTTACCTCACACATAAGCATTCTGTCCTGTAGCATTCCGTGCACAGTTCTTACCTCACACATAAGCCTTCTCTCCTGTAGCATTCCGTGTAGAGTTCATACCTCACACATAAGCCTTCTCTCCTGTAGCATTCCGTGCAGAGTTCTTACCTCACACATAAGCCTTCTGTCCTGTAGCATTCCGTGCAGAGTTCTTAACTCACACATAAGCCTTCTGTCCTGTAGCATTCCGAGCAGAGTTCTTACCTCACACATAAGCCTTCTGTCCTGTAGCATTCTGTGCAGAGTTCTTACCTCACACATAAGCCTTCTCTCCTGTAGCATTCCGTGCAGAGTTTTTACCTAACACATAAGCCTTTTGTCCTGTAGCATTCCGTGCAGAGTTCTTACCTCACACATAAGCCTTCTCTCCTGTAGCATTCCGTGCAGAGTTCTTACCTCACACATAAGCCTTCTGTCCTGTAGAATTCTGTGCAGAGTTCATACCTCACACATAAGCCTTCTGTCCTGTAGCATTCTGTGCAGAGTTCATACCTCACACATAAGCCTTTTCTCCTATAGCATTCCGTGCAGAGTTCTTACCTCACACATAAGCATTCTGTCCTGTAGCATTCTGTGCAGAGTTCTTACCTCACACATAAGCCTTCTCTCCTGTAGCATTCCGTGCAGAGTTCTTACCTCACACATAAGCCTTCTGTCCTGTAGCATTCCGTGCAGAGTTCTTACCTCACACATAAGCCTTCTGTCCTGTAGCATTCTGTGCAGAGTTCTTACCTCACACATAAGCCTTCTCTCCTGTAGCATTCCGTGCAGAGTTCTTACCTCACACATAAGCCTTCTGTCCTGTAGCATTCCATGCAGAGTTCATACCTCACACATAAGCCTTCTCTCCTGTAGCATTCCGTGCAGAGTTCTTACCTCACACATAAGCCTTCTCTCCTGTAGCATTCCGTGCAGAGTTCTTACCTCACACATAAGCCTTCTCTCCTGTAGCATTCCGTGCAGAGTTCTTACCTCACACATAAGCCTTCTCTCCTGTAGCATTCCGTGTAGAGTTCATACCTCACACATAAGCCTTCTGTCCTGTAGCATTCTGTGGAGAGTTCTTACCTCACACATAAGCCTTCTCTCCTGTAGCATGCCGTGCAGAGTTTTTACCTCACACATAAGCCTTTTGTCCTGTAGCATTCCGTGCAGAGTTCATACCTCACACATAAGCCTTCTCTCCTGTAGCATTCCGTGCAGAGTTCTTACCTCACACATAAGCCTTCTGTCCCGTAGCATTCTGTGCAGAGTTCATACCTCACACATAAGCCTTCTGTCCTGTAGCATTCTGTGCAGAGTTCATACCTCACACATAAGCCTTCTCTCCTGTAGCATTCCGTGCAGAGTTCTTACCTCACACATAAGCCTTCTGTCCTGTAGCATTCTGTGCAGAGTTCTTACCTCACACATAAGCCTTCTGTCCTGTAGCATTCCGTGCAGAGTTCTTACCTCACACATAAGCCTTCTCTCCTGTAGCATTCCGTGCAGAGTTCTTACCTCACACATAAGCCTTCTGTCCTGTAGCATTCTGTGCAGAGTTCTTACCTCACACATAAGCCTTCTCTCCTGTAGCATTCCGTGCAGAGTTCTTACCTCACACATAAGCCTTCTGTCCTGTAGCATTCCGTGCAGAGTTCATACCTCACACATAAGCCTTCTCTCCTGTAGCATTCTGTGCAGAGTTCTTACCTCACACATAAGCCTTCTGTCCTGTAGCATTCTGTGCAAAGTTCATACCTCACACATAAGCCTTCTGTCCTGTAGGATTCCGTGCAGAGTTCTTACCTCACACATAAGCCTTCTGTCCTGTAGCATTCTGTGCAGAGTTCATACCTCACACATAAGCCTTCTGTCCTGTAGCATTCCGTGCAGAGTTCATACCTCACACATAAGCCTTCTCTCCTGTAGCATTCCGTGCAGAGTTCTTACCTCACACATAAGCCTTCTCTCCTGTAGCATTCCGTGCACAGTTCTTACCTCACACATAAGCCTTCTCTCCTGTAGCATTCCGTGTAGAGTTCATACCTCACACATAAGCCTTCTCTCCTGTAGCATTCCGTGCAGAGTTCTTACCTCACACATAAGCCTTCTGTCCTGTAGCATTCCGTGCAGAGTTCTTAACTCACACATAAGCCTTCTGTCCTGTAGCATTCCGAGCAGAGTTCTTACCTCACACATAAGCCTTCTGTCCTGTAGCATTCTGTGCAGAGTTCTTACCTCACACATAAGCCTTCTCTCCTGTAGCATTCCGTGCAGAGTTTTTACCTAACACATAAGCCTTTTGTCCTGTAGCATTCCGTGCAGAGTTCTTACCTCACACATAAGCCTTCTCTCCTGTAGCATTCCGTGCAGAGTTCTTACCTCACACATAAGCCTTCTGTCCTGTAGAATTCTGTGCAGAGTTCATACCTCACACATAAGCCTTCTGTCCTGTAGCATTCTGTGCAGAGTTCATACCTCACACATAAGCCTTTTCTCCTATAGCATTCCGTGCAGAGTTCTTACCTCACACATAAGCATTCTGTCCTGTAGCATTCTGTGCAGAGTTCTTACCTCACACATAAGCCTTCTCTCCTGTAGCATTCCGTGCAGAGTTCTTACCTCACACATAAGCCTTCTGTCCTGTAGCATTCCGTGCAGAGTTCTTACCTCACACATAAGCCTTCTGTCCTGTAGCATTCTGTGCAGAGTTCTTACCTCACACATAAGCCTTCTCTCCTGTAGCATTCCGTGCAGAGTTCTTACCTCACACATAAGCCTTCTGTCCTGTAGCATTCTCTGCAGATTTCATACCTCACACATAAGCCTTCTCTCCTGTAGCATTCTCTGCAGATTTCATACCTCACACATAAGCCTTCTGTCCTGTAGCATTCCGTGCAGAGTTCATACCTCACACATAAGCCTTCTGTCCTGTAGCATTCTGTGCACAGTTCATACCTCACACATAAGCCTTCTCTCCTGTCGAATTCAGTGTAGAGTTCATACCTCACACATAAGCCGTCTCTTATGTAGCATTCTGCGCTGAGTTCATACCTCACACATAAGCCTTCTCTTCTGTAGCATTCTGTGCAAAGTATATACCTCACACATAAGCCTTCTGTCCTGTAGCATTCCGTGCTGAGTATATACCTCACACATAAGCCTTCTGTCCTGTAGCATTCCGTGCAGAGTTCCTACCTCACACATAAGCCTTCTGTCCTGTAGCATTCTGTGCAGAATTCATACCTAACACATAAGCCTTCTCTCCTGTAGCATTCCGTGCAGAGTTCTTACCTCACACATAAGCCTTCTGTCCTGTAGCATTCTGTGCATAGTTCTTACCTCACACATAAGCCTTCTCTCCTGTAGCATTCCGTGCAGAGTTCTTACCTCACACATAAGCCTTCTGTCCTGTAGCATTCCGTGCAGAGTTTTTACCGCACACATAAGCCTTCTGTCCTGTAGCATTCTGTGGAGAGTTCTTACCTCACACATAAGCCTTCTCTCCTGTAGCATGCCGTGCAGAGTTTTTACCTCACACATAAGCCTTTTGTCCTGTAGCATTCCGTGCAGAGTTCATACCTCACACATAAGCCTTCTCTCCTGTAGCATTCCGTGCAGAGTTCTTACCTCACACATAAGCCTTCTGTCCCGTAGCATTCTGTGCAGAGTTCATACCTCACACATAAGCCTTCTGTCCTGTAGCATTCTGTGCAGAGTTCATACCTCACACATAAGCCTTCTCTCCTGTAGCATTCCGTGCAGAGTTCTTACCTCACACATAAGCCTTCTGTCCTGTAGCATTCTGTGCAGAGTTCTTACCTCACACATAAGCCTTCTGTCCTGTAGCATTCCGTGCAGAGTTCTTACCTCACACATAAGCCTTCTCTCCTGTAGCATTCCGTGCAGAGTTCTTACCTCACACATAAGCCTTCTGTCCTGTAGCATTCTGTGCAGAGTTCTTACCTCACACATAAGCCTTCTCTCCTGTAGCATTCCGTGCAGAGTTCTTACCTCACACATAAGCCTTCTGTCCTGTAGCATTCCGTGCAGAGTTCATACCTCACACATAAGCCTTCTCTCCTGTAGCATTCTGTGCAGAGTTCTTACCTCACACATAAGCCTTCTGTCCTGTAGCATTCTGTGCAAAGTTCATACCTCACACATAAGCCTTCTGTCCTGTAGGATTCCGTGCAGAGTTCTTACCTCACACATAAGCCTTCTGTCCTGTAGCATTCTGTGCAGAGTTCATACCTCACACATAAGCCTTCTGTCCTGTAGCATTCCGTGCAGAGTTCATACCTCACACATAAGCCTTCTCTCCTGTAGCATTCCGTGCAGAGTTCTTACCTCACACATAAGCCTTCTCTCCTGTAGCATTCCGTGCACAGTTCTTACCTCACACATAAGCCTTCTCTCCTGTAGCATTCCGTGTAGAGTTCATACCTCACACATAAGCCTTCTCTCCTGTAGCATTCCGTGCAGAGTTCTTACCTCACACATAAGCCTTCTGTCCTGTAGCATTCCGTGCAGAGTTCTTAACTCACACATAAGCCTTCTGTCCTGTAGCATTCCGAGCAGAGTTCTTACCTCACACATAAGCCTTCTGTCCTGTAGCATTCTGTGCAGAGTTCTTACCTCACACATAAGCCTTCTCTCCTGTAGCATTCCGTGCAGAGTTTTTACCTAACACATAAGCCTTTTGTCCTGTAGCATTCCGTGCAGAGTTCTTACCTCACACATAAGCCTTCTCTCCTGTAGCATTCCGTGCAGAGTTCTTACCTCACACATAAGCCTTCTGTCCTGTAGAATTCTGTGCAGAGTTCATACCTCACACATAAGCCTTCTGTCCTGTAGCATTCTGTGCAGAGTTCATACCTCACACATAAGCCTTTTCTCCTATAGCATTCCGTGCAGAGTTCTTACCTCACACATAAGCATTCTGTCCTGTAGCATTCTGTGCAGAGTTCTTACCTCACACATAAGCCTTCTCTCCTGTAGCATTCCGTGCAGAGTTCTTACCTCACACATAAGCCTTCTGTCCTGTAGCATTCCGTGCAGAGTTCTTACCTCACACATAAGCCTTCTGTCCTGTAGCATTCTGTGCAGAGTTCTTACCTCACACATAAGCCTTCTCTCCTGTAGCATTCCGTGCAGAGTTCTTACCTCACACATAAGCCTTCTGTCCTGTAGCATTCCATGCAGAGTTCATACCTCACACATAAGCCTTCTCTCCTGTAGCATTCCGTGCAGAGTTCTTACCTCACACATAAGCCTTCTCTCCTGTAGCATTCCGTGCAGAGTTCTTACCTCACACATAAGCCTTCTCTCCTGTAGCATTCCGTGCAGAGTTCTTACCTCACACATAAGCCTTCTCTCCTGTAGCATTCCGTGTAGAGTTCATACCTCACACATAAGCCTTCTCTCCTGTAGCATTCCGTGCAGAGTTCTTACCTCACACATAAGCCTTCTGTCCTGTAGCATTCCGTGCAGAGTTCTTACCTCACACATAAGCCTTCTGTCCTGTAGCATTCTGTGCAGAGTTCTTACCTCACACATAAGCCTTCTCTCCTGTAGCATTCCGTGCAGAGTTTTTACCTTACACATAAGCCTTCCGTCCTGTAGCATTCCGTGGAGAGTTCATACCTCACACATAAGCCTTCTCTACTGTAGCATTCCGTGCAAAGTTCTTACCTCACACATAAGCCTTCTGTCCTGTAGCATTCTGTGCAGAGTTCATACCTCACACATAAGCCTTCTGTCCTGTAGCATTCTGTGCAGAGTTCATACCTCACACATAAGCCTTCTCTCCTGTAGCATTCCGTGCAGAGTTCTTACCTCACACATAAGCCTTCTGTCCTGTAGCATTCCGTGCAGAGTTCTTACCTCACACATAAGCCTTCTGTCCTGTAGCATTCTGTGCAGAGTTCTTACCTCACACATAAGCCTTCTCTCCTGTAGCATTCCGTGCAGAGTTCTTACCTTACACATAAGCCTTCTGTCCTGTAGCATTCCGTGCAGAGTTCATACCTCACACATAAGCCTTTTGTCCTGTAGCATTCTGTACAGAGTTCTTACCTCACACATAAGCCTTCTCTCCTGTAGCATTCCGTGCAGAGTTCTTACCTCGCACATAAGCCTTTTGTCCTGTAGCATTCTGTGCAGAGTTCTTACCTCACACATAAGCCTTCTCTCCTGTAGCATTCCGTGCATAGTTCTTACCTCACACATAAGCCTTCTGTCCTGTAGCATTATGTGCAGAGTTCATACCTCACACATAAGCCTTCTGTCCTGTAGCATTCCGTGCAGAGTTCTTACCTCACACATAAGCCTTCTGTCCTGTAGCATTCTGTGCAGAGTTCTTACCTCACACATAAGCCTTCTGTCCTGTAGCATTCCGTGCAGAGTTCATACCTCACACATAAGCCTTCTCTCCTGTAGCATTCCGTGCAGAGTTCTTACCTCACACATAAGCCTTCTCTCCTGTAGCATTCCGTGCAGAGTTCATACCTCACACATAAGCCTTCTGTCCTGTAGCATTCCGTGCAGAGTTTATACCTCACACATAAGCCTTCTCTCCTGTAGCATTCCGTGCAGAGTTCTTACCTCACACATAAGCCTTCTCTCCTGTAGCATTCCGTGCAGAGTTCTTACCTCACACATAAGCCTTCTGTCCTGTAGCATTCCGTGCAGAGTTCTTACCTCACACATAAGCCTTCTGTCCTGTAGCATTCCGTGCAGAGTTTATACCTCACACATAAGCCTTCTCTCCTGTAGCATTCCGTGCAGAGTTCTTACCTCACACATAAGCCTTCTCTCCTGTAGCATTCCGTGCAGAGTTCTTACCTCACACATAAGCCTTCTGTCCTGTAGCATTCTGTGCAGAGTTCTTACCTCACACATAAGCCTTCTGTCCTGTAGCATTCCGTGCAGAGTTCTTACCTCACACATAAGCCTTCTCTCCTGTAGCATTCCGTGCAGAGTTCTTACCTCACACATAAGCCTTCTGTCCTGTAGCATTCTGTGCAGAGTTCTTACCTCACACATAAGCCTTCTCTCCTGTAGCATTCCGTGCAGAGTTCTTACCTCACACATAAGCCTTCTGTCCTGTAGCATTCCGTGCAGAGTTCATACCTCACACATAAGCCTTCTCTCCTGTAGCATTCTGTGCAGAGTTCTTACCTCACACATAAGCCTTCTGTCCTGTAGCATTCTGTGCAAAGTTCATACCTCACACATAAGCCTTCTGTCCTGTAGGATTCCGTGCAGAGTTCTTACCTCACACATAAGCCTTCTGTCCTGTAGCATTCTGTGCAGAGTTCATACCTCACACATAAGCCTTCTGTCCTGTAGCATTCCGTGCAGAGTTCATACCTCACACATAAGCCTTCTCTCCTGTAGCATTCCGTGCAGAGTTCTTACCTCACACATAAGCCTTCTCTCCTGTAGCATTCCGTGCACAGTTCTTACCTCACACATAAGCCTTCTCTCCTGTAGCATTCCGTGTAGAGTTCATACCTCACACATAAGCCTTCTCTCCTGTAGCATTCCGTGCAGAGTTCTTACCTCACACATAAGCCTTCTGTCCTGTAGCATTCCGTGCAGAGTTCTTAACTCACACATAAGCCTTCTGTCCTGTAGCATTCCGAGCAGAGTTCTTACCTCACACATAAGCCTTCTGTCCTGTAGCATTCTGTGCAGAGTTCTTACCTCACACATAAGCCTTCTCTCCTGTAGCATTCCGTGCAGAGTTTTTACCTAACACATAAGCCTTTTGTCCTGTAGCATTCCGTGCAGAGTTCTTACCTCACACATAAGCCTTCTCTCCTGTAGCATTCCGTGCAGAGTTCTTACCTCACACATAAGCCTTCTGTCCTGTAGAATTCTGTGCAGAGTTCATACCTCACACATAAGCCTTCTGTCCTGTAGCATTCTGTGCAGAGTTCATACCTCACACATAAGCCTTTTCTCCTATAGCATTCCGTGCAGAGTTCTTACCTCACACATAAGCATTCTGTCCTGTAGCATTCTGTGCAGAGTTCTTACCTCACACATAAGCCTTCTCTCCTGTAGCATTCCGTGCAGAGTTCTTACCTCACACATAAGCCTTCTGTCCTGTAGCATTCCGTGCAGAGTTCTTACCTCACACATAAGCCTTCTGTCCTGTAGCATTCTGTGCAGAGTTCTTACCTCACACATAAGCCTTCTCTCCTGTAGCATTCCGTGCAGAGTTCTTACCTCACACATAAGCCTTCTGTCCTGTAGCATTCCATGCAGAGTTCATACCTCACACATAAGCCTTCTCTCCTGTAGCATTCCGTGCAGAGTTCTTACCTCACACATAAGCCTTCTCTCCTGTAGCATTCCGTGCAGAGTTCTTACCTCACACATAAGCCTTCTCTCCTGAAGCATTCCGTGCAGAGTTCTTACCTCACACATAAGCCTTCTCTCCTGTAGCATTCCGTGTAGAGTTCATACCTCACACATAAGCCTTCTCTCCTGTAGCATTCCGTGCAGAGTTCTTACCTCACACATAAGCCTTCTGTCCTGTAGCATTCCGTGCAGAGTTCTTACCTCACACATAAGCCTTCTGTCCTGTAGCATTCTGTGCAGAGTTCTTACCTCACACATAAGCCTTCTCTCCTGTAGCATTCCGTGCAGAGTTTTTACCTTACACATAAGCCTTCCGTCCTGTAGCATTCCGTGGAGAGTTCATACCTCACACATAAGCCTTCTCTACTGTAGCATTCCGTGCAAAGTTCTTACCTCACACATAAGCCTTCTGTCCTGTAGCATTCTGTGCAGAGTTCATACCTCACACATAAGCCTTCTGTCCTGTAGCATTCTGTGCAGAGTTCATACCTCACACATAAGCCTTCTCTCCTGTAGCATTCCGTGCAGAGTTCTTACCTCACACATAAGCCTTCTGTCCTGTAGCATTCCGTGCAGAGTTCTTACCTCACACATAAGCCTTCTGTCCTGTAGCATTCTGTGCAGAGTTCTTACCTCACACATAAGCCTTCTCTCCTGTAGCATTCCGTGCAGAGTTCTTACCTTACACATAAGCCTTCTGTCCTGTAGCATTCCGTGCAGAGTTCATACCTCACACATAAGCCTTTTGTCCTGTAGCATTCTGTACAGAGTTCTTACCTCACACATAAGCCTTCTCTCCTGTAGCATTCCGTGCAGAGTTCTTACCTCGCACATAAGCCTTTTGTCCTGTAGCATTCTGTGCAGAGTTCTTACCTCACACATAAGCCTTCTCTCCTGTAGCATTCCGTGCATAGTTCTTACCTCACACATAAGCCTTCTGTCCTGTAGCATTATGTGCAGAGTTCATACCTCACACATAAGCCTTCTGTCCTGTAGCATTCCGTGCAGAGTTCTTACCTCACACATAAGCCTTCTGTCCTGTAGCATTCTGTGCAGAGTTCTTACCTCACACATAAGCCTTCTGTCCTGTAGCATTCCGTGCAGAGTTCATACCTCACACATAAGCCTTCTCTCCTGTAGCATTCCGTGCAGAGTTCTTACCTCACACATAAGCCTTCTCTCCTGTAGCATTCCGTGCACAGTTCTTACCTCACACATAAGCCTTCTCTCCTGTAGCATTCCGTGTAGAGTTCATACCTCACACATAAGCCTTCTCTCCTGTAGCATTCCGTGCAGAGTTCTTACCTCACACATAAGCCTTCTGTCCTGTAGCATTCCGTGCAGAGTTCTTAACTCACACATAAGCCTTCTGTCCTGTAGCATTCCGAGCAGAGTTCTTACCTCACACATAAGCCTTCTGTCCTGTAGCATTCTGTGCAGAGTTCTTACCTCACACATAAGCCTTCTCTCCTGTAGCATTCCGTGCAGAGTTTTTACCTAACACATAAGCCTTTTGTCCTGTAGCATTCCGTGCAGAGTTCTTACCTCACACATAAGCCTTCTCTCCTGTAGCATTCCGTGCAGAGTTCTTACCTCACACATAAGCCTTCTGTCCTGTAGAATTCTGTGCAGAGTTCATACCTCACACATAAGCCTTCTGTCCTGTAGCATTCTGTGCAGAGTTCATACCTCACACATAAGCCTTTTCTCCTATAGCATTCCGTGCAGAGTTCTTACCTCACACATAAGCATTCTGTCCTGTAGCATTCTGTGCAGAGTTCTTACCTCACACATAAGCCTTCTCTCCTGTAGCATTCCGTGCAGAGTTCTTACCTCACACATAAGCCTTCTGTCCTGTAGCATTCCGTGCAGAGTTCTTACCTCACACATAAGCCTTCTGTCCTGTAGCATTCTGTGCAGAGTTCTTACCTCACACATAAGCCTTCTCTCCTGTAGCATTCCGTGCAGAGTTCTTACCTCACACATAAGCCTTCTGTCCTGTAGCATTCCATGCAGAGTTCATACCTCACACATAAGCCTTCTCTCCTGTAGCATTCCGTGCAGAGTTCTTACCTCACACATAAGCCTTCTCTCCTGTAGCATTCCGTGCAGAGTTCTTACCTCACACATAAGCCTTCTCTCCTGTAGCATTCCGTGCAGAGTTCTTACCTCACACATAAGCCTTCTCTCCTGTAGCATTCCGTGTAGAGTTCATACCTCACACATAAGCCTTCTCTCCTGTAGCATTCCGTGCAGAGTTCTTACCTCACACATAAGCCTTCTGTCCTGTAGCATTCCGTGCAGAGTTCTTACCTCACACATAAGCCTTCTGTCCTGTAGCATTCTGTGCAGAGTTCTTACCTCACACATAAGCCTTCTCTCCTGTAGCATTCCGTGCAGAGTTTTTACCTTACACATAAGCCTTCCGTCCTGTAGCATTCCGTGGAGAGTTCATACCTCACACATAAGCCTTCTCTACTGTAGCATTCCGTGCAAAGTTCTTACCTCACACATAAGCCTTCTGTCCTGTAGCATTCTGTGCAGAGTTCATACCTCACACATAAGCCTTCTGTCCTGTAGCATTCTGTGCAGAGTTCATACCTCACACATAAGCCTTCTCTCCTGTAGCATTCCGTGCAGAGTTCTTACCTCACACATAAGCCTTCTGTCCTGTAGCATTCCGTGCAGAGTTCTTACCTCACACATAAGCCTTCTGTCCTGTAGCATTCTGTGCAGAGTTCTTACCTCACACATAAGCCTTCTCTCCTGTAGCATTCCGTGCAGAGTTCTTACCTTACACATAAGCCTTCTGTCCTGTAGCATTCCGTGCAGAGTTCATACCTCACACATAAGCCTTTTGTCCTGTAGCATTCTGTACAGAGTTCTTACCTCACACATAAGCCTTCTCTCCTGTAGCATTCCGTGCAGAGTTCTTACCTCGCACATAAGCCTTTTGTCCTGTAGCATTCTGTGCAGAGTTCTTACCTCACACATAAGCCTTCTCTCCTGTAGCATTCCGTGCATAGTTCTTACCTCACACATAAGCCTTCTGTCCTGTAGCATTATGTGCAGAGTTCATACCTCACACATAAGCCTTCTGTCCTGTAGCATTCCGTGCAGAGTTCTTACCTCACACATAAGCCTTCTGTCCTGTAGCATTCTGTGCAGAGTTCTTACCTCACACATAAGCCTTCTGTCCTGTAGCATTCCGTGCAGAGTTCATACCTCACACATAAGCCTTCTCTCCTGTAGTATTCCGTGCAGAGTTCTTACCTCACACATAAGCCTTCTCTCCTGTAGCATTCCGTGCAGAGTTCATACCTCACACATAAGCCTTCTGTCCTGTAGCATTCCGTGCAGAGTTTATACCTCACACATAAGCCTTCTCTCCTGTAGCATTCCGTGCAGAGTTCTTACCTCACACATAAGCCTTCTCTCCTGTAGCATTCCGTGCAGAGTTCTTACCTCACACATAAGCCTTCTGTCCTGTAGCATTCCGTGCAGAGTTCTTACCTCACACATAAGCCTTCTGTCCTGTAGCATTCCGTGCAGAGTTTATACCTCACACATAAGCCTTCTCTCCTGTAGCATTCCGTGCAGAGTTCTTACCTCACACATAAGCCTTCTCTCCTGTAGCATTCCGTGCAGAGTTCTTACCTCACACATAAGCCTTCTCTCCTGTAGCATTCCGTGCAGAGTTCTTACCTCACACATAAGCCTTCTGTCCTGTAGCATTCCGTGCAGAGTTCTTACCTCACACATAAGCCTTCTGTCCTGTAGCATTCTGTGCAGAGTTCATACCTCACACATAAGCCTTTTATCCTGTAGCATTCCGTGCAGAGTTCTTACCTCACACATAAGCCTTCTGTCCTGTAGCATTCTGTGCAGAGTTCTTACCTCACACATAAGCCTTCTCTCCTGTAGCATTCCGTGCAGAGTTCTTACCTCACACATAAGAATTCTGTCCTGTAGCATTCCGTGCAGAGTTCTTACCTCACACATAAGCCTTCTGTCCTGTAGCATTCTGTGCAGAGTTCTTACCTCACACATAAGCCTTCTCTCCTGTAGCATTCCGTGCAGAGTTCTTACCTCACACATAAGCCTTCTGTCCTGTAGCATTCCGTGCAGAGTTCATACCTCACACATAAGCCTTCTCTCCTGTAGCATTCCGTGCAGAGTTCTTACCTCACACATAAGCCTTCTGTCCTGTAGCATTCTGTGCAGAGTTCATACCTCACACATAAGCCTTCTGTCCTGTAGCATTCCATGCAGAGTTCATACCTCACACATAAGCCTTCTCTCCTGTAGCATTCCGTGCAGAGTTCTTACCTCACACATAAGCCTTCTCTCCTGTAGCATTCCGTGCAGAGTTCTTACCTCACACATAAGCCTTCTCTCCTGTAGCATTCCGTGCACAGTTCTTACCTTACACATAAGCCTTCTCTCCTGTAGCATTCCGACTAGAGTTCATACCTCACACATAAGCCTTCTCTCCTGTAGCATTCCGTGCAAAGTTCTTACCTCACACATAAGCCTTCTGTCCTGTAGCATTCCGTGCAGAGTTCTTACCTCACACATAAGCCTTCTATCCTGTAGCATTCCGTGCAGAGTTCTTACCTCACACATAAGCCTTCTGTCCTGTAGCATTCTGTGCAGAGTTCTTACCTCACACATAAGCCTTCTCTCCTGTAGCATTCCGTGCAGAGTTTTTACCTCACACATAAGCCTTTTGTCCTGTAGCATTCTGTGCAGAGTTCATACCTCACACATAAGCCTTCTCTCCTGTAGCATTACGTGCAGAGTTCTTACCTCACACATAATCCTTCTGTCCTGTAGCATTCTGTGCAGAGTTCTTACCTCACACATAAGCCTTCTCTCCTGTAGCATTCCGTGCAGAGTTCTTACCTCACACATAAGCCTTCTGTCCTGTAGCATTCCGTGCAGAGTTCTTACCTCACACATAAGCCTTCTGTCCTGTAGCATTCTGTGCAGAGTTCTTACCTCACACATAAGCCTTCTCTCCTGTAGCATTCCATGCAGAGTTCTTACCTCACTCATAAGCCTTCTGTCCTGTAGCATTCCGTGCAGAGTTCATACCTCACACATAAGCCTTCTCTCCTGTAGCATTCCGTGCAGAGTTCTTACCTCACACATAAGCCTTCTCTCCTGTAGCATTCCGTGCAGAGTTCATACCTCACACATAAGCCTTCTCTCCTGTAGCATTCCGTGTAGAGTTCATACCTCACACATAAGCCTTCTCTCCTGTAGCATTCCGTGCAGAGTTCTTACCTCACACATAAGCCTTCTGTCCTGTAGCATTCCTTGCAGAGTTCTTACCTCACACATAAGCCTTTTGTCCTGTAGCATTCTGTGCAGAGTTCTTACCTCACACATAAGCCTTCTCTCCTGTAGCATTACGTGCAGAGTTCTTACCTCACACATAAGCCTCCTGTCCTGTAGCATTCCGTGGAGAGTTCATACCTCACACATAAGCCTTCTCTCCTGTAGCATTCCGTGCAGAGTTCTTACCTCACACATAACCCTTCTGTCCTGTAGCATTCTGTGCAGAGTTCATACCTCACACATAAGCCTTCTCTCCTGTAGCATTCCGTGCAGAGTTCTTACCTCACACATAAGCCTTCTGTCCTGTAGCATTCTCTGCAGAGTTGTTACCTCACACATAAGCCTTCTCTCCTGTAGCATTCCGTGCAGAGTTCTTACCTCACACATAAGCCTTCTGTCCTGTAGCATTCTGTACAGAGTTCTTACCTCACACATAAGCCTTCTCTCCTGTAGCATTCCGTGCAGAGTTCTTACCTCACACATAAGCCTTCTGTCCTGTAGCATTCTGTGCAGAGTTCTTACCTCACACATAAGCCTTCTCTCCTGTAGCATTCTGTGCATAGTTCTTACCTCACACATAAGCCTTCTGTCCTGTAGCATTATGTGCAGAGTTCATACCTCACACATAAGCCTTCTGTCCTGTAGCATTCCGTGCAGAGTTCTTACCTCACACATAAGCCTTCTGTCCTGTAGCATTCTGTGCAGAGTTCATACCTCACACATAAGCCTTCTGTCCTGTAGCATTCTGTGCAGAGTTCATACCTCACACATAAGCCTTCTCTCCTGTAGCATTCCGTGCAGAGTTCTTACCTCACACATAAGCCTTCTGTCCTGTAGCATTCCGTGCAGAGTTCATACCTCACACATAAGCCTTCTCTCCTGTAGCATTCCGTGCAGAGTTCTTACCTCACACATAAGCCTTCTCTCCTGTAGCATTCCGTGCAGAGTTCATACCTCACACATAAGCCTTCTGTCCTGTAGCATTCCGTGCAGAGTTCATACCTCACACATAAGCCTTCTCTCCTGTAGCATTCTGTGCAGAGTTCATACCTCACACATAAGCCTTCTGTCCTGTAGCATTCTGTGCAGAGTTCATACCTCACACATAAGCCTTCTGTCCTGTAGCATTCTCTGCAGAGTTGTTACCTCACACATAAGCCTTCTCTCCTGTAGCATTCCGTGCAGAGTTCTTATCTCACGCATAAGCCTTCTCTCCTGTAGCATTCCGTGCAGAGTTCTTACCTCACACATAAGCCTTCTGTCCTGTAGCATTCCATGCAGAGTTCATACCTCACACATAAGCCTTCTGTCCTGTAGCATTCTGTACAGAGTTCTTACCTCACACATAAGCCTTCTCTCCTGTAGCATTCCGTGCAGAGTTCTTACCTCACACATAAGCCTTCTGTCCTGTAGCATTCTGCGCAGAGTTCTTACCTCACACATAAGCCTTCTCTCCTGTAGCATTCCGTGCATAGTTCTTACCTCACACATAAGCCTTCTGTCCTGTAGCATTATGTGCAGAGTTCTTACCTCACACATAAGCCTTCTGTCCTGTAGCATTCTGTGCAGAGTTCATACCTCACACATAAGCCTTCTGTCCTGTAGCATTCTGTGCAGAGTTCATACCTCACACATAAGCCTTCTCTCCTGTAGCATTCTGTGCAGAGTTCTTACCTCACACATAAGCCTTCTGTCCTGTAGCATTCCGTGCAGAGTTCATACCTCACACATAAGCCTTCTCTCCTGTAGCATTCCGTGCAGAGTTCTTACCTCACACATAAGCCTTCTCTCCTGTAGCATTCCGTGCAGAGTTCATACCTCACACATAAGCCTTCTGTCCTGTAGCATTCCGTGCAGAGTTCATACCTCACACATAAGCCTTCTCTCCTGTAGCATTCTGTGCAGAGTTCATACCTCACACATAAGCCTTCTGTCCTGTAGCATTCTGTGCAGAGTTCATACCTCACACATAAGCCTTCTCTCCTGTAGCATTCCGTGCAGAGTTCTTACCTCACACATAAGCCTTCTGTCCTGTAGCATTCCGTGCAGAGTTCATACCTCACACATAAGCCTTCTCTCCTGTAGCATTCCGTGCAGAGTTCTTACCTCACACATAAGCCTTCTCTCCTGTAGCATTCCGTGCAGAGTTCTTACCTCATTATAAGCCTTCTCTCCTGTAGCATTCCGTGCAGAGTTCTTACCTCACACATAAGCCTTCTGTCCTGTAGCATTCCGTGCAGAGTTCTTACCTCACACATAAAGAACTAAACACAAGTGGCATAAATCACTGGGTTCCTGCTGTATGCATTCAATGCCAGGCCCTATTGAGATGAATAGGAAACAGGAAGATGAAAAATGATCTCCTACAAGGAAATTCAGCAGATAAAGTGAAGTGAATAAGGTTTGAATCCCAGCCAGGACACTATTTGCATGGAGTTTGTAGGCACTCCCTGTGTCTGTGTGGGTTTCCTCTGGGCACTACGGTTTCCTCTTACATCCCAAGAACAGATAAGTTAATTGGCTTCCCTCTAAATATGCCCTAGACTAGGATACATACACTACACAATACATACATAGACATACAGGGCCATATTTGTTCTCTTTACCGCCCAAGGCCAATGTCACCAGCCACCCCATTTCAATATAGGTAGCGAGATGGCCACTATTCCCTTCCCTCTAATATAGGTAGCCTGATGACCCCCCTCCAGTATAGGTAGCCAGATTACTCCTCCCCTCTTTCCCTCTAGTATAGGTAGCCTGATGACCCCTCCAGTATAGGTAGCCTGGTGACCCCCCCCCCCGTATAGGTAGCTAGATGACCCCTCCCCTCTTTCCCTCTAGTATAGGTAGCCTGATGACCCCTCCAGTATAGGTAGCCTTATGACTCCCTTATTTCCTCTCTTTCCCACTCCCCTTCTTTCAGTATAGGTAGCCAGCTCGCCTCCATACCGCAGCAGCCATCAGTGTCACTCACTTCTCTGCTCGTCTCCAGTGCAGAAGCTTCCTCCGTTTCCAATGCTGCCCAAGTCTGTAGCTGCCTGCCACAATGCCAACGTGCCCAGAGAGCAAGGTGGCCGCTGAACAGGTGGCTGGCAGCAGAGTACCGTGGTCAGGTGCTCAGCTGATCTCCCTGCATTGCAGCATTTGCAAGCTTACAAATACTGCACCAGTTTAATAAAAAACAAGAGATGGCGGTCTGGCGCATAAAACACATGAACGCTGTCAGTCAAAAGTCCTTGTGCACTACACCTAAAATTATAAAATGTCCATAAACATTTAAAACTTTGAGGTTGTTTTCATCTACTGTGAGACTGAGATCTGCTGCATATCCTGTCAAGGTTGCATGTGAGTGGACCACCACCAACACCCTTTGTGTGCCACTCACCGCTGTAATAGACCAATCAATGGTCTATATGCACCTTGGGACCGTTCCCGGGTCGTCCCCCACCTCTCGATCACAATGGTCTCTATATCCAGATATATCTTCTTGTAATAGTATCACCTCAATGAAAAATACTCCACATAGTGTAATACTGCTAAAAACGTTTTAATTATAAAAAGCAATTGCACTTACAATCTCCAGTATATCATAAAAGCATAGAGTAATTTTGGCACGGGCTCTCCTCCGCATTGATGGCCAGGCTGGCAGGCTGTAGACCCTGTTACTCCTCCGCTGCGCACACGGTAGGCTCCGGGGACCGGTTTGCCTGTCCTCACCACCTCAAGCCACTCTGCACCACGTCCGCTTCCGCTCCAGACTCCGCCCTATCGATTTCGTCACTTCGTGACTCATCAGGGGCACGGAGTCCAGGGCGTGAAGAGAGGGCGAACTGGCAGATTGGATCTATAGTGGCTGTGAGCGCTGGCCTCTTGTAATCAAATATACTGCACCAGTTTAGTCTGCTGCTTTGGTGCCCTTGCTCCTGTGGTGCCCTAGGCCATGGCCTAGTTGGCCTTAGCCTAAATCTGGCCCTGTAGACATATAGCCTATAGCAGGAATTAGATTGTGAGCCCATCTGAGGGACAGTTAAGCGACAAGACAATATACTTTGTACAGCACTGTGGAAAGTTTTCGGCGCTATATAAATACTAAATAATAATAATAAGGGTCTTTGTGTCTAAAGCAGTTGTCAACACTTATTCAGTAATGAAATATGTGTGCTTTATACATACTAAATAAAAATGATAATCTCTGTTGTTAAAGCACAAATGAACTTGTCCCAAAAATTGTTTTTTTTACTTACACGGGGCTTCTTCCAGGCGCCTGTAGTGTGTCAGGTCATTTGGCGTCCTCTGGGTCCCCACCATTGCACTGCTGCAAAATATCTGTGACTAGAGCTCAGTTTGAGACTACTGAGCATGAGCGGTCCCATCTGTGTATGCCCACAATCATGCTCCTGTTGCCAGGAGCCTTCTGTCCATGCGAGGTTCTCAAAAGAATGAGCCTTACATGTGCAAAACACTTCTGGTAATGGGAGGGGACGCCAAAGGACCTGACATACTACAGGGGGCTATAAGACACCCCAGGTAAGTAAAACTCTAAATGTTTGTGGCAAGTTCAGGTGTGCTTTACAGAGACACTGAAGCGGAAAAAAAATGATGATTTAATGATTTGTATGTGTAGTACAGCTAAGAAATAAAACATTAGGAGCAGAGACATATGTCTAATATTGTTTCCAGTACAGAAAGAGTTAAGAAACTCCAGTTGTTATCTATGCAAAAGACCCACCGAGCTCTATGACTTTAAAAGTCGCAGAGAGTTCTGTCTTCTGAAGCTTGTTATCTCAGGTTTCAGTCACTGTATTTTCTTTTTCTCTCCAGAGTACAGGTCAATATTTTACTGGCCTGCTCTGTGAAAACATTTTGAAAACTGAGTGTAGTGCGTAAACTACAAATATTAGAGGATGATGCAAAGTTATAAAAAACACTATATATCCTATTTCCTATTTATTAATGTCCTATTTCATCAGGAATATGTGGGATTCCTTAGGATACATGTAATAGCTTCTCTTATATGCTTTTGGACTCCCAAGGGAGAAGTGTTAAAATCGAAAACCCAATAAAACGTATTAAAAAAAAAATAAAACACTATATAACTGAAAATAAAAATATGAGAATATTTTCTTTGCTACTAATGTTCTTGTAATTATCCGTACTACACAGCCAATTCATTATATCATAATTTTTTTCACTTCAGTGTCTCTTTAAGGCAATTTTCTAAATTTGCAATGGCAAGAGAGACAGCAGATGTTGCAGTTCTGACCATCAGACTGTGCACTAGTAATAAAGAAATGTTATTTAGGTTTGAAGAACGTGCTGGTGACAAGCTCATGTAGACTAAAGTTCTGACTGCTTTATAAGTAAAGTTTGTTTAAATCCATGCAAAATACAAAGCCTAGTACATGAACAGAGACTGCATTGTGTGTTGTTTGACCATAACTCTGAGCATGGAGAATAACAGACACTTTTTTTCCAGGATAGCTGTTCTTCCAGATGGGAGTTTACGGATCTTAAATGCATCTAAATCAGATGAAGGAAAATACACATGCCGCGGGGAAAACGTGTTTGGTTCAGCGGAAATCACAGCAGTTGTGTCTGTCACAGGTACGGTGAAATATTATATTTCAAGCATGCCTTGCATGAAAAGGGACTTTTTAACGTTATAATAAAAATTACCTGACTAAATTCAGTAAAATAAGTTAAATGGGAAAAAAAGTTATAGTTTGGTAGCTTTGTTTTCAAGGGTACCTAAAGTGACATGTGACACTATGAGATAAACGTTTGTTTGTTAAAGTTCACTCAAACTCTTGCACAGCACAAAATGAAAAGTTTTTAGGCCACATACAAATGCTGTAGAATGTAACTGCTCTGAGCTGTGTGTGTTTGTTTAGCTACATCAGAGTGCAATTAGCCTTATCTGTAGCTGTGACTCAACAGCGCTGCCTGTACAGGAAAAAACTGAGGCTTAACCCTTCCCTGTGCTCTCTGAAAGCGAATCCATTTAAAACAGCAGGTTTTTTTTTAGGATTTCCATACATCGTAATGAAGAAAAAAATAACTGGTACAATATAAACTAAGCAGACAATTATAAAGTATAATCAGAGTTACGTACTTGGAAACCTGCATGTCGAAACAGTTTTTGGTTCCAGAATTATATGCAAGAGAACTACTACTGTTGCTGAGAATGTCAAAATATATTAAAGATGAACTGTAGTCACAATAACATAATAAATACAATTGCTTTTATTATGCAATATTAATCTATAAATAATTTACCCAGATCTTTCCTCTACCTGATTTACTTTATGAAATGCATCACATTTAAGGCTGGTGAGTGATCTCTGATGAAAACTGAGAGTTGAAAAGCAAGTATAAAATTTACTTGATCTCCCAGAATGCTCTGGGAGGGAGAATTCCCCATGATAAACAGCCTAGTGGGAGGGCAGGGCTATATGTCACTAAACAGCATATATATAGCTTGAGAAAGGAGAAGAGAAACGGGCACTGTTGCATATAAGTCCCTTTATGGTGGCCGGGTTACAGAGTGGTTAGCGGTGGGGGGAAGGGTTGTGCCTGACAGCTGTTTCACAGGTATATAACCTGCTTCTTCAGAGGTTTCTGAAGAAGCAGGTTATATACCTTCGAAACAGCTATCAGGCACAACCCTTCCCCCCACCGCTAACCACTCTGTAACCCGGCCACAGTAAAGGGACTTATATGCAGCAGTGCCCGTTTCTCTTCTCCTTTCTCAAGACATTGTGGCATATCGGAGCACGCTGCAGGTAAGCCCACCAGTGGACGTTCCATCCCTGCCGCATACTGGTGCCAGTTTGCTTTTATTTTTACATCTCTACATATATATAACTATAGGGCAGCACGGTGGTGTAGTGGTTAGCTCTCTCGCCTTGCAGCGCTGGGTCCCTGGTTCGAATCCCAGCCAGGGCACTATCTGCAAAGAGTTTGTATGTCCTCTCCGTGTCTGCGTGGGTTTCCTCCGGGTACTCCGGTTTCCTCCCACATTCCAAAAACATACGGATAAGTTAATTGGCTCCCCCTAAAAATTGGCCCTAGACTACAGTACTTACACTACATAATATAGACATATGGCAATGGTAGGGATTAGATTGTGAGCTCCTTTGAGGGACAGTTAGTGACAAGACAATATATATATACACTGTACAGCGCTGCGTAATATGTCGGCGCTATATAAATACTAAATAATAATAATAATAATAATAGGAAATGTTTGATGCTGAAACTGGGATATTTCATGTAAAAGTCGGTATCCCGAATAATTTACTGCATTCTACTATATTTCGCTATGAGTCTTCTTCTAGTGTGGACACCTACAGACTGAACAGTAGTATATACTGTATTTTTTGGACTATAAGACTTACTTTTTTTTCTAATGCAAAATTTGTTAAAAAATAGTCACTGCATCTTATTGTATAGTCCAAATGCAGGGAGTTCCTGACTTACGAACGCCTGCCAATACTAACCTCCAATGTGCCACAATGTCGGGGACTCCCTGTACTGTGCCCATGCAGAGGAGGACACGGGGACACAAAGGGGCACAGAGGTGGACAGAAGGAGAACAGAGGAGGACACGGAGACACAAGAAGTACAAGGGAGCATGAGGTACAAAGAGGGCATAATCCACAAGATGCCCCTTCATCCAGCACCAGGATTAGTATATATTTTTGGTTTTGTCGACTAAACCTAGTCCTAGGTGCGCCATTGGTCAGGAGCGTCTTATAGTCCCAAAAATATGGTATATTTGTAATTTATTTCATTCTGTTCAAGAAGGTTGCTTGCGAATCCTATACTGGCAAAATACAGGCAGCATACAATAAAAGAAAGTGCATGGGGCAGTGGTGCTCGGATACCCCTTTTTAAATCCCGAATAGATTCGGATACCCAGATATCCGGATCCGAATCGGATATCCGAATCCGAACTTTTGAGGTATCCAAGTAGAATCTGATATCCGAACCCAATATCCGGTCGGATTCAGATATCCGGATGGAAAACCAGAAGTGGCCTTTAAAATGCTTCCAAAACGGTTTTAAAGGTAAAAAATCTCTCTCTCCCTCTCCCTCTCCCTCTCTCCTTCTCCCCTCTCCCTCTCTCCCGCTCTCCCGCTCTCCCCCTCTCCCTCTCTCCCGCTCTCCCCCTCTCCCTCTCTCCCTCTCTCCCGCTCTCCCGCTCTCCCTCTCTCCCTCTCTCTCTCTCTCCCTCTCTCCCGCTCTCCCCCTCTCCCTCTCTCCCTCTCTCCCGCTCTCCCGCTCTCCCTCTCTCTCTCTCTCCCTCTCTCCCGCTCTCCCCCTCTCCCTCTCTCCCTCTCTCCCGCTCTCCCGCTCTCCCTCTCTCCCATCAAAAGGGATTTTTGCCATTGAAGGTGATTTTGGCTTCTGCTCAGATATCTGAACTAACTATCCGCCTGGATTTTAGATAGGAAATCCGCGTTTGCTCGTACAGTGCTATTCTGATTTTAAAAAAATATCCGAATTGCTATTCAAAGTTCGGATAGTGGAAAAAGTATGGATTATCTGGGTAACTCGGATATCCCAAATCTTGCTGAGCAGCACTGCATGGGGGCCCGCTTCTCCTCTACCCCCCTGTTGTGCACAGAGAGTTCAGTGAGTGCTGTTATAGTTACCTAGTCTCTGTCCACACTGTATGGGGTGTCTTTTTTTCTACAGGCATCTGTGAGCTCTATGCTGCCACCATGAGGCTACTGATGACACAACATGCATCAGGAGCCAGAGGATGATGTCATTATAGAGAGCACAAATGCCTAGAGGAAGAAGAGACCCAATACAGCATGGACATGGACTAGATTAATATATCAGCGGTCCCATGAGCTTACTCTGCACATCAGGGAGGGGGACAGCGGAGTCTCGGTCCGGCCATGATGCGTACAGGGAGGCAGGGGTCTGGTAATGAAGCAGGGGGCACCATTATAATTTTGCTGGGGTGCCCAGGCCACTGATGTTACGTCCCTATATCTAGTATTGAACTCTGTTTATCTTTTCATTTTAGAACCAACAAAAATGGAGCTAACTCCTAAAAGAACTGAACTGACAGTTGGAGAGAGTGTTGTGCTCAGCTGTAAGGCCATCCACGACCCTCTGCTAGATGTGTCTTTCTTCTGGACCTTAAATGAAACACCTGTGGACTTTGACAAAGATGATGGACATTTTGAAAACATCAGAGCTGTAAGTGCTCTGTAAGATTATTAATATCATTGTTACTGGTTTTATTTAAAATAAAGCGTTAACATTTGTATAGTGATTTTGTCCAGTGGGACTCAGATAGCTATGCTGCAGCCACTTGCCTAAGAATTGCTTACTGGTTAGGCATTGATTCCAACCATAATTTAACCCTTGTCTCCCACATCAAACGTGGTGTCCGTAACCAGCATATTGTCCAGCCACAGATTTGCCACTTTGAAATGATATTGTAACTGTGTGATTGTAGATTCTGTTATTAATCACTACGGTATTTTGTTTCTGAGATCTGGGAATGCACTTGTTGGTGCCAGCTGGACTTTTCTTATCTAGTGCCTATTCACTGTGCAACAAAAGACCTGCCGCTTTCAAACTACTTGAAGGATGTCTGTTACCCTTCTGTTTGTTAAATACCACTAACCTGTTTCACATACTACATGCAGTTTCATTGTAAAAAGCTGTATTAAGGAATAGGGATGAACACAAATTTTGCATTGAAATTGGTAATTACGAAGCAAAATCATAACGCACAATTTCAGGGGAAAAAACGTAATTTATTTTGTATGTAATTGTAATCATTTATAATTTTGTGTCATTTTTGTGTAATTTTGTGCCGACTTTAGCAGTTAATAGCAAAGCATCCATACATGCTGTTGCCACCAAAATCGCTATGTAAGGAGAATAGTAGGTACAAGTAAAAAAAAAAAATATCAAAAAGATTTTGTAGTTTTTGAGAAAATTGATTTTAAAAATGCAAAGGAAAAGTGTTTTTTTTTTTTTTTGAACAGTAATTTCTCTGAGTTTAAAAACCACTTTTCTTTTGCATTTTAAAAATCGATTTTCCCCAAAACTACTGGGTCTTTTTGAAAAATTATTTTCCAACCCTCTATTACCTACTTAATATATGTATTAACCAGTTCGACCTATCTGGACGAGCTTCCTCGTCCAGATAGGCACTGCTGCTACCGCCGGCTCGTGCGCGCGATCGGGCGTGCTCCCGCTGCCCGCCGCTAGCCCCCCGATCAGTGAATGGGAATATAATTCCCATTCACCGATCTAACTTCCCCGCAGAAATACTGACGCTTTCTCTCCAGAGAGCGCGGTATTTCTGCCGCCAGGAAACTTCTCCCCAGCATTTTAGTTCCTGGATGCGAGATCGTTCACATCCAGGACTTTTTTCACTGTGGCCATCTTGTGGCCAAATAGTAAACTGCACCCACATACATTTTTAATTAAAAAAAATATTATTTTACATTTAAAATGAGCAGTTTCCCTACCACACCAAAAATTACCCACATACACTTTTTTTTATAAAAAAAAAAAATACAATTAAAAAACAAACAAAAACAACATAAATAGTTACCCAAGGGTCTGAACTTTTTAAATATGCATGTCAAGAGAATATGTTATTATATTATTTAAAATTATAAGCTTATAAATAGTGATGGACGCAAATTAAAAAAATGCACCTTTATTTCTAAATGAAATATCGGCACCATAAATTGTGATAGGGACATCGTTTAAACGGTGTAATAACCGGGACAGATGGGCAAATAAAATACATGTGTTTTAATTATGGTAACGTATATTAATTTCAAACTATAATGGCCAAAAACTGAGAAATAATGAATTTTTCCCGTTTTTTTCTTATTCTTCCTGTTAAAATGCATTTACAGTAAAGTGGCTCTTAGCAAAATGTACCCCCCCCCCCCAAAGCAAGCCAAATTGGTGGCGAAAAAAACAAGATATAGATCAATTCATTGTGATAAGTAGCAATAAAGTTATAGGCGAATGAATGGGAGGTGAACGTTGCTCGGATGCATGAGATTTTCGGCACTGCGGTGCTGAACCGGTTAATTTTGGTGGCAATAACATGTATGGGGTCTTTGCTATTCCCCACTAAAGTCGGTATGAAATTACACAGAAATTACATGGAATTACAAATGGTTACATGAAATCAATTGAAATGAATTTACAAATCATAATTACGTATGGGTGTAATTACGAAAATGTACGCAAAATTTTGCGAAATATTATTTAGCCGATTACGATCATCATTGATAAGGAACATGGCCAGGAATCTGCACAGTTTTCTCAGGCCTTTAGGGAGTTTTTAACATTGTAATATGAATTATCCTATTAATTATCCTATAGAAATGGAAATCCTATGGAAATGGAAAAAAGTATATATTTTGATAGCTTTTGCTTCAATTGTACCTGAAGTGACATGTGACACCATGAGATAAATATTTTGTTTGCAAAGGCCCAAGCCTACTTAGAACTAGCCTGTGTTCCTTTTTATTAATTTTTCTCATTGTGAGGGGCAAGAATCCAAATCTCTAAATGACAGATTTTTCATTGCAGTTGGACTGGAGTGGAACTGGTAAGGTCATTGTGTGGTTCACAACTAAACACATCTGAGTACAGGAAACTTGTGCATGCGCAGTATGGCTCTACTCCTACACGGATGGGGGTGCGTCTCTTAGAGCACAACTGAGAAGCCTTTGTAGGATATGTTTAGAGGGTCCCAGTGCGGGAACAGTGGAGTGGAGGATGATGGAGGAAACCTCTGGACAATCCAGAGACGTCCCTCTACTAAGGTCTCTAATTTTCATTTCAAATCCTGTTTCGGGTCACTTTAACATGAAGTAGATTGGAAAAGAGGTGAATTTGCATGATTGAAATTCACATTTCACACCACCTTCCCCAGCTTGCCAACCTCCGATGGAGTTCAAGCATAAAACTATGGCTGATGTCATTAGCATAGGCTGCGAGGAGTGATCTGTTTAATCCCAGCATCTAAATCATAAAACATGCACCAGAGTTTAACTTAACGACTTGATTTCCAAACATGTCACAAATTCTGTGTTAGGTTGCTAAGAAAGAACTTGGAAGTGCCTCTTGAAATAAAGGCTACACATTATATGCCATGGGTATGTATGATTTTGTAGGCAGGTGGTTCCTCACACTCGTGCACTGATCAGTTAAGCCGTGGGGGTAGCTGAGAATCAGTAATCCTTATACAGTCAAAAATGGTGTATTTTCCTCCTGTTGGGTACTTTCAATTGCATTCATATTTTTCCATAAAAAGTAGTCAGTGCACTTACAGGTGATTTACTTAAAGCATCAAGTCTTGAGCTGGGTAATGTAGAAACGTGAGTGACGCTACACATAGTCAAGCCAAGACAATTTCACTTTACTTTACCTTACCTACTCTACAGCACAATACCACATAAAGGTGAGATAAGTGCATGCATGAAATAGAGGCGCCGTTGTTAGTCTAAATGATAAATACCATCCTGAATTGGGCGCCAAATGAAAATGGAAAAGTATTTACAGGGGTAATGACGATAGTAAAACATCGGTATGTGTTACTGATATTTTACTACAGCTACACCTAACCCTACTCTAACACACAGCCCTCACCTCTCTGATGCCTAACCCTAAAACCCATCTTATTCATGTCTAACCCTAAAGCCCCCCTTCCTGACACCTAACCATAAAGCTCCCCTTTCAGATGCTTAACTCTAAAACCCCCCTTCCAGACGCCTAACCCTTAATCCCCCTTCCAGACGTCTAACCCTTAATCCCCCCTTTCTGGCGTCCAACCCTAAAACCCCCCTTTCAGACGCCTAACTCTAAAATCCCTTCCAGATGCCTAACCCTAAAAACTCCCTTCCTGGTGCCTACCCCTAAAACCCCCCTACCTGACGTCGCCTACCCTTAAAGCCCCCTTTCTTGACGGCTAACCCTAAATCCCCCCTTCCTAAACCATAACCTTAAAACCCCCTGTCTGATGCCTAACCCTAAAACCCCCCTTCCTGACACCTAACTTTAAAACCACACTTCCTGATGCCTAACCTTAACTGCCTTCCCACGTCCCTGTACCCACTGCAAATAACGTATATACAAAAATGATCCATTTCAAAAACAATACATTTCAGCATTTGAAAACGATACATTTCAAAATCATCATTTTCAAAACCAAAAACATTTCAGTTGGATGGGCTCAGCTCCCGCTATTTATCAGGCACCAAAATTTCTGCTTTTGGCCCCCATTAGCCGATATTTGCATTAAAGCGGAATATAACTCTGCATTTCAACTTTGCTCTAAAACATTATTTACAGTATATTATATGCAACCAGCATTTTTTTTTTTACTAGACCAGCATTGGAAGGGTTACACAGGGCTTTAAAGTTCCTTTAGATTTCTGCAGACGCATCCGAAGCTGAAATAGATACATTTTGTTTACATAATGTATCTAAGTGTTGAATGTGACTCATCTCTCTCACTGAGAAGGAGCTTGGACGACAGCCAAAGAGTGTGTAACTGTTTATCAATAGATACATGTAACTAAATAGAATGTATCTATCTGAACTTCTGCATATCTCTCCAGGACCTTTAAACCTCTGTGTTTAACCCTTCCTAAGCTGGTCTAGTAAAAAAAAATGCTTTTTGCATATAATATGCTGTAAATAATATTTTAGAGCAAAGTTGAAATGCAGGGTTATATTCCGCTTTAATGCCTATGGCAATGCCCAAATTGTCCGTTAGCCACAGGCACTCAAATTTCCTGGTTCCCGAGATAAGTTACTGTTTTTAAAGAAGGGACAAACTATCTGCAGACTGCAGCCTAAATCTACAGGGTTGCTGTGACGTCATAGCAACAGAACATGTTGTGAAGCTGGAACCTCACTACGTGTCTGCACAGCACTCTGCACCAAACTGTTGCCCAAGGAATCAAGGCTTGATGATGTGTAGATCTTTAGAGTAGGAGGGAAATATGTTCTCATGGATATCATTACTTAGATGATAATCTTAGCAGAGCCCTTAATATAAAATGCATAACATGAGTTTAAGTCTGCTTTTGAGCCATGAAGGTTACAAGTGCACAAGGTAAAGCCAAATCTCCGTATTAGAAACACTGTCAACGAGGAAAAAACTTTAATTTTCTCAAATTATTTTTTATTATATTATCATTATTTTTAGAGTTGGTTTTAACGGTAGTAGAAATGTCAGGATCCCGTATTTTAGGACAGACATGTCAAGTGCTCCTCATTTTTAGTAAAAGCAAGAATGGAAATACTTGAAATAAAAAACGGAAGCAAAACTCTGCCGCTTTCAAATAAAAGCTGTTTTTCTCCCACTCAAATATTTCCTTGACATTGTTATTGAACTTGGCTTCCATTTTTCTTTTTAAGCAAGCACGGCGCGCTCGTATCTCCGAGAGCTGAATATGTTTGAACCGGCTGCTATCAGGGTACAAACAATACAAAGCATAGCTTCAGTGCGCAGTCATAAACATAAAATGACAAACAATTTCCCTGCAATATTTTAGGTTATTAAAAAAAAAGTTGCAAGGACATTTTTCTCAATTTAACAGCCTTTTCAGCAAACAGTAGTGATTGTGATTATTTTTTTTTTCTACATAGGAATGATTTTTTTTACTAAGTCTCTCCTCAAAAACGTTTTTAAAATTACAATTCTACGGGCTCAAAGATACTCTGTTGACTTTCTTTTCAAACATGTAAAGTATATTTTTATAAAGGTTTACTTTTGGTCTGGTCTCTAATCGGAGGGGGAAAACAGCTGTTGTTAAAATTCCATCAAAATATTTGGGGCCATCTGCAATTCACTTTTTCTACTTGTTAACTCCTAGGTGATACTTTTCATTCTCTTTAACCACTTAATGACAGGCTGACTTATAAAAGCGTCCTGCTAGAGCCTCTTAATGGCTCCAGGGTGTTTTTATAAGTCAGACAGTGCTGCTGCCACTGTGCTTGTGCACCTGCGCACGTGCACGTGTGTGCTCCCACGCGTGCACGTGTGTGCTCCCGCGCGTGCACGTGCATGTGAAAATAGTGGGGGAAAAAACACCCCCCAAAAATACACCTTTATTTCCAAATGATATATTGTCACCATACTTTGTACTATGAAAATAAAAAAATCTTGTAATAACCAGCACA
This sequence comes from Hyperolius riggenbachi, assembly GCF_040937935.1. Classification (NCBI taxonomy): domain Eukaryota; kingdom Metazoa; phylum Chordata; class Amphibia; order Anura; family Hyperoliidae; genus Hyperolius; species Hyperolius riggenbachi. The sequence continues at coordinate 63,483,193 of NC_090647.1, forward strand.
AATAGGCAGATAAAATGTGTAGGTTTTATGTAAAGTAGCAGTGTTTATATTAAAACCATAGGGGATGAAATTGGAGAAATAGTGTGTTTTTTCATTTTTTCCTTGTATTTCCCTTTAAAATGCAAAGAAAATAAAGCAATTACTGAAAACAAATATCAACCCCAAAAAGCCCAATTGGTGGTGAAAAAAACAATATATAGATCATTTCATTGTGATTAGTAGTGATTAAGCTATTGTCAAATGAAAGGGATGAGCACGGAAAGGTGAAAATCGCTCTTGTCCATTAGGGTGAAAACCGCCTTGGGGTGAAGTGGTTAAAGGACAACTGTAGTGGGAGGTATATGGAGACAGCTATATTTATTTGCTTTTAAGTAGTAACAGTTGCCTGGCAGCCCTACTGGTCTATTTGGCTGTAGGAGTGGCTGAATCACACACGCTTATCTTGTCAGATCTGACAATAATGTCAGAAATCTCAGATCAGCTGCATGCTTGTTCAGGATCTTTGGCTAAACATATTAGAGGCAGAGGATCAGCAGGGCTGCCAGGCAACTGGCATTGCTTAAAGGAAAATAAATATGGCAGCCTTCATATCCCTCTCATTACAGTTGTCCTTTAACCTCCTTGCCGGTCTGATTCGTTTTTCAAATTTTTTGTAATCATGTAGCTAGCCTAGCGCTAGCTACATGATGCCCCCCTCCCTGCGGCGTCCCTCCCACCCCTCCGATCGCCGCCGTTGCACTCACCCATAAGGAAGTCCCGTTCTGAACGGGATTTCCTTTGGGGCTTCCACCGTCACCATGGCGACGATCGCGATGACGTCACCGACGTCATCTGTGTCGTGACGTCAGCGGGAGTCCCGATCCACCCCTCAGCGCTGCCTGGCACTGATTGGCCAGGCTGCGCACGGGGTCTTGGCGGGGGGGCCCACTAACGCAGCAGGTAGCGGCGAATCGGCGGCGAGCGGCGGCGATCGCAGGTGACATGCAGCAAGCAAAGTGCTTGCTGCGTGATTAAAAAAAAATTATGTAAATCGGCCCAGCAGGGCCAGAGCAATCCTCCGTGGCGGGTTACCCCGAGCTGAGCTCGAGATAACCGGCAACGAGGTTAAAATAACTTCTTAGCATTTTACAATTGAAAAAATACCCCAACAGTTTGAGAAAAAGTACTATCAAAATAATTGTAAGTATGTTCTTGCTTCCTCGTGGCATTTTATGATAAGGACCCACATGCAATTAACTTTTCCTCCTGAGTTTTCTCCTAGGTGATATTTTCAAATCTTATGAATAAAATTTCTTTTAAACTGTCAGCAAGCGAGAAAATGCTCAACATAATTTTAATTGTACTTTTTCACCTAATTTTTGGTACTTTTTCAATTGCAAAGTGCTGAAAAATCATTTTAAAAAGAAGTTGAAAAACTGTCACCTAGGAGAAAACTCGGGAGAAAAAGTGAATTGCATATGGGTCCTTAAATGCCTTTTAAAACACCAGCAACTTAAAGGACTTACGAGCCCAAATAGTAAAAAAAAGTTAAGTACCTTAATCATTTTTAAATGCACGGAGGACGCCGTCCGCGCCCTCCGTGCTGTTCCGCCGGGTCCCCGCAGTCTGATCGCCCCCCGTGCCGCTCCCGACCCCACGGACGGGGTCGGGCTCCCCTTCCTCTCCCAAGATGGCCGCCGGAGCCGGCCGCGGCTGCGCAGTCCGCATACGCGTTAGTGCGGCTGCGCAGCTCTAGGGCCTCCCCCCCGATCCACGCACAGTAGCGTGGATCGAGGGGGGAGGCCCTAGAGCTGCGCAGCCGCACTAACGCGTATGCGGACTGCGCAGCCGCGGCCGGCTCCGGCGGCCATCTTGGGAGAGGAAGGGGAGCCCGACCCCGTCCGTGGGGTCGGGAGCGGCACGGGGGGCGATCAGACTGCGGGGACCCGGCGGAACAGCACGGAGGGCGCGGACGGCGTCCTCCGTGCATTTAAAAATGATTAAGGTACTTAACTTTTTTTTACTATTTGGGTTCGTAAGTCCTTTAAGCAAGAAAATAGTAAAAATAATTGTGATAGTACTTTTTCCCCAACTTTTGTGTACTTTTCAATTGTGGAATACTGAAAAGTTATTTTATAGAGGATATAAAATGATCTCCTAGGATATAACTCAGGATAAAAACTGTATTCATATAGCATTTGTTAATGTTTTTACAGTGTGTGTGTGTGTGTGTGTGTGTGTGTGTGTGTGTGTGTGTGTGTGTGCGCAATATGTGTGAGTGTGTGTGTGTTTGTATGTAGTGTGTGTCTGGTGTGTGCTTGTATGTGTCTGGTGTGTGTGTGTTTTGTGTGTGGTGTGTGTGCGTGATGTGTGAGGTGTGTGTGTTTTGTGTGTGGTGTGTGTTGGGTGTGTGTGTTGGTGTGTGTGTGTGTGTGTGTGTGTGTGTGTGTGTGTGTGTGTGTGTGTAATATGTGTGTGTTTGTGTGTGGTGTGTGTCTGTGTTTTGTGTGTGGTGTGTGTGGTGTGTGTCTGTGTTTTGTGTGAGGTGTGTGTGTTTTTTGTGTGTGGTGTGTGTGTGGTGTGTGTGTGTGCCTGTGGTGTGTGTGTGATTTGTGTGGTGTGTGGTGTGTGTGTGTGTGTGGTGTGTGTGTGTGTGTGGTGTGTGTGTTTTGTGTGTGGTGTGTGTGTGTGTGGTGTGTGTGTGGTGTGTGTGTGTGTTGTGTGTGTGCGTGTGGTGTGTGTGTGTTATGTGTGGTGTGTGTGTGTGTGTGTGTGTTTTTTGTGGTGTGGGTGTGTGTGGTGCGGGTGTGTGTGGTGTGTGTGTTTTGTGTGGTGTGTGTTGTGTGTGTGGTGTGTCTGTGTGTGTTTTGTGTGGTGTGTCTGTGTTTTGTGTGGTGTGTGTTTTGTGTGTGTGGTGTGTGTGTGTTTTGTGTGGTGTGTGTGTATTTTGTGTGTGTGGTGTGTGTGTGTGCATGTGGTGTGTGCAGGTCCAGTGCTACCATAGAGGCAAAGGGGGCAATTGACCCAGGGCCTCAGAGCCTGTAGGGGCCCTCAAGGTGTTTCCCCCACCTTAACTGTTGATCCCGGGCCTCTGCAGAGTCTTTGGCAGAGTAGTGTTTCACCTGTGCTGGCAAGCAGGAGAGATGCTACACTGCCAGAGACTCTGCAGGAGCCCAAGGGAGCACAGTTAGGTTGGGAGGTGATTGGAAGGGAGAGTCAGCAGCCGGCTCAGGAGGGAAATCTGCCTGCATCAAAGGACCCCTAATGCCACTTTTTGGTTGGGGTTGTCTCTTGGGGGGCCCCTGGGATAATTTTGCCCTGGGGCCTTTTTTTTCCGCTGTCCTGAGAGACACAGCTAAGGGAGCTAAGATAAAAAGCTCTTTGCACAGTTGTTCTAAAGACTGCACCTGATAAGGAGTCATACATAGTTTAGATTAGTAAGATTGGTAGACAGTTCCTAGCAGTAAGGGCGCTCAGCTGGTCTGCAAGGTTTTTTTGTTTTTTTTTAACTCTTCTTCACGGACTTCTGTCAGTGATGTCATCCAGCTGCTCCCCCAGGAAGCCGCCCAGTCACGCAGGGCTGGCTGATGGAGAATGGATTTCTAACGGGGAAGGCGAAAGGTATGTGTGATGTGTGTATATGTGAGAGAGAGCAGCAGTCAGGGAGACAGGCTGTAAAGGCTTCTGTACTTCCCCCTACCCCCCTCCACTCCTAGTACTGATAAGGACCTAGACTTAGAGAAATGACACTGCAGTGTCCTAATGCTGCCATGCTAGAGTAAAGGTAGCCACACATCTAGCGATGATGGGCATATTTCACCAAGAGACAAATCTCTCTCTAATCCAATCTGATTAGAGAGAGATCTGTCAGGTGCCCATACACCTCAGACCGATTCCCCATCCATTTTAGCATGGCATCTCTTGGGAATCAGACAAGTCCCCTGCTTCTGCTGCATCCACCGCAGCCCCCTAGTGTATAAATGTGCCCCCCAGTGTGTATTTATACATAACCTGTCCTGTGTTGCCCACCGTGTGGTGCCCATCTGTCATCCGCTCCTCCATTTGCGCTTCACAAGCCGCTGGCATTTAGCACGCGTGACATCACACATGCGTCACACACTATATGCTGGTGGCATGTGAGCCAGACATGGAACAGGAAGAAGCTGAAGGTGGATGGGCACCGTCTGGTAAACGACACAGGACAGGTAATGTATAAATGCACACATGGGGGCTCATTTACTGTATACACTTGGGGAAACAGCGCCAGGGTTTTTTTCGCATCCATCACTCGCACCACTTTACAAAGTACATAGTCATGTCACTGACTGCCTCCTGATGAGCTCACTTTCTAATCTCTGCCATAGTCCTAATCTAATCTCATACCATATTATTATTAAGTATTTATCTAGCACTGACATCTTCTGCAGCACATTACAGAGTACATAGTCATGTCACTGACTGCCTCCTGATTAGCTCACTTTCTAATCTCTGCCATAGTCCTAATCTAATCTCATACCATATTATTATTAAGTATTTATCTAGCACTGACATCTTCTGCAGCACTTTACAGAGTACATTGTCATGTCACTGACTGCCCCCTGATGACCTCACTTTCTAATCTCTGCCATAGTCCTAATCTAATCTCCTACCATATTATTATTATGTATTTATATAGCACTGATATCTTCTGCAGCACTTTACAGAGTACATAGTCATGTCACTGACTGCCCCCTGATGAGCTCACTTTCTAATCTCTGCCATAGTCCTAATCTAATCTCCTACCATATTATTATTATGTATTTATATAGCACTGATATCTTCTGCAGCACTTTACAGAGTACATAGTCATGTTACTGACTGTCCTCAGAGTAGCTCATAGTATAATCCCTACCATAGTCATAGTCTAATGTCCTACCATATTATTATTATTATGTATTTATATAGCACTGACACCTTCTGCAGCACTTTACAGAGTACATAGTCATGTCACTGACTGTCCCCAGAGTAGCTCATAGTATAATCCCTACCATAGTCATAAACAAATATTTTTACTATAGGATTACTATAGGATTGTTTGGGAGAAAACCAGTTGACTTATTAGTATGTTTTGAAGATGTAGGAGAATATGAAGTCTCTGAATGAAATCTGGGCGCACTTATATCTGGCTTCCTATATTGGGGGAACCTATACCTGGAGTGATACTGGGGGGCCCTATACCTGTACCTGGCTACCTATACAGGGGGCACCTATAACTGTCTACCTATTATGGGCACCCCTATACCTGGCTACCTAAAACTCATAGCAACAAAAAGACTTCAAGTGATCTACACTGCTGATGATCACTGTATGCGTGCCAAATGCAGTCCTGTGGATCAGCTCGCTATATACACGGAACAATAACGGAGATGTGGCCAACGGGGGGAGGGGCGCACTTGGGCAACTCAGCCTCTGTTGGTGGTAGACCTTCTCCCGGCCCTGTGTGTGTGTTTTGTGTGTGGTGGAAACAATATGTCTGTAAACAATAGTCCGTAAACAATATGTCTGCTTCCATGAATCAGGAAGTAGAAACTGTGCAGATTTATTTTAGGATTGGTATCAGCTGTAACAAAGAAATGTTTTTTGTTTAGCGGTTATTATGCTGTTGTGTGTCTTTTAGAGCAGAGAGGAGTTCTGAGTTCAGGTCTACTTTAAATGTAGCCAGAAAAAAACTTGATATCAAAATCAAAAGATTACCTTGGTGATGCATTTACAGTAGATTTGTGCTGTTTTTCTGATGTGTTTGGAATTATATCTCCTATTCATTGAGACAAACAAGAAAACATTACCTGTGCCCGAGAAGGTCGCGGTGTGTTTATCACCAAACAGCACGGTACGTCCAATTAATATAAAAACAGAGGTGTGGAGGTGAAGATGGTACAGGCAGTTATCATAGCATGAGGTAGAGGAAGTCAGGTAAACTCAGGCCGCAGTGCTGAACTTCATCCATTACAGAGACACTCTGCTGATCTACAGTGCATCTGCAGAGCGAAGGAGGGAGGGGCACAGCTGGAGACCAAGCCAGTTCTTTATTTATTATTTTCCCGATGTTTGTAAACATGTAACCACTGCAGGATCACAGGCTTACACCCCCCTAGTGACCAGGCCATTTTTCATAACACAGGGCTGTGCAGCTTTGTACAACTAAGCACACAAATTAACGTTACCTCCTTTTCTTGTCCTTAAAGGACATTCTTTTGGAGGAGTCTGATCTCTTTTGTGATCCTGTGTTTTTGTTTTTTCAGGCTTTCAGTGCCTGATTTGCCCCGCCCTAATTTGCTTAGGATGGAGATCCGTCCTCTTCTCCGCCTCTCATAGGCATCATCCTATAAGAGAGCTTCGATTCCCAGCCTCTCTGAGGGTCAGCCGAGTGTCCCTTGCACAGCACTGCACTAGATAGCAGTGCTGTACGGATGTAAATAAAGGAGATTTCTTTCCCTTTGGTTTACTAACGGACTGCTAGCCACGATCGCAGCTAGCATGCTGAGCACGGTGCGGAGCTTCGTGAATCGGCAGAGAATGATTACGCATGCGCGCGCGTTCTCTGCTAAACTGCAGCTCCAGGACTTGACGCTAATCGGCCTTAGTCGGTCCTGGGGCTGCCACCTTGCGACCGCCAATTGGTGTTAGGTGGTCGTAAAGTAGGCTGATCCTGCAGTGTGCCCATGCATATGAATTCATAGTGACACCCTGAAACCATTACTGTTTCCTATCCTTATAATCTCTCTTGGCCTTCAAAAATGCAGTGCAATTGATATACAGATAAAGCTCAGTCTGGCTAGTGATGATTTCATATTATCGTCATTTTGCATCGTAATTCACCTAATTTTTGCGTCATATTGTGCCGACTTTAGCAGTTAATACCAAAGCCGCCATACATACAATCATCACTCCGAAAGTGCTAGATATGTTAAGGGGAATAATGTAAACAAGACAAAAAAAAACTATAAAAAAAATAAAGACCTTGTAGTTTTTGAGAAAATTAATTTTAAAAATGCAAAGGAAAAACATTTTTTGAGTTTAAGAACTATTTTTCCTTTGCGTTTTTAAAATCAATTTCCTCAAAAATGACAAAGTATTTTTGAAAAATATTTGTTGGTTTTGTTCACATCCTTCTCCTTAAAAGGAAGCTTAACTGTGGGCAAAAAAAAAATTCACTTACCTGGGGCTTTCCCAAGCCTCCTGCAGCCGTCCCGTGCCCGCGCCGGTCCTTCGGTGTCCTCCGGTCTCCTCCGGTCTCCCTCCGCGGCTAAGTTTTGTTTTCGTCTGACTTGCCAGTCGTTCTCCGGCAAAGCGTCCTCTTCTTCCGCATTCCCCGCCGTAAAGCGCTTCCACATGACGTGTCTTGCGTCATGTGGACGTGCTTCACGGCGCTTTACGACGGGGAATGCGGAAGAAGAGGACGCTTTGCCGAAGAATGACTAGCAGTCGGCCGAAAAGAAACTTAGCCGCAAAGGGAGACCGGAGGGCACCGAAGGACCGGCGCGGGCACAGGACGGCTGCAGGAGGCTTGGGAAAGCCCCAGGTAAGTGAATTTTTTTTTTGCCCACAGTTAAGGTTCCCTTTAACATATGCAGCAATTTTGGAGACGATAGCATGTATGGAGGCTTAGCTATTAACTGCTAAAGTCAGTATGAAATTACGCCAAAATTACGAAAATTACACAAAATCAGTTGAATGTCCAAATCGTAATTACGTATGGACGTAAGTGCAAACATTTATGTGAAATTCCGCGTAATTGTAATAAGCAGATTATGATCATCGTAGCGATGCTGTTGCCCAAATCATGCCTTCTCAGCCTTCCTTTCTGATGACTCATGAGCCCAAATAATATACATGTACACATTTCCCCATCGCAATGGGCAAAGAAATGTTTGGCAGCTGGGCACTGCAGCAGCTGGCAACGTTTTGTTTTTTTTTGGGACTCCAGAAAAATGTTTTTCACTTTTTTAAAAATAAAAATATTAAAAGAAAAAGTGTGAGGCTATCTTCCCCATGCCCCCATCCTCCCCCTTGCCCCCTACAGGGTCGGATTTCTGGAAAGGTCTCAAAGATCCAGGCCTTTGGCGGCTGCAGGCCTTGGGGCGCCTATGAAAGAGGGGTTACTACATATGAAAAAGGAAGCTGAAAATGGGAAGCAACACATTGAATTAGCCGCTTGTTGAATTGGGCGCGATTATCGTGCTTGTTATATAGCGGCTATGTGTATGTTTATTGTTCTAACTATTTATCGGTTATGTCACTGTAATGGTGGGGGGAGCCTGAGCAGCAGCCGCAGGGAGGGCAGCCCGACCTCTCCCTTCCTATATAGCGGCTATGTGTTGTGCGTATGTTTATTTTTCGAAATATGTATTTTTTTATGTCGCTGTAAAATGGGGAGGGGGGGGGGCGCAGGGAGGGCAGCCCGACCTCTCCCTTCCCTTCTCTCCCCGCGCCGCCCTCCATGCTCCCCTCGGAGTAATGCGCACATGGAAGCGTTGTGATTACCTACCTCACCTCCAATTGCCGCTCACTCGCCGCCGGTCTTCTCCTCTCTGCATAGCCGCTGCAGAGAGGAGAAGACCAGCGGCGAGTGAGCGGCAATTGGAGGTGAGGTAGGTAATCACATCGCTTCCATGTGCGCATTACTCCGAGGGGGGAACGGAGGGCGGCGCGGGGAGAGAAGGGGAGGGAGAGGTCGGGCTGCCCTCCCTGCGCCCCCCCCCCCCCCCTCCATTACGATGGGACACCTACCTATCCGAACACGCTAATCACAGCGCAAGAACCGTGTTAATTTGAGCCATAGCCGCAGGCTTAACCAAGTAACTTTTGAAGACTTTCAGCGGTATAATGAATAGCCGCGGAAGAGCTGTTTAATGCAGGCATAGCCGTAAAATGCGCCCATTTTAAACAGTCTGCGCCGTGTAAGGGTGATACAGCCGATAATTACATTGGCGGAATAGCCGCGCCCAAATTAAATTGCGCTGTTATTAGCGTGTTCGGAAAAAGGAAACTAATGCTCAAGGGAGCTGTTCATGAAAGAGAAGGGATGCTGTACATGGATGATACACATGGAAGAGGGGGCTGCACATAGAGTGGGAGGGGTGCTGCAGCACAAGAAACGGGGGAGTCACAACATACTTGGCCTAGAGACACAAAAAGTATAAATCCGGCCTTGGCCCCCTGCCCGCATGTAGCATAGTATTACCTAGAGAATTAGGTACCTCCTGAACATCTAAGCAATACCTGTCCACCAAAATGTCAATAATATTAGAGGGTACACTGCAAAAATGAGGTGGTAGATCCTGCCTTTACTTTGCAGAGCACTCTTGTCATATCTACCTTAGTGCCCTGAAAGTAACTACCCCGATGCACATAGCAGTAGTAAAAGTGAGACGTTTGCCATCCATGTCTAGGTTTTGGAGAGACTTCTAGAGATTTCTTAGTGAGTCAGTCCCAGTGCCTTAAAATCGGTCCTATTTCAGATGGTAACACATTAACCATTTTTATATTCATGGTTTGGTTTCCCCATAGTTGGGAGGGGGATGTCTGTGTGTCTTATGGAGTAAATTGCAGGGCCAGGACCAAATCCCCCCCCCCCATGCTGTGTCCTTCCCTCCCCAACTAATAGTGATCCCCGAGGCCCTGCAGAGTACTAGCGGTAGCAGAGCACACTCACCTATCCAGCCATCACATTCCTTCCTGTCTGTGTCCTTCTATCTTTGTCCTCACTGGTGCCTGGTTGCCATGAACAAAATCATATGGTGATCCAATTGTCCAATGGGTAGAGAAAGTGTCCACAGTTTGTTTGTCCCAGTTATTTTTTCACTAGGATATTTCGCTAACTCACATTGTCATATAAACGTACACTACCCCACACACAACTCTACATGTTTCACTTCCACAACAAGAAGCTTTGTCAGGGGTAGCATAAAGTGCCCAGTGCTAGAGTGCTACAGTGCTAAGGTGCAAATTTACACATGACAAAATTCAATACAAAATATCACATATCAATAGCATATACAGTAGGTTATTGTCAGCAGCCCATACACTGCTGACTATAGCCTATACACTATAGTCCTGGATACTAGAATGAGAGGAGGATATCAATACAAGTTATTCTGATGTTTGCATACTAATGTAGATTTGTAAAATTAACTCTTAAAATTGGATAAACCAGCTAAATCCAAAAAGATCTTTTTCTCCTGTTTCCCAAGCCTCTCCTATAACATTGAACTTACTGGCTTCATTTCCAGCTGGCTGCAGACTTTCCGAGCACTGTGCCTTGATGGATGTGTTTTAAGGTAATCATCGGCAAGGGAAACTTAAAGTAACTTTGTAGGTTTCCTGGTAATTGAGATAAAACCCACAGCTCAGTGCGGTGTAATCACCAGATACAAACATGGCATTTATTGAGCAAGAAAAAGTCATAATTTCCAGCGGTTTCTCTTGGAAATTGCCAGGTGAGCGGGAAAGTTCACAACGACAGCCAGGTTTGATCTAAATCAGTGGAAGGGATAATTGGATGCCATCCGAGATCTGGAGGCTGGGAGAGGCTTAAAAATATCTGACACTAAAATAACAAACATAAACAGCAACAGTAATAACACATACCATCTATATATATAAAATCGGATGTATGTGTGTGTGTATGTATGTGTGTATGTGTGTATGTACCACGATCACTCGAAAACACCTTGAGCGATTTGAACGAAACTTTGTATACAGATCCCTTATTACCTGGGATGATATGTTCTGGGGGTCTCGTGTCCCCCCTGCACACCTGGGCGGAGATACAAACAGCAAATCAGATTTCACCCAAATGGAGTCCCCACACTTGGCACAGTTGGTCACTCGGAGACTAAGGTTACAAATCCAGGAAATGTGGGCAGAGCATAAAACAGCCAATCAACTCTCAGCCATTCATTTTCAATAGGAAAATGTAAACTGCAGCCATTCTTACACTGTTAATCGCAGGGTTTTCAAACTTGCCACACTTGGTCACTGGGTGAATGAGATTAAGATTCAGGAAAGTGGGTGGAGCCTACAACAGCTAATCAAAATTCACCTATTGATTTTCAAGGGGAATATTAAAACTGCTGCCATTCTTACATTGTGAATGGCAGAGGCTTCAAACTTGCTACAGTCGGTCATTGGGTGACTGGGGTCTAAATTCACTAAAGGGGCAGGGCCACAAACAGCCAATCAGATTTCCTTGGTGCATAAACTTATTCCATTCACACATTTTTTATGTCAGGAACCTTAAAGTTCACAAACTTGGTCATTGAGTGACTGTGTGTCAAGGTTAAAAAAAGTGGGGGGAGCCCAAAACAAATTTCACTAGGAAAATATCAACTGTAGCCATTCATACACTGCTAATGGCATGGTTCTCAAAAGTTGCACATTTGGTCACTGGGTGACAGGGATTTATATTCAGGAATATGGGTGGTGCTTACAATAACCAAACAAAATTCACCTGTTGATTTTCATTTAACAATGTTAATAACAGATGCCTCAAACCTGGTACAGTTGGTCACTGGGTGACTGGGGTTCAAATTCAGAAAGGGGCGGAGCCACAAATAGCCAATCAGATTTGTTTAATTTCAATGAGAACATACAAATTATTGATACTAAGGACCCCAAAGCTCATAAACTTGGTAATACAGTGACTGTATGTCAAGGTTAGAATGGGTGGTGCCAACAACTGAATTTTTTACATTGGAAAGTATAAACTGTGACCATTCTTACACTGTTAATGGCAGGGTTCCCAAACTTGACACAGTTGGCCACTGGGTGACTGGGATTAATATTCAGAAATGTGGGTGGAGCCTACAACATCCAATCAAAATTCACCTATTGCTTTTCAAGGGGAATATTTACATTGCTGCCATTCTTACACTGTTAATGGCAGGGGCCTCAAACCATGATACAGTCAGTCACTTGGTGACCGGGGTCCAAATACACTAAAGGGGGCGGAGCCACAAACAGACAATCAAAGTTGTTAGATTGGTTTCAGCCATTCTGTTTTTGGCAGGGTTCTCAAACTTGGCACAGTTGGTCACTGGATGACTGGGAATAATATTCAGGAAATTGGATGGAGAATACAACAGCCAATCAACATTCGCCTATTTATTTCCAAGGGAAAATTTACATTGCCGCCATTCTTACACTCTTAATGGCACAAGCCTCAACTATGGTACAGTCTCTCACTGGGAGACTGGGGTTTAAATTCTGAAAAGGGGCGGGCCACACAAAGCCAATCAGATTTGTTTAATTTCAATGGGGAAATGCAACTTATTAATGCCAAAGACCCCAAAGCTCATAAACATGGTAATTGAATGACTATATGTCGAGGTTAAAAATAGTGGGCGGAGGCAAAAACAACTAACTTTTACATGGGAAAATATAAACTGCAACCATTGTTACACTGTTAATGGCAGGGTTCTCAAACTTGACATAGTTGGTCACTGGGTGACTGGGATTAATATTCAGAAAAGTAGGTGGAGCCTACAACAGCCAATCAAAATTCACTTTTTGATTTTCAAGGGGAATATTGAAACTGCAGCCATTTGTACACAATTAATGGCAGAGGCCTCAAACCAGCTACAGTGTCAAGGTCACAAAAAACTGGGTGGAGTCAAAAATAAATTTCCCTAAGAAAATGTAAACCGCAGCCCTTCTTCGCTGTTAATGGTAGGGTTCTCAAACTTTGCACAGTTGGTCACTGGATGACTGGGATTAATACTCAGAAAAGTAGCTGGAGTCTTAAAGTTAATCAAAATTTGCCTGTTGATTTTTAACGGTAATATTAAAATTGCTGCCATTCTTACACTGTTAATGGCACAAGCCTCAAACCTGTACAGTTGGGTCACTGGGGTTCAAATTCAGGAAAGGGGTGGAGCCACAAACAGCCAATCAAATTTGTTTCAATTCACTGGGAAACTACAAATTCTTGATGCTAAAGCTCACAAACTTGGTCATTGAGTGCCTTTGCATCCAGGTTACAAAAAGTGGGCGGAGCCAAAAACAAATTTCACTGCAGCCCTTCTTAACCTGTTAACCTCCCTGACGGTAAGCCTGACACAGTGTTGGGCTAGCCGACACAGGGAATCGCATGGTCCCGGGAGGATTTCTTAAAATAAAAGTTGTGCAATGGGCTGCAGCTAGCACTTCGCTAGCTAATTATGTCCCCCAAGTCCCTCCAGTCCCCACTGATCACCCCCGATCACTGCCGTAAATACGTACCCCCCAGGGATCCCGCAATGGTGCAGCCTCCCAATCGGCTCCAGGCTTTGCTATGGGGAGGATCAGGACTGCGCATGACGTCATGTCCGATTATCGCCATAGCGACGAGTGAAGCCGGATCGTGAAGTTGCAGCTCTTGCGGGATCACGGAGGGGTAAATATTACCGGCGGCGATCAGGGGGTTTAGTTGGGCGCCGGGGGGGCTTGGGGGACATAATTAGCTAGCGAAGTGCTAGCTTAGGCATATAGCGAAACTTTTATTTTAAAAATCCTCCCGTGGACGGTGCCTCTAAAACTGCGTACCGCCAGGAAGGTTAATAAAACTTTGCCCAGATTGTCACTGCGTGACTGAGATTAATATTCAGGGAAGTGAGTGGAGCCTATAATAGCCAATCAAAATCCACCTGTTGATTTTGAAGGGGAATATTTAAATTGCTACCATTTTTTACACTGTTAATAGCTAGGGATGGTCGGAAATGCCAATTTCCGATTCCGCGGTAAATCAGCATTCCGCCATTGCCAATTACCGATTCCGCTTTCCGGTACCAATTTCCGCATTCCTATGCGGAATTTCCGCTGGAAATCGCGGAAATTCCGCCCGACTTTAACATCGATTTTCTCAAAATCTATAAGGTCTTTTTGAAAACTTTTTTTTGAATCTTGTTCAGAAGATTCTGTTTAATAATCCCTAAAAATTTGTTTCTAGGACTTATGGGGGCTTTGCTAATAACCACTAAAGTTAGCGGATTTTTCCTGTAATATAAATGCAGAAGATAGGCAGATGCAGATTTTCTGCATTTTACTTTACAGTAAAAAACCGCCGACTTTAGCGGTTAATAGCAAAGCCCCCGTAAGTCCTAGAAACACCACATTTTCAGGGTTTATTAAACTGAATCTTGTGAACAAGATGCAACAAAACGTTTTCAAAAAGACCTTATAGTTTTTGAGAAAATCGATGTTAAAGTCAGGCAGAATTTCCGCGATTTCCGGCGGAAATTTCCGCGATTTCCGGTGGAAATCCGCCTAACACACTTGCATTACCGATTTCCGTATTCCGATGCGGAAATGCAAATTCCGATCGGAATTTCGGAAATTTCATTTCCACGGAATCCGAATGAGCATCCCTATTAATAGCAGATGCCTCAAACCTGCTACAGTTGATCATTGGCTGACGGGGGTTTAAATGCTGGAGAGGGGTGGAGCCACAAACAGCCAATCTGATTTGCTTAATTTCTATGGGAATATACAAATTATTGATGCCAAAGACCTAAAAGCTCACAAACTTGGCCAATGAGTGTTTGCGTGTTAGGGCTAGAAAAAGTGGGCGGAGCCAGCACCAGCCAAATACATACCCGTGCAACGCCGGGTCATCAGCAAGTAGGATAAAGAAATGTGCTATAGCTGTGATGTTGAGGGCTCCATAAAGTTATTACCAACTCTGTCCTCAGAGATGGCCCCACTGCTGAGGGCCCCTCACTGGCACTGTGCGGTGCAGCAAATTGCCACACTGCTGCCACAGCCAAAGCCTATGGGGAAGTTCATACTTCCCATGTTGCAGTACGCTGCGCCGGAAGTGCTCACTTTAACGCGAGCACATATCTAAGTTTCTGCGGGGCTCCTGCGGCAACCCAGGCGGTGATCTGCGTCGGCCCAGAATTCATGTTGGTCTATGGCGACACAAGCTTCTTTAAAGAAGTTGGCATTTGCGACGTGGCGGCGCACATGCGCGGAAGTGGATTTTTACACTATACACTTCCATGCTGTAATGGTCTGCATAGGCAGACAGCTGTTTGACCATTATTTAGGTCTGAGTGCTGCAGGTCTCTGAAAAAGAGACCTGTCTTCACTCTATAAGTTTCAGAGTTGCTCTGCTGGTGAGGAATTTGCATACACTTGTCACGCAAATTGCTTAGCTGCTTCCTTTTATGGCTTGCAGTATAAATACCTTTTGCTCCCAGAATTCCCTGCTGGTCATGATGGTTTGTTCCTGCTACTTGCCCGGAGTCTCAGCCCTCTGCTCATTGTTGGCTATTATTGCTAGCTTAGAGTAGATACCCTTTGGGAGTGCTCCTTGCATTCCTGTTTAGTGCAGTCAGGATTGTGTATATTTGTACTGCCTATTCTGTCGTGTCTTGTTCTTGCGATTGCGCTGTTACCAGCGGTTGGCGGTAGCGAATCGTTCTGTCTTTCCTTTGCGATTGTCTTGTCGCCAGCCGCGGTCGACAGGAAATTGTTCTGTCGGTTGGGATCGCATTCGCCCTAGCGGTAGTGGCGGTGGTTCCTTCTGTACTCTGTCTGGGAGTGTGGGCCGGAGCTGCGGTTGCTGCTGGTTGCTCCTTCTGTCTGTCTTGTCTGGAACGAACGCTTGCTGTAGGCTCGGTGTGGTAACCGTTTAGCAAGCGTTCGCGTTCTCTATTCATTTTCGTGTTACATTGGTTAGTTAGGGTTGGCGCGTTTTGTCTCTGTTGCGCTTTTCGTGCGGAGACCGCGCCATTAGTGTGTTTTGTCGCTGTTGCGCTTTTCGTGCGGCGACCGCGCTTAGCGACTGCGTTTGTTATTTTCCTTGGCGTTCTGATCATTGTTGTTTGCTGCGTTTTTCTCACTACACTTGTGCTCTGTCTCTACTTGGTCTTGTGTCACTGTTGGCAATCGCCACTCTTGCGATTGCGTTCCCACTTGGTTTCCGCTGTTGTGTGTTCACCGTCGCCGTGTGGTGACTAGATTGGTGGACACACATACATTCTGTCTCTGTGCTCATTCTCTTTCACTGGGGGCTATCTTGCCTTGTATTGCTTCCCTTCGTACCATTCCTATCTGGCATCTGTTGCAGTGCAGAGGCTTTGTTCCTCTGCACTCCACAGCTCCATCTGCCGGTGGGAATTTCCCTCTACAGGTGCATTGCATCAAAGCTGGGTTCTAGGTTTATACGCTTGTGGAGTACTTCCGCAGTGTCAGCGCACATCTTGTGCGCTGACCACGGAGATAATTCCACAATCGTTACACATGCACTTCCACATACCTGAAGCAGGAAGTGACCACAAGCGCACGTCACTTTCTGCTTAGCTGAATGCCAGGCGGGGAACCGTGCACTAACGCAGTGTTCCCTGAAGGCCTGTTTTTGGTGATGTGGTGCGGCGGGCGCGACGCACCGCATCGCTAACACCAGTTTACAGTGTGAAACTGGCCTCAATGTTCTGTTTATAACCCTCTCCAAAAAAACGGTGAGTCAAAAATTCTGTCTCCAGACCTAGGGATGGTGAGAAATGCGATTTCCAGTTCCACTGTATATCATCGGAAATGCGATTTCCTAATTCCGAAAATGCATTTTTTTTAGAACATCCACAAAATATTGTGACTTCCTTTTAAAACCAATACATTACAATATACTTACAAAAAGTTAAATGGCTAAATACTTCGGAAGTATTCAACCAATCAGAGAGATGAATTTTTAAAATGGAAATCGGATTGCCACGGTAATTATAGGCCACTCAAAATACTCGGAATTTCCTTAGTTTTCTGATCTTTGCTGTAAATAACCACATTCTCTGACTGGTCCAATACTATCAAGTATTTCTGATTCACCAATTTTTTTGCGGGAAACCGAAAATACTTGGTTGTATTGGACCAATCAGAAAATGCAGTGATTTACAGCAAAAATCAGAAAACCACAGAAAATTTAGGCCAATCGGAAGACTCGAAAACAGTATCTGAGTCTTTTAATTGGCAACCTAACAACCTAGCAACCTAAGTTCTCCAAAGGGGAGTATCTAAGTCACAATGCATTTTGGGGCCTCCCCCTTTATCAGGTGACAGTCCTAGCCGCGATGTTCAGCTCTGGCAATGTTCCCTCAGCTTGTACACTACACTCCAAACTTCATTTTAAAAAAATTTGAATATTTGCTGTGTCTGTTTTATACTATTAAATATTATTACACCAGAGGAGGCCCGTATGTTTTCTTCTAGTTAAAAAGTTTGACGTTGCTACTTGCTACACACATGCACGCCAAGGCAACATACATCATTGAAAATTGGACACGTATGTTGAATATCTTGGAACTTGTAATGAGCAAGATAGGAAGAGTTTAATCATTGCAGCACATAGTTTATATTCCAAATGTGTAGAAGAACGCCAGAGGCAGCCTAGGCAGTAAAAAAATGAAATTATCTGGAAATGTTCAGCTTGTAAAAATATACATATCCCATAAACATTTAATTATTTTGTCATGCATTCAGATTTTACATCAGAGATAGTATTTGCAGCTTGTAATCAGGAATTGTACGAAAATATGTTTGCAAGCCAAATCACAATGTGAAGTGTATAGCAAATGTCTTGAATTACCATGCATCACACAAACACGAAATCTCAAACTTTTTCAAACTTTCTTATACTAAAAAGTAAATACGTATTTTTTTTAAAAAAAAGTTTATATTGTGCACAAAAAATAAATAAATAAAACATAGTAAGAGATTATCTTGGCACGAAAATGATATTCAAATAAACATTAAGCCTCCCCTGTCTTCAAAAAAGCCTCCCTCCCTTTTGCATCACTGTGACCTTAAAGAGGACCTCCAGCAGTAGTCGAGTGGGGCGTGAACGCGCGTGGACGACGTCCACCTGCTTTTTCCAGAATGTGGACGCCGTCCACTCTGGCATGTGTGGAGGGGAGCAGTGCAGAGAAGGAGAGCTTTGGAGACAGCGGGGAAGGGCGGACGTCTCCCCCCCCCCCCTCTTCCCTCACCTTGGGGCTCTCCTTCCTGCCTCTCCCCTCCAATGTTTTTAAATCTCGGCGGCTAAAGGGGGTGGAGACTTACTGCCGTTCACCCAGCCGCAAGGGACACTCTGCGGCTGAAAGAACAATGGTAAGTCTCCGCCCACTTCAGCCGCTGAGATTTAAAAAATACTGGAGGGGAGAGCGAGGGAGAGAGACCTCTAAGGTGAGAGAAGGAGGGGGAGACGTCCGCCCTTCCCCGCTGATCCCACAGCTCTCCTTCTCTGCGCTGCTCCCCTCCTGCTGGGGGGGACACCTGGCTACCTGGGGACATATTCAGCTGGCTACATATACTGGGCACATATCCCCCTGCCTACATATACTGGGCACATATAGCCCTGGCTACATATACTGGGCACATATACCCCTGACTACATATACTGGGCACATATACCCCTGGCTACATATACTGGGCACATATCCCCCTGGCTACATATACTGGGCACATATACCCCTGACTACATATACTGGGCACATATCCCCCTGGCTACATATACTGGGCACATATACCCCTGACTACATATACTGGGCACATATACCCCTGGCTACATATATTGGGCACATATACCCCTGACTACATATATTGGGCACATATACCCTTGGCTACATATACTGGGCACATATACCCCTGGCTACATATACTGAGCACATATACTTCTGGCTACATATACTGGGCACATATCCCCCTGCCTACATATACTGGGCACATATAGCCCTGGCTACAAATACTGGGGACATATACCCCTGACTACGTATACTGGGGACATATAGCCCTGGCTACATATACTGGGCACATATACCCCTGCCTACATATACTGGGGGCATATACACCTTGCTACATATACTAGGCTTATATACCCCTGCCTAAATATACTGGGCACATATACCCCTGCCTACATATACTGGGGACATATACCCCTGGCTACATATACTGGGGACATATACCCCTGGCTACATATACTGGGGACATATACCCCTGCCTACATATACTGGGGACATAAACCCCTGCCTACATATACTGGGGACATATACCCCTGACTACATATACTGGGCACATATACCCCTGGCTACATATACTGGGCACATATCCCCCTGGCTACATATACTGGGCACATATACCCCTGACTACATATACTGGGCACATATCCCCCTGGCTACATATACTGGGCACATATACCCCTGACTACATATACTGGGCACATATACCCCTGGCTACATATATTGGGCACATATACCCCTGACTACATATATTGGGCACATATACCCTTGGCTACATATACTGGGCACATATACCCCTGGCTACATATACTGAGCACATATACTTCTGGCTACATATACTGGGCACATATCCCCCTGCCTACATATACTGGGCACATATAGCCCTGGCTACAAATACTGGGGACATATACCCCTGACTACGTATACTGGGGACATATAGCCCTGGCTACATATACTGGGCACATATACCCCTGCCTACATATACTGGGGGCATATACACCTTGCTACATATACTAGGCTTATATACCCCTGCCTAAATATACTGGGCACATATACCCCTGCCTACATATACTGGGGACATATACCCCTGGCTACATATACTGGGGACATATACCCCTGGCTACATATACTGGGGACATATACCCCTGCCTACATATACTGGGGACATATACCCCTGCCTACATATACTGGGGACATATACCCCTGGCTACATATACTGGGCACATATACCCCTGACTACATATACTGGGCACATATACCCCTGGCTACATATATTGGGCACATATACCCCTGACTACATATATTGGGCACATATACCCTTGGCTACATATACTGGGCACATATACCCCTGGCTACATATACTGAGCACATATACTTCTGGCTACATATACTGGGCACATATCCCCCTGCCTACATATACTGGGCACATATAGCCCTGGCTACAAATACTGGGGACATATACCCCTGACTACGTATACTGGGGACATATAGCCCTGGCTACATATACTGGGCACATATACCCCTGCCTACATATACTGGGGGCATATACACCTTGCTACATATACTAGGCTTATATACCCCTGCCTAAATATACTGGGCACATATACCCCTGCCTACATATACTGGGGACATATACCCCTGGCTACATATACTGGGGACATATACCCCTGGCTACATATACTGGGGACATATACCCCTGCCTACATATACTGGGGACATATACCCCTGCCTACATATACTGGGGACATATACCCCTGGCTACATATACTGGGCACATATCCCCCTGCCTACATATACTGGGCACATATAGCCCATGCTACATATACTGGGCACATATAGCCCTGGCTACATAAACTGGGCACATATACCCCTGCCTACATATACTGGGCACATATACCCCTGCCTACATATACTGGGGACATATACACATTGCTACCTATACTGGGCACATACACCTCTGCCTAAATATACTGGGCACATGTACCCCTGCCTACATATACTGGGGACACATACCCCTGGCTACATATACTGGGCACATATACCCCTGGCTACATATACTGGGGACATATACACCTGCCTACATATACTGGGGATATATACACCTGGCTACATATACTGGGGACTACTACACACCTGGCTACTTATGGAACATATACACCTGGCCACCTAGTCTGTGGACATCTATACACCTGGCTACCTATTCTGGGGACATTATACACCTGGCTACCTATTCTGGGGACAACTATACTCATGGCTTCTTATACTGGGGACACCTGAAGACCTGGCTACCTATGCTGGGGGTACCTATTTTGGGGGAACTGCTGTCAGATTATCTGCATTTTTGGTGAACCGCTGTTAACAGATTAAGTGTATTTTGGGGAACCGCTGCCAGATTATGTGTATGTTAAGGGAATGGCTGCTGCCAGATTTCGCGTATTTTGGGGAACTGCTGCCAGATTGTGTATGTTTAGGGGACCACTGCTGCCAGATTACATGTATTTTGGGTGTTACATGTATTTTGGGTGATCCGCTGTCAGGTTTCGCGTATTTTGGGGAACTGCTTCCAGATTATGTGTATGTTAGGGGAACTGCTACTGCCACATTGTCTATTTTGGGGGAACCACTGCCATATTATCTGTATTTTGGAGGAACTTCTACCAGATTACGTGTCTTTTTGGTGAAATGCTGTCAGATTACATCTATTTTTGGGGGATACACTACGGCAGAGCTCAAACTTTCCCGGCAGACCTTATACATCACTGCTAAGGTCATGTATAGTTGGCCCCACCCATTACCACGCCCACGGTATGCTTGACCACGCCCATTTTTTGGCGCAAAGGTTTTCGGGGTGAATCCACTCACCTCTTTTCCTAGGACTAGACCCCTGACCTCCAGACTGAAATAAAATAAACCTTGCCGCGATGCTGTAAGAAAAAAATATATTTACCTGCGGTGTGATGTCCCAGGAACCCGTTGCGAAGATTCCGCCTCATTCCACCTCTGGCGCCTGGCCCTGCCTCCCCTCTCTCCCCGGTGAAAAAACGCCTGGCTATTTACTGCAGTAAACAAATATAACTTTTTCTTACAGCATCGCTGCAGGTTTTTTTTATCTCAGCCTGGAGGTCCTCTTTAAAGAGGCTCAGAGATTAGTTAAAGTATAGCTCTGATACTTACCCGAAGTTTCCTCCCGCACCATAAACACATCTAAGTCACACGCTGTCTTCCTGCGGTCTGCCGCTCAGCTTCAGTGAGCACCATTATCAGCCTCAGTGACGTCAGTTTGGGTTTACTTGCATGCATGCGCAGTAGACCCTGACTGGCATCGACTGAGGCTGGTAACAGGGATCACTACAGCTGAACGGCAGACCATTGGAGGATGGCATGGGACTTAGACGTGTTTATATGGGGTAAGAGGAAGCCCTGGGTATGTATCAGAGCTATACTAAACGTGGTCTGTTTGTGAAAAGGAATAGATTTCTCATGTAAAAGGGGGTATTAGCTACTGATTGGGATAAAGTTCAATTTTTGGCCCAAGTTTCTCTTTAACTCATCTCTGAGTCTCTTTAACCTCTTCATATCCACACATGTGGTCTCTATGAAGATCACACAGAAACACTGGGGTCAATTGCAACTAGTAAAAAAAACCTTACTTGTGCATCATCATGGGAGAAAATTACCACATCAAGTTCCTCTCACACAGTGGAATAAACAAATACAAAAACTACAGTAGAGTAGAGTGACACAACAGCACATGACAGTGAACATGCACATTAACAAAATGCACAATGTCATTTAGCTTACATATAATTTAAAAATCTATTAACCCTTCGCACACTCACATGCAAATGTTCAAACAAATGCATTCACAGATTCACTCATCCAGGCACAACTGTTATCCCTACAGCTAAATTAAAAGCCAGGGTTTTAGTTCACAGAAGAATGCATTCTTATGCTTAGTCACCTATACTGCGCAGAAGTACCCAGGTAAACATAGGTGTCCTAACTCTGGCCCTGTAACATGCATAGTGCAGACATGCAAACAC